>NW_027361918.1:13217500-13942500 GCF_039654945.1 Dendrobates tinctorius | reverse complement strand
CTGAGGTGTGGAGATGGGAGGCTGCTGAGGTGTGGAGATGGGAGGCTGCTGAGGAGAGGAGATGGGAGGCTGCTGAGGAGAGGAGATGGGAGGCTGCTGAGGTGTGGAGATGGGAGGCTGCTGAGGTGTGGAGATGGGAGGCTGCTGAGGTGTGGAGATGGGAGGCTGCTGAGGTGTGGAGATGGGAGGCTGCTGAGGAGAGGAGATGGGAGGCTACTGAGGTGAGGAGATGGAGGCTGGTGAGGAGATGGGAGGCTGGTGAGGAGATGGGAGGCTGCTGAGGAGATGGGAGGCTGCTGAGGTGAGGAGATGGGAGGCTGCTGAGGTGTGGAGATGGGAGGCTGCTGAGGTGTGGAGATGGGAGGCTGCTGAGGAGAGGAGATGGGAGGCTACTGAGGTGAGGAGATGGAGGCTGGTGAGGAGATGGGAGGCTGCTGAGGAGATGGGAGGCTGCTGAGGTGAGGAGATGGGAGGCTGCTGAGGTGAGGAGATGGGAGGCTGCTGAGGAGAGGAGATGGGAGGCTGCTGAGGAGAGGAGATGGGAGGCTACTGAGGTGAGGAGATGGAGGCTGGTGAGGAGATGGGAGGCTGCTGAGGAGATGGGAGGCTGCTGAGGTGAGGAGATGGGAGGCTGCTGAGGAGAGGAGATGGGAGGCTGCTGAGGAGAGGAGATGGGAGGCTGCTGAGGAGAGGAGATGGGAGGCTGCTGAGGTGTGGAGATGGGAGGCTGCTGAGGTGTGGAGATGGGAGGCTGCTGAGGTGTGGAGATGGGAGGCTGCTGAGGAGAGGAGATGGGAGGCTGCTGAGGTGTGGAGATGGGAGGCTGCTGAGGTGAGGAGATGGGAGGCTGCTGAGGAGATGGGAGGCTGCTGAGGTGAGGAGATGGGAGGCTGCTGACGTGTGGAGATGGGAGGCTGCTGAGGTGTGGAGATGGGAGGCTGCTGACGTGTGGAGATGGGAGGCTGCTGAGGAGAGGAGATGGGAGGCTACTGAGGTGAGGAGATGGAGGCTGGTGAGGAGATGGGAGGCTGCTGAGGAGATGGGAGGCTGCTGAGGAGATGGGAGGCTGCTGAGGTGAGGAGATGGGAGGCTGCTGAGGTGAGGAGATGGGAGGCTGCTGAGGTGTGGAGATGGGAGGCTGCTGAGGTGTGGAGATGGGAGGCTGCTGAGGAGAGGAGATAGGAGGCTGCTGAGGAGAGGAGATGGGAGGCTGCTGAGGTGTGGAGATGGGAGGCTGCTGAGGTGTGGAAATGGGAGGCTGCTGAGGTGTAATCATAGATGTAATCATAGATGTAATCATAGATGTAATCATAGAATCGTAGAGTTGGAAGGGACCTCCTGGGCCATCTGGTCCAACCCCCTGCTCAAAGCAGGATTCGCTAAATCATCCCAGTTAGATGTCTGTCCAGCCTCTGTTTGAAGACTTCCATTGAAGGAGAACTCACCACTTCTCGTGGCAGCCTGTTCCACTCATTGATCACTCTAACTGTCAAAAAGTTTTTTCTAATATCTAATCTGTGTCTCCTCCCATTCAGCTTCATCCCATTGCTTCTAGTCTTTCCTTGTGCAAATGAGAATAAAGTTGATCCTTCTACAATGTGACAGCCCTTTAGATATTTGTAGACAGCTATTAAGTCTCCTCTCAGTCTTCTCTTTTGCAAACTAAACATTCCCAAATCCTGCAACCTTTCCTCATAAGACAGGGTTTGCAGACCGGTCACCATTCTGGTCGCTCTTTTCTGAACTTGCTCCAGTTTGTTGATGTCTTTTTTAAAATGTGGTGCCCAAAATTGGACACAATATTCCAGATGAGGTCTGACCAAAGAGGAGTAGAGGGAAATAATTACTTCACGTGATCTAGACTGTATGCTTCTGTTAATACATCCTAGAATTGCATTTGCCTTTTTTGCTGCTGCATCACACTGTTGACTCATATTCAGTCTGTGATCTATTAGTATACCCAAGTCTTTTTCACATGTGCTGTCACTTAGCCCTATTCCTCCCATTCTATATATGCTTTTTTCATTTTTATTGCCCAGATGTAGTACTTTGCATTTCTCCCTGTTAAAAACCATTCTGTTAGTTGCTGCCCACTACTCCAGTTTATTTAAATCTTCTTGAATCCTCTCTCTCTCTTCTCTAGTATTAGCTATCCCTCCTAGCTTTGTGTCATCAGCAAATTTAATCAGTTTACCCTCAATTCCTTCATCTAAATCGTTGATAAAGATGTTGAACAATACAGGGCCCAGGACAGAGCCCTGTGGTACCCCACTTGAGACATTCTTCCAACTGGATGTGCAGCCATTTACGACCACTCTTTGGGTCCAATCACTAAGCCAGTTATGAATCCACCTAACAGTTGCCTTGTCCATTCCATACTTAGTCATTTTTTCAATAAGGATTGTATGAGAGACTTTGTCAAATGCTTTGCTGAAGTCAAGATATACTATATCTACAGCATTTCCTTGATCCACCCAATCAGTAATACCATCATAGAAGGAAATTAAATTAGTCTGACATGACTTATTAGTTACAAACCCATGCTGACTCTGTTTAATCACTTCATTCTTATCCAGGTATTGACATACATGTTGTTTAATAATTTGTTCAAAGATCTTTCCTGGTATAGAAGTCAGACTCACCGGCCTATAGTTGCCTGGGTCCACCTTCTTCCCCTTTTTGAAGATAGGAACAACATTTGCTCTTCTCCAGTCTTCTGGCACTTCTCCTGTTCTCCAAGAATTTTCAAAGATTATGGAGAGGGGTTCAAAAATTTCTTCTGCTATCTCCTTCAGTACTCTGGGGTGTAATTCATCTGGACCTGGAGACTTGAATACATTTAGGTTAGCTAAGTGTTTCCTCACTATCTTTCTGTTTATAGATATCCTGGATTCTTCTATTCCCTTAATAGGACAGTGAATAACAGTTGATGTTACATTTCCTTTCTGAGAGAAAACAGATGCAAAATAGGAATTTAAAAGTTCAGCCTTCTCAACATCCTGTCTTACCATTTCATCATTTTCATCCTGTAAAAATCCTATAGCATCTTTGACTTTTCTTTTACTTTTGACATATCCCCAAAATCCTTTATTATTGCTTTTGACATCTCTTGCAAGCCTCAATTCATTTTCAGCTTTAGATAATCTGATTTGTGCCTTGCAGGTTCTGCAGACAGCATTATATTCTTCTTTAGATATGCCTCCTTCTTTCCATTTTATAAACATTTTTTGCTTCCTTTTTAACATGTGCTTAAGTTCTGTGTTCATCCATCCTGGTTTCCTTAAATGCTTCCTATTCTTCCCTCTTTTTGGAATTGTTAACAACTGTGCTTTGAGAATTTCATTTTTCAAGATTTCCCATCCTTCCTGGACATTTTTGTCTTTAAGGATATCCAGCCATTGGATCCCTCCAATTCTCTTTCTGAATCCCTTAAAATCTGCCTTTCTGAAATCTAACCTTGACGTCTGAGTCTTCAAAGGTCTTCCGCCTCTAGTTATCCAAAATTCTAAAATAGCATGGTCGCTACCTCCTAGGGTCCCAGCCACTTTTACCTCCTCAACCATTTCCTCCCTGTTTATAAGGATTAGATCCAAGGTAGCAGTTCCCCTTGTTTTCTCCTTTACCGTTTGGAAGATAAAGTTGTCAGCAAGAGAGGATAAGAATTTCCTTGACCTGTTAGTTTTGCCTGAGAGAGATTCCCAACAAATGTCTGGATAGTTGAAATCTCCCATGATAACTATGTCATATTTTTTGGAGAACTTGGCCATTTGATGCATAAAGAGTTCATCCATATCTTCAGCTTGCACAGGCGGCCTGTAGTAAATGCCTACAATGGTGTCCTTTCCATTGTTCTGTCCTTGTATTCTTACCCAAACAGTTTCCACAGAACTCCCAGTCTCTGAAGCTTCAATCTCTGTACAGATATACCCATTTCTAACATACAATGCGACACCCCCTCCTCGTTTATCAAGTCTGTTTCTTGCAAATAAGTTGTATCCTTCTAGTCTTGTATTCCAATCATGTGTATTGTCCCACCAAGTTTCAGTGATTCCAATGACATCATATTTCTTTTCCTGTGTTAGTAGTTCCAATTCTCCTTGTTTGTTGCCCATGCTTTGTGCATTAGTATAGAAACATTTTAGTTTGTGATTGGTTTCTCTTTCTCCAATATTTTTTTTAATTAGATTCTTTCGTCTTTGTTCTTCCTTTCCACTTCTAATAGCAGAGTTCTCAGTAGCATTTGTCAGGTGTATGGCTTTTTCTGGTCTTTTGCTTCCCTTCCCATGTTGTTCTAGTTTAAAGCTCTCCTTACAAGTGTAGCAAGGCGACTTCCAAATACCTGCTTTCCAGTCTTCGTAAGGTGCACCCCATCTCTAGCAAGTAGTCCATCGTATAAGTAGTTCACTCCGTGATCCAGAAATCCAAATCGTTGCTGACGGCACCATCGACGTAGCCAGTTGTTCACCTGCAGAATCTTATTCCACCTCCTTGTTCCATGGCCATCCACTGGGAGGATGGAAGAGAAGACCACCTGCGCTCCCAGTTCTTTCACTTTCTTGCCTAAGTCTTTAAAGTCTCTGCAGATGGTTTCCAGGTCGTTTCTTGCGGTGTCATTTGTCCCCACATGTAGTAGCAGGAATGGGTAGTCATCTGTAGGTCTGAAGAGTCCTGATATCCTGTCAGACACATCTTTAATTTTTGCACCTGGAAGACAGCACATTTCTCTTGAAGTTATATCCGGTCTGCAGATAGCGGCCTCTGTTCCTCTCAACAGGGAATCCCCCATGACCACCACTCTCCGTTTCTTCTTCACAACATTTTTCTTACTCCGTCCAGGAGGACTCTGAAGGCGTACAAGGTTGCTGTTTGTTGGCAAAGTCTTATCCTGATGTATTTCTTCAACGTTTTCCTGCGTGAGAGCCTGGTACTGGTTTCTGAGCAGTATGGGTGCTGACTGCCTCCTGATCCTCCTGCTTCTCTGGGTCACATGTCTCCATTCCTCTGTTTCTTCAGGTGCACTTCGAATATCTTCTCTTTCTGTAACATGAAGAGATAATTCTGCTCTGTCTAAGAACTCTTCACCTTCCTTAATGATCTTCAACGTAGCTAACCTCTCTTCGAGATTTTGCAACTTTTCCTCCAACAGGGTCACAAGCTTGCATTTGTGGCATGTGAAGTTTGGCTTTTCCACTGGTAAATCTGTGAACATGTAGGTGTGGAGATGGGAGGCTGCTGAGGTGTGGAGATGGGAGGCTGCTGAGGAGAGGAGATGGGAGGCTACTGAGGTGAGGAGATGGAGGCTGGTGAGGAGATGGGAGGCTGGTGAGGAGATGGGAGGCTGCTGAGGAGATGGGAGGCTGCTGAGGTGAGGAGATGGGAGGCTGCTGAGGTGTGGAGATGGGAGGCTGCTGAGGTGTGGAGATGGGAGGCTGCTGAGGAGAGGAGATGGGAGGCTACTGAGGTGAGGAGATGGAGGCTGGTGAGGAGATGGGAGGCTGCTGAGGAGATGGGAGGCTGCTGAGGAGATGGGAGGCTGCTGAGGTGAGGAGATGGGAGGCTGCTGAGGTGAGGAGATGGGAGGCTGCTGAGGAGAGGAGATGGGAGGCTGCTGAGGAGAGGAGATGGGAGGCTACTGAGGTGAGGAGATGGAGGCTGGTGAGGAGATGGGAGGCTGCTGAGGAGATGGGAGGCTGCTGAGGTGAGGAGATGGGAGGCTGCTGAGGAGAGGAGATGGGAGGCTGCTGAGGAGAGGAGATGGGAGGCTGCTGAGGTGTGGAGATGGGAGGCTGCTGAGGTGTGGAGATGGGAGGCTGCTGAGGAGAGGAGATGGGAGGCTGCTGAGGTGTGGAGATGGGAGGCTGCTGAGGTGAGGAGATGGGAGGCTGCTGAGGAGATGGGAGGCTGCTGAGGTGAGGAGATGGGAGGCTGCTGACGTGTGGAGATGGGAGGCTGCTGAGGTGTGGAGATGGGAGGCTGCTGACGTGTGGAGATGGGAGGCTGCTGAGGAGAGGAGATGGGAGGCTACTGAGGTGAGGAGATGGAGGCTGGTGAGGAGATGGGAGGCTGCTGAGGAGATGGGAGGCTGCTGAGGTGAGGAGATGGGAGGCTGCTGAGGAGAGGAGATGGGAGGCTGCTGAGGAGAGGAGATGGGAGGCTGCTGAGGAGAGGAGATGGGAGGCTGCTGAGGTGTGGAGATGGGAGGCTGCTGAGGTGTGGAGATGGGAGGCTGCTGAGGAGAGGAGATGGGAGGCTGCTGAGGTGTGGAGATGGGAGGCTGCTGAGGTGAGGAGATGGGAGGCTGCTGAAGAGATGGGAGGCTGCTGAGGTGAGGAGATGGGAGGCTGCTGAGGAGAGGAGATGGGAGGCTGCTGAGGTGTGGAGATGGGAGGATGCTGAGGTGAGGAGATGGGAGGCTGCTGAGGAGATGGGAGGCTGCTGAGGTGAGGAGATGGGAGGCTGCTGACGTGTGGAGATGGGAGGCTGCTGAGGTGTGGAGATGGGAGGCTGCTGACGTGTGGAGATGGGAGGCTGCTGAGGAGAGGAGATGGGAGGCTACTGAGGTGAGGAGATGGAGGCTGGTGAGGAGATGGGAGGCTGCTGAGGAGATGGGAGGCTGCTGAGGAGATGGGAGGCTGCTGAGGTGAGGAGATGGGAGGCTGCTGAGGTGAGAAGATGGGAGGCTGCTGAGGAGAGGAGATGGGAGGCTACTGAGGTGAGGAGATGGAGGCTGGTGAGGAGATGGGAGGCTGCTGAGGAGATGGGAGGCTGCTGAGGAGATGGGAGGCTGCTGAGGTGAGGAGATGGGAGGCTGCTGAGGTGAGGAGATGGGAGGCTGCTGAGGAGAGGAGATGGGAGGCTGCTGAGGAGAGGAGATGGGAGGCTACTGAGGTGAGGAGATGGAGGCTGGTGAGGAGATGGGAGGCTGCTGAGGAGATGGGAGGCTGCTGAGGTGAGGAGATGGGAGGCTGCTGAGGAGAGGAGATGGGAGGCTGCTGAGGAGAGGAGATGGGAGGCTGCTGAGGAGAGGAGATGGGAGGCTGCTGAGGTGTGGAGATGGGAGGCTGCTGAGGAGAGGAGATGGGAGGCTGCTGAGGTGTGGAGATGGGAGGCTGCTGAGGTGAGGAGATGGGAGGCTGCTGAGGAGATGGGAGGCTGCTGAGTTGAGGAGATGGGAGGCTGCTGACGTGTGGAGATGGGAGGCTGCTGAGGTGTGGAGATGGGAGGCTGCTGACGTGTGGAGATGGGAGGCTGCTGAGGAGAGGAGATGGGAGGCTACTGAGGTGAGGAGATGGAGGCTGGTGAGGAGATGGGAGGCTGCTGAGGAGATGGGAGGCTGCTGAGGAGATGGGAGGCTGCTGAGGTGAGGAGATGGGAGGCTGCTGAGGTGAGGAGATGGGAGGCTGCTGAGGAGAGGAGATGGGAGGCTGCTGAGGAGAGGAGATGGGAGGCTGCTGAGGAGAGGAGATGGGAGGCTGCTGAGGTGTGGAGATGGGAGGCTGCTGAGGTGTGGAGATGGGAGGCTGCTGAGGAGAGGAGATGGGAGGCTGCTGAGGTGTGGAGATGGGAGGCTGCTGAGGTGAGGAGATGGGAGACTGCTGAAGAGATGGGAGGCTGCTGAGGTGAGGAGATGGGAGGCTGCTGAGGAGAGGAGATGGGAGGCTGCTGAGGTGTGGAGATGGGAGGCTGCTGAGGTGAGGAGATGGGAGGCTGCTGAGGAGATGGTAGGCTGCTGAGGTGAGGAGATGGGAGGCTGCTGACGTGTGGAGATGGGAGGCTGCTGAGGTGTGGAGATGGGAGGCTGCTGACGTGTGGAGATGGGAGGCTGCTGAGGAGAGGAGATGGGAGGCTACTGAGGTGAGGAGATGGAGGCTGGTGAGGAGATGGGAGGCTGCTGAGGAGATGGGAGGCTGCTGAGGTGAGGAGATGGGAGGCTGCTGAGGTGAGGAGATGGGAGGCTGCTGAGGAGAGGAGATGGGAGGCTGCTGAGGAGAGGAGATGGGAGGCTGCTGAGGAGAGGAGATGGGAGGCTGCTGAGGTGTGGAGATGGGAGGCTGCTGAGGTGTGGAGATGAGAGGCTGCTGAGGAGAGGAGATGGGAGGATGCTGAGGTGTGGAGATGGGAGGCTGCTGAGGAGAGGAGATGGGAGGCTGCTGAGGAGAGGAGATGGGAGGCTGCTGAGGAGAGGAGATGGGAGGCTGCTGAGGAGAGGAGATGGGAGGCTGCCCAGGTGTGGAGATGGGAGGCTGCTGAGGTGTGGAGATGGGAGGCTGCTGAGGAGAGGAGATGGGAGGATGCTGAGGTGTGGAGATGGGAGGCTGCTGAGGAGAGGAGATGGGAGGCTGCTGAGGTGTGGAGATGGGAGGCTGCTGAGGTGTGGAGATGGGAGGCTGCTGAGGTGTGGAGATGGGAGGCTGCTGAGGAGAGGAGATGGGAGGCTACTGAGGTGAGGAGATGGAGGCTGGTGAGGAGATGGGAGGCTGGTGAGGAGATGGGTGGCTGCTGAGGAGATGGGAGGCTGCTGAGGTGAGGAGATGGGAGGCTGCTGAGGTGTGGAGATGGGAGGCTGCTGAGGTGTGGAGATGGGAGGCTGCTGAGGAGAGGAGATGGGAGGCTACTGAGGTGAGGAGATGGAGGCTGGTGAGGAGATGGGAGGCAGCTGAGGAGATGGGAGGCTGCTGAGTAGATGGGAGGCTGCTGAGGTGAGGAGATGGGAGGCTGCTGAGGTGAGGAGATGGGAGGCTGCTGATTAGAGGAGATGGGAGGCTGCTGAGGAGAGGAGATGGGAGGCTACTGAGGTGAGGAGATGGAGGCTGGTGAGGAGATGGGAGGCTGCTGAGGAGATGGGAGGCTGCTGAGGTGAGGAGATGGGAGGCTGCTGAGGAGAGGAGATGGGAGGCTGCTGAGGAGAGGAGATGGGAGGCTGCTGAGGAGAGGAGATGGGAGGCTGCTGAGGTGTGGAGATGGGAGGCTGCTGAGGTGTGGAGATGGGAGGCTGCTGAGGAGAGGAGATGGGAGGCTGCTGAGGTGTGGAGATGGGAGGCTGCTGAGGTGAGGAGATGGGAGGCTGCTGAGGAGATGGGAGGCTGCTGAGGTGAGGAGATGGGAGGCTGCTGACGTGTGGAGATGGGAGGCTGCTGAGGTGTGGAGATGGGAGGCTGCTGACGTGTGGAGATGGGAGGCTGCTGAGGAGAGGAGATGGGAGGCTACTGAGGTGAGGAGATGGAGGCTGGTGAGGAGATGGGAGGCTGCTGAGGAGATGGGAGGCTGCTGAGGAAATGGGAGGCTGCTGAGGTGAGGAGATGGGAGGCTGCTGAGGTGAGGAGATGGGAGGCTGCTGAGGAGAGGAGATGGGAGGCTGCTGAGGAGAGGAGATGGGAGGCTGCTGAGGTGTGGAGATGGGAGGCTGCTGAGGTGTGGAGATGGGAGGCTGCTGAGGAGAGGAGATGGGAGGCTGCTGAGGTGTGGAGATGGGAGGCTGCTGAGGTGAGGAGATGGGAGGCTGCTGAAGAGATGGGAGGCTGCTGAGGTGAGGAGATGGGAGGCTGCTGACGTGTGGAGATGGGAGGCTGCTGACGTGTGGAGATGGGAGGCTGCTGACATGTGGAGATGGGAGGCTGCTGACATGTGGAGATTGGAGGCTGCTGAGACGACCAAAAAAATTCTAGAATTCCACTTTTTTCAATTTCAACGCACTTTGAATTTTTTTCCCATTTTCGAGTACGCTATTTGATAAAGCCAAATATGTCATTCAAAAGTACAACTCGTCCTGCAAAAAACAAGCCCTCACACGGCCATATTGATGGAAAAATAAAAAGTTGGTATATATGACTGGGAAACATCTTTATTTGGGAAACTAGCTGAAGAGCCCGGCGCTGCCCGGGCATAGTAACTAACTGTGGTTAGTTATAGCAAATTATAATTATCCGCCATCCCATAGTCCCGTGCCCATATACCCATCATACATATCCTCCATCCCATAGTCCCGTGCCCATATACCCATCATACATATCCTCCATCCCATAGTCCAGTGCCCATATACCCATCATACATATCCTCCATCCCATAGTCCCATGCCCATATACCCATCATACATATCCTCCATCCCATAGTCCGGTGCCCATATACCCATCACACATCCTCCATCCCTTAGTCAACCATAGTGACATCATAATGAGGGGCGGGGCTTGATGCGCACACACTGGTTCCCCAGTATGCAAATAGGGGCATTATAACATCACAATGAGGGGCGGGGCTTGACGCGCACACACTTTTTCCTCATTATGTAGATAGGGGCAAAATTGGTGAATTGGAACGCACGGGGTTAAAATTTTGCCTCACAACATAGCCTAGGACACTCTCGGGTCCAGACGTGTGACGTGTGACATTTTGTGGCTGTAGCTGCGACGGTGCAGATGCCTATCCCGGACATACACACACACACTTTGAGCTTTCTATATTAGATTGTTCTGCGCTCGCACTGCGGTGCATGGACTGGGCGCCGATCTCCTGCCCTGCATCCTCATACATGCTGTGAGGCTGCTGAGTTCTAGTCAGGAGACCGGCGGCCCGTCCATGTACTGCGGTCCGAGCGCAGATCGATATCCACCGACAGCTTCATACATGTACAGAAAACAATACAATAATCTACAATCAGAAATACAGATTATAAAAAAAATCACAATCTGGTTTCAATTATTTTTTAAAAAAGTATGTGACTCATTTCCTTAACCCCTTACCTACAATTGACGTAATATTCCGTCCATGTGACCCTGGACCTAATTACCATGGACGGAATATTACGTCATCGCGATCAGCGGCGCCCACGTGGTGAGCACCGCTGATCGCGGCCGAGTGTCAGCTAATTATCATAGCTGACACCCGGCACAATGTGTCAGGGGCGGTCACGGACACGATCGCGGTGTACCGGGGGTTAAAAGGAAGCATCGGCAGGGAGGGGGCTCCCTCCGTGCTTCCCTGAGCCCCCCACGGCAGCGCAATGTGCAGCGCTGCTGCGGGGGGCTCTTTCCCTGCAGGTCCCCGGATCCAATATGGCGACGGGGACCTCCGGGGGCCTGCAGGAAGCTGGCTTCCTCAGTGCCTGCAAAGCGCAGGCATGAGGAAGCCTGTGCAGTGCCTGTGACAGATCGCTGATCTGTCACAGTGATCTGACAGATCAGCGATCTGTCACAGGACAGTTATGTCCCCCCTGGGACATTGTAATAAAGTAAAAAAAAAATTAAAAAAAGTGTAAAAATAGTTAAAAAAAAATCGCTAAATAAATTAAAAAAAAAAAAAAAATATTCCCCAAAAAATTCATTTTTTGCAAATAAAAAAACCCAAAAACAATAAAAGTACACATATTTGGTATCGCCGCGTCCGTAACGACCCGCCCTATAAAACTGTCCCAATAGTTAACCCCTTAAGTGAACCCCTTAAAAAATAAAAATAAAAAACGAAGCAAAAAATAATGATTTATTATCCTACCGCCGAACAAAAAGTGCAATAACGCTCGATCAAAAAGACGCATATAAATATCCATGGTACCGCTGAAAACGTCATCTTGTCCAGCAAAAAACAAGCCACCATACAGCATCATCAGTGAAAAAATAAAAAAGTTATAGCTCGCAGAA
Source organism: Dendrobates tinctorius (assembly GCF_039654945.1). Lineage (NCBI taxonomy): Eukaryota > Metazoa > Chordata > Amphibia > Anura > Dendrobatidae > Dendrobates > Dendrobates tinctorius. The sequence goes on along the minus strand of NW_027361918.1, from coordinate 13,930,870 downwards.
TAAAGTGATGCAAAAATAATTATTTTTTATATAAAATTGTTTTCATTGCATAAAAGCGACAAAACATAAAAAAACGACCTAAATGAGGTATCGCTGTAACCGTACTGACCCGAAGAATAAAACTGCCTTATAAATTTTACCGCACCCGGAACGGCATAAACGCACCACCCAAAAGAAATTCATGAAACGCTGGTTTTTGTTCATTCTGCGTCCCAAAAAACGAAATAAAAAGCGATCAAAAAATGTCACATGCCCAAACATGATACCAATAAAAGCGTTAACTCGTCCCGCAAAAAATAAGACCTCACATGACTTGGTGGGTCAAAATATGGAAAAATTATAGCTCTCAATATGTGGTGATGCAAAAACTATTTTTACAATAAAAAGCATCTTTTAGCGTGCGACAGCTGCCAAACATAAAAACCGCCATAAATAGTAAATCAAACCCCCCGTTATCACCCCCTTAGTTAGGGAAAAATAATAAAATTAAAAAAATGTATTTATTTCCATTTTCCCATTAGGGCTAGGGTTAGGGCTAGGGCTAGGGTTAGGGCTAGGGCTAGGGTTAGGGTTAGGGCTAGGGTTAGGGCTAGGGTTAGGGCTAGGGCTAGGGTTAGAATTGGGGGTTTCCACTATTTGCGTACATGAGGTGCTCTCCAAATGCAACATGGCGTCTGATCTCAATTCCAGCCAATTCTGCGTTGAAAAAGTCAAATGGTGCTCCTTCCCTTCCAAGCTCTGCCATGCACCCAAACAGTGTTTTACCCCCTCATATGGGGTATCAGCCTACTCAGGACAATTTGCAAAACTACTTCTGGGGTCCTATTTCTCCTGTTGCCCTTAGGAAAATAAAAATTTTGGGGCAAAAATATCATTTTTGTTGAAAAAAAATGTTTTGTTATTTTCACGCCTGGGCGTTATAAACTTCTGTGAAGCCCTTGTGGGTTCAAAGTTCTCACCACACATCTTGATAAGTTCTTTGGGGGGTCTAGTTTCAAAAATGGGGTCACTTGTGGGGGGTTTCCACTGTTTAGGTACATCAGGGGCTCTCCAAACGCGACATGGCGTCCGATCAGAATTCCAGCCAATTTGCATTGAAAAAGTCAAACGGCGCTCCTTCCCTTCTGAGCTCTGCCATGCGCCGAAACAGTGGTTCCCCCCCACATATCAGGTATCAGCGTACTCAGGACAAATTGCACAATAATTTTTGCAGTCCAATTTCTCCTGTTACCCTTGGTAAAATAAAAAAAATTGAACCTGGAGTAATTTTTTTAGTGAAAAAAAGTTAAATGTTAATTATTTTTAAATATTCAAAAAATTCCTGTGACGCACCTGAAGGGTTAATAAACTCCTTGAATGTGGTTTTAAGCACCTTAAGGGGTGCAGTTTTTAGAATGGTGTCACTTTTGGGTATTTTCTATCATATAGACCCCTCAAAGTGGCTTCAAATGTGATGTAGTCCGTAAAAATAAAATGGTGTTGCAAAAATGAGAGATCGCTGGTCAACTTTTAACCCTTATATCTTACTAACAAATAAAAATTTTGGTTCCAAAATTGTGCTGATGTAAAGTAAACATGTGGCAAATGTTACTTATTAAGTTTTTTGTGTGCCATATCTCTGTGGTTTAAGGGCATAAAAATTCAAAGTTGGAAAATTGCGGAATTTTCAAAATTTTCGCCAAATTTCCGTTTTTCTCACAAATAAACGCAAGATATATGAATGAAATTTTACCACTAACATGAAGTACAATATGTCACGAGAAAAGATTGTCAGAATCACCGGGATCCATGGAAGCGTTTCAGAGTTATTACCTCATAAAGGGACAGTGGTCAGAATTGTAAAAATGGGCCCGGTAGTTAACGTGCAAACCACCCTTGGTAGTGAAGGGGTTAAAGAAAAAGAAAAATATACCTAAACAGAGTATTGGGTATTTTAACAAATGATTAATAAGTTACAGTACAGTAGAGCTCATCCAAAAGAGTCTACCTTGTTGTGGTGGCGGCTTAAAATTCTTTTGGCCAGAACAAAAGCTGCTGGCTATATGTATGATCTGGGAAATGTTAATGTGTGATTGGTGAGGACGTGGTGCAGAAGTGGAGTTTTTCCAAGAGTGGGTAGTGGGACTCTTGAGGGGTGGAGGCAGGGCTGGGGTGGAGCCTGGACGGAGTCTCAAGGTGGTCCAAACATTTTTACAGTATGGGGACCTGAAATTCCTAATGGCAGCCCTGCTGGGCAGAAACACAGCGTTTCTCTTGCAAACTAGCGCTTTTGACAATGAGTGCTTGATCTTTAATGCTTGCCATGGCCACAGTAAACGCTCTTGTCTGGTTACTGTAGTGTAGTGATTGTCCTGTTTGCCATCCTCCTGAAAGTTCCCTGTTTCGATCCCGGGCAGAAACATGTGGCTTTTCTTTATTTTGATCACAAACTTATTTTGTTGGCTTAATTAGCCTTAGTTAGCATATTCTATTGCTGGTTTAATGAGCATTACTTTTACCAATGTGATTATTTCTACCCGTTTTTCTTTTTGGCAAGCGTGTGTGTTTTTGACAGTGTCTAAGTGTTCCTAATTCAAGTAACACCTGATAGGATCAAGGTGCAAAAGCAGGCATCTAGGTGCTTTTTCTTTTTGGCTTTTGGACAAAGGCATGAGAATGTTTTGTGGAGCATGGTTTTGTTTCCCTGTTTGTTCTTTTTCTCCAATAGCCTGACAAATGAAAGGTTCCTGTGTTGCAAAATGCACTTTGTCCTGTCTTCAGACATAGAGGAAGACCTCTTGACTTTGGCTGGATGTTTTTTTCTTTTTCAAGTTCATTTCAGCATGTTTAAACATCTTTAGCTTTGCATGGAGTTTCTGAAGTGTAGTGGTTGTCACGTTCACCTCTCACGCGAACGGTCCACAGTTCGAAACTGGATACAAGCATGACGTTAGGTGTTGATATTAAAGCTTTTGAGACGTTGAGTCTTTGTTCTCGACGGCTCGTCATGACCGCAGTAACTTTCCGCAGCCGGTTTCTGTAGTGTAGTGGTTATCACGTTCGCCTAACACGCGAAAGTTCCCCACATCGAAACTGGGCAGAAACACGCTGTTACCCTTTGGTATCCAAGCTTTTGACTTTCAGTTCTTGATCTCGATTGCTTGTTGTCAACACAGTAAGCACTTGCATCCGGTTTCTGTAGTGTAGCTGTTATCACGTTCGCCTCACACGTGAAAGGTCCCTAGTTCGAAACTGGGCAGAAACACAGCTTTTTCTCTTGGAAAACAATCTTTTTGACTTTCAGTGCTTGTTCTTTATTGCTTTCCATGACCACAGCACCTTTTGTTTGTTTGAATCGGTTGGTTTCTGTAGTGTAGCGGTTATCACGTTTGCTTTACACGTGAAAGGGCCTCAGTTCGAAACTGGGCAGAAACACAGCGTTCCTCTTGCAAACTAGCGCTTTTGACAATGAGTGCTTGATCTTTAATGCTTGCCATGACCACAGTAAACGCTCTTGTCTTGTTACTGTAGTGTAGCGATTGTCCTGTTTGCCATCCTCCTGAAAGTTCCCTGTTTTGATCCCGGGCAGAAACATGTGGCTTTTCTTTATTTTGATCACAAACGTATATTGTTGGCTTAATTAGCCTTAGTTAGCATATTCTATTGCTGGTTTAACGAGCATTACTTTTACCAATGTGATTATTTCTACCCGTTTTTGCTTTTGGCAAGCATGTGTGTTTTTGACAGTGTCTAAGTGTTCCTAATTCAAGTAACACCTGATAGGATCAAGGTGCGAAAGCAGGCATCTAGGTGCTTTTTCTTTTTGGCTTTTGGACAAAGGCATGAGAATGTTTTGTGGAGCATGGTTTTGTTTCCCTGTTTGTTCTTTTTCTCCAATAGCCTGACAAATGAAAGGTTCCTGTGTTGCAAAATGCACTTTGTCCTGTCTTCAGACATAGAGGAAGACCTCTTGACTTTGGCTGGCTGTTTTTTTCTTTTTCAAGTTCATTTCAGCATGTTTAAACATCTTTAGGTTTGCATGGAGTTTCTGAAGTGTATTGGTTGTCACGTTCACCTCACACGCGAACGGTCCCCAGTTCGAAACTGGATAGAAGCATGACATTAGGCATTGATATTAAAGCTTTTGACGTTGAGTCTTTGTTCTCGATGGCTCATCATGACCACAGTAACCTTCCTCAGCCGGTTTCTGTAGTGTAGTGGTTATCACGTTTGCCTAACACGCGAAGGGTCCCCAGTTCGAAACTGGGCAGAAACACGCTGTTACCCTTTGGTATCCAAGCTTTTGACTTTCAGTTCTTGATCTCGATTGCTTGTTGTCACCACAGTAAGCGCTTGCATCCGGTTTCTGTAGTGTAGCGGTTATCACGTTCACCTCACACGTGAAAGGTCCCTAGTTCGAAACTGGGCAGAAACACATCTTTTTCTCTTGGAAAACGATCTTTTTGACTTTCAGTGCTTGTTCTTTATTGCTTGCCATGACCACAGCACCTTTTGTTTGTTTGAATCGGTTGGTTTCTGTAGTGTAGCGGTTATCACGTTTGCTTTACACGTGAAAGGGCCTCAGTTCGAAACTGGGCAGAAACACAGCGTTCCTCTTGCAAACTAGCGCTTTTGACAATGAGTGCTTGATCTTTAATGCTTGCCATGACCACAGTAAACGCTCTTGTCTGGTTACTGTAGTGTAGTGATTGTCCTGTTTGCCATACTCCTGAAAGTTCCCTGTTTTGATCCCGGGCAGAAACATGTGGCTTTTCTTTATTTTGATCACAAACGTATATTGTTGGCTTAATTAGCCTTAGTTAGCATATTCTATTGCTGGTTTAATGAGCATTACTTTTACCAATGTGATTATTTCTACCCGTTTTTCTTTTTGGCAAGCATGTGTGTTTTTGACAGTGTCTAAGTGTTCCTAATTCAAGTAACACCTGATAGGATCAAGGTGCAAAAGCAGGCATCTAGGTGCTTTTTCTTTTTGGCTTTTGGACAAAGGCATGAGAATGTTTTGTGGAGCATGGTTTTGTTTCCCTGTTTGTTCTTTTTCTCCAATAGCCTGACAAATGAAAGGTTCCTGTGTTGCAAAATGCACTTTGTCCTGTCTTCAGACATAGAGGAAGACCTCTTGACTTTGGCTGGCTGTTTTTTTCTTTTTCAAGTTCATTTCAGCATGTTTAAACATCTTTAGCTTTGCATGGAGTTTCTGAAGTGTAGTGGTTGTCACGTTCACCTCTCACGCGAACGGTCCACAGTTCGAAACTGGATACAAGCATGACGTTAGGCGTTGATATTAAAGCTTTTGAGACGTTGAGTCTTTGTTCTCGACGGCTCGTCATGACCGCAGTAACTTTCCGCAGCCGGTTTCTGTAGTGTAGTGGTTATCACGTTCGCCTAACACGCGAAAGTTCCCCAGATCGAAACTGGGCAGAAACACGCTGTTACCCTTTAGTATCCAAGCTTTTGACTTTCAGTTCTTGATCTCGATTGCTTGTTGTCAACACAGTAAGCGCTTGCATCTGCTTTCTGTAGTGTAGCTGTTATCACGTTCGCCTCACACGTGAAAGGTCCCTAGTTCGAAACTGGGCAGAAACACAGCTTTTTCTCTTGGAAAACAATCTTTTTGACTTTCAGTGCTTGTTCTTTATTGCTTTCCATGACCACAGCACCTTTTGTTTGTTTGAATCGGTTGGTTTCTGTAGTGTAGCGGTTATCACGTTTGCTTTACACGTGAAAGGGCCTCAGTTCGAAACTGGGCAGAAACACAGCGTTCCTCTTGCAAACTAGCGCTTTTGACAATGAGTGCTTGATCTTTAATGCTTGCCATGACCACAGTAAACGCTCTTGTCTGGTTACTGTAGTGTAGTGATTGTCCTGTTTGCCATCCTCCTGAAAGTTCCCTGTTTTGATCCCGGGCAGAAACATGTGGCGTTTCTTTGCTTTGATCACAAACGTGTATTGTTGGCTTAATTAGCCTTAGTTAGCATATTCTATTGCTGGTTTAATGAGCATTACTTTTACCAATGTGATTATTTCTACCCGTTTTTGCTTTTGGCAAGCATGTGTGTTTTTGACAGTGTCTAAGTGTTCCTAATTCAAGTAACACCTGATAGGATCAAGGTGCAAAAGCAGGCATGTAGGTGCTTTTTCTTTTTGGCTTTTGGACAAAGGCATGAGATTGTTTTGTGGAGCATGGTTTTGTTTCCCTGTTTGTTCTTTTTCTCCAATAGCCTGACAAATGAAAGGTTCCTGTGTTGCAAAATGCACTTTGTCCTGTCTTCAGACATAGAGGAAGACCTCTTGACTTTGGCTGGATGTTTTTTTCTTTTTCAAGTTCATTTCAGCATGTTTAAACATCTTTAGCTTTGCATGGAGTTTCTGAAGTGTAGTGGTTGTCACGTTCACCTCACACGCGACCGGTCCCCAGTTCGAAACTGGATAGAAGCATGACATTAGGTGTAGATATTAAAGCTTTTGACGTTGAGTCTTTGTTCTCGATGGCTCGTCATGACCACAGTAACCTTCCACAGCCGGTTTCTGTAGTGTAGTGGTAATCACGTTCGCCTAACACGCGAAAGGTCCCCAGTTCGAAACTGGGCAGAAACACGCTGTTACCCTTTGGTATCCAAGCTTTTGACTTTCAGTTCTTGATCTCGATTGCTTGTTGACACCACAGTAAGTGGTTGCATCTGGTTTCTGTAGTGTAGCGGTTATCATGTTTTCCTCACACGCGAAAGTTCCCCAGTTTGAAACTGGGCAGAAAAACAGTTTTTTCTCTTGGAAAACGATCTTTTTGACTTTCAGTGCTTGTTCTTTATTGCTTGCCATGACCACAGCATTTTTTGCTTGTTTGAATCGGTTGGTTTCTGTAGTGTAGCGGTTATCACGTTTGCTTTACATGCGAAAGGTCCTCAGTTCGAAACTGGGCAGAAACACAGCGTTCCTCTTGCAAACTAGTGCTTTTGACAATGAGTGCTTGATCTTTAATGCTTGCCATGACCACAGTAAATGCTCTTGTCTGGTTACTGTAGTGTAGTGATTGTCCTGTTTGCCATCCTCCTGAAAGTTCCCTGTTTTGATCCCGGGCAGAAACATGTGGCTTTTCTTTATTTTGATCACAAACGTATATTGTTGGCTTAGGCCTCTTTCACACATCAGGTTTTCGGCGTCAGGCGCGATCCGGCGCTTTTGACTAAAACCGGATCCGGCGAAATGCAATGCCGGATCCGGATTCCCCCCATTGACTTGCATTAGAGCCGGATCGAGCCGGATGGCCATGCGTTTTATCCGATTTTCGCCGGATCCGGCAATGTGACGCGATCCGGCGTCTGGAAAAAACGGCTACTATAACGTTTTTTGTCTCTGGCGAAAAAGCCGGACACAATGAAAGCCTATGAGCGCCGCAATGCGCCTGATCCGGCGACAGCCGGATCCGGCTTCTTTGGTCTGAGCATGCTCAGTAGCTCTGCCCACAGGACATATATAAAAGCAAGACAATGGGACCCTCAGCCACACCCAACATGCCACCCAAGCCAAGAACCAGGAGCAGGAGAAGGCAGCAGACATCTGCAGCAGCAGCATCATCAGCACCGCCCCCAAATGGAGCAGCATGCTGAACAACGGGAGGTGAGTCCAGCAGCAGATGAGAGACGGTAATTATCAAATCCCCCATTCCTCCAAACTAGGGCTATGGAATATCAAGATATTCATTGGCCCTTTGTTTCTCTTTATTCAACAGCCGCCCAATAGATGCAGCAGCAGAAACACCACCCACAGCCATGGAGTCTGGCCATGAGGAAGACAGCACAGCTTCTGGGAGCCCTCCCTCGCATCGTCAGCGTTTGACGGTAAGTTTTTATTTAAAAAATCCATCATCTCTGTAATTTATGTGTATTCATTGCCTTTTATTTCAAAACAGGAATCACAAGATGAAGAGGAGCTCCCAGAAGAAGAAGGAAGGGGTGGACAGACACTTGGAGTGGACTCACAATTGGTAAGTTTTTTGCATCAAACGCAGAAACACAACATCACACTACACACAACACATAGAAAACAATGTTCTGCAGACCACACACAGCAAACAAATGCCTACATCCAAAGACATAACATTTTTTGTTTTTTTCTCTAGTCTTCCCAATCTGGTGCTCGGCCAAGAGGTCCTCGCAGTGCCTCCCAGGGTCGTCGGCGACAGCAACGCGGCGGTCACCAGCGTGTAAGTATAAATATTTTTGCTTTGTTTTTTTTGCACTTTTTATTTCATTTCTTTTGTGGAGGCTAATTATGTTATTTTTGTCTTTTTCTTTAACAGCCTTCACAGCGTGCTCCCGACTCTGACGGTGAGTATGGAGGGATTGATGTGGACCACCTCATCGATCTCGTCAGAGAAAGGGAGCCGCTCTGGAATATGGCTGACCGCCGCCACGCTGACCTGATCGTTACCCGACGACTCTGGGAGGAAATCTGTTCGCTCCTTGTGGACCGCTGGGAGGACCTCGATGTTCGGGCCCAGATTACAGAGCGTAAGTATATACAGTACCGGTTGCTTGATTTAAACCAGTGTTTCCCGAACTCCAGTCCTCGTGGTCCCCACGGATCATGTGTTCAGGATTTCTATTTACTTTGGAAATCCTGAAAACATGACCCCTGGGGACCATGAGGACTGGAGTTTGGGAAACACTGATGTTGTATACTAACCACTTTGTCCTTTCTCGTTTCAGGGGAGTGAATTGTGAAGCGGTGGCGGTCTGTGAGGGATCGTTTCAAGAAGGAGTTCAATAAAGAGATGCGGGCCCCGAGTGGATCTGGAGGATGCAGGAGCAAGTACAAGTACGCACGAGCCCTGTCGTTCCTCCGGGAGACAATGCTCACCAGAAGGTAAATATTACACACCACATGTGACAAAAAAATGTTTAGATGTAACTTTTTTTTTCAGCCAGGGCCATACCATGTCACTATTTTAATTGTTTTTTTTTCTCTTTATTCCACAGCACGGTGAGCAGCACTCGGGAACCTGCACGATTGGACCCTTCTGAGGAGATCCCTGAGGAGACCAGCACCGAGGGACACTTCGACCGCCCCGGTACATCTGCACCTTCCCAGCCTTCCCACACATTCGACCCATCTGTCCCATCCACCAGCACAGGAGCATCGTGGCCGCCTACATTACATGAAGCTGCTGGTGAGGAGATCGCTTTCCCTTTACCCCACCCTTCTGCCCCTGCCACCTCTAGTACACCTGCGGGTACTGGGCGGCAGCGGCAGAGGGGTCAGGAAAAGACTTATGCGCCAGAGTTCTTGCATCTGAATGCATCTTTCCAGAACTGTCTAAAAGTCTTGTCAGAGCAAATCTCCGCAGGCTTTCAGCAGATCAACTCCAGCATTCTGGAGGTGAAGACACTTCTGCAAACCATGCATTCAGAAGCAAGATCTTCGCCAAACCACACCTTTTTCAGGTCTGTTGTGGAGCGCATGGAAACGCTCTCTCCTGCCCAGCAGATGCATGTAATGCATTCATGCCACGCTGCTCTCCAGCAAGTTACCTCCCAACCTCCTCCTCCCACCACAGTAGTTCCTCCACCTGCACCCCCTCCAGCCACTTTTCATCCTCCCCCTCCTATTACATCTACACCCCCTCCAGCCACTTTCCATCCTCCCCCTCCTATTACATCTACACCCCCTCCAGCCACTTTCCATCCTCCCCCTCCTATTACATACCATCCACCTCCCCAGCACCAGCAACCTCCCCAGCACCAGCAACCTCCCCAGTACCAGCAACCTCCCCAGCACCAGCAACCTCCCCAGTACCAGCAACCTCCCCAGTACCAGCAACCTCCCCAGTACCTGCAAACTCCCCAGTACCAGCAACCTCCCCAGTACCAGACATCTCCCCACTTCCAGCAACCTGCCCCGTACCAGACATCTCCCCACTTCCAGCAACCTGCCCCGTACCAGACATCTCCCCACTTCCAGCAACCTGCCCCGTACCAAACTCCTTCCCCATACAACTTGCCATCAACATCATCTGCTCCTACAGTCCCTGCCCAACCCTCCACTCCACCACCCACCACCTCTTCTGCTTCCCACATGTCCACCCATTCTGTAGTTTTTTCCACACCTTCACCTCTAACTGTTCCTTCCCCACCACAATCCCAGTCCTCTCTCCACACTCCCAGTGTCGAAGTGTCCCGCAGCCCCTCCAGCAGTATTTCCACCACACACTGCACAGATTTATAATGTGTGTATTTAAATAAAAATGACCAGCTTTATGGTTTCAAAGCTTTATTAAACAAGTTTATTAAAATTTTAAAAAAGTTTACTAAAAAAAACATTTTTCAATAAAAGTTAAATTATTTTACACTGGTTGTCTGTCATTTCTTTCTGCGGCGAAAAAGGTTAAATACAGGGTATTTAAAAGGTGAAATGGTATTCAAAACTAGGTATATAACTGTGGGTAAATTTTAGCTTTTTGCCACAGTTGTGTTCCTGGTTGTGTTTGAAGCAAAGTATTTCACCTAAAAATTTGTGTTTATTGTTGGTGATTTCCTAACAATGTACACAACTTTTGTTAAAAGGTGAAATACTTTGCATAAAACACAACCAGGTACACACCTGTGGCCTAAAGCTAAAAATAGAGACCATGACAAGATAGCCAACTTTGGTTGGCAAAGGTATATACTGTTGGTACAGAAGGTACACAAGTTTGGTTAGGGCACAAATCTTTCACACTCTGTCATCCTGCCAGTGTACTCTGCCTTGAGGTGACATAAAGTATTGTGCAAAATTGTCCCTCATCACTGAAACCGTCACAGAACTTCTAGTGGTAATGTCATGGTAATCTTGCAAGGTGGTTTCTTCAGAGGTGTCCTCAATGGAAATGGGTTCCTTGCAGATAACAAAATTGTGGAGTACCACGCACGCTTTGATCACCTCGTCCACAGTTTCTGTCTTGAGGTTGATCGCAGTCAATAGGACCCGCCATTTGGCTGTCAGAATACCAAAGGTACATTCAACCATTCTTCTTGCTCTTGTGAGGCGGTAATTAAAAATGCGTTTTGGTATTGTCAATCCTCTGCTAGAGTACGGTTTCAAAAGGTGTTCTGACAGCTGGAAGGCTTCATCCCCTACACAGACAAATGGCATAGGTGGACCAGATGTTTGCGGCAGCGGTAGGTGGTGGGAACTGGAAGGTGTTTCCATACAGTTTATGCCCCATGGCAGACAGTTTGAAAACTTGAGAGTCATTGCAGCGGCCATAGGCCCCAATATCAACCGCAATAAATTTGTATTCCGCGTCAGCGATGGCCATGAGGACAATTGAAAAATATTTCTTGTAATTGAAATATTCCGATCCCGATCCAGCTGGCTTTACAATGCGGAAATGTTTCCCGTCCACAGCGCCCAAGCAGTTGGGAAACTGACATATCTGTTGAAACTTGTCAGCAATTTCAATCCACCTCTCTGTTGTGGGCTCTGGTAAAAACTCTTCAGCTAAGGAGTCCCACAGTGCACGGCATGTGTACTTCACAATTCCAGATATGGTGGAAATCCCGAGTCTGTACTGGAAATGCAGTGACGAAAGGGATTCTCCAGTTGCAAGAAATCTGTGGGGAATTAAAAAACAATAAATTAGTTTTAAATCACAGCATTACATACCAAAACTGAGCTATAACACTTGGAGATACAAACTACCACCAACAAGATTGCAGTGAAAGTGTGCTCTGATGCGATCACATCCAATAAATGTGGCTTACCTTAAAGTCACCATCAGACGCTCTGCGGGTGAAACAGAGAAGCGGCAATAGGTGTTCGCTTTTCTTATGAGGTGTGCAATGCGCTCCACCAAGTAATCAAAATTCTCCATTTTCATCCTAACATATCCAAAAAATTTATCCGGGTTTCGTCGAAGGTCCATGCAGAGTGTAGAATAGACCCCACGCGTCATTCTCTTGGCTGTGATGGGGTGGATCCACAAACGTCGTCTACGATGCCTGATGCGCTGCTGTCTCGCTCTCTCCTTCTCCAGAACAATCACCCTCAAACGATTCGCCTCCGCTATAAAATCCGCCAAATTCTTCAAAATATTTCCAATGACAACATCCATCTTCGCCAGTAACTTGCTCTTCTCTCCAACCTGCACTTTCTCTTCGACAACCTGTCAAAGAAGGGCTGTAGGAACACTCTATATATAGTTTTCCAGTAGCCAATCCCGTTCGGAAGGCCACAAGGGTCAATTTTAAAAACCGGATCCGGCGTAATCCGTCGAAAAACGGATAGAAAAACGGATGAACCAAATGAGACGGATCCGGTTTTGTCTGTCAAGAAAAAGACGGATCCGGCAGAAAACCAGATCCGTCACATCCGGTTTTACTAAACATTTGCCGGATCCGGCGTTCCGGCACGACGCCGGATCGCGCCTGACGCCGAAAACCTGATGTGTGAAAGTAGCCTTAATTAGCCTTAGTTAGCATATTCTATTGCTGGTTTAATGAGCATTACTTTTACCAATGTGATTATTTCTACCCGTTTTTGCTTTTGGCAAGCATGTGTGTTTTTGACAGTGTCTAAGTGTTCCTAATTCAAGTAACACCTGATAGGATTAAGGTGCGAAAGCAGGCATCTAGGTGCTTTTTCTTTTTGGCTTTTGGACAAAGGCATGAGAATGTTTTGTGGAGCATGGTTTTGTTTCCCTGTTTGTTCTTTTTCTCCAATAGCCTGACAAATGAAAGGTTCCTGTGTTGCAAAATGCACTTTGTCCTGTCTTCAGACATAGAGGAAGACCTCTTGACTTTGGCTGGCTGTTTTTTACTTTTTCAAGTTCTTTTCAGCATGTTTAAACATCTTTAGCTTTTCATGGAGTTTCTGAAGTGTAGTGGTTGTCACGTTCACCTCACACGCGAACGGTCCCCAGTTCGAAACTGGATAGAAGCATGACATTAGGCGTTGATATTAAAGCTTTTGACATTGAGTCTTTGTTCTCGATGGCTCATCATGACCACAGTAACCTTCCGCAGCCTGTTTCTGTAGTGTAGTGGTTATCACGTTCGCCTAACACGCGAAAGGTCCCCAGTTCGAAACTGGGCAGAAACACGCAGTTACCCTTTGGTATCCAAGCTTTTGACTTTCAGTTCTTGATCTCGATTGCTTGTTGTCACCACAGTAAGCACTTGCATCCGGTTTCTGTAGTGTAGCGTTTATCACGTCTGCCTCACACGTGAAATGTCCCTAGTTCGAAACTGGGCAGAAACACAGCTTTTTCTCTTGGAAAACGATCTTTTTGACTTTCAGTGCTTGTTTTTTATTGCTTGCCATGACCACAGCATTTTTTTTCTGTTTGAATCGGTTGGTTTCTGTAGTGTAGCGGTTATCACGTTCGCTTTACATGTGAAAGGTCCCCAGTTCGAAACTGGGCAGAAACACAGCGTTCCTCTTGCAAACTTGCGCTTTTGACAATGAGTGCTTGATCTTTAATGCTTGCCATGACCACAGTAAACGCTCTTGTCTGGTTACTGTAGTGTAGTGATTGTCCTGTTTGCCATCCTCCTGAAAGTTCCCTGTTTTGATCCCGGGCAGAAACATGTGGCTTTTCTTTATTTTGATCACAAACGTATATTGGCTTAATTAGCATTATTTAGCATATTCTATTGCTGGTTTAATGAGCATTACTTTTACCAATGTGATTATTTCTACCCTTTTTTGCTTTTGGCAAGCATGTGTGTTTTTGACAGTGTCTAAGTGTTCCAGGGGAAGAGTCTTGAGGAGATCATTTGCATATTCCCAGTACCTTCTGGGATAAGTGAAGAGTCTCCGTGAGCTCAACGATCACTGGGTTTTGGCCGTTGCAGCTGAAAAGAGGAAATCGGAAAAATTTTTGCTCATCTTTCATCATTTTTAAGAAATCTCAAGATGGAAGAGGCCAGGAGCCATTTGGTGAGCTGCATTTCTTGCTACATGTTCACAGATTTACCAGTGGAAAAGCCAAACTTCACATGCCACAAATGCAAGCTTGTGACCCTGTTGGAGGAAAAGTTGCAAAATCTCAAAGAGAGGTTAGCTACGTTGAAGATTATTAAGGAAGGTGAAGAGTTCTTGGACAGGGCAGAATTATCTCTTCATGTTACAGAAAGAGAAGAAATTCGAAGTGCACCTGAATAAACAGAGGAATGGAGACATGTGACCCAGAGAAGCAGGAGGATCAGGAGGCAGTCAGCACCCATACTGCTCAGAAACCAGTACCAGGCTCTCACGCAGGAAAACGATGACGAAATACATCAGGATAAGACTTTGCCAACAAACAGCAACCTTGTACGCCTTCAGAGTCCTCCTAGATGGAGAAGGAAAAATGTTGTGAAGAAGAAACGGAGAGTGGTGGTCATGGGGGATTCCCTGTTGAGAGGAACAGAGGCCGCTATCTGCAGACCAGATATAACTTCAAGAGAAATGTGCTGTCTTCCAGGTGCAAAAATTAAAGATGTGTCTGACAGGATATCAGGACTCTTCAGACCTACAGATGACTATCCATTCCTGCTACTACATGTGGTAACAAATGACACCGCAAGAAACGACCTGGAAACCATCTGCAGAGACTTTGAAGACTTAGGCAAGAAAGTGAAAGAACTGGGAGCGCAGGTGGTCTTCTCTTCCATCCTCCCAGTGGATGGCCATGGAACAAGGAGGTGGAATAAGATTCTGCAGGTGAACAACTGGCTACGTCGATGGTGCCGTCAGCAACGATTTGGATTTCTGGATCACGTAGTGAACTACTTATACGATGGACTACTTGCTAAAGATGGGGTGCACCTTACGAAGACTGGAAAGCAGGTATTTGGAAGTCGCCTTGCTACACTTGTAAGGAGAGCTTTAAACTAGAACAACATGGGAAGGGAAGCAAAAGACCAGAAAAAGCCATACACCTGACAAATGCTACTGAGAACTCTGCTATTAGAAGTGGAAAGGACGAAAGAATCTAATTAATAAAAATATTGGAGAAAGAGAAACCAATCACAAACTAAAATGTTTCTATACTAATGCACAAAGCATGGGCAACAAACAAGGAGAATTGGAACTACTAACACAGGAAAAGAAATATGATGTCATTGGAATCACCGAAACTTGGTGGGACAATACACATGATTGGAATACAAGACTAGAAGGATACAACTTATTTGCAAGAAACAGACTTGATAAACGAGGAGGGGGTGTCGCATTGTATGTTAGAAACGCATATATCTGCACAGAGATTGAAGCTTCAGAGACTGGGCGTTCTGTGGAAACTGTTTGGGTAAGAATACAAGGACAGAACAATGGAAAGGACACCATTGTAGGCATTTACTACAGGCCGCCTGTGCAAGCTGAAGCTATGGATGAACTCTTTATGCATGAAATGGCCAAGTTCTCCAAAAAATATGACATAGTTGTCATGGGAGATTTCAACTATCCAGACATTTGTTGGGAATCTCTCTCAGGCAAAACTAACAGGTCAAGGAAATTCTTATCCTCTCTTGCTGACAACTTTATCTTCCAAAAGGTAAGGGAGAAAACAAGGGGAACTGCTACCTTGGATCTAATCCTTATAAACAGGGAGGAAATGGTTGAGGAGGTAAAAGTGGCTGGGACCCTAGGAGGTAGCGACCATGCTATTTTAGAATTTTGGATAACTAGAGGCGGAAGACCTGTGAAGACTCAGACGTCAAGGTTAGATTTCAGAAAGGCAGATTTTAAGGGATTCAGAAAGAGAATTGGAGGGATCCAATGGCTGGATATCCTTAAAGACAAAAATGTCCAGGAAGGATGGGAAATCTTGAAAAATGAAATTCTCAAAGCACAGTTGTTAACAATTCCGAAAAGAGGGAAGAATAGGAAGCATTTAAGGAAACCAGGATGGATGAACACAGAACTTAAGCACATGCTAAAAAGGAAGAAAAAAATGTTTATAAAATGGAAAGAGGGAGGCATATCTAAAGAAGAATATAATTCTGTCTGCAGAACCTGCAGGTCACAAATCAGATTAGCTAAAGCTGAAAATGAATTGAGGCTTGCAAGAGATGTCAAAAGCAATAATAAAGGATTTTGGGGATATGTCAAAAGTAAAAGAAAAGTCAAAGATGCTATAGGATTTTTACAGGATGAAAATGATGAAATGGTAAGACAGGATGTTGAGAAGGCTGAACTTTTAAATTCCTATTTTGCATCTGTTTTCTCTCAGAAAGGAAATGTAACATCAACTGTTATTCACTGTGCTATTAAGGGAATAGAAGAATCCAGGATATCTATAAACAGAAAGATAGTGAGGAAACACTTAGCTAACCTAAATGAATTCAAGTCTCCAGGTCCAGATGAATTAAACCCCAGAGTACTGAAGGAGATAGCAGAAGAAATTTTTGAACCCCTCTCCATAATCTTTGAAAATTCTTGGAGAACAGGAGAAGTGCCAGAAGACTGGAGAAGAGCAAATGTTGTTCCTATTTTCAAAAAGGGGAAGAAGGTGGACCCAGGCAACTATAGGCTGGTGAGTCTGACTTCTATACCAGGAAAGATCTTTGAACAAATTATTAAACAACATGTATGTCAATATCTGGATAAGAATGAAGTGATTATACAGAGTCAGCATGGGTTTGTAACTAATAAGTCATGTCAAACTAATTTAATTTCCTTCTATGACGGTATCACTGATTGGGTGGATCAAGGAAATGCTGTAGATACAGTGGAGCAAAAAAGTATTTAGTCAGTCAGCAATAGTGCAAGTTCCACCACTTAAAAAGATGAGAGGCTTCTGTAATTTACATCATAGGTAGACCTCAACTATGGGAGACAAACTGAGAAAAAAAATCCAGAAAATCACATTGTCTGTTTTTTTTTCATTTTAATTGCATATTATGGTGGAAAATAAGTATTTGGTCAGAAACAAAATTTAATCTCAATACTTTGTGATATATCCTTTGTTGGCAATGACAGAGGTCAAACGTTTTCTGTAAGTCTTCACAAGGTTGCCACACACTGTTGTTGGTATGTTGGCCCATTCCTCCATGCAGATCTCCTCTAGAGCAGTGATGTTTTTGGCTTTTCGCTTGGCAACACAGACTTTCAACTCCCTCCAAAGGTTTTCTATAGGGTTGAGATCTGGAGACTGGCTAGGCCACTCCAGGACCTTGAAATGCTTCTTACGAAGCCACTCCTTCGTTGCCCTGGCAGTGTGTTTTGGATCATTGTCATGTTGAAAGACCCAGCCACGTTTCATATTCAATGCCCTTGCTGATGGAAGGAGGTTTGCACTCAAAATCTCACGATACATGGCCCCATTCATTCTTTCATGTACCCGGATCAGTCGTCCTGGCCCCTTTGCAGAGAAACAGCCCCAAAGCATGATGTTTCCACCACCATGCTTTACAGTAGGTATGGTGTTTGATGGATGCAACTCAGTATTCTTTTTCCTCCAAACACGACAAGTTGTGTTTCTACCAAACAGTTCCAGTTTGGTTTCATCAGACCATAGGACATTCTCCCAAAACTCCTCTGGATCATCCAAATGCTCTCTAGCAAACTTCAGACGGGCCCGGACATGTACAGGCTTAAGCAGTGGGACACGTCTGGCACTGCAGGATCTGAGTCCATGGTGGCGTAGTGTGTTACTTATGGTAGGCCTTGTTACATTGGTCCCAGCTCTCTGCAGTTCATTCACTAGGTCCCCCCGCATGGTTCTGGGATTTTTGCTCACCGTTCTTGTGATCATTCTGACCCCACGGGGTGGGATTTTGCGTGGAGCATCAGATCGAGGGAGATTATCAGTGGTCTTGTATGTCTTCCATTTTCTAATTATTGCTCCCACAGTTGATTTCTTCACTCCAAGCTGGTTGGCTATTGCAGATTCAGTCTTCCCAGCCTGGTGCAGGGCTACAATTTTGTTTCTGGTGTCCTTTGACAGCTCTTTGGTCTTCACCATAGTGGAGTTTGGAGTCAGACTGTTTGAGGGTGTGCACAGGTGTCTTTTTATACTGATAACAAGTTTAAACAGGTGCCATTACTACAGGTAATGAGTGGAGGAAAGAGGAGACTCTTAAAGAAGAAGTTACAGGTCTGTGAGAGCCAGAAATCTTGATTGCTTGTTTCTGACCAAATACTTATTTTCCACCATAATATGCAAATAAAATGAAAAAAAAAACAGACAATGTGATTTCCTGGATTTTTTTTTCTCAGTTTGTCTCCCATAGTTGAGGTCTACCTATGATGTAAATTACAGACGCCTCTCATCTTTTTAAGTGGTGGAACTTGCACTATTGCTGACTGACTAAATACTTTTTTGCCCCACTGTATAGTATATCTTGACTTCAGCAAAGCATTTGACAAAGTCTCTCATACAATCCTTATTGAAAAAATGACTAAGTATGGAATGGACAAGGCAACTGTTAGGTGGATTCATAACTGGCTTAGTGATCGGACGCAAAGAGTGGTCGTAAATGGCTGCACATCCAGTTGGAAGAATGTCTCAAGTGGGGTACCACAGGGCTCTGTCCTGGGCCCTGTATTGTTCAACATCTTTATCAATGATTTAGATGAAGGAATTGAGGGTAAACTGATTAAATTTGCTGATGACACAAAGCTAGAAGGGATAGCTAATACTAGAGAAGAGAGAGAGAGGATTCAAAAAGATTTAAATAAACTGGAGAAGTGGGCAGCAACTAACAGAATGGTTTTTAACAGGGAGAAATGCAAAGTAATACATCTGGGCAATAAAAATGAAAAAAGCATATATAGAATGGGAGGAATAGGGCTAAGTGACAGCACATGTGAAAAAGACTTGGGTATACTAATAGATCACAGACTGAATATGAGTCAACAGTGTGATGCAGCAGCAAAAAAGGCAAATGTAATTCTAGGATGTATTAACAGAAGCATAAAGTCTAGATCATGTGAAGTCATTATTTCCCTCTACTCCTCTTTGCTCAGACCTCATCTGGAATATTGTGTCCAGTTTTGGGCACCACATTTTAAAAAAGACATCAACAAACTGGAGCAAGTTCAGAAAAGAGCGACCAGAATGGTGACCGGTCTGCAAACCCTGTCTTATGAGGAAAGGTTGCAGGATTTGGGAATGTTTAGTTTGCAAAAGAGAAGACTGAGAGGAGACTTAATAGCTGTATACAAATATCTAAAGGGCTGACACATTGTAGAAGGATCAACTTTATTCTCATTTGCACAAGGAAAGACTAGAAGCAATGGGATGAAACTGAATGGGAGGAGACACAGATTAGATATTAGAAAAAACTTGTTGACAGTTAGAGTGATCAATGAGTGGAACAGGCTGACACGAGAAGTAGTGAGTTCTCCTTCATTGGAAGTCTTCAAACAGAGGCTGGACAGATATCTGACTGGGATGATTTAGCGAAGCCTGCTTTGAGCAAGGGGTTGGACTAGATGGCCCAGGAGGTCCCTTCCAACTCTATGATTCTATGATTCTAATTCAAGTAACACCTAATAGGATCAATGTGCGAAAGCAGGCATCTAGGTGCTTTTTCTTTTTGGCTTTTGGACAAAGGCATGAGAATGTTTTGTGGAAAATGGTTTTGTTTCCCTGTTTGTTCTTTTTTCCAATAGCCTGACAAATGAAAGGTTCCTGTGTTGCAAAATGCACTTTGTCCTGTCTTCAGACATAGAGGAAGACCTCTTGACTTTGGCTGGATGTTTTTTTCTTTTTCAAGTTCATTTCAGCATGTTTAAACATCTTTAGCTTTGCATGGAGTTTCTGAAGTGTAGTGGTTGTCACGTCCACCTCACACGCGAATGGTCCACAGTTCGAGACTGGATAGAAGCATGACATTAGGCGTTGATATTAAAGCTTTTGACATTGAGTCTTTGTTCTCGATGGCTCATCATGACCACAGTAACCTTCCGCAGCCGGTTTATGTAGTGTAGTGGTTATCACGTTCGCCTAACACGCGAAAGGTCCCCATTTCGAAACTGGGCAGAAACACGCTGTTACACTTTGGTATCCAAGCTTTTGACTTTCAGTTCTTGATCTCGATTGCTTGTTGTCACCACAGTAAGCGCTTGCTTCCGGTTTCTGTAGTGTAGCGGTTATCACGTTCGCCTCACTTGCGAAAGGTCCCCAGTTTGAAACTGGGCAGAAACACAGCTTTTTCTCTTGGAAAACAATCTTTTTGACTTTCAGTGCTTTTTCTTTATTGCTTGCCATGACCACAGCTTTTTTTGTTTGCTTGAATTGGTTGGTTTCTGTAGTGTAGCGGTTATCACGTTCGCTTTACACGCGAAAGGTCCTCAGTTCGAAACTGGGCAGAAACACAGCGTTGCTCTTGCAAACTAGCGCTTTTGACAATGAGGGCTTGATCTTTAATGCTTGCCATGACCACAGTAAACGCTCTTGTCTGGTTACTGTAGTGTAGTGATTGTCCTGTTTGCCATCCTCCTGAAAGTTCCCTGTTTTGAACCCGGGCAGAAACATGTGGCTTTTCTTTATTTTGATCACAAACGTATATTGTTGGTTTAATTAGCCTTAGTTAGCATATTCTATTGCTGGTTTAATGAGCATTACTTTTACCAATGTGATTATTTCTACCCGTTTTTGCTTTTGTCAAGCATGTGTGTTTTTGACACTGTCTAAGTGTTCCTAATTCAAGTAACACCTGATAGGATCAAGGTGCGAAAGCAGGCATCTAGGTGCTTTTTCTTTTTGGCTTTTGGACAAAGGCATGAGAATGTTTTGTGGAGCATGGTTTTGTTTCCCTGTTTGTTCTTTTTCTCCAATAGCCTGAAAAATGAAAGGTTCCTGTGTTGCAAAATGCACTTTGTCCTGTCTTCAGACATAGAGGAAGACCTCTCGACTTTGGCTGGCTGTTTTTTTCTTTTTCAAGTTCATTTCAGCATGTTTAATCATCTTTAGCTTTGCATGGAGTTTCTGAAGTGTAGTGGTTGTCACGTTCACCTCACACGCGAACGGTCCCCAGTTCGAAACTGGAAAGAAGCATGACATTAGGCGTTGATATTAAAGCTTTTGACGTTGAGTCTTTGTTCTCGATGGCTCGTCATGACCACAGTAACCTTCCGCAGACGGTTGCTGTAGTGTAGTGGTTATCACGTTCGTCTAACACGCGAAAGGTCCCCAGTTCGAAACTGGGCAGAAACACGCTGTTACCCTTTGGTATCCAATCTTTTGACTTTCAGTTCTTGATCTCGATTGCTTGTTGTCACCACAGTTAGCGCTTGCATCAGGTTTCTGTGGTGTAGCGGTTATCACATTCGCCTCACACGAGAAAGGTCCCCAGTTCGAAACTGGGCAGAAACACAGCTTTTTTTTTTCTTGGAAAACGATCTTTTTGACTTTCAGTGCTTGTTCTTTATTGCTTGCCATAACCACAGCATTTTTTGTTTGTTTGAATCGGTTGGTTTCTGTAGTGTAGTGGTTATCACGTTCGCTTTACACGCGAAAGGTCCTCAGATCGAAACTGGGTAGAAACACAGCGTTCCTCTTGCAAACTTGCGCATTTGACAATGAGTGCTTGATCTTTAATGCTTGCCATGACCACAGTAAACGCTTTTGTCTGGTTACTGTAGTGTAGTGATTGTCCTGTTTGCCATCCTCCTGAAAGTTCCCTGTTTTGATCCCGGGCAGAAACATGTGGCTTTTCTTTATTTTGATCACAAACGTATATTGTTGGCTTAATTAGCCTTAGTTAGCATATTCTATTGCTGGTTTAACGAGCATTACTTTTACCAATGTGATTATTTCTACCCGTTTTTGCTTTTGGCAAGCATGTGTGTTTTTGACAGTGTCTAAGTGTTCCTAATTCAAGTAACACCTCATAGGATCAAGGTGCGAAAGCAGGCATCTAGGTGCTTTTTCTTTTTGGCTTTTGGACAAAGGCATGAGAATGTTTTGTGGAGCATGGTTTTGTTTCCCTGTTTGTTCTTTTTCTCCAATAGCCTGACAAATGAAAGGTTCCTGTGTTGCAAAATGCACTTTGTCCTGTCTTCAGACATAGAGGAAGACCTCTTGACTTTGGCTGGCTGTTTTTTTCTTTTTCAAGTTCATTTCAGCATGTTTAAACATGTTTAGCTTTGCATGGAGTTTCTGAAGTGTAGTGGTTGTCACGTTCACCTCACACGTGAACGGTCCCCAGTTCGAAACTGGATAGAAGCATGACATTAGGCGTTGATGTTAAATCTTTTGACGTTGAGTCTTTGTTCTCGATGGCTCGTCATGATCACAGTAACCTTCCACAGCTGGTTTCTGTAGTGTAGTGGTTATCACGTTCGCCTCACACGCGAAAGGTCCCCAGTTCGAAACTGGGCAGAAACACGCTGTTACCCTTTTGTATCCAAGCTTTTGACCTTCAGTTCTTGATCTCGATTGCTTGTTGTCACCACAGTTAGCGCTTGCTTCCTGTTTCTGTAGTGTAGCGGTTATCACGTTTGTCCCACACGCGAAAAGTCCTCAGTTTGAAACTGGGCAGAAACACAGCTTTTTCTCTTGGAAAACGATCTTTTTGACTTTCAGTGCTTGTTCTTTATTGCTTGCCATGACCACAGCATTTTTTGTTTGTTTGAAGCGGTTGGTTTCTGTAGTGTAGTGGTTATCACTTTCGCTTTACACGCGAAAGGTCCTCACTTCGAAACTGGGCAGAAACACAGCGTTCCTCTTGCAAACTAGTCCTTTTGACAATGAGTGCTTGATTTTTAATGCTTGCCATGACCACAGTAAATGCTCTTGTCTCGTTAATGTAGTGTAGTGATTGTCCTGTTTGCCATCCTTCTGAAAGTTCCCTGTTTTGACCCCGGGCAGAAACATGTGGCTTTTCTTTATTTTGATCACAAACGTATATTGTTGGCTTAATTAGCCTTAGTTAGCATATTCTATTGCTGGTTTAGTGAGCATTACTTTTACCAATGTGTTTATTTCTACTTGTTTTTGCTTTTGGCAAGCATGTGTGTTTTTGACAGTGTCTAAGTGTTCCTAATTCAAGTAACACCTGATAGGATCAAGGTGCGAAAGCAGGCATCTAGGTGCTTTTTCTTTTTGGCTTTTGGACAAAGGCATGAGAATGTTTTGTGGAGCATGGTTTTGTTTTCCTGTGTGTTCTTTTTCTCCAATAGTCTGACAAATGAAAGGTTCCTGTGTTGCAAAATGCACTTTGTCCTGTCTTCAGACATAGAGGAAGACCTCTTGACTTTGGCTGGCTGTTTTTTTCTTTGTCAAGTTCATTTCAGCATGTTTAAACATCTTTAGCTTTGCATGGAGTTTCTGAAGTGTAGTGGTTGTCACGTTCACCTCACACGCGAACGGTCCCCAGTTCGAAACTGGATAGAAGCATGACATTAGACGTTGATATTAAATCTTTTGATGTTGAGTGTTTGTCCTCGATGGCTCGTCATGACCACAGTAACCTTCCGCAGCTGGTTTCTGTAGTGTAGTGGTTATCACGGTCGCCTAACACGAGAAAGGTCCCCAGTTCGAAACTGGGCAGAAACACGCGGTTACCGTTTGGTATCCAAGCTTTTGACTTTCAGTTCTTGATCTCGATTGCTTGTTGTCACCACAGTAAGCGCTTGCATCCGGTTTCTGTAGTGTAGTTGTTATCACGTTCACCTCACACGCGAAAGGTCCTCAGTTCGAAACTGGGCAGAAACACAGTTTTTTCTCTGGAAAACGATCTTTTTGACTTTCAGTGCTTGTCCTTTATTGCTTGCCATGACCACAGCATTTTTTGTTTGTTTGAATCGGTTGGTTTCTGTAGTGTAGCGGTTATCACGTTCGCTTTACACGCGAAAAGGTTCTTAGTTCGAAATTGGGCAGAAACACAGCGTTTCTCTTGCAAACTAGCGCTTTTGACAATGAGTGCTTGATCTTTAATGCTTGCCATGACCACAGTAAACGCTCTTGTCTGGTTACTGTAGTGTAGTGATTGTCCTGTTTGCCATCCTCCTGAAAGTTCCCTGTTTTGATCCCGGGCAGAAACATGTGGCTTTTCTTTATTTTGATCACAAATGTATATTGTTGGCTTAATTAGCATTAGTTAGCATATTCTATTGCTGGTTTAATGAGCATTACTTTTACCAATGTGATTATTTCTACCCGTTTTTGCTTTTGGCAAGCATGTGTGTTTTTGACAGTGTCTAAGGCTGGTTTCACATTTGCGTTTTTTAGCGCTGGAAAAAAACGCTAACCTGCGCATGCGTTTTTTCCTCTATATTTAACATGGGTGCGCATACCTGCGCGCTGCCATGCGCACGTATGCGATTTTCATGCGCTGCGTTTTTTTGGGGTATGCGTTGGTATTTTCCAGACGCAGCATGTTGCATTTTTTGGCCCTGCAAAAAAGCGCATGCGCACATATGCGCACGTTTTGCGCTAAAAATGGCCAATATAGCCTATGGGTGCGCATATGTGCGCATTGGCATGCTTATGTATGCGTTTTTTTGCACAAGCGGTTTTTTTTTTTAACCATGGAATTTAGAGGTTTGGGTTAGAGTTAGGGTTAGTTAAAGGGGTTTAGGGTTAGGGTTAGGGTCAGGGTCAGGGTTAGGGTTGGGGTTAGGGTCAGGGTTAGGGTTAAGTATGGTTTGGTTAAGGGTTAGGGTCAGGGTTAGGGTTAGGGTTAGGGTCAGGGTTAGGGTTAAGTATGGTTTGGTTAAGGGTTAGGGTCAGGGTTAGGGTTAGGGTTAGGGTCAGGGTTATGGTTAAGTATGGTTTGGTTAAGGGTTAGGGTCAGGGTTAGGGTCAGGGTTAGGGTTAGGGTTAGGGTTAGTTAGGGTTAGGGTTAGTTAGGGTTAGGGTTAGGGTTAGGGTTAGGGTCAGGGTTAGGGTTAGGGTTAGGGTCAGGGTTATGGTTAGGGTTAGGGTTAGTTAGGGTTAGGGTTAGGGTCAGGGTTAGGGTTAGGGTTAGTTAGGGTTTAGGGTTTGGGTTAGGGTTAAGTATGGTTTGGTTAAGGGTTAGGGTCAGGGTTAGGGTTAGGGTTAGGGTTAGTTAGGGTTAGGGTTAGGGTTAGGGTTAGGGTCAGGGTCAGGGTTAGGGTTAGTAAAGTCTTGGTTTGGGTTAGTGTGAAGGGCCACCTAATGTTGGAAAAAAACGCAAATGCGGTAAAAACGCACTAAAAACGCTTACAAACGCATAAAAATGCTGCGTTTTTTTCATGCATGCTCATAAAAATGCTTGAAAAAAACGCAGCAGTTGTATGCTTTTGTATGCGTTTTTTTAATGCGTTTTTTTGTGGGAAAAACGCGCTGCAAAAAAAAGCAAGTGTGAAACTAGCCTAAGTGTTCCTCATTCAAGTAACACCTGATAGGATCAAGGTGCGAAAGCAGGCATCTAGGTGCTTTTTCTTTTTGGCTTTTGGACAAAGGCATGAGAATGTTTTGTGGAGCATGGTTTTGTTTCCCTGTTTGTTCTTTTTCTCCAATAGCCTGACAAATGAAAGGTTCCTGTGTTGCAAAATGCACTTTGTCCTGTCTTCAGACATAAAGGAAGACCTCTTGACTTTGGCTGGCTGTTTTTTTCTTTTTCAAGTTCATTTCAGCATGTTTAAACATCTTTAGCTTTGCATGGAGTTTCTGAAGTGTAGTGGTTGTCACGTTCATCTCACATGCAAACGGTCCCCAGTTCGAAACTGGAAAGAAGCATGACATTAGGCGTTGATATTAAAGCTTTTGACGTTGAGTCTTTGTTCTCGATGGCTCGTCATGACCACAGTAACCTTCCACAGCCGGTTTCTGTAGTGTAGTGGTTATCACGTTCGCCTAACACGCGAAAGGTCCCCAGTTCAAAACTGGGCAGAAACGCGCTGTTACCCTTTGGTATCCAAGCTTTTGACTTTCAGTTCTTGATCTCGATTGCTTGTTGTCACCACAGTAAGCGCTTGCATCTGGTTTTTGTAGTGTAGCGGTTATCACGTTTGCCTCACACGCTAAAGGTCCCCAGGTCGAAACTGGGCAGAAACACAGCTTTTCTCTTGGAAAACAATCTTTTTGACTTTCAGTGCTTGTTCTTTATTGCTTGCCATGACCACAGCATTTTTTTTTTTTTTTCAATCAGTTGGTTTCTGTAGTGTAGCGGTTATCACGTTTGCTTTACACGCGAAAGGTCCTCTGTTCGATACTGGGCAGAAGCACAGCGTTCCTCTTGCAAACTAGCGCTTTTGACAATGAGTGCTTGATCTTTAATGCTTGCCATGACCACAGTAAACGCTCTTGACTGGTTACTGTAGTGTAGTGATTGTCCTGTTTGCCATCCTCCTGAAAGTTCCCTGTTTTGATCCCGGGCAGAAACATGTGGCTTTTCTTTATTTTGATCACAAACGTATATTGTTGGCTTAATTAGCCTTAGTTAGCATATTCTATTGCTGGTTTAATGAGCATTACTTTTACCAATGTGATTATTTCTACCCGTTTTTGCTTTTGGCAAGCATGTGTGTTTTTGACAGTGTCTAAGTGTTCCTAATTCAAGTAACACCTGATAGGATCAAGGTGCGAAAGCAGGCATCTAGGTGCTTTTTCTTTTTGGCTTTTGGACAAAGGCATGAGAATGTTTGGGGAGCATGGTTTTGTTTCCCTGTTTGTTCTTTTTTCCAATAGCCTGACAAATGAAAGGTTCCTGTGTTGCAAAATGCACTTTGTCCTGTCTTCAGACATAGTGGAAGACCTCTTGACTTTGGCTGGCTGTTTTTTTCTTTTTCAAGTTCATTTCAGCATGTTTAAACATCTTTAGCTATGCATGGAGTTTCTGAAGTGTAGTGGTTGTCACGTTCACCTCACACGCGAATGGTCCCCAGTTCGAAACTGGATAGAAGCATGACATTAGGCGTTGACATTTAATCATAGAATCGTAGAGTTGGAAGGGACCTCCTGGGCCATCTGGTCCAACCCCCTGCTCAAAGCAGGATTTGCTAAATCATCCCAGTCAGATGTCTGTCCAGCCTCTGTTTGAAGACTTCCATTGAAGGAGAACTCACCACTTCTCGTGGCAGCCTGTTCCACTCATTGATCACTCTACCTGTCAAAAAGATTTTTCTAATATCTAATCTGTGTCTCCTCCCATTCAGTTTCATCCCATTGCTTCTAGTCTTTCCTTGTGCAAATGAGAATAAAGTTGATCCTTCTACAATGTGACAGCCCTTTAGATATTTGTAGACAGCTATTAAGTCTCCTCTCAGTCTTCTCTTTTGCAAACTAAACATTCCCAAATCCTGCAACCTTTCCTCATAAGACAGGGTTTGCAGACCGGTCACCATTCTGGTCGCTCTTTTCTGAACTTGCTCCAGTTTGTTGATGTCTTTTTTAAAATGTGGTGCCCAAAACTGGACACAATATTCCAGATGAGGTCTGACCAAAGAGGAGTAGAGGGAAATAATGACTTCACGTGATCTAGACTGTATGCTTCTGTTAATACATCCTAGAATTGCATTTGCCTTTTTTGCTGCTGCATCACACTGTTGACTCATATTCAGTCTGTGATCTATTAGTATACCCAAGTCTTTTTCACATGTGCTGTCACTTAGCCCTATTCCTCCCATTCTATATATGCTTTTTCCATTTTTATTGCCCAGATGTAGTACTTTGCATTTCTCCCTGTTAAAAACCATTCTGTTAGTTGCTGCCCACTTCTCCAGTTTATTTAAATCTTTTTGAATCCTCTCTCTCTCTTCTCTAGTATTAGCTATCCCTCCTAGCTTTGTGTCATCAGCAAATTTAATCAGTTTACCCTCAATTCCTTCATCTAAATCATTGATAAAGATGTTGAACAATACAGGGCCCAGGACAGAGCCCTGTGGTACCCCACTTGAGACATTCTTCCAACTGGATGTGCAGCCATTTACGACCACTCTTTGGGTCCGATCACTAAGCCAGTTATGAATCCACCTAACAGTTGCCTTGTCCATTCCATACTTAATCATTTTTTCAATAAGGATTGCATGAGAGACTTTGTCAAATGCTTTGCTGAAGTCAAGATATACTATATCTACAGCATTTCCTTGATCCACCCAATCAGTGATACCGTCATAGAAGGAAATTAAGTTAGTCTGACATGACTTATTAGTTACAAACCCATGCTGACTCTGTTTAATCACTTCATTCTTATCCAGGTATTGACATACATGTTGTTTAATAATTTGTTCAAAGATCTTTCCTGGTATAGAAGTCAGACTCACCGGCCTATAGTTACCTGGGTCCACCTTCTTCCCCTTTTTGAAGATAGGAACAACATTTGCTCTTCTCCAGTCTTCTGGCACTTCTCCTGTTCTCCAAGAATTTTCAAAGATTATAGAGAGGGGTTCAAAAATTTCTTCTGCTATCTCCTTCAGTACTCTGGGGTGTAATTCATCTGGACCTGGAGACTTGAATTCATTTAGGCTAGCTAAGTGTTTCCTCACTATCTTTCTGTTTATAGATATCCTGGATTCTTCTATTCCCTTAATAGGACAGTGAATAACAGTTGATGTTACATTTCCTTTCTGAGAGAAAACAGATGCAAAATAGGAATTTAAAAGTTCAGCCTTCTCAACATCCTGTCTTACCATTTCATCATTTTCATCCTGTGAAAATCCTATAGCATCTTTGACTTTTCTTTTACTTTTGACATATCCCCAAAATCCTTTATTATTGCTTTTGACATCTCTTGCAAGCCTCAATTCATTTTCAGCTTAACTAATCTGATTTGTGCCCTGCAGGTTCTGCAGACAGCATTATATTCTTCTTTAGATATGCCTCCCTCTTTCCATTTTATAAACATTTTTTTCTTCCTTTTTAGCATGTGCTTAAGTTCTGTGTTCATCCATCCTGGTTTCCTTAACTGCTTCCTATTCTTCCCTCTTTTCGGAATTGTTAACAACTGTGCTTTGAGAATTTCATTTTTCAAGATTTCCCATCCTTCCTGGACATTTTTGTCTTTAAGGATATCCAGCCATTGGATCCCTCCAATTCTCTTTCTGAATCCCTTAAAATCTGCCTTTCTGAAATCTAACCTTGACGTCTGAGTCTTCACAGGTCTTCCGCCTCTAGTTATCCAAAATTCTAAAATAGCATGGTCGCTACCTCCTAGGGTCCCAGCCACTTTTACCTCCTCAACCATTTCCTCCCTGTCTATAAGGATTAGATCCAAGGTAGCAGTTCCCCTTGTTTTCTCCCTTACCTTTTGGAAGATAAAGTTGTCAGCAAGAGAGGATAAGAATTTCCTTGACCTGTTAGTTTTGCCTGAGAGAGATTCCCAACAAATGTCTGGATAGTTGAAATCTCCCATGACAACTATGTCATATTTTTTGGAGAACTTGGCCATTTGATGCATAAAGAGTTCATCCATAGCTTCAGCTTGCACAGGCGGCCTGTAGTAAATGCCTACAATGGTGTCCTTTCCATTGTTCTGTCCTTGTATTCTTACCCAAACAGTTTCCACAGAACTCCCAGTCTCTGAAGCTTCAATCTCTGTGCAGATATACGCGTTTCTAAAATACAATGCGACACCCCCTCCTCGTTTATCAAGTCTGTTTCTTGCAAATAAGTTGTATCCTTCTAGTCTTGTATTCCAATCATGTGTATTGTCCCACCAAGTTTCAGTGATTCCAATGACATCATATTTCTTTTCCTGTGTTAGTAGTTCCAATTCTCCTTGTTTGTTGCCCATGCTTTGTGCATTAGTATAGAAACATTTTAGTTTGTGATTGGTTTTTCTTTCTCCAATATTTTTATTAATTAGATTCTTTCGTCTTTGTTCTTCCTTTCCACTTCTAATAGCAGAGTTCTCAATAGCATTTGCCAGGTGTATGGCTTTTTCTGGTCTTTTGCTTCCCTTCCCATGTTGTTCTAGTTTAAAGCTCTCCTTACAAGTGTAGCAAGGCGACTTCCAAATACATGCTTACCAGTCTTTTGACGTTGAGTCTTTGTTCTCGATGGCTTGTCATGACCACAGTAACCTTCCGCAGCCGGTTTTTGTAGTGTAGTGGTTATCACGATCGCCTAACACGCGAAAGGTCCCCAGTTCGAAACTGGGCAGAAACACGCTGTTACCCTTTGGTATCCAAGCTTCTGACTTTCAGTGCTTGTTCTTTATTGCTTGCCATGACCACAGCATTTTTTGTTTGTTTCAAAAGGTTGGTTTCTGTAGTGTAGCAGTTATCATGTTCGCTTTACACGCGAAAGGTCCTCAGTTCGAAACTGGGCAGAAACACAGCGGTTCTCTTGCAAACTAGCACTTTTGACAATGAGTGCTTGATCTTTAATGCTTGCCATGACCACAGTAAACGCTCTTGTCTGGTTACTGTAGTGTAGTGATTGTCCTGTTTGCCATCCTCCTGAAAGTTCCCTGTTTTGATCCCGGGCAGAAACATGTGGCATTTCTTTATTTTGATCACAAACGTATATTGTTGGCTTAATTAGCCTTAGTTAGCATATTCTATTGCTGGTTTAATGAGCATTACTTTTACCAATGTGATTATTTCTACCCGTTTTTGCTTTTGGCAAGCATGTGTGTTTTTGACAGTGTCTAAGTGTTCCTAATTCAAGTAACACCTAATAGGATCAAGGTGCGAAAGCAGGCATCTAGGTGCTTTTTCTTTTTGGCTTTTGGACAAAGGCATGAGAATGTTTTGTGGAGCATGGTTTTGTTTCCCTGTTTGTTCTTTTTCTCCAATTGCCTGACAAATGAAAGGTTCCTGTGTTGCAAACTGCACTTTGTCCTGTCTTCTGACATAGAGGAAGACCTCTTGACTTTGGCTGGCTGTTTTTTTCTTTTTCAAGTTCATTTCAGCATGTTTAAACATCTTTAGCTTTGCATGGAGTTTCTGAAGTGTAGTGGTTGTCACGTTCACCTCACACGCGAACGGTCCCCAGTTCGAAACTGGATAGAAGCATGACATTAGGCGTTGATATTAAAGCTTTTGACGTTGAGTCTTTGTTCTCGATGGCTCGTCATGACCACAGTAACCTTCATCAGCCGGTTTCTGTAGTGTAGTGGTTATCACGTTCGCCTAACACGCGAAAGGTCCCCAGTTCAAAACTGGGCAGAAACACGCTGTTACCCATTGGTATCCAAGCTTTTGACTTTCAGTTCTTGATCTCGATTGCTTGTTGTCACCACAGTAAGCACTTGCTTCCGGTTTCTGTAGTGTAGTGGTTATCACGTTCGCCTCACACGCGAAAGGTCCCCAGTTCAAAACTGGGCAGAAACACAGCTTTTTTTTCTCTTGGAAAACGATCTTTTTGACTTTCAGTGCCTGTTCCTTATTGCTTGCCATGTCCACAGCATTTTTTGTTTGTTTGAATCGGGTGGTTTCTGTAGTGTAGTGGTTATCACGTTCGCTTTACACGCGAAAGGTCCTCAGTTCGAAACTGGGCAGAAACACAGCGTTTCTCTTGCAAACTAGTGCTTTTGACAATGAGTGCTTGATCTGTAATGCTTGCCATGACCACAGTAAACGCTCTTGTCTGGTTACTGTAGTGTAGTGATTGTCCTGTTTGCCATCCTCCTGAAAGTTCCCTGTTTTGATCCCGGGCAGAAACATGTGGCTTTTTTTTATTTTGATCACAAACGTATATTGTTGGCTTAATTAGCCTTAGTTAGCAAAATCTATTGCTGGTTTAATGAGCATTACTTTTACCAATGTGATTATTTCTACCCGTTTTTGCTTTTGGCAAGCATGTGTGTTTTTGACAGTGTCTAAGTGTTCCTAATTCAAGTAACACCTGATAGGATCAAGGTGCGAAAGCAAGCATCTAGGTGCTTTTTCTTTTTGGCTTTTGGACAAAGGCATGAGAATGTTTTGTGGAGCATGGTTTTGTTTCCCTGTTTGTTCTTTTTCTCCAATAGCCTGACAAATGAAAGGTTCCTGTGTTGCAAAATGCACTTTGTCCTGTCTTCAGACATAGAGGAAGACCTCTTGACTTTGGCTGGCTGTTTTTTTCTTTTTCAAGTTCATTTCAGCAAGTTTAAACATCTTTAGCTTTGCATGGAGTTTCTGAAGTGTAGTGGTTGTCACGTTCACCTCACACGCGAACGGTCCCCAGTTCGAAATTGCATAGAAGCATGACATTAGGCGTTGATATTAAAGCTTTTGACGTTGAGTCTTTGTTCTCGATGGCTCGTCATGACCACAGTAACCTTCCGCAGCTGGTTTCTGTAGTGTAGTGGTTATCATGTTCGCCTAACACGCGAAAGGTCCCCAATTCGAAACTGGGCAGAAACATTCTGTTATCCTTTGGTATCCGAGCTTTTGACTTTCAGTTCTTGATCTCGATTGCTTGTTGTCACCACAGTAAGCATTTGCATCTGGTTTCTGTAGTGTAGCGGTTATCACGTTCGCCTCACACGCGAAAGGTCCCCAGTTCGAAACTGGGTAGAAACACGCTGTTACCCATTGGTATCCAAGCTTTTAACTTTCAGTTCTTGATCTCGATTGCTTGTTGTCACCACTAGAGTTGAGCAATTTTTGTTTTTTTAGGGTCGCGTTTCGTTTCGTGAAACCCGACTTTTCCAAAAGTCGGGTCGAGCAAGATCGTCCGATTACAGGGAAAAGTCGGGGTCGTCCCGAAACACGAAACCCAATGTAAGTCAATGGGGAATAAAAGTCGGCAGTGAGAGGAGGACAGGAAACACACCTACAGTGCCCATTTGAATGCCAAAAGCATCGATTCTTCTTTCTTAAGCTTGTCAACCTTAATTAACTTCATAATACAAGTTACACACTGAAAAATGGGGGTTGTTTGGATACAAACTGTGGGGGGAGGGCTGGCTACAGGTTTTCATGTGCCCTGGGCGAAAGAGCTCCCCTTTAACACATACCACAACTCATCATGCTCCAATACGGCAGAGAAATAGCGGTATAGTACAATGAAAAATACCTCACTTTTTACATCTCATGACGAGGCCCATCTATTTCTCCATACAGAATCATTGGTCCCATATAATGTTTGAAACAGTATATGATGAGCTCCACATAATGCTACAGTATATGTTGGTCCCCTGGATGAAGCTCCACTGTCTTAAGGGCCCAAATAATGCTCCAAACATAATGGGCCCCATTTCTAATGCTCTAGTGTATAATGGGCCCTGTAAATGCTGCTCCAGTGTCTGATGTCCAACCTTGGAATGTTCCAGTGTATGGTGGGCCCCATCTATCATTCTCCAGAGTATAGTGCTCCCCAAAAATTGCTGTCCCAACATTGAAAACAATCAAATAAGTCTCCTCGCTAGGGAATCCCTGTACTTGTCTGGACAGGTGCTGTAGCTTGCTTAACAGCTCGCCAGCCGTTCTCACGCCCAGTATGGATTACACGTGATTGCACAATGGTGATAAAGTGTACCGTATCCCCAGATAACATGTATGGATAGCGTACACATTCAAAATATATGTCTCAGGAGGCAAGCTCAGATGGTGTTAGGCCCAGTATGGATTGCACGTGATTGCACAAAGGTTAGAAAGGGTACTGTATCCCTGGATAACATGTATGGATAGCGTACACATTCAAAATATATGTCTATACAGCATGAGGCAGGCTCAGACGGTGTTAGGCCCAGTATGGATTGCACGTGATTGCACAAAGGTTAGAAAGGGTACCGTATCCCTGGATAACATGTATGGATAGCGTACACATTCAAAATATATGTCTATACATCAGGAGGCAGGCTCAGACGGTGTTAGGCCCAGTATGGATTGCACGTGATTGCACAAAGGTTAGAAAGGGTACCGTATCCCCGGATAACATGTATGGATAACGTACACATTCAAAATATATGTCTATACAGCATGAGGCAGGCTCAGACGGTGTTAGGCCCAGTATGGA
The DNA here is from genome assembly GCF_039654945.1 of Dendrobates tinctorius. NCBI lineage: Eukaryota > Metazoa > Chordata > Amphibia > Anura > Dendrobatidae > Dendrobates > Dendrobates tinctorius. The sequence goes on along the minus strand of NW_027361918.1, from coordinate 13,897,107 downwards.
TTGCACGTGATTGCACAAAGGTTAGAAAGGGTACTGTATCCCTGGATAACATGTATGGATAGCGTACACATTCAAAATATATGTCTATACAGCATGAGGCAGGCTCAGACGGTGTTAGGCCCAGTATGGATTGCACGTGATTGCACAAAGGTTAGAAAGGGTACCGTATCCCTGGATAACATGTATGGATAGCGTACACATTCAAAATATATGTCTATACAGCATGAGGCAGGCTCAGACGGTGTTAGGCCCAGTATGGATTGCACGTGATTGCACAAAGGTTAGAAAGGGTACCGTATCCCTGGATAACATGTATGGATAGCGTACACATTCAAAATATATGTCTCAGGAGGCAGGCAAAGATGGTGTCAGGCACAATATGGATTTGACGGCCCAGATTACACAGCGGAGGAGCAGGGAGAGGTAAAGGTTGCAAATGCTGGGGCCCTGCCCAAGCAAGGGGGGCCCACTCGTGGGCGTCGGTACTGGCACTGGGCCCCTCATAGTACAGCGGTGTGTCTGACGGCGGGTGTGCACCACCACCGTCAGAGACACTTGATTGCACTATGAGGGACCCTGTGCCAGTGCCCGCGCCCAAGAGTCGGCCTACCCACCTGTCCAGGGCAACGGCACTCGCACGGTGTTGTGCGGTAGGTGGTGACCCCGGCCATGGGGGGGGAGGCAGCACAGTTAGGGAGTTTTAGAAAGTGGCATATGTTGATGTTGGACATTCAGCTGATGCAAAAGGCGAAATAGGTGAAGTACCAGGAAGAGGTGGACCAAAGCAAGCCATATTTCTGTCACCCTATGTGTCATCAGGGGAAGGTGGGACAAAATTCTTGGAAACCCATGCATGGTTCATTTTAATGAAGGTTAGATCATCCACATTTTGGGTTGACAGATGGGTCCTTTTTTCTGTCAGGATTGATCCAGCTGCACTGAAGACTCTTTCCGATAGCACACTTGCAGCTGGGCTAAGTGACAGCACATGTGAAAAAGACTTTGGTATACTAATAGATCACAGACTGAATATGAGTCAACAGTGTGATGCAGCAGCAAAAAAGGCAAATGCAATTCTAGGATGTATTAACAGAAGCATACAGTCTAGATCACGTGAAGTCATTATTTCCCTCTACTCCTCTTTGGTCAGACCTCATCTGGAATATTGTGTCCAGTTTTGGGCACCACATTTTAAAAAAGACATCAACAAACTGGAGCAAGTTCAGAAAAGAGCGACCAGAATGGTGACCGGTCTGCAAACCCTGTCTTATGAGGAAAGGTTGCAGGATTTGGGAATGTTTAGTTTGCAAAAGAGAAGACTGAGAGGAGACTTAATAGCTGTCTACAAATATCTAAAGGGCTGTCACATTGTAGAAGGATCAACTTTATTCTCATTTGCACAAGGAAAGACTAGAAGCAATGGGATGAAACTGAATGGGAGGAGACACAGATTAGATATTAGAAAAAACTTTTTGACAGTTAGAGTGATCAATGAGTGGAACAGGCTGCCACGAGAAGTGGTGAGTTCTCCTTCAATGGAAGTCTTCAAACAGAGGCTGGACAGACATCTGACTGGGATGATTTAGCGAATCCTGCTTTGAGCAGGGGGTTGGACCAGATGGCCCAGGAGGTCCCTTCGAACTCTACGATTCTATGATTCTAAGCGAGCTCCTGTAAGGCATATTGGGCCAATTCAGGCCAGGTGTCCAGTTTAGCGGCCCAATAGTCAAAGGGGAATGACCTGTGTGGGAGAACATCGATATGGGAGGAAAAGTAGTTTGTTACCATAGTTGACAACTGCTGTCTCCTGTCACTTTCCATCGATTCAGTATTACCAGTTATGTGAGCGGTATTTGAAAAATCAGTCCACAACATTGTCATAAAACCCCTGTCTCCAACGCCACTTCTGCTGTGTGCACCATGAACACCTCTGCCAAGCTGCCCCCGGCCCGTACGGCTCGTGTGAGAACCATCACCGCTGCTGTGTGCTGGGAATGCCTCAAGCAACCGATTTACCAGAGTTGCTTGTTTATTAGCTAATATTAGGTCAAGGTTCTCCTGTGGCATGATGTTTTGTAATTTGCCTTTATAGCGTGGATCCAGGATGCTGGCCAACCAGTAGTCGTCATCGTTCATCATTTTGGCAATGCGGGGGTCCCTTTTTAGGATCCGCAAGGCATAATCTGACATGTGGGCCAATGTTCCCGGTGTCAATGATGCACTGTGAGTGCTGGGTGGAGGAGCACTTTCTGGCAAATCCACATCCCTCCAGTCACGCACAAACCCTGTACCAGACCTTGCCACGCCAACATTTTCACTTGCCCCACGAGATGCATCCTCCTCCCCTAAGTAATCATCCCCATCATCCTCCTCCTCCTTCTCTTCTTCCTCCACCTCGTCCAGGAGAGGTCCCTGAGCAGACAATGGCTGAATGTCATCAAGGATTCCCTCCTCCTCTTCCTCCTCATCAACATTGGCTGCAGACGCCTGCTCCTTAAGGTGCGTCAAAGTTTGCATGAGCAGATGCATAAGTGGGATGCTCATGCTTAGGATGGCGTCGTCTGCGCTTACCAGCCGTGTGCATTCCTCAAAACACTGAAGGACTTTACAAAGGTCTTTCAGCTTCGACCACTGCACACCTGTCAACTCCATGTCTGCTCTCAAAGTGCCTGGCCGTGTGTCCTCCCACAAATGCATTATAGCCTGCCTCTGCTCGCACAGCCGCTCCACCATGTGCAGGGTGGAGTTCCACCTTGTTGCAATGTCGATAATGAGGCGGTGGTTGGGAAGGTGGAGCAATCGCTGCAGCTTCTGCATATGAACGGAGTGTACAGGCGACCGGCGGATGTGCGCGCACAGTCTTCGCACCTTCTGGAGCAGGGCTGTTAACTCCGGATAATTTTTGAGGAAGCACTGCACCACCAGGTTCAAGGTGTGAGCCAAGCAAGGTATGTGGCTGAGTTTTGAAAGGGCTATGGCTGCCACAAAATTACGGCCGTTATCACTAACTACCTTGCCTGCCTCAAGATGTACACTGCCCAGCCATGACTCAGTTTGTCGCTTCAAGTACTCGGCCAGCACCTCGGCGGTGTGTCTGTCGCCCAAACACATCATCTGCAACACAGCCTGCTGATGCTTTCCACTAGCTGCTCGATAGGGGGACACATCGTGTGCAACAGTGGCAGCTGCAGATGGAGTGCTCGTACGACTGCGCTCTGTGGACGAGCTTTCGCTTCTGGAGGAGGTGGAGGAGGAGGAGGGTCGAACGCCTACAGCCAACTGTTTCCTATACCGTGGGCTAGGCAGCACTGTCCCACCACCGCTGTCCCCTGTGGACCCTGCATCCACCACATTAACCCAGTGCGCAGTGATGGACACGTAACGGCCCTGGCCATGCCGACTGGACCATGCATCAGTTGTGAGGTGCACCTTTCCGCTCACTGACTGCTTGAGTGCATGGACAATGCGGTCTTTCACATGATGGTGGAGGGCTGGGATGGCTTTGCGAGAGAAGAAGTGGCGACTGGGTAGGTCATAGCGTGGTACTGCATAGGCCATGAGTTCGCGGAAAGCTTTGCTTTCCACCAACCGAAAGGGCATCATCTCAAACGAGATTAGTTTGTCAATGTGGGCGTTCAAACCCAGTGTACGCGGATGAGAGACTGAGTACTTTCTTGACCTACTCATAGTGTCTGGGAGGGTGAGCTGGACTTGAGAGCTGCATATGGTGGAAGTAGCGGTGGACAGGGCGGACTGAGAGAGGGTTGATGATGGTGATGGAGTTGGTGTTCTTTCTGATGGCCTAGAATCAGTATTTCGTTGATATAACAGTGGGATTCCCTGACTGCTGTGGTCTTGCAACGACACCTCAACATTTGCTCCTGTGCTAACCGGTGGGCTTACAGTGGAGGAAACAATGTAGCGTTGCTGACTACCTTCGTTGTGATCAGTTGCACATGTGGCACTTGAGGTTTGGTGTTGTGTCCACGCTTGCAAGTGCATGCTGGTTAAATGTCTAAGCATGCAACTGGTATTCAAATTTTTCAGATTTTTCCCTCGGCTAAAGGTCTTTGCGCACTTCTTACAGATAACCTTGGCCTGATCATGAGGATTTTGTTCAAAAAAGTGCCACACTGCACTCTTCCTACTTTGGCAGACATTTTGCGGCCTAGCACGCTGTGATCTTTTGACCCTCTGGACAAGCTGTCCAGCAACTCTTTTGATGTTTGGAACCTGTCTTTGGAGTGCTCCGGGCCTGCCAGATAACAGCTGTTGCGATGTCGATGTCTGCTGTGGATGCTCCTCATCTGAGCTATTGGAAGCAGCACCCTCTTCCCCCAATGGATGCCAATCTGGGTCAACATCTGGGTCATCCATCACCTCCTCTTCTATGTCATGTGCACCTTCCTCTGTGTCACCGTGTATGGTGGTATAGTGTGCGGGAAGGGGCACCTGAGTCTCATCAGGGTCAGAATCTGGCTCTGTACACTGAGAGGACAATGTAGTGCTCTGAGTGAATGTACCAGCAGAATCATCCATCAGCGGCTGTGCATCAGTGCACTCCATGTCAGATTCATCTTGGCCTGGGTAATTCACCATTTGACTTGATAATCCAGGCTTGGTATGTGAAAACAGCTCCATGGAGTAATCAGTAGTATGGCCTGCGTCATCCTTCAATCTTGGTTGGGGTGAAGGACACAAGGAAAGGTGTGGTTCATGAACATGAGCCTCCAATGATGACTCAGTGCTTTTACTTTTTACAACTGAAGAAGAGGAGGCGATAGAGCTGGAGGCTGAGTCAGCAATGTAAGACAAAACTTTTTCCTGATGCTCTGGCTTTAAAAGCGGTTTGCCAACTCCTAGAAAACTAAGCGTTCGAGGCCTTATGTAGCCAGACGATGACGCAGGGTCAGCACCTCCTGCATTCGGTCCTATTTTGCTCTTGCCACTACCATCCGATCCACCACCAACACCATCATTACCAGCTGCCAACCCCCGCCCAATTCCACGGCCTCTTCCACCAGCCTTCCTCATTTTTGGTAGAAATGTAGACAAAATCCAACAAACTATATAGTAATGTAAAACAAGGTACAAGGTGTCTATAGGACAGGGGAGATTTTGAATTTCTGCACACACTTGTGGACAGTGGACACTTTTGGATTGTGTGAGGCCCACTGATATCTGAGCGCTATGTGACAGGCTCGATGGCACAGCTGTGACAAAAGTGACTAGAGGATAAGGAAGATTTTGAATATCTGTACACACTTTTGGACACTGGACACTTTTGGATTGTGTGAGGCCCACTGATATCTGAGCGCTATGTTACAGGCTCGATGGCACTGCTGTGACAAAAGTGACTAGAGGATAAGGGAGATTTTGAATATCTGCACACACTTTTGGACACTGGACACTTTTGGATTGTGTCAGGCCCACTGATATCTGAGCGCTATGTGACAGGCTCGATGGCACAGCTGTGACAAAAGTGACTAGAGGATAAGGAAGATTTTGAATATCTGTACACACTTTTGGACACTGGACACTTTTGGATTGTGTGAGGCCCACTGATATCTGAGCGCTATGTTACAGGCTCGATGGCACAGCTGTGACAAAAGTGACTAGAGGATAAGGGAGATTTTGAATTTCTGCACACACTTGTGGACAGTGGACACTTTTGGATTGTGTGAGGCCCACTGATATCTGAGCGCTATGTGACAGGCTCGATGGCACTGCTGTGACAAAAGTGACTAGAGGATAAGGGAGATTTTGAATATCTGCACACACTTTTGGACACTGGACACTTTTGGATTGTGTGAGGCCCACTGATATCTGAGCGCTATGTGACAGGCTCGAAGGCACAGCTGTGACAAAAGTGACTAGAGGATAAGGGAGATTTTGAATTTCTGCACACACTTGTGGACACTGGACACTTTTGGATTGTGTGAGGCCCACTGATATCTGAGTGCTATGTGACAGGCTCGATGGCACAGCTGTGACAAAAGTGACTAGAGGATAAGGGAGATTTTGAATATCTGCACACACTTTTGGACACTGGACACTTTTGGATTGTGTGAGGCCCACTGATATCTGAGCGCTATGTGACAGGCTCGATGGCACAGCTGTGACAAAAGTGACTAGAGGATAAGGGAGATTTTGAATCTCTGCACACACTTTTGGACACTGGACACTTTTGGATTGTGTGAGGCCCAATGAATATCTGAGCGCTATGTGACAGGCTCGATGGCACAGCTGTGACAAAAGTGACTAGAGGATAAGGAAGATTTTGAATATCTGTACACACTTTTGGACACTGGACACTTTTGGATTGTGTGAGGCCCACTGATATCTGAGCGCTATGTTACAGGCTCGATGGCACAGCTGTGACAAAAGTAACTAGAGGATAAGGGAGATTTTGAATTTCTGCACACACTTGTGGACAGTGGACACTTTTGGATTGTGTGAGGCCCACTGATATCTGAGCGCTATGTGACAGGCTCGATGGCACTGCTGTGACAAAAGTGACTAGAGGATAAGGGAGATTTTGAATATCTGCACACACTTTTGGACACTGGACACTTTTGGATTGTGTGAGGCCCACTGATATCTGAGCGCTATGTGACAGGCTCGAAGGCACAGCTGTGACAAAAGTGACTAGAGGATAAGGGAGATTTTGAATTTCTGCACACACTTGTGGACACTGGACACTTTTGGATTGTGTGAGGCCCACTGATATCTGAGCGCTATGTGACAGGCTCGATGGCACAGCTGTGACAAAAGTGACTAGAGGATAAGGGAGATTTTGAATTTCTGCACACACTTTTGGACACTGGACACTTTTGGATTGTGTGAGGCCCACTGATATCTGAGCGCTATGTTACAGGCTCGATGGCACAGCTGTGACAAAAGTGACTAGAGGATAAGGGAGATTTTGAATTTCTGCACACACTTGTGGACAGTGGACACTTTTGGATTGTGTGAGGCCCACTGATATCTGAGCGCTATGTGACAGGCTCGATGGCACTGCTGTGACAAAAGTGACTAGAGGATAAGGGAGATTTTGAATATCTGCACACACTTTTGGACACTGGACACTTTTGGATTGTGTGAGGCCCACTGATATCTGAGCGCTATGTGACAGGCTCGAAGGCACAGCTGTGACAAAAGTGACTAGAGGATAAGGGAGATTTTGAATTTCTGCACACACTTGTGGACACTGGACACTTTTGGATTGTGTGAGGCCCACTGATATCTGAGCGCTATGTGACAGGCTCGATGGCACAGCTGTGACAAAAGTGACTAGAGGATAAGGGAGATTTTGAATATCTGCACACACTTTTGGACACTGGACACTTTTGGATTGTGTGAGGACCACTGATATCTGAGCGCTATGTGACAGGCTCGATGGCACTGCTGTGACAAAAGTGACTAGAGGATAAGGGAGATTTTGAATATCTGCACACACTTTTGGACACTGGACACTTTTGGATTGTGTGAGGCCCACTGATATTTGAGCGCTATGTGACAGGCTCGATGGCACAGCTGTGACAAAAGTGACTAGAGGATAAGGGAGATTTTGAATCTCTGCACACACTTTTGGACACTGGACACTTTTGGATTGTGTGAGGCCCAATGAATATCTGAGCGCTATGTGACAGGCTCGATGGCACAGCTGTGACAAAAGTGACTAGAGGATAAGGGAGATTGGATTGCTTTTAAAAAAGCAGTTTGCGGAGCAGTGGGTAAACAGCAATGCCAGCCTGTCAGGAAGCCTTAGAAGGCAGCCCAACAACCAACACCACTGATACACCACTATATAGCCTCCCCTTTGCACTGCACACACAGTGACTGGTGTGTTGTGCAGGCCAAATTGCTAGCAGCAGAAGCAGTTTTTTTTTCTTCTCAGCAGGACAAAAAAAAATTGGGATTGCTTTAAAAAAGCAGTTTGCGGAGCAGTGGGTAAACAGCAATGCCAGCCTGTCAGGAAGCCTTAAAAGGCAGCCCAACAACCAACACCACTGATACACCACTATATAGCCTCCCCTTACACTGCACACACAGTGACTGGTGTGTTGTGCAGGCCAAATCGCCAGCAGCAGAAGCAGTTTTTTTGTCTTCTTCCCTGCCTAACGCTCTCCCTACAGAATCAGCAGCAACCTCTCCCTATACTAAGATCGGCAGAAGTAAGATGGCGGTCGGCTTGCACGCCCTTATATACCCCCTGTGATGCCCACCAAAGCAAGCCAATCACTTGCATGCCCTTCTGAAAGATGGTGGTGACCCGTGCCTATGTCATCACGTTGCCCACAGTGTCCGTGGATCCTGATTGGCTGAAAAAGAGCGCAAAACAAACTTTTGAAACGCGACTTTGGCGCGTAAGTCGCCGATCTCGTGGCCGACCTCATCCTAGGGTCGGGTTTCGTTTCATAAAACCCAACTTTGCCAAAAGTCGGCGACTTTTGAATTTTTTCGACCCGTTTCGCTCAACTCTAGTCACCACAGTAAGCACTTGCATCCGGTTTCTGTAGTGTAGCGGTTATCTCGTTCGCCTCACACGCGAAAGGTCCCCAGTTCGAAACTGGGCAGAAACACAGCTTTTTCTCTTGGAAAACAATCTTTTTGACTTTCAGTGCTTGTTCTTTATTGCTTGCCATGGCCACAGCATTTTTTGCTTGTTTGAATCGGTTGGTTTCTGTAGTGTAGCGGTTATCACGTTTGCTTCACACGCGAAAGGTCCTCAGTTTGAAACTGGGCAGAAACACAGCGTTCCTCTTGCAAACTAGCGCTTTTGACAATGAGTGCTTGATCTTTAATGCTTGCCATGACCACAGTAAACGCTCTTGTCTGGTTACTGTAGTGTAGTGATTGTCCTGTTTGCCATCCTCCTGAAAGTTCCCTGTTTTGATCCCGGGCAGAAACATGTGGCTTTTCTTTATTTTGATCACAAACGTATATTGTTGGCTTAATTAGCATTAGTTAGCATATTCTATTGCTGGTTTAATGAGCATTACTTTTACCAATGTGATTATTTCTACCCGTTTTTGCTTTTGGCAAGCATGTGTGTTTTTGACAGTGTCTAAGTGTTCCTAATTCAAGTAACACCTGATAGGATCAAGGTGAGAAAGCAGGCATCTAGGTGCTTTTTCTTTTTGGCTTTTGGACAAAGGCATGAGAATGTTTTGTGGAGCATGGTTTTGTTACCCTGTTTGTTCTTTTTCTTCAATAGCCTGACAAATGAATGGTTCCTGTATTGCAAAATGCACTTTGTCCTGTCTTCAGACATAGAGGAAGACCTCTTGACTTTGGCTGGCTGTTTTTTTCTTTTTCAAGTTCATTTCAGCATGTTTAAACATCTTTAGCTTTGCATGGAGTTTCTTAAGTGTAGTTGTTGTCACGTTCACCTCACACGCGAACGGTCCCCAGTTCGAAACTCGATAGAAGCATGACATTAGGCGTTGATATTAAAGCTTTTGACGTTGAGTCTTTGTTCTCGATGGCTCGTCATGACCACAGTAACCTTCCGCAGCCGGTATCTGTAGTGTAGTGGTTATCACGTTCGCCTAACACGCGAAAGGTCCCCAGTTCGAAACTGGGCAGAAACACGCTGTTACCCTTTGGTATCCAAGCTTTTGTCTTTCAGTTCTTGATCTCGATTGCTTGTTGTCACCACAGTAAGCGCTTGCTTCCGGTTTCTGTAGTGTAGTGTTTATCACGTTCGCCTCACACGCGAAAGGTCCCCAGTTCGAAACTGGGCAGAAACACAGCTTTTTTTTCTCTTGGAAAACGATCTTTTTGACTTTCAGTGCTTGTTCTTTATTGCTTGCCATGACCACAGCATTTTTTGTTTGGTTGAATCGGTTGGTTTCTGTAGTGTAGCGGTTATCACATTCGCTTTACACGTGAAATGTCCTCAGTTCGAAACTGGGCAGTAACACAGCGTTCCTCTTGCAAACTAGTGCTTTTGACTATGAGTGCTTGATCTTTAATGCTTGCCATGACCACAGTAAACGCTCTTGTCTGGTTACTGTAGTGTAGTGATTGTCCTGTTTGCCATCCTCCTGATAGTTCCCTGTTTTGATCCCGGGCAGAAACATGTGGCTTTTCTTTATTTTGATCACAAAAGTATATTGTTGGCTTAATTAGCCTTAGTTAGCATATTCTATTGCTGGTTTAATGAGCATTACTTTTACCAATGTGATTATTTCTACCCGTTTTTGCTTTTGGCAAGCATGTGTGTTTTTGACAGTGTCTAAGGCTGGTTTCACATTTGCGTTTTTTAGCGCTGGAAAAAAACGCATATGTGCGCATGCGTTTTTTCCCCTATATTTAACATGGGTGCGCATACCTGCGCGCTTGTAAGCGCATGTATGCGATTTTCATGCGCTGCGTTTTTTTGGGGTGTGCGTTTGTATTTTCCAGACGCAGCATGTTGCATTTTTTGGCCCTGCAAAAAAGCGCATGCGCACATATGCGCACGTTTTGCGCTAAAAATGGCCATTATAGCCTATGGATGCGCATATGTGCGCACTGACATGCTCATGTATGCGTTTTTTTGCATATGCGTTTTTTTTTTTTAAACATGGAATTTAGGGGTTTGGGTTAGAGTTAGGGTTCGTTAAGGGGGTTTAGGGTTAGGGTTAGGGTCAGGGTCAGGGTTAGGGTTGGGGTTTGGGTCAGGGTTAGGGTTAAGTATGGTTTGGTTAAGGGTTAGGGTCAGGGTTAGGGTCAGGATTAGGGTTAAGTATGGTTTTGTTAAGGGTTAGGGTCAGGGTTAGGGTTAGGGTTAGGGTCAGGGTTAGGGTTAGGGTTAGGGTCAGGGTTAGGGTTAGGGTTAGGGTTAAGCATGGTTTTGTTAAGGATTAGGGTCAGGGTTAGGGTCAGGATTAGGGTTAAGTATGGTTTTGTTAAGGGTTAGGGTCAGGGTTAGGGTTAGGGTTAGGGTCAGGGTTAGGGTCAGGATTAGGGTTAAGTATGGTTTGGTTAAGGGTTAGGGTCAGGGTTAGGGTTAGGGTCAGGGTTAGGGTTAAGTATGGTTTGGTTAAGGGTTAGGGTCAGGGTTAGGGTTAGAGTTAGGGTCAGGGTTAGGGTTAGGGTTAGGGTCAGGGTTAGGGTTAGGGTTAGGGTTAGTTAGGGTTTAGGGTTTGGGTTAGGGTTAAGTATGATTTGGTTAAGGGTTAGGGTCAGGGTTAGGGTTAGGGTCAGGGTTAGGGTTAGGGTCAGGGTTAGGGTTAGTAAAGTCACGGTTTGGGTAGTGTGAGGGGCCACCTAAAAATGTTGGAAAAAAACGCAAACGCGGTAAAAACGCACTAAAAACGCATACAAACGCATAAAAACGCTGCGTTTTTTTCATGCATGCTCATAAAAATGCTTGAAAAAAACGCAGCAGTTGTATGCTTTTGTATGCGTTTTTTCAATGCGTTTTTTTGCGGGAAAAACGCGCTGCAAAAAAAAGCAAGTGTGAAACTAGCCTAAGTGTTCCTAATTCAAGTAACACCTAATAGGATCAAGGTGCGAAAGCAGGCATCTAGGTGCTTTTTCTTTTTGGCTTTTGGACAAAGGCATGAGAATGTTTTGTGGAGCATGGTTTTGTTTCCCTGTTTGTTCTTTTTCTCCAATAGCCTGACAAATGAAAGGTTCCTGTGTTGCAAAATGCACTTTGTCCTGTCTTCAGACATAGAGGAAGACCTCTTGACTTTGGCTGAATGTTTTTTTCTTTTTCAAGTTCATTTCAGCATGTTTAAACATCTTTAGCTTTGCATGGAGTTTCTGAAGTGTAGTGGTTGTCACGTTCACCTCACACGCGAATAGTCCCCAGTTCGAAACTGGATAGAAGCATGACATTAGGCGTTGATATTAAAGCTTTTGACGTTGAGTCTTTGTTCTCGATGGCTCCTCATGACCACAGTAACCTTCCGCAGCCGGTTTCTGTAGTGTAGTGGTTATCACGTTCGCCTAACACGCGAAAGGTCCCCAGTTCGAAACTGGGCAGAAACACGCTGTTACCCTTTGGTGTCCAAGCTTTTGACTTTCAGTTCTTGATCTCGATTGCTTGTTGTCACCACAGTAATCGCTTGCATCCGGTTTCTGTAGTGTAGTGGTTATCACGTTCGCCTCACACGCGAAAGGTCCCCAGTTCGAAACTGGGCAGAAACACAGCTTTTTCTCTTGGAAAACGATCTTTTTGACTTTCAGTGCTTGTTCTTTATTGCTTGCCATGACCACAACATTTTTTTTTTTTTTTGAGTCGGTTGGTTTCTGTAGTGTAGCGGTTATCACGATCGCTTTACTCGCGAAAGGTCCTCAGTTCGAAACTGGGCAGTAACAAAGCGTTTCTCTTGCAAACTATCGCTTTTGACAATGAGTGCTTTATCTTTAATGCTTGCCATGACCACAGTAAACGCTCTTGTCTGATTACTGTAGTGTAGTGATTGTCCTGTTTGCCATCCTCCTGAAAGTTCCCTGTTTTGATCCCGGGCAGAAACATGTGGCTTTTCTTTATTTTGATCACAAACGTATATTGTTGGCTTAATTAGCCTTAGTTAGCATATTCTATTGCTGGTTTAATGAGCATTACTTTTACCAATGTGATTATTTCTACCCATTTTTGCTTTTGGCAAGCATGTGTGTTTTTGACAGTGTCTAAGTGTTCCTAATTCAAGTAACACCTGATAGGATCAAGGTGCAAAAGCAGGCATCTAGGTGCTTTTTCTTTTTGGCTTTTGGACAAAGGCATGAGAATGTTTTGTGGAGCATGGTTTTGTTTCCCTGTTTGTTCTTTTTCTCCAATAGCCTGACAAATGAAAGGTTCCTGTGTTGCAAAATGCACTTTGTCCTGTCTTCAGACATAGAGGAAGACCTCTTGACTTTGGCTGGCTGTTTTTTTCTTTGTCAAGTTCATTTCAGCATGTTTAAACATCTTTAGCTTTGCATGGAGTTTCTGAAGTGTAGTGGTTGTCACGTTCACCTCACACGTGAACGGTCCCCAGTTCGAAACTGGATAGAAGCATGACATTAGGCGTTGATATTAAAGCTTTTGATGTTGAGTCTATGTTCTCGATGGCTCGTCATGACCACAGTAATCATCCGCAGCCGGTTTCTGTAGTGTAGTGGTTATCACGTTCGCCTAACTCGCGAAAGGTCCCCAGTTCGAAACTGGGCAGAAACACGCTGATAGGCTGGTTTCACATTTGCATTTTTTTTCGCGGTATTTTAGCGCTAAATAGCGCATGCGTTTTTTTTTTCCGACTTGCCTCAAAACAACGCATGCGCGCGCAATGCGTTTTTTTACAGCAAGACACCCATTATATGTCTATAGTGAGCATATGTGCGCATTGGCATGCTTATGTATGCGTTTTTTTGCACATGCGTTTTTTTTTTACCATTAGTTTAGACAATGGAATTTAGGGGTTTGGGTTAGAGTTAGGGTTAGTTAAGGGGGTTTAGGGTTAGGGTTAGGGTTAGGGTCAGGGTCAGGGTTAGGGTTAGGATCAGGGTATGGTTTGGTTAAGGGTTAGGGTTAGGGTCAGGGTTAGGGTTAGGATCAGGGTATGGTTTGGTTAAGGGTTAGGGTTAGGGTCAGGGTTAGGCTCAGGGTCAGGGTTAGGGTTAGGATCAGGGTATGGTTTGGTTAAGGGTTAGGGTTAGGGTCAGGGTCAGGGTTAGGGTTAGGGTCAGGGTTACGGTTAGAGTCAGGGTTAGGGTTAGGGTTAGGGTCAGGGTTAGGGTTAGGTTCAGGGTCAGGGTTAGGATCAGGGTATGGTTTGGTTAAGGGTTAGGGTTAGGGTCAGGGTCAGGGTTAGGGTTAGGATCAGGGTATGGTTTGGTTAAGGGTTAGGGTTAGGGTTAGGGTCAGGGTTAGGGTTAGGGTTAGGGTTAGGGTCAGGGTTAGGGTTAGGGTTAGGGTCAGGGTTAGGGTTAGGGTCAGGGTTAGGGTTAGGGTTAGGGTTAGGGTCAGGGTCAGGGTCAGGGTTAGGGTTAGGGTTAGGGTCAGGGTTAGGGTTAGTAAAGTCATGGTTTGGATTAGTGTGAGGGGCCACCTAATGTTGGAAAAAACGCAAACGCGGTAAAAACGCACTAAAAACGCATACAAACGCATAAAAACGCTGCATTTTTTTCATGCATGCTCATAAAAATGCTTGAAAAAAACGCAGCATCTGTATGCGTTTGCATGCGTTTTTTCAATGCGTTTTTTTGCAGGAAAAACGCGCTGCAAAAAAAAGCAAGTGTGAAACTAGCCTTACCCTTTGGTATCCAAGCTATTGACTTTCATTTCTTGATCTCGATTGCTTGTTGTCACCACAGTAAGCGCTTGCATCTGGTTTCTGTTGTGTAGCGGTTATCACGTTCACCTCACACGTGACAGGTCACCAGTTCGAAACTGGGCAGAAACACAGCTTTTCTCTTGGAAAACGATCTTTTTGACTTTCAGTGCTTGTTCTTTATTGCTTGCCATGACCACAGCATTTTTTGTTTTTTTTTAATCGGTTGGTTTCTGTAGTGTAGCGGTTATCACGTTCGCTTTACACGCGAAAGGTCCTCAGTTAGAAACTGGGCAGAAACACAGCGTTTCTCTTGCAAACTAGCGCTTTTGACAATGAGTGCTTGATCTTTAATGCTTGCCATGACCACAGTAAACGCTCTTGTCTGGTTACTGTAGTGTAGTGATTGTCCTGTTTGCCATTGTCGGGATCCCTCAGATATCTCTTTCATCTGAAGGACCGATGTTCTTGGGTGTAAGGCACCATATGTCTCTAATTGATTGCTCCGTCGAGAAGGATAACACAGACACAAGCTGTATAATACCACTCGGGATGCCTGCCAAGACGCCTCTGGCTTATCAGTTAGGCTTCCATCTTTTATAGCAAAGAATTTAAACATTTACAGACATGCGCAGTATAAAAAATGATTTCACAACTTGTTTTCTACAAAGAAAGTCATGTAGGCTAAAAAGCAGGAGTATTTGACCTTGGTTCACAAGGGAACAGAAAAGATAAGTTTTAAACAAGAAAATGCAACATAGACAGAACTCAATTTAACTCCTTCAGTTCCTATCATTCCCCCTTTGACATCTTTATTCTTCACAATCTGGAACACTGGATCCTGCAACGCCAGCTGATAGTGCCCTATTCACCAGGTATTATCCCAGGCCGACGGGTTGCCCGAGGGAGACAGGTATCTTCTTTTACCCTCTCCATCCCCCAGTTACTAAGGCCACGTCTGTCATCACAAGAGTACGCTCCTTCATGCCAGAAATGAGATGTCAACCTAAAACCCCTACTGGCAACCATTTATATGCATTGTCTCCACATATCCAGTACATGTCACTAGGTAGGTCCCATAGGGCTGAATGTTGTAATACCAGTCTATGAACCAGATCTATGAACGCAGATACATTCTGAAGCATACACCAATTTGGAAGTTGTCCTAAAGGGCTACAATACCCTACATCGGGATTTCCACAGGTGGGAATTCCTTTCTCATATCCAGATGACTCGTTGCAAGGTATATTACCTGAAATATTAAAACAAGTTTCATTATTGCCCTGGGGAAATAAATTGGAATACTCCCAGGACATGTTATGCAACCTTCTTTCTAGCAGTATTGGTTTGAAGGCATCAGTAGAGTGGGAAGTTACATTAAAACTAACTTGTAGGCCATACATTGGAATTTGCCCCAGGTAGGTTAATCGAGTTCTATTCCTGGGTACCCAAGCCCCCCCTTTATATGCCAGATATTGAAGGTGTGCATTACTTCCTGAAAGGTTACCCTGCCACCAAGGGTATCCTACCCATCCCACAATAGGTATTCCAACAGTTGTGTTCCATAACTTCACATTATTTGTGGCATTATTAGCAAGTGTATCAGAACAACTGGTCCAGGCAAATAATTCCTCGGGTGGCACAGGAATAACAAGGAACGGAATACTAGTGGCTGATACTGGTGAATGTGTGCAGATCCAGCAAATGATTTGACCAATCATTCAGTAATTTTTCATGATGTTGTATAAACTTATTATTCAAGGACATTGGAGAATTTAGATTGTCCCACGCAGCTACCATTATTACAGATAATGCAACAAAACTAAACCAAAACATTATGCACTCTTATGCTTTGTTAATTCCTGTGGCTAGTTTGCAATGTGATGCGTGGATCCAGGTTGGTCGTCCTTCCAACTTAACAGAAGTAGGCGTTGTCAGGAGTACTTGGTAAGGTCCCTGATATCGGGGTTCAAGGGTCTTTCTGGAGTGTTTCTTGACATATACGTAATCACCAGGTTGCAGACAGTGAGTTCCTTCCACACTATCTGGATCTGGAATGGAAGAGAAAACTAGAGAATGCATTTGAGTTAAATGCTTTTGCAACTGGATTACATAACTTGTCAAATTATCCACATTGAGTGTTAAGACCTGTGGGTAGTACAACCCTGTGTTTGGTGGTCTTCCAAACAGTATCTCGAAGGGTGACAGTTTAGCTTTCCCCGTGGGTGTGTACCTTACTGAGAATAATGCTAATGGGAGACACTCTGGCCATGGTTTATGGGTTTGTTCCATGGTTTTCTGTATTTACAATTTTAGTGTCCCGTTCATTCTCTCTACCTTCCCTGAACTCTGTGGGTGGTAGGGTGTATGAAATGCTTGTTCTACACCTATCATTTGCATTACATTTTGCATTACCTCAGCAGTAAAGTGTGTACCTCTGTCTGATTCAA
The DNA here is from genome assembly GCF_039654945.1 of Dendrobates tinctorius. NCBI lineage: Eukaryota > Metazoa > Chordata > Amphibia > Anura > Dendrobatidae > Dendrobates > Dendrobates tinctorius. The sequence goes on along the minus strand of NW_027361918.1, from coordinate 13,880,405 downwards.
TTGTTTCAGGGACACCGACTCGTGGTACTAGTTCCATCACCAGTTTCTTTGCAGTGGCTCGAGCTGTAGCCGTTTTCACCGGGTAGGCCTCTGGCCATCCAGAGAAGAGATCTACACATACTAGGATATTTGCATACACTCCTACCTTGGTAGCTGTATGTCGTCAATCTGCCGTCTCTGAAACGGGTAGAGAGGCCTAGGTGTCGCTTTCTTAGGGACTTTTACTGTTTTACCTGGGTTGTGCTGTGCACAGATGAGGCATGATTGTACAAGTTTCGCGGCTGCGCAACTGAAGCCAGGAGCGATCCAGAAGGCATCTACCATGGCACACATGTGACTTTTTGAGGTGTGATTGGGGCCATGTGCTGCTTGCGCCATGATTGGGAACAGGGACTTTGGTGGGCACATTTTATCCTTATTCTCCCATACTCCATTTGAGTTCAGCTCAGCTCCCAGTCTCCCCTGGTGTACCTTCTCTGTTTGGGCAGCCTTTTGCTGGAGGGATTTCAGGACATCTAGACCCAATGTGGCTGAAATACGCTGACTCCCCGCCACCGTCCACTGCTCTCTCTAGGCCGCCTTGTGCTATTTTAGCAGCCTCGTTCGCCCTTCTATTGCCCTCTACCTCCACGGAGTCACCTTTGTGTGTGCTTTTACCTTGACAATGCCAACCTGGACTGGTAACATCAATGCCTCCATCAATTGTTTCACCAGCTCTGCATTTTTAATGGGCTTCGAATCTGTGAAAATATTAGCGACTTTACCTGCAGCGGCTCTACACGCCTCAGTGAGTGCCTTCAACTCTGCCTCCTGCGCCGACATGTGAGGAGAGAGTGGTTCCGCTCGGATTACCTCATGTGAGGATACTACTGCATATCCAGTGTAGAATCGTCCATCCTGGTGGTATCTGGGGCCATCTACAAAAAAGAAACTCAAAGTCTGCATTAGGAACAGGTTTTTCATGAATGTGTGCAAACCCAACTGTCTCCTGACTCATCAGTTCTATGCAGACATGTTCATGCGTCATGTCAAAGTATCCTTCCTCACTTGCCAATACGGTCACCAATTCCCCCTTTTCTGAATCCACAGGCAGGAGGGTGGCTGGATTCAGAACGTTACATCTTGTGAGGAGTGACATACTCAGGAATTAGTAGAGCACACTCAAGTTGGAGCTATCTGGCCATAGACAGATGTTTTGGTTGAACTTGTAGGAGTATGGCATGGATGTCATGTGGGGAATAGATTGTCAAAAGAAACGTCAGTGTCATCTCACATGCCTTCCCTATTACGTCTCCACTTTTTTCCTTGTGCTCCAGCATACATGACAGGTCGTTTTATTGTCCTTGTTTGCTCAATTTCTTTAGCTACCTTAAGGAGGTCTTTCGGATCTACATGTCTCCATTCAGGTCTGGCTGTCTGTACTGCGTCTCGTAAGTCTTTGTTCATACCGTCAATGAATGCATTCACCAGTATTCTAACATCAAGTGGGTTTATGCAAATGTACCCCATGTCTGCCCATTTCAGCTGTAACCGTCCAAGGTATATCTCTACTCTCTCTCCTTTTTGCTGTGTCACATTAGTCAGGAGTACAGACTGCTCTGATTGTTCCACTGCAGCCCATTGTCTTAGTGACTCACAGTACGTCTCCCCAGATCGTGCAGATTTATCATCCATGCCCCAAGCCTGATTCTTTGTCACATCTGTGTGTCTTAATTATATGTCCTAGTGCGTCACCTGCCTTTAAACTCACCAACCTCTCTAAGTCTGCCCAGGTACACTTATATGTCTGCTGTACTTCCTTTATGTGTCTGTAAAACAGGAATGGTTGGTCTTCAGGGTCAGGCAGCTGCTTCAGCAAAGCTAGCTGGTCAGAGGGGCTCCAGGGATAATACACCTGCATCTTTCTTATTCTAGTCACACTTCTAGGTCCTGATGGGGTTGGTCGTCTGATGTCTACTGTCAGCTTACTCCTCAAGGGCCAATGTCCCCACTACCCACTATCCACACTATTATGTCAGATTCTTATGATCTTGTCTGGATAGGATTTAGTGCAATTCGCTTAGGTCAGTAGCACAGGTCACACATTCAGTCTGGGTTTGTCTGAGTCTGACCACAGTGTTTACAAGTCCATCTGTTTTGTCTGGGTCTCTGGTTACACTTTGTCAATCAAACATTCATAATACACCTTCCATACTGCTGCACATTCTCAAGCATCATTTATTCACTTGCTATTTTCTTCCCTTGTCTGTGCCTTTTTGTACATCCAAACATTCACACTCTGGTATTTTTGCCTTTTTCAATATTTGTCCCACTTGTTTTACTGCTTCCTTCCTTCTCTGTCTCTTGTAATTTGACACAATTTGCTATACAAATCAATCACACAACTAGAAGCAGGTTCAAACACATTAATGACCAAGCAATCACTTACAATTCCCTTCTAAATTAGGCACCATATCTTACTTTTAACTTCCAATCTTCAATTAAGTACTGTTGCTTTAAAATGCACAAATCTTTCAGCGCATACCTTACGGATAGAATTACAGAGAATTTTGAGCACAGCTCACACTCAGCAGAGATAAGAGCGAAGGGAGAAGAAAAACTGCGCAGCACCATCCTTCCCCCCTCCCGTCAGAATGCAGCGTCGTCCTTCACAGAATTCTGTAGTTCTTTAGACTTATCAAAATCAATTTCTACAAAGAAACTCAAAATCACGGGATTTCACTGTAAGGGTAGATAACTGTATAATGAGATTAACCATGCCTTGCCCTTTTTCTGGCCAAATGCATTCAGGAAACTTTACAATGCAATGCCACATATAACACGAACTATATCATTACTCAATTCATTCAGTCTCAGATGTAGATTTGAAATATCTATAACGCATCTGTCCGGGATTCCACCACAACTAGAAAGGTCACAAATCTCTTGACACAAAAATGATGTGTGATGATTCATTCATACGTGCTCATTCACTGATTTTTTTTTTTTTTTTACTCAATTACTCATCTCTCATCTTATTCAGAGGTTCTCATAGACATATATACAAGGATTCACACAGCCTGCCTATCTTGCACTTTGGATTTGATTACTACTTTTTCCAGGTTCTTTGCTGCACTACTTCCATATCTATCCTCATTTATATCACATAACCGGTCTCCTTCTTAATCATAGAATCATAGAATAATAGAATCATAGAATCGTAGAGTTGGAAGGGACCTCCTGGGCCATCTGGTCCAACCCCCTGCTCAAAGCAGGATTCGCTAAATCATCCCAGTCAGATGTCTGTCCAGCCTCTGTTTGAAAACTTCCATTGAAGGAGAACTCACCACTTCTCGTGGCAGCCTGTTCCACTCATTGATCACTCTAACTGTCAAAAAGTTTTTTCTAATATCTAATCTGTGTCTCTTCCCATTCAGTTTCATCCCATTGCTTCTAGTCTTTCCTTGTGCAAATGAGAATAAAGTTGATCCTTCTACAATGTGACAGCCCTTTAGATATTTGTAGACAGCTATTAAGTCTCCTCTCAGTCTTCTCTTTTGCAAACTAAACATTCCCAAATCCTGCAACCTTTCCTCATAAGACAGGGTTTGCAGACCGGTCACCATTCTGGTCGCTCTTTTCTGAACTTGCTCCAGTTTGTTGATGTCTTTTTTAAAATGTGGTGCCCAAAACTGGACACAATATTCCAGATGAGGTCTGACCAAAGAGGAGTAGAGGGAAATAATGACTTCACGTGATCTAGACTGTATGCTTCTGTTAATACATCCTAGAATTGCATTTGCCTTTTTTGCTGCTGCATCACACTGTTGACTCATATTCAGTCTGTGATCTATTAGTATACCCAAGTCTTTTTCACATGTGCTGTCACTTAGCCCTATTCCTCCCATTTCTTCAGGTGTCTTTCCCTGACTGTTCCCCATCTTTCTATCCTGTTTCTCTTGTTTCTTCCTGTTAGTCCCCTGCCTTAGGTGGTGTATTGGGTAAGCTCAAGACTAGGCTCTACTATACCTCGTTACCTTCTTCCTAAGGTGCCAACAGGTTAAACGGGGTGTCTGTTCCTCCTTGTACTACGTGTCTCGTGTACTTATATGCTAGGTAGCATCCGAACAGTAACACTCCCACAACACACAGGATTGTAAACAAAGTATCCATTTATCGGGGTTCTTCAGTCATATCTTGTCACAGGCTCATTTCGTGGTCCTGTGCTCATTCGGTCACACTCTTATCTGTCACAAGGTTTATTCATAAAGGGTGTTGATTTAAGATTAGGCGGTGACCTCCCAGAAAGGACGCTGTCACATGACCCAGTTAGGCAATATCACCACTCTTTGAACGAATACCTACTGTGCAGCTTATTTGTCTACTTTCCACAGTCCTTCAAATCAAGGCAGTCACTCAACAACCTCCTCTATTCCTAGTGCGGAACCGTCTATTGTGAAAAACATGTCCGTCCGGGCTGCGCAGTATGAACTGTTCACCCAGCCTTATATTCCGTAATGTCAGACCTCTCAACGTGTCACTCAATGGGACATGTGTATTCAATGCTAACAATACCCACCACTGTTCTCCCTTCTTGAAGTGATGAAACTTTTTATGTTTGTGTCTGGGGTTGTCCCTGCAAATGTCCAATCACCATACCCGTTATGATTTGCATCAGTTCTTCTCCTAAAAATAGCAGTACACAGGCAGAATCTGCAATAGCCTCTCATTCGGACAGGAATTACATATGCGTGTCACACCCGATTTCCTCAGAGTTCTTATATGGACCTGATTTTACGACCCCCTCCTCTACTAGATTCCCCTTGATACGGACCTTAGTTATAATGATAGATTATGAAGAGCAGAGAAGAGAAGAATTGATCTCTTACCTGGCCAGGTGTTTAGGTCTGCTGTTCACAATTTCATCAGTAACTGGAGTGGTCTGTAGATCGGGTAGTCTTGGAGAGGTGCCTATATCAGGTCCCTGTTTCGGGCGCCAGGAAACTGTCAGGATCCCTCAGATATCTCTTTCTTCTGAAGGACCGATGTTCTTGGGTGTAAGGCACCATATGTCTCTAATTGATTGCTCCGTCGAGAAGGATAACACAGACACAAGCTGTATAATACCACTCGGGATGCCTGCCAAGACGCCTCTGGCTTATCAGTTAGGCTTCCATCTTTTATAGCAAAGAATTTAAACATTTACAGACATGCGCAGTATAAAAAATGATTTCACAACTTGTTTTCTACAAAGAAAGTCATGTAGGCTAAAAAGCAGGAGTATTTGACCTTGGTTCACAAGGGAACAGAAAAGATAAGTTTTAAACAAGAAAATGCAACATAGACAGAACTCAATTTAACTCCTTCAGTTCCTATCACCATCCTCCTGAAAGTTCCCTGTTTTGATCCCGAGCAGAAACATGTGGCTTTTCTTTATTTTGATCACAAATGTATATTGTTGGCTTAATTAGCATTAGTTAGCATATTCTATTGCTGGTTTAATGAGCATTACTTTTACCAATGTGATTATTTCTACCCGTTTTTGCTTTTGGCAAGCATGTGTGTTTTTGACAGTGTCAAAGTGTTCCTAATTCAAGAAACACCTGATAGGATCAATATGCGAAAGCAGGCATCTAGGTGCTTTTTCTTTTTGGCTTTTGGACAAAGGCATGAGAATGTTTTGTGGAGCATGGTTTTGTTTCCCTGTTTGTTCTTTTTCTCCAATAGCCTGACAAATGAAAGGTTCCTGTGTTGCAAAATGCACTTTGTCCTGTCTTCAGACATAGAGGAAGACCTCTTGACTTTGGCCGGCTGTTTTTTTCTTTTTTCAAGTTCATTTCAGCATGTTTAAACATCTTTAGCTTTGCATGGAGTTTCTGAAGTGTAGTGGTTGTCACGTTCACCTCACACGCGAACGGTCCCCAGTTCGACACTGGATAGAAGCATGACATTAGGCGTTGATATTAAAGCTTTTGACGTTGAGTCTTTGTTCTCGATGGCTCGTCATGACCACAGTAACCTTCCGCAGCCGGTTTCTGTAGTGTAGTAGTTATCACGTTCGCCAAACACGCGAAAGGTCCCCAGTTCGAAACTGGGCAGAAACACGCTGTTACCCTTTGGTATCCAAGCTTTTGACTTTCAGTTCTTGATCTCGATTGCTTGTTGTCACCACAGTAAGCGCTTGCATCCGGTTTCTGTAGTGTAGCGGGTATTACGTTCGCCTCACATGCGAAAGGTTCCCATTTCGAAACTGGGCAGAAACACAGCGTTCCTCTTGCAAACTAGCGCTTTTGACAATGAGTGCTTGATCTTTAATGCTTTCCATGACCACAGTAAACGCTCTTGTCTGGTTACTGTAGTGTAGTGATTGTCCTGTTTGCCATCCTCCTGAAAGTTCCCTGTTTTGATCCCGGGCAGAAACATGTGGCTTTTCTTTATTTTGATCACAAACGTATATTGTTGGCTTAATTAGCCTTAGTTAGCATATTCTATTGCTGGTTTAATGAGCATTACTTTTACCAATGTGATTATTTCTACCCGTTTTTGCTTTTGGCAAGCATGTGTGTTTTTGACAGTGTCTAAGTGTTCCTAATTCAAGTAACACCTGATAGGATCAAGGTGCGAAAGCAGGCATCTAGGTGCTTTTTCTTTTTGGCTTTTGGACAAAGGCATGAGAATGTTTTGTGGAGCATGGTTTTGTTTCCCTGTTTGTTCTTTTTCTCCAATAGCCTGACAAATGAAAGGTTCCTGTGTTGCAAAATGCACTTTGTCCTGTCTTCAGACATAGAGGAAGACCTCTTGACTTTGGCTGGCTGTTTTTTTCTTTTTCAAGTTCATTTCAGCATGTTTAAACATCTTTAGCTTTGCATGGAGTTTCTGAAATGTAGTGGTTGTCACGTTCACCTCACACGCGAACGGTCCCCAGTTCGAAACTGGATAGAAGCATGACATTAGGCGTTGATATTAAAGCTTTTGACGTTGAGTCTTTGTTCTCGATGGCTCGTCATGACCACAGTTACCTTCCGCAGCAGGTTTCTGTAGTGTAGTGGTTATCATGTTCGCCTAACACTCGAAAGGTCCCCAGTTCGAAACTGGGCAGAAACACGCTGTTAGGCTAGTTTCACACTTGCTTCTTTTTGCAGCGCGTTTTTCCCGCAAAAAAACGCATTAAAAAAACGCATACAAATGCATACAAACGCTGCGTTTTTTTCAAGCATTTTTATGCGCATGCAGGAAAAAAACGCAGCGTTTTTGTGCGTTTGTATGCGTTTTTTGTGCGTTTGCGTTTTTATACAGATTTTGGAAAAACCCCACAAAAAAGAAAAAACAACCAATCAACAACACACAAGACCAATGGGACTGCATTGTGGGTGTGGTATGTTAATATATAGACCCTGTCTACAGTATTCTTCACATTTGCTTGATTCTTCTCGTGACCATGGATCTGCGCTGGAAGAGTTTTCACTTCAACTTGGATTTGGACATCGCGATGGCTCAGGCATATGCAGTTGCTTGCCATGAACAAAGGAAGAGAGAGAGGCAGCGAAGACGGCGGCGTATGTGGATACATCCGATTGTTGAACTCCGGGAGAGCCGTGGGGCATACCACACCCTCTACAGCGAGCTCCAGTCAAACATGGAGAAATTTACAGATTATATCCGGATGTCCCACGAAAGTTTCATGGATTTGCTTGCTCGTGTCCAACAATCCATCCGGAGACAGGACACACAGCTCCGTCGTGCGATTCCTCCTGAGGAACGGCTACTGGTGACATTACGGTATGTTTTAAAAACCAAGGGGTGCGGTCTGAAGTTTTTTTTTTAAATTTAGTATTCAAAACCTTGGGTAATTAGTTTTCGTGAATGTACTAATATTTTATTTTATAGTTTTTTAAAATAATATACATAAATATTAATTTTACTTCTTTGTCTGTTCACAGATTCCTGGCGACTGGAGAAACCCTATCTTTACTACACTTCCAGTACCGTATTGGAATCTCTACCTTGTCTGGAATTGTTGCTGACACCTCCCGGGCTCTCTGGAATGTTCTTTGTCCAGAATTTATGCCCCTGCCCACCGCTGAAAAGTGGATGGAAATTGCTGACAAATTCTGGACAGTATGCAATTTTCCCAACTGTTTGGGAGCTGTTGATGGTAAACACATACGGATCATCAAACCCCAAAGAACGGGATCTGAGTACTATAATTACAAAAAGTACTTTTCAATAGTACTCATGGCGATTGCGGATGCCGGATGTATGTTTGTAGCAGTGGACATTGGAGCATTTGGCCGTGGTAATGACTCACAGGCTTTTAAAAACTCAGACATGGGCCGGAGGTTGTATGGCAACCAATTTAATTTCCCTATGCCACGGCCTCTTCCTCACACCGAAGCTCCACTGCCCTTTGTAATGGTTGGCGATGAGGCTTTTCAAATGTGCGGAAACTTACTGAAACCCTACTCCAGCCGTGACTTGGACCACACCAAAAAAATATTTAATTACAGGCTGACCAGGGCCAGAAGAACTGTCGAGTGTGCTTTTGGGATTCTTGTCTCCAGATGGCGAATTCTGGGCACGGCCATTAATCTTAAACTTGAAACAGTCGATGAGGTGGTGAAGGCCTGTGTGGTTCTACATAACTTTGTGATGGCTAAAGAGCACTCGACCTTTGAACTGGACGATGATGCTCCTAACCCATTGCCTGAATTCACTCAGCACACTCTCAGGTCATCCGTTGAAGTTGGCCAAATGAGGGACCAATTTGCGGCCTACTTTATTTCTGATGTAGGACGGGTGCACTGGCAAGATGAAATGGTGTATTGTTTTTGTTTGTTTATGGTAATAAAAAACCTTATTTGATACCATTACTGAGTGCACTATATTTTTTAAACTCCAATTAAATAAAAAACTTCCCATGTATAACTGAATTTTTTGATGTTCACACACCTGGGTAGGTAAATACACATACGAGTTAAAATGCAGCATTGCTAGTCTGCGTGAAATATATTGGAACGAGCAAAGCTGCAGGCCATGAATCAGGAAACCAAATTTTTTCAAGAGAAAATTGTGCAACTAGTTGAAAAAAAAGTATGTGATTTTCTCAAAACACAACCCTCAAAACCCAACCCCAATGAAAGTCAATGGTGAATACAAGTCAGCATTGAGTGGATGAATGTAATCTGCTCCATTCCAACTTACAAGTTATTACACTAGGCCTTGGAATGACTATACTAGGCCGTGGTATTTCAAATATGAGTATAGTAGGCCTTGGGCCTACTAGTATAGTCATATGTGAAATACCACGGCCTAGTATAGTCATACCAAGGCCTACTCGATTTTTACCAACTAGGATCTTGTTTCACGAAAAACAAACTGGTGAAACTTGACAAGTTTCAACAGTTTGTTTTTCATGAAACCAGATTCTAGTTGGTAAAACTAGAGTTATTACACTAGGCCTTGGAATGACTACACTAGGCCGTGGTATTTCAAATATGAGTATAGTAGGCCTTGGGGCTAGTAGTATAGTAATATGTGAAATACCACGGCCTAGTATAGTCATACCAAGGCCTACTGTAATAACTCGATTTTTAACAACTAGCATCTTGTTTCACAAAAAACAAACTGGTGAAACTAGAAAGAAACTTATTTTTTAGACAAGTTTCAACAGTTTGTTTTTCATGAAACCAGATCCAAGTTGGTAAAACTAGAGTTATTACACTAGGCCTTGGTATGACTATACTAGGCCGTGGTATTTCACATATGACTATACTAGGCCTTGGGTTGGTTTTTAACATGTATTTACCCATCAGTGTGTGTGAGCGGCGCAAACAACATTAATGAAACTTTTTAATGGTGAACCACAAATGTAAATTTATTTTTAATCAAAAAAAGTAAACCAAAAAATTATTTTTTACGGCGTTTGGGGGCAGATGGTTTCAATTTGGGGGTGTGCAGGGAATATGCAACACTTGAAGTTGAAGACGGTGTTTGAGGGGAAGGGGCAACAAAACTTGTGGGGGAAGGTAGTCCAGTTAAGGGAATTAAACTAGGAACACTTGGAGGAGAGGAAATCTGGTCAGGTACATTAGTTGTAATGGCATGTCGCCGTAGGCTTGTGTGCCTGGAATGACTTTGGCCCAATGCCCGCCTTGATAGATTTCGCCTTGAACTAGGGGCAAATATTGAGTGTAGGTCCCCCGTCTGCTGGTGTGGCTGCTGCTGCTGCTGAGGTGGCGGCTGCTGCTGAGGTGGCGGCTGCTGCTGAGGTGGCTGCTGCTGCTGGTGTGGCTGCTGCTGCTGAGGTGGCTGCTGCTGCTGAGGTGGCTGCTGCTGCTGGTGTGGCTGCTGCTGCTGAGGTGGCTGCTGCTGCTGCTGAGGTGGCGGCTGCTGCGGTGGTGGCTGCTGCTGCTGCTGTGGTGGCTGCTGCTGAGGTGGTTGCTGCTGCTGCTGAGGTGGCTGCTGCTGCTGAGGTGGCTGCTGCTGCTGCTCTTCGTTGGCAGTGCTCGTCCTTGCAGGAGGACTGGTGGCGGCAGTGATGGTCCAGGTTTGCAGAGTGGTGGTGGCAGGGCTACTACATGTTGTTGTAGCGGCAGGGCTGTTCCATGTTTGCCTAGTGGTGGCTGAGCTCCACGCATGCATGGGAGTGGCGGTGGTGCTCCAGACAGGAGCAGCGCTTGCCATGGTGGTGTCGGTGAAGTGACCAGCTGCACTCAGACTTGTGGTGGTGTAACGGTGGGTGTCCTGGCTTTGAATAGAGGTGTCCGTGCAGTGGTATGCAGCACAAGTCGGTAGTGAGGTGAAGCGAGTCAATGGTGGCACAGGTGGAAATGACACCACTGACTGCTGACTGTACCGATTATGCTGCATAGCCTGCAAGAAAGCATTGTTGCAGGCCTGCAGCACATTCAGCTGTTGCTCAGGACTAAGGTGTTCCGCCATGCCCTTTTCAATCTTACTAAAAAAATGGTGTGCTGGTCTGTTGAGGTCGGCCTCCAGACGGTCAAGGCGCTGTTCTACAGAATTGAAGCGGTGTTCAAAGTGGTTAAAACCACGTTCCATGAGTGCAAAACCGCTTTCAACTCTGTCGGACATTGACTTGAGGCTGGAATTAAAGGCCTCGCTCAAATGCATAAACTCGGGCAAGACATTCCTGTCCAAGGCCCTCTGCCGCTGGCGGGTAGTGCCCGCATAACCAGTGGCAGAGACCTGGGACAGGGGAACACCTGATGGCCCAGCTTCCTGGTCACCAGCTGTGTGTGTGGCTGACCTGCAAGGTGCTTCCTGGCTGTCGGATGGCTGGGACGGGTCAGAGGACATCCGAGGAAGGACCGCTCCAGGGCCAGGTTGCAGGGTGCTGCTCCAGGTGCTGTGGAATAAAGGAAAATCATTACTACCATGCCTTTACAAGAAGCATCAGCTGTGGATTAGAAAAACACAGATTAATAAAAATAAAAACCCAAAATTTATAATACTTACGATCTCGTGGCAAGGACCGGTCTTAGGAACTGCAACGCGTGATAGTGACGGTATCTAGTTCTGGTCCTTGACGCAGCTCCACTGCGAACCTGGCCCTCAGCACGAACATCACTGTTGAAGCGGTCCTTGATCGAACGCCAACGTGTTCGTACTTTGTCCACTGTTGTTAAAAAAAAAACAGTGCCGTCAAGGACAACAGTCACTGCGGCACAATATAGCAATACAATACTCAAAGCAGTCACTGTAGACCCCGATGACACTGTTGGGTTTCCTGCTAGAATACACCTAGCACGAAACCCAACAGTGCCGTCAAGGACAACAGTCACTGCGGCACAATGTAGCAATACAATACTCAAAGCAGTCACTGTAGACCCCGATGACACTGTTGGGTTTCCTGCTAGAATACACCTAGCACGAAACCCAACAGTGCCGTCAAGGACAACAGTCACTGCGGCACAATGTAGCAATACAATACTCAAAGCAGTCACTGTAGACCCCGATGACACTGTTGGGTTTCCTGCTAGAATACACCTAGCATGAAACCCAACAGTGCCGTCAAGGACAACAGTCACTGCGGCACAATGTAGCAATACAATACTCAAAGCAGTCACTGTAGACTCCGATGACACTGTTGGGTTTCCTGCTAGAATACACCTAGCACGAAACCCAACAGTGCCGTCAAGGACAACAGTCACTGCGGCACAATGTAGCAATACAATACTCAAAGCAGTCACTGTAGACCCCGATGACACTGTTGGGTTTCCTGCTAGAATACACCTAGCACGAAACCCAACAGTGCCGTCAAGGACAACAGTCACTGCGGCACAATGTAGCAATACAATACTCAAAGCAGTCACTGTAGACCCCGATGACACTGTTGGGTTTCCTGCTAGAATACACCTAGCACGAAACCCAACAGTGCCGTCAAGGACAACAGTCACTGCGGCACAATGTAGCAATACAATACTCAAAGCAGTCACTGTAGACCCCGATGACACTGTTGGGTTTCCTGCTAGAATACACCTAGCACGAAACCAAACAGTGCCGTCAAGGACAACAGTCACTGCGGCACAATGTAGCAATACAATACTCAAAGCAGTCACTGTAGACCCCAATGACACTGTTGGGTTTCCTGCTAGAATACACCTAGCACGAAACCCAACAGTGCCATCAAGGACAACAGTCACTGCGGCACAATACAGAGCAGGGAAATACTCACTAAACGCCTTTTTGGAGGATGCTGTGGCGCTGTCCCAGCCATCCATCAACGCTGCGGCCACCTCATTCCATAGCCGCCGGGTCACCACAATGTCCTTGTGCAGCCGGTCACGGCTGTCCCACAACGGCGAACGCTCCTGGACCAGGCTGATGAGCTGCTCATTATCCAGGTAGACGTCTTCATCCCGTTGTGGAACCAAGACAAAACACATTCATTAGAATAATCAAATTTAAATTGAATAAAAAGTTACAAAAAAAGAAACATAAAAAAGAGTAAAAATAGAAGATAAAAAATAAAGAACATTACAAATCATTTGATACATACATTCCGTATCACCACCGGGACTTGGCTTCGCTGCTCCTGCTCTTCGCCCTCACTAGTCCCGTCCGCAGAAGATGATGATGATGACGATGTCTTAAAAAAGTAGAAAAAAACGTAAGAGATTTGGAGAAGCAGCAGATATACTTACCAGATGCACGAAAATAATCACCTCACGGTCTGCTTGCGCCAATTCCTGCCGCGATGGGGAATACTCGGATTCTGAAGACATACTGCATGTAAAAATAATAAAAATCATTAGTACATACATAATTTAAAAGGACAGGCATATAATGTAATATACTCACATTCTTCGCTGATAGAAGATGGGTTCCTTGTTGACTGTCTGCTCTCCAATCTGTCAGTGTAGTAGTGGCAGAGTTTTGGCAGGCACCTCCTTTATATAGACTTTTTTTTTTTGACTTTAGAAGATTATAACTAGTACAACAAGTGGACACTACCAAAAAAACGCAGCGCTAAAAAAACGCTTACATGCGCATGCCAGTGCGCACGTATGCTCATCCATAGGCTATAATGGCCATTTTTAGCGCAAAACGTGCGCATACGTGCGCATGCGCTTTTTTGCAGGGACAAAAAATGCAACATGCTACGTCTGGAAAATACAAACGCACACCCCAAAAAAAGCAGCGCATGAAAATCGCATACGTGCGCTTACCAGCGCGCAGGTATGCGCACCCATGCTAAATATAGGGGAAAAAACGCATGCGCAGGTATGCGTTTTTTTCCCAGCGCAAAAAAACGCAAATGTGAAACCAGCCTTACCCTTTGGTATCCAAGCTTTTGACTTTCAGTTCTTGATCTCGATTGCTTGTTGTCACCACAGTAAGCGCTTGCATCCGGTTTCTGTAGTGTAGCCGTTATCACATTCGTCTCACACGCGAAAGGTCCCCAGTTCGAAACTGGGCAGAAACACAGCTTTTTCTCTTGGAAAACGATCTTTTTGACTTTCAGTGCTTGTTCTTTATTGCTTGCCATGATCACAGCATTTTTTGTTTGTTTGAATTGTTTGTTTGAATCGGTTGCTTTCTGTAGTGTAGTGGTTATGACGTTCGCTTTACATGCGAAAGGTCGTCAGTTCGAAACTGGGCAGAAACACAGCGTTCCTCTTGCAAACTAGCGCTTTTGACAATGAGTGCTTGATATTTAATGCTTGCCATGACCACAGTAAACGCTCTTGTCTGGTTACTGTAGTGTAGTGATTGTCCTGTTTGCCATCCTCCTGAAAGTTCCCTGTTTTGATCCCGGGCAGAAACATGTGGCTTTTCTTTATTTTGATCACAAACGTATATTGTTGGCTTAATTAGCCTTAGTTAGCATATTCTATTGCTGGTTTAATGAGCATTACTTTTACCAATGTGATTATTTCTACCCGTTTTTGCTTTTGGCAAGCATGTGTGTTTTTGACAGTGTCTAAGTGTTCCTAATTCAAGTAACACCTGATAGGATCAAGTTGCGAAAGCAGGCATCTAGGTGCTTTTTCTTTTTGGCTTTTGGACAAAGGCATGAGAATGTTTTGTGGAGCATGGTTTTGTTTCCCTGTTTGTTCTTTTTTCCAATAGCCTGACAAATGAAAGGTTCCTGTGTTGCAAAATGCACTTTGTCCTGTCTTCAGACATAGAGGAAGACCTCTTGACTTTGGCTGGCTGTTTTTTTCTTTTTCAAGTTCATTTCAGCATGTTTAAACATCTTTAGCTTTGCATGGAGTTTCTGAAGTGTAGTGGTTGTCACGTTCACCTCACACGCGAACGGTCCCTAGTTCGAAACTGGATAGAAGCATGATATTAGGCGTAAATATTAAAACTTTTGACGTTGAGTCTTTGTTCTCGATGGCTCATCATGACCACAGTAACCTTCCGCAGCCGGTTTCTGTAGTGTAGTGGTTATCACGTTCGCCTAACACGCGAAAGGTCCCCAGTTCGAAACTGGGCAGAAACACGCTGTTACCCTTTGGTATCCAAGCTTTTGACTTTCAGTTCTTGATCTCGATTGCTTGTTGTCACCACAGTAAGCCCTTGCATCCGGTTTCTGTAGTGTAGCCGTTATCACTAGAGTTGAGCGAAACGGGTCGAAAAAATTCAAAAGTCGCCGACTTTTGGCAAAGTCGGGTTTCATGAAACGAAACCCGACCCTAGGATGAGGTCGGCCACGAGGTCGGCGACTTACGCGCCAAAGTCGCGTTTCAAAAGTTTGTTTTGCGCTCTTTTTCAGCCAATCAGGATCCACGGACACTGTGAGCAACGTGATGACCTAGGCACGGGTCACCACCATCTTTCAGAAGGGCATGCAAGTGATTGGCTTGCTTTGGTGGGCGTCACAGGGGGTATAAAAGGGCGTGCACGCTGAACGCCATCTTACTTCTGCCGATCTTAGTATAGGGAGAGGTTGCTGCTGATTCTGTAGGGAGCGCGTTAGGCAGGGAAGAAGACAAAAAAACTGCTTCTGCTGCTAGCGATTTGGCATGCACAACACACAAGTCACTGTGTGTGCAGTGCAAGGGGAGGCTATATTGTGGTGTATCAGTGGTGTTGGTTGTTGGGCTGCCTTTTAAGGCTTCCTGACACGCTGACATTGCTGTTTACCCACTGCTTCGCAAACTGCTTTTTTAAAAGCAATCCAATCTCCCTTATCCTCTAGTCACTTTTGTCACAGCTGTGCCATCGAGCGTGTCACATAGCGCTCAGATATCAGTGGGCCTCACACAATCCACAAGTGTCCAGTGTCCAAAAGTGTACGCAGAGATTCAAAATCTCCATTATCCTCTCGTCACTTTGGTCACAGGCAGCTGTGCCATCGAGCGTGTCACATAGCGCTCAGATATCAGTGGGCCTCACACAATCCACAAGTGTCCAGTGTCCAAAAGTGTACGCAGAGATTCAAAATCTCCATTATCCTCTCGTCACATTGGTCACAGGCAGCTGTGCCATCGAGCGTGTCACATAGCGCTCAGATATCAGTGGGCCTCACACAATCCACAAGTGTCCAGTGTCCAAAAGTGTATGCAGAGATTCAAAATCTCCATTATCCTCTCGTCACTTTGGTCACAGGCAGCTGTGCCATCGAGCGTGTCACATAGCGCTCAGATATCAGTGGGCCTCACACAATCCACAAGTGTCCAGTGTCCAAAAGTGTACGCAGAGATTCAAAATCTCCATTATCCTCTCGTCACATTGGTCACAGGCAGCTGTGCCATCGAGCGTGTCACATAGCGCTCAGATATCAGTGGGCCTCACACAATCCACAAGTGTCCAGTGTCCAAAAGTGTACGCAGAGATTCAAAATCTCCATTATCCTCTCGTCACTTTGGTCACAGGCAGCTGTGCCATCGAGCGTGTCACATAGCGCTCAGATATCAGTGGGCCTCACACAATCCACAAGTGTCCAGTGTCCAAAAGTGTACGCAGAGATTCAAAATCTCCATTATCCTCTCGTCACTTTGGTCACAGGCAGCTGTGCCATCGAGCGTGTCACATAGCGCTCAGATATCAGTGGGCCTCACACAATCCACAAGTGTCCAGTGTCCAAAAGTGTACGCAGAGATTCAAAATCTCCATTATCCTCTCGTCACTTTGTTCACAGGCAGCTGTGCCATCGAGCGTGTCACATAGCGCTCAGATATCAGTGGGCCTCACACAATCCACAAGTGTCCAGTGTCCAAAAGTGTACGCAGAGATTCAAAATCTCCATTATCCTCTCGTCACTTTGGTCACAGGCAGCTGTGCCATCGAGCGTGTCACATAGCGCTCAGATATCAGTGGGCCTCACACAATCCACAAGTGTCCAGTGTCCAAAAGTGTACACAGAGATTCAAAATCTCCATTATCCTCTCGTCACTTTGGTCACAGGCAGCTGTGCCATCGAGCATGTCACATAGCGCTCAGATAACAGTGGGCCTAACACAATCCACAAGTGTCCAGTGTCCAAAAGTGTACGCAGAGATTCAAAATCTCCATTATCCTCTCGTCACCTTGGTCACAGGCAGCTGTGCCATCGAGCGTGTCACATAGCGCTCAGATATCAGTGGGCCGCACACAATCCACAAGTGTCCAGTGTCCAAAAGTGTACGCAGAGATTCAAAATCTCCATTATCCTCTCGTCACTTTGGTCACAGCTGTGCCATCGAGCCTGTGACATAGCGCTCAGATATCAGTGGGCCGCACACAATCCACAAGTGTCCACTGTCCACAAGTGTGTGCAGAAATTCTAAATCTCCCCTGTCCTATAGACACCTTGTACCTTGTTTTACATTACTATATAGTTTGTTGGACTTTGTCTACATTTCTACCAAAAATGAGAAAGGCTGGTGGAAGAGGCCGTGGAATTGGGCGGGGGTTGGCAGCTGGTAATGATGGTGTTGGTGATGGATCTGATGGTAGTGGCAAGAGCAAAATAGGACCAAATGCAGGAGGTGCTGACCCTGCGTCATCGTCTGGCTACATAAGGCCTCGAACGCTTAGTTTTCTAGGAGTTGGCATACCGCTTTTAAAGGCAGAGCATCAGGAAAAAGTTTTGTCTTACATTGCTGACTCAGCCTCCAGCTCTATCGCCTCCTCTTCTTCAGTTGTAAAAAGTAAAAGCACTGAGTCATCATTGGAGGCTCATGTTCATGAACCACACCTTTCCTTGTGTCCTTCACCCCAACCAAGATTGAAGGATGACGCAGGCCATACTACTGATTACTCCATGGAGCTGTTTTCACATACCATGCCTGGATTATCAAGTCAAATGGTGAATTACCCAGGCCAAGATGAATCTGACATGGAGTGCACTGATGCACAGCCGCTGATGGATAATTCTGCTGGTACATTCACTCAGAGCACTACATTGTCCTCGCAGTGTACAGAGCCAGATTTTGACCCTGATGAGACTCAGGTGCCCCTTCCCGCACACTATACCACCATACACGGTGACACAGAGAAAGGTGCACATGACATAGAAGAGGAGGTGATGGATGACCCAGTTGTTGACCCAGATTGGCATCCATTGGGGGAAGAGGGTGCTGCTTCCAATAGCTCAGATGAGGAGCATCCACAGCAGACATCAACATCGCAACAGCTGTTATCTGGCAGGCCCGGAGCACTCCAAAGACAGGTTCCAAACATCAAAAGAGTTGCTGGACAGCTTGTCCAGAGGGTCAAAAGATCACAGCGTGCTAGGCCGCAAAATGTCTGCCAAAGTAGGAAGAGTGCAGTGTGGCACTTTTTTGAACAAAATCCTCATGATCAGGCCAAGGTTATCTGTAAGAAGTGCGCAAAGAACTTTAGCCGAGGGAAAAATCTGAAAAATTTGAATACCAGTTGCATGCTTAGACATTTAACCAGCATGCACTTGCAAGCGTGGACACAACACCAAACCTCAAGTGCCACATGTGCAACTGATCACAATGAAGGTAGTCAGCAACGCTACATTGTTACCCCCCCTGTAAGCCCACCGGTTAGCACAGCAGCAAATGTTGAGGTGTCGTTGCAAGGCCACAGCAGTCAGGGAATCCCACTATTATATCAACGAAAGACTGATTCTAGGCCATCAGAAAGAACACCAACTCCATCACCATCATCAACCCTCTCTCAGTCCGCCCTGTCCACCGCTACTTCCACCATATGCAGCTCTCAAGTCCAGCTCACCCTCCCAGACACTATGAGTAGGTCAAGAAAGTACTTAGTCTCTCATCCGCGTACACTGGGTTTGAACGCCCACATTGCCAAACTAATCTCGTTTGAGATGATGCCCTTTCGGTTGGTGGAAAGCACAGCTTTCCGCGAACTCATGGCCTATGCAGTACCACGCTATGACCTACCCAGTCGCCACTTCTTCTCTTGCAAAGCCATCCCAGCCCTCCACCATCATGTGAAAGACCGCATTGTCCATGCACTCAAGCAGTCAGTGAGCGGAAAGGTGCACCTCACAACTGATGCATGGTCCAGTCGGCATGGCCAGGGCCATTACGTGTCCATCACTGTGCACTGGGTTAATGTGGTGGATGCAGGGTCCACAGGGGACAGCGGTGGTGGGACAGTGCTGCCTAGCCCACGGTATAGGAAACAGTTGGCTGTAGGCGTTCGACCCTCCTCCTCCTCCTCCAGAAGCGAAAGCTCGTCCACAGAGCGCAGTCGTATGAGCACTCCATCTGCAGCTGCCACTGTTGCACACGATGTGTCCCCCTATCGAGCAGCTAGTGGAAAGCGTCAGCAGGCTGTGTTGCAGATGATGTGTTTGGGCGACAGACACACCGCCGAGGTGCTGGCCGAGTACTTGAAGCGACAAACTGAGTCATGGCTGGGCAGTGTACATATTGAGGCAGGCAAGGTAGTTAGTGATAACGGCCGTAATTTTGTGGCAGCCATAGCCCTTTCAAAACTCAGCCACATACCTTGCTTGGCTCACACCTTGAACCTGGTGGTGCAGTGCTTCCTCAAAAATTATCCGGAGTTAACAGCCCTGCTCCAGAAGGTGCGAAGACTGTGCGCGCACATCCGCCGGTCGCCTGTACACTCCGTTCGTATGCAGAAGCTGCAGCGATTGCTCCACCTTCCCAACCACCGCCTCATTATCGACATTGCAACAAGGTGGAACTCCACCCTGCACATGGTGGAGTGGCTGTGCGAGCAGAGGCAGGCCATAATGCATTTGTGGGAGGATACACGGCCAGGCACTTTGAGAGCAGACATGGAGTTGACAGGCGTGCAGTGGTCGAAGCTGAAAGACCTTTGTAAAGTCCTTCATTGTTTTGAGGAATGCACACGGCTGGTAAGCGCAGACGACGCCATCCTAAGCATGAGCATCCCACTTATGCGTCTGCTCATGCAAACTTTGATGCACCTTAAGGAGCAGGCATCTGCAGCCAATGTTGATGAGGAGGAAGAGGAGGAGGGAATCCTTGATGACATTCAGCCATTGTCTGCTCAGGGACCTCTCCTGGACGAGGTGGAGGAAGAAGAGGAGGAGGAGGAGGAGGATGATGGGGATGATTACTTAGGGGAGGAGGATGCATCTCGTGGGGCAAGTGAAAATGTTGGCGTGGCAAGGTCTGGTACAGGGTTTGTGCGTGACTGGAGGGATGTGGATTTGCCAGAAAGTGCTCCTCCACCCAGCACTCGCAGTGCATCATTGACACCGGGAACATTGGCCCACATGTCAGATTATGCCTTGCGGATCCTAAAAAGGGACCCCCCGCATTGCCAAAATGATGAACGATGACGACTACTGGTTGGCCAGCATCCTGGATCCACGCTATAAAGGCAAATTACAAAACATCATGCCACAGGAGAACCTTGACCTAATATTGGCTAATAAACAAGCAACTCTGGTAAATCGGTTGCTTGAGGCATTCCCAGCACACAGCAGCGGTGATGGTTCTCACACGAGCCGTACGGGCTGGGGGCAGCTTGGCAGAGGTGTTCGTGGTGCACACAGCAAAAGTGGCGTTGGAGACAGGGGTTTCATGACAATGTTGTGGACTGATTTTTCAAATACCGCTCACACAACTGGTAATACTGCATCGATGGAAAGTGACAGGAGACAGCAGTTGTCAACTATGGTTACAAACTACTTTTCCTCCCATATCGATGTTCTCCCACACAGGTCATTCCCCTTTGACTATTGGGCTGCTAAACTGGACACCTGGCCTGAATTGGCCCAATATGCCTTACAGGAGCTCGCTTGCCCAGCTGCAAGTGTGCTATCGGAAAGAGTCTTCAGTGCAGCTGGATCAATCCTGACAGAAAAAAGGACCCGTCTGTCAACCCAAAATGTGGATGATCTAACCTTCATTAAAATGAACCACGCATGGGTTTCCAAGGATTTTGTCCCACCTTCCCCTGATGACACATAGGGTGACAGAAAAATGGCTTGCTTTGGTCCACCTCTTCCTGGTACTTCACCTATTTCGCCTTTTGCATCAGCTGAATGTCCAACATCAACATATGCCACTTTCTAAAACTCCCTAACTGTGCTGCCTCCCCCCCCATGGCCGGGGTAACCACCTAGTGCACGACACCGTGCGAGTGCCGTTTCCCTGGACAGGTGGGTAGGCCGACTCTTGGGCGCGGGCACTGGCACAGGGTCCCTCATAGTGCAATCAAGTGTCTCTGACGGTGGTGGTGCACACCCGCCGTCAGACACACCGCTGTACTATGAGGGGCCCAGTGCCAGTACCGACGCCCAAGAGTGGGCCCCCCTTGCTTGGGCAGGGCCCCAGCATTTGCAATCTTTACCTCTCCCTGCTCCTCCGCTGTGTAATCTGGGCCGTCAAATCCATACTGTGCCTGACACCGTCTGAGCCTGCCTCCTGAGACATATATTTTGAATGTGTACGCTATCCATACATGTTATCCGGGGATACGGTACCCTTTCTAACCTTTGTGCAATGACGTGCAATCCATACTGGGCCTAACACCGTCTGAGCCTGCCTCATGCTGTATAGACATATATTTTGAATGTGTACGCTATCCATACATGTTATCCGGGGATACGGTACCCTTTCTAACCTTTGTGCAATGACGTGCAATCCATACTGGGCCTAACACCGTCTGAGCCTGCCTCATGCTGTATAGACATATATTTTGAATGTGTACGCTATCCATACATGTTATCCGGGGATACGGTACCCTTTCTAACCTTTGTGCAATGACGTGCAATCCATACTGGGCCTAACACCGTCTGAGCCTGCCTCATGCTGTATAGACATATATTTTGAATGTGTACGCTATCCATACATGTTATCCGGGGATACGGTACCCTTTCTAACCTTTGTGCAATGACGTGCAATCCATACTGGGCCTAACACCGTCTGAGCCTGCCTCATGCTGTATAGACATATATTTTGAATGTGTACGCTATCCATACATGTTATCCGGGGATACGGTACCCTTTCTAACCTTTGTGCAATGACGTGCAATCCATACTGGGCCTAACACCGTCTGAGCCTGCCTCATGCTGTATAGACATATATTTTGAATGTGTACGCTATCCATACATGTTATCCGGGGATACGGTACCCTTTCTAACCTTTGTGCAATGACGTGCAATCCATACTGGGCCTAACACCGTCTGAGCCTGCCTCATGCTGTATGGACATATATTTTGAATGTGTACGCTATCCATACATGTTATCCAGGGATACGGTACCCTTTCTAACCTTTGTGCAATCACGTGCAATTCATACTGGGCGTGAGAACGGCTGGCGAGCTGTTAAGCAAGCTACAGCACCTGTCCAGACAAGTACAGGGATTCCCTAGCGAGGAGACTTATTTGATTGTTTTCAATGTTGGGACAGCAATTTTTGGGGAGCACTATACTCTGGAGAATGATAGATGGGGCCCACCATACACTGGAACATTCCAAAGGTGGACATCAGACACTGGAGCAGCATTTACAGGGCCCATTATACACTAGAGCATTAGAAATGGGGCAAATTATGTTTGGAGCATTATTTGGGCCCATAAGACAGTGGAGCTTCATCCATGGGGACCAACATATACTGTAGCATTATGTGGAGCTCATCATATACTGTTTCAAACATTATATGGGACCAATGATTCTGTATGGAGAAATAGATGGGCCTCGTCATGAGATGTAAAAAGTGAGGTATTTTTCATTGTACTATACCGCTATTTATCTGCCGTATCGGAGCATGATGAGTTGTGGTATGTGTTAAAGGGGCGCTCTTTCACCCAGGGCACATGAAAACCTGCAGCCAGCCCTCCCCCCCACAACTTTAGCCAAATAACCCCCATTTTTCAGTGCGTAACTTGTATTATGAAGTTAATTAAGGTTGACAAGCTTAAGTAAGAAGAATTGATGCTTTTGGCATTCAAATGGGCACTGTAGGTGTGTTTCCTGTCCTCCTCTCACTGCCGACTTTTATTCCCCATTGACTTACATTGGGTTTCGTGTTTCGGGACGACCCTGACTTTTCCCTATAATCGGACGATCTTGCTCGACCCGACTTTTGGAAAAGTCGGGTTTCACGAAACGAAACGCGACCCTAAAAAACCAAAAGTCGCTCAACTCTAGTTATCACGTTCGCCTCACACGCGAAAGGTCCCCAGTTCGAAAATGGGCAGAAACACAGCTTTTTCTCTTGCAAACTAGTGCTTTTGACAATGAGTGCTTGATCTTTAATGCTTGCCATGACCACAGTAAACGCTCTTGTCTGGTTACTGTAGTGTAGTGATTGTCCTGTTTGCCATCCTCCTGAAAGTTCCCTGTTTTGATCCCGGGCAGAAACATGTGGCTTTTCTTTATTTTGATCACAAACGTATATTGTTGGCTTAATTAGCCTTAGTTAGCATATTCTATTGCTGGTTTAATGAGCATTACTTTTACCAATGTGATTATTTCTACCCGTTTTTGCTTTTGGCAAGCATGTGTGTTTTTGACAGTGTCTAAGTTTTCCTAATTCAAGTAACACCTGATAGGATCAAGGTGCGAAAGCAGGCATCTAGGTGCTTTTTCTTTTTGGCTTTTGGACAAAGGCATGAGAATGTTTTGTGGAGCATGGTTTTGTTTCCCTGTTTGTTCTTTTTCTCCAATAGCCTGACAAATGAAAGGTTCCTGTGTTGCAAACTGCACTTTGTCCTGTCTTCAGACATAGAGGAAGACCTCTTGACTTTGGCTAGATGTTTTTTTCTTTTTCAAGTGCATTTCAGCATGTTTAAACATCTTTAGCTATGCATGGAGTTTCTGAAGTGTAGTGGTTGTCACTAGAGCTGAGCGACTTTTGGTTTTTTAGGGTCGCGTTTCGTTTCGTGAAACCCGACTTTTCCAAAAGTCGGGTCGAGCAAGATCGTCCGATTATAGGGAAGTCGGGGTCGTTCCAAAACACGAAACCCAATGTAAGTCAATGGGGAATAAAAGTCGGCAGTGAGAGGAGGACAGGAAACACACCTACAGTGCCCATTTCAATGCCAAAAGCATCAATTCTTCTTACTTAAGCTTGTCAACCTTAATTAACTTCATAATACAAGTTACGCACTGAAAAATGGGGGTTATTTGGCTAAATTTGTGGGGGGGAGGGCTGGCTGCAGGTTTTCATGTGCCCTGGGCGAAAGAGCGCCCCTTTAACACATAACACAACTCATCATGCTCCGATACGGCAGAGAAATAGCGGTATAGTACAATGAAAAATACCTCACTTTTTACATCTCATGACGAGGCCCATCTATTTCTCCATACAAAATCATTGGTCCCATATAATGTTTGAAACAGTATATGATGAGCTCCACATAATGCTACAGTATATGTTGGTCCCCATGGATGAAGCTCCACTGTCTTATGGGCCCAAATAATGCTCCAAACATAATGGGCCCCATTTCTAATGCTCTAGTGTATAATGGGCCCTGTAAATGCTGCTCCAGTGTCTGATGTCCACCTTTGGAATGTTCCAGTGTATGGTGGGCCCCATCTATCATTCTCCAGAGTATAGTGCGCCCCAAAAATTGCTGTCCCAACATAGAAAACAATCAAATAAGTCTCCTCGCTAGGGAATCCCTGTACTTGTCTGGACAGGTGCTGTAGCTTGCTTAACAGCTCGCCAGCCGTTCTCACGCCCAGTATGGATTGCACGTGATTGCACAAAGGTTAGAAAGGGTACCGTATCCCTGGATAACATGTATGGATAGCGTACACATTCAAAATATATGTCTATACAGCATGAGGCAGGCTCAGACGGTGTTAGGGCCAGTATGGATTGCACGTCATTGCACAAAGGTTAGTAGGGGTACCGTATCCCCGGATAACATGTATGGATAGCGTACACATTCAAAATATATGTCTATACAGCATGAGGCAGGCTCAGACGGTGTTTGGCCCAGTATGGATTGCACGTCACTGCACAAAGGTTAGAAGGGGTACCGTATCCCCGGATAACATGTATGGATAGCGTACACATTCAAAATATATGTCTATACAGCATGAGGCAGGCTCAGACGGTGTTAGGCCCAGTATGGATTGCACGTCATTGCACAAAGGTTAGAAAGGGTACCGTATCCCCGGATAACATGTATGGATAGCGTACACATTCAAAATATATGTCTATACAGCATGAGGCAGGCTCAGATGGTGTTAGGCCCAGTATGGATTGCACGTCATTGCAAAAAGGTTAGAAGGGGTACCGTATCCCCGGATAACATGTATGGATAGCGTACACATTCAAAATATATGTCTATACAGCATGAGGCAGGCTCAGACGGTGTTAGGCCCAGTATGGATTGCACGTCATTGCACAAAGGTTAGAAGGGGTACCGTATCCCCGGATAACATGTATGGATAGCGTACACATTCAAAATATATGTCTATACAGCATGAGGCAGGCTCAGACGGTGTTAGGCCCAGTATGGATTGCACGTCATTGCACAAAGGTTAGAAGGGGTACCGTATCCCCGGATAACATGTATGGATAGCGTACACATTCAAAATATATGTCTATACAGCATAAGGCAGGCTCAGACCGTGTTAGGCCCAGTATGGATTGCACGTCATTGCACAAAGGTTAGAAGGGGTACCGTATCCCCGGATAACATGTATGGATAGCGTACACATTCAAAATATATGTCTATACAGCATAAGGCAGGCTCAGACCGTGTTAGGCCCAGTATGGATTGCACGTCATTGCACAAAGGTTAGAAGGGGTACCGTATCCCCGGATAACATGTATGGATAGCGTACACATTCAAAATATATGTCTATACAGCATGAGGCAGGCTCAGACGGTGTTAGGCCCAGTATGGATTGCACGTCATTGCACAAAGGTTAGAAGGGGTACCGTATCCCCGGATAACATGTATGGATAGCGTACACATTCAAAATATATGTCTATACAGCATGAGGCAGGCTCAGACGGTGTTAGGCCCAGTATGGATTGCACGTGATTGCACAAAGGTTAGAAAGGGTACCGTATCCCTGGATAACATGTATGGATAGCGTACACATTCAAAATATATGTCTATACAGCATGAGGCAGGCTCAGACGGTGTTAGGCCCAGTATGGATTGCACGTCATTGCACAAAGGTTAGAAGGGGTACCTTATCCCCGGATAACATGTATGGATAGCGTACACATTCAAAATATATGTCTATACAGCATGAGGCAGGCTCAGACGGTGTTAGGCCCAGTATGGATTGCACGTCATTGGACAAAGGTTAGAAAGGGTACCGTATCCCTGGATAACAAGTATGGATAGCGTACACATTCAAAATATATGTCTCAGGAGGCAGGCTCAGACGGTGTCAGGCACAGTATGGATTTGACGGCCCAGATTACACAGCGGAGGAGCAGGGAGAGGTAAAG
Organism: Dendrobates tinctorius; assembly: GCF_039654945.1. Classification (NCBI taxonomy): domain Eukaryota; kingdom Metazoa; phylum Chordata; class Amphibia; order Anura; family Dendrobatidae; genus Dendrobates; species Dendrobates tinctorius. Next base: position 13,854,105 of record NW_027361918.1, on the reverse strand, counting down.
ATTGCAAATGCTGGGGCCCTTGCCAAGCAAGGGGGGCCCACTCGTGGGCGTCGGTACTGGCACTGGGCCCCTCATAGTACAGCGGTGTGTCTGACGGCAGGTGTGCACCACCACCGTCAGAGACACTTGATTGCACTATGAGGGACCCTGTGCCAGTGCCCGCGCCCAAGAGTCGGTCTACCCACCTGTCCAGGGCAACGGCACTCGCACGGTGTCGTGCGCTAGGTGGTGACCCCGGCCATGGGGGGAGGCAGCACAGTTAGGGAGTTTTAGAAAGTGGCATATGTTGATGTTGGACATTCAACTGATGCAAAAGGCGAAATAGGTGAAGTACCAGGAAGAGGTGGACCAAAGCAAGCCATTTTTCTGTCACCCTATGTGTCATCAGGGGAAGGTGGGACAAAATCCTTGGAAACCCATGCGTGGTTCATGTTAATGCAGGCTAGATCATCCACATTTTGGATTGACAGACGGGTCCTTTTTTCTGTCAGGATTGATCCAGCTGCACTGAAGACTCTTTCCGATAGCACACTTGCAGCTGGGCAAGCGAGCTCCTGTAAGGCATATTGGGCCAATTCAGGCCAGGTGTCCAGTTTAGCGGCCCAATAGTCAAAGGGGAATGACCTGTGTGGGAGAACATCGATATGGGAGGAAAAGTAGTTTGTAACCATAGTTGACAACTGCTGTCTCCTGTCACTTTCCATCGATGCAGTATTACCAGTTGTGTGAACGGTATTTGAAAAATCAGTCCACAACATTGTCATGAAACCCCTGTCTCCAACGTCACTTTTGCTGTGTGCACCACGAACACCTCTGCCAAGCTGCCCCCGGCCCGTATGGCTCGTGTGAGAACCATCACCGCTGCTGTGTGCTGGGAATGCCTCAAGCAACCGATTTACCAGAGTTGCTTGTTTATTAGCCAATATTAGGTCAAGGTTCTCCTGTGGCATGATGTTTTGTAATTTGCCTTTATAGCGTGGATCCAGGATGCTGGCCAACCAGTAGTCGTCATCGTTCATCATTTTGGCAATGCGGGGGGTCCCTTTTTAGGATCCGCAAGGCATAATCTGACATGTGGGCCAATGTTCCCGGTGTCAATGATGCACTGCGAGTGCTGGGTGGAGGAGCACTTTCTGGCAAATCCACATCCCTCCAGTCACGCACAAACCCTGTACCAGACCTTGCCACGCCAACATTTTCACTTGCCCCACGAGATGCATCCTCCTCCCCTAAGTAATCATCCCCATCATCCTCCTCCTCCTCCTCCTCTTCTTCCTCCACCTCGTCCAGGAGAGGTCCCTGAGCAGACAATGGCTGAATGTCATCAAGGATTCCCTCCTCCTCTTCCTCCTCATCAACATTGGCTGCAGACGCCTGCTCCTTAAGGTGCATCAAAGTTTGCATGAGCAGACGCATAAGTGGGATGCTCATGCTTAGGATGGCGTCGTCTGCGCTTACCAGCCGTTTGCATTCCTCAAAACACTGAAGGACTTTACAAAGGTCTTTCAGCTTCGACCACTGCACGCCTGTCAACTCCATGTCTGCTCTCAAAGTGCCTGGCCGTGTATCCTCCCACAAATGCATTATGGCCTGCCTCTGCTCGCACAGCCACTCCACCATGTGCAGGGTGGAGTTCCACCTTGTTGCAATGTCGATAATGAGGCGGTGGTTGGGAAGGTGGAGCAATCGCTGCAGCTTCTGCATACGAACGGAGTGTACAGGCGACCGGCGGATGTGCGCGCACAGTCTTCGCACCTTCTGGAGCAGGGCTGTTAACGCCGGATAATTTTTGAGGAAGCACTGTACCACCAGGTTCAAGGTGTGAGCCAAGCAAGGTATGTGGCTGAGTTTTGAAAGGGCTATGGCTGCCACAAAATTACGGCCGTTATCAATAACTACCTTGCCTGCCTCAAGATGTACACTGCCCAGCCATGACTCAGTTTGTCGCTTCAAGTACTCGGCCAGCACCTCGGCGGTGTGTCTGTCGCCCAAACACATCATCTGCAACACAGCCTGCTGACGCTTTCCACTAGCTGCTCGATAGGGGGACACATCGTGTGCAACAGTGGCAGCTGCAGATGGAGTGCTCGTACGACTGCGCTCTGTGGACGAGCTTTCGCTTCTGGAGGAGGAGGAGGAGGAGGGTCGAACGCCTACAGCCAACTGTTTCCTATACCGTGGGCTAGGCAGCACTGTCCCACCACCGCTGTCCCCTGTGGACCCTGCATCCACCACATTAACCCAGTGCACAGTGATGGACACGTAACGGCCCTGGCCATGCCGACTGGACCATGCATCAGTTGTGAGGTGCACCTTTCCGCTCACTGACTGCTTGAGTGCATGGACAATGCGGTCTTTCACATGATGGTGGAGGGCTGGGATGGCTTTGCGAGAGAAGAAGTGGCGACTGGGTAGGTCATAGCGTGGTACTGCATAGGCCATGAGTTCGCGGAAAGCTGTGCTTTCCACCAACCGAAAGGGCATCATCTCAAACGAGATTAGTTTGGCAATGTGGGCGTTCAAACCCAGTGTACGCGGATGAGAGACTGAGTACTTTCTTGACCTACTCATAGTGTCTGGGAGGGTGAGCTGGACTTGAGAGCTGCATATGGTGGAAGTAGCGGTGGACAGGGCGGACTGAGAGAGGGTTGATGATGGTGATGGAGTTGGTGTTCTTTCTGATGGCCTAGAATCAGTCTTTCGTTGATATAACAGTGGGATTCCCTGACTGCTGTGGCCTTGCAACGACACCTCAACATTTGCTGCTGTGCTAACCGGTGGGCTTACAGTGGGGGAAACAATGTAGCGTTGCTGACTACCTTCGTTGTGATCAGTTGCACATGTGGCACTTGAGGTTTGGTGTTGTGTCCATGCTTGCAAGTGCATGCTGGTTAAATGTCTAAGCATGCAACTGGTATTCAAATTTTTCAGATTTTTCCCTCGGCTAAAGGTCTTTGTGCACTTCTTACAGATAACCTTGGCCTGATCATGAGGATTTTGTTCAAAAAAGTGCCACACTGCACTCTTCCTACTTTGGCAGACATTTTGCGGCCTAGCACGCTGTGATCTTTTGACCCTCTGGACAAGCTGTCCAGCAACTCTTTTGATGTTTGGAACCTGTCTTTGGAGTGCTCCGGGCATGCCAGATAACAGCTGTTGCGATGTCGATGTCTGCTGTGGATGCTCCTCATCTGAGCTATTGGAAGCAGCACCCTCTTCCCCCAATGGATGCCAATCTGGGTCAACAACTGGGTCATCCATCACCTCCTCTTCTATGTCATGTGCACCTTTCTCTGTGTCACTGTGTATGGTGGTATAGTGTGCGGGAAGGGGCACCTGAGTCTCATCAGGGTCAAAATCTGGCTCTGTACACTGTGAGGACAATGTAGTGCTCTGAGTGAATGTACCAGCAGAATTATCCATCAGCGGCTGTGCATCAGTGCACTCCATGTCAGATTCATCTTGGCCTGGGTAATTCACCATTTGACTTGATAATCCAGGCATGGTATGTGAAAACAGCTCCATGGAGTAATCAGTAGTATGGCCTGCGTCATCCTTCAATCTTGGTTGGGGTGAAGGACACAAGGAAAGGTGTGGTTCATGAACATGAGCCTCCAATGACGACTCAGTGCTTTTACTTTTTACAACTGAAGAAGAGGAGGCGATAGAGCTGGAGGCTGAGTCAGCAATGTAAGACAAAACTTTTTCCTGATGCTCTGCCTTTAAAAGCGGTATGCCAACTCCTAGAAAACTAAGCGTTCGAGGCCTTATGTAGCTAGACGATGACGCAGGGTCAGCACCTCCTGCATTTGGTCTTATTTTGCTCTTGCCACTACCATCAGATCCATCACCAACACCATCATTACCAGCTGCCAACCCCTGCCCAATTCCACGGCCTCTTCCACCAGCTTTCCTCATTTTTGGTAGAAATGTAGACAAAGTCCAACAAACTATATAGTAATGTAAAACAAGGTACAAGGTGTCTATAGGACAGGGGAGATTTAGAATTTCTGCACACACTTGTGGACAGTGGACACTTGTGGATTGCGTGCGGCCCACTGATATCTGAGCGCTATGTCACAGGCTCGATGGCACAGCTGTGACCAAAGTGACAAGAGGATAATGGAGATTTTGAATCTCTATGTACACTTTTGGACACTGGACACTTGTGGATTGTGTGCGGCCCACTGATATCTGAGCGCTATGTGACACGCTCGATGGCACAGCTGCCTGTGACCAAGGTGACGAGAGGATAATGGAGATTTTGAATCTCTGCGTACACTTTTGGACACTGGACACTTGTGGATTGTGTTAGGCCCACTGTTATCTGAGCGCTATGTGACATGCTCGATGGCACAGCTGCCTGTGACCAAAGTGACGAGAGGATAATGGAGATTTTGAATCTCTGCGTACACTTTTGGACACTGGACACTTGTGGATTGTGTGAGGCCCACTGATATCTGAGCGCTATGTGACACGCTCGATGGCACAGCTGCCTGTGACCAAAGTGACGAGAGGATAATGGAGATTTTGAATCTCTGCGTACACTTTTGGACACTGGACACTTGTGGATTGTGTGAGGCCCACTGATATCTGAGCGCTATGTGACACGCTCGATGGCACAGCTGCCTGTGACCAAAGTGACGAGAGGATAATGGAGATTTTGAATCTCTGCGTACACTTTTGGACACTGGACACTTGTGGATTGTGTTAGGCCCACTGATATCTGAGCGCTACGTGACACGCTCGATGGCACAGCTGCCTGTGACCAAAGTGACGAGAGGATAATGGAGATTTTGAATCTCTGCGTACACTTTTGGACACTGGACACTTGTGGATTGTGTGAGGCCCACTGATATCTGAGCGCTATGTGACACGCTCGATGGCACAGCTGCCTGTGACCAAAGTGACGAGAGGATAATGGAGATTTTGAATCTCTGCGTACACTTTTGGACACTGGACACTTGTGGATTGTGTGAGGCCCACTGATATCTGAGCGCTATGTGACACGCTCGATGGCACAGCTGCCTGTGACCAAAGTGACGAGAGGATAATGGAGATTTTGAATCTCTGCGTACACTTTTGGACACTGGACACTTGTGGATTGTGTGAGGCCCACTGATATCTGAGCGCTATGTGACACGCTCGATGGCACAGCTGCCTGTGACCAAAGTGACGAGAGGATAATGGAGATTTTGAATCTCTGCGTACACTTTTGGACACTGGACACTTGTGGATTGTGTGAGGCCCACTGATATCTGAGCGCTATGTGACACGCTCGATGGCACAGCTGCCTGTGACCAAAGTGACGAGAGGATAATGGAGATTTTGAATCTCTGCGTACACTTTTGGACACTGGACACTTGTAGATTGTGTGAGGCCCACTGATATCTGAGCGCTATGTGACACGCTCGATGGCACAGCTGCCTGTGACCAAAGTGACGAGAGGATAATGGAGATTTTGAATCTCTGCGTACACTTTTGGACACTGGACACTTGTGGATTGTGTGAGGCCCACTGATATCTGAGCGCTATGTGACACGCTCGATGGCACAGCTGCCTGTGACCAAAGTGACGAGAGGATAATGGAGATTTTGAATCTCTGCGTACACTTTTGGACACTGGACAATTGTGGATTGTGTGAGGCCCACTGATATCTGAGCGCTATGTGACACGCTCGATGGCACAGCTGCCTGTGACCAAAGTGACGAGAGGATAATGGAGATTTTGAATCTCTGTGTACACTTTTGGACACTGGACACTTGTGGATTGTGTTAGGCCCACTGATATCTGAGCGCTATGTGACACGCTCGATGGCACAGCTGCCTGTGACCAAAGTGACGAGAGGATAATGGAGATTTTGAATCTCTGCGTACACTTTTGGACACTGGACACTTGTGGATTGTGTGAGGCCCACTGATATCTGAGCGCTATGTGACACGCTCGATGGCACAGCTGCCTGTGACCAAAGTGACGAGAGGATAATGGAGATTTTGAATCTCTGCGTACACTTTTGGACACTGGACACTTGTGGATTGTGTGAGGCCAATGATATCTGAGCGCTATGTGACACGCTCGATGGCACAGCTGTGACAAAAGTGACTAGAGGATAAGGGAGATTGGATTGCTTTTAAAAAAGCAGTTTGCGGAGCAGTGGGTAAACAGCAATGTCAGCGTTTCAGGAAGCCTTAAAAGGCAGCCCAACAACCAACACCACTGATACACCACAATATAGCCTCCCCTTGCACTGCACACACAGTGACTTGTGTGTTGTGCAGGCCAAATCGCTAGCAGCAGAAGCAGTTTTTTTGTCTTCTTCCCTGCCTAACGCGCTCCCTACAGAATCAGCAGCAACCTCTCCCTATACTAAGATCGGCAGAAGTAAGATGGCGGTCGGCGTGCACGCCCTTTTATACCCCCTGTGACGCCCACCAAAGCAAGCCAATCACTTGCATGCCCTTCTGAAAGATGGTGGTGACCCGTGCCTAGGTCATCACGTTGCCCACAGTGTCCGTGGATCCTGATTGGCTGAAAAAGAGCGCAAAACAAACTTTTGAAACGCGACTTTGGCGCGTAAGTCGCCGACCTCGTGGCCGACCTCATCCTAGGGTCGGGTTTCGTTTCATGAAACCCGACTTTGCCAAAAGTCGGCGACTTTTGAATTTTTTCGACCCGTTTCACTCAACTCTAGTGATAACGGCTCCACTACAGAAACCGGATGCAAGGGCTTACTGTGGTGACAACAAGCAATCGAGATCAAGAACTGAAAGTCAAAAGCTTGGATACCAAAGGGTAACAACGTGTTTCTGCCCAGTTTCGAACTGGGGACCTTTCGCGTGTTAGGCGAACGTGATAACCACTACACTACAGAAACCAGCTGCGGAAGGTTACTGTGGTCATGACGAGCCATCGAGAACAAAGACTCAACGTCAAAAGCTTTAATATCAACGCCTAATGTCATGCTTCTATCCAGTTTCGAACTGGGGACCTGTCGCGTGTTAGGCGAACGTGATAACCACTACACTACAGAATTCTGCTGTGGAAGGTTATTGTGGTCATGATGAGCCATCGAGAACAAAGACTCAACGTCAAAAGCTATAATATCAACGCCTAATGTCATGCTTCTATCCAGTTTCGAACTGGGGACCGTTCGCGTGTGAGGTGAACGTGACAACCACTACACTTCAGAAACTCCATGAAAAGCTAAAGATGCTTAAACTTGCTGAAAAGAACTTGAAAAAGAAAAAAACAGCCAGCCAAAGTCAAGAGGTCTTCCTCTATGTCTGAAGACAGGACAAAGTGCATTTTGCAACACAGGAACCTTTCATTTGTCAGGCTATTGGAGAAAAAGAACAAACAGGGAAACAAAACCATGCTCCACAAAACATTCTCATGCCTTTGTCCAAAAGCCAAAAAGAAAAAACACCTAGATGCCTGCTTTCGCACCTTGATCCTATCAGGTGTTACTTGAATTAGGAACACTTAGACACTGTCAAAAACACACATGCTTGCCAAAAGCAAAAACGGGTAGAAATAATCACATTGGTAAAAGTAATGCTCATTAAACCAGCAATAGAATATGCTAACTAAGGCTAATTAAGGCTACTTTCACACATCAGGTTTTCGGCGTCAGGCGCGATCCTGCGTCGTGCCGGAACGCCGGATCCGGCAAATGTTTAGTAAAACCGGATGTGACGGATCTGGTTTTCTGCCGGATCCGTCTTTTTCTTGACAGACAAAACCGGATCCGTCTCATTTGGTTCATCCGTTTTTCTATCCGTTTTTCGACGGATTACGCCGGATCCGGTTTTTAAAATTGACCCTTGTGGCCTTCCGAACGGGATTGGCTACTGGAAAACTATATATAGAGTGTTCCTACAGCCCTTCTTTGACAGGTTGTCGAAGAGAAAGTGCAGGTTGGAGAGAAGAGCAAGTTACTGGCGAAGATGGATGTTGTCATTGGAAATATTTTGAAGAATTTGGCGGTTTTTATAGCGGAGGCGAATCGTTTGAGGGTGATTGTTCTGGAGAAGGAGAGAGCGAGACAGCAGCGCATCAGGCATCGTAGATGACGTTTGTGGATCCACCCCATCACAGCCAAGAGAATGACGCGTGGGGTCTATTCTACACTCTGCATGGACCTTCGACGAAACCCGGATAAATTTTTTGGATATGTTAGGATGAAAATGGAGAATTTTGATTACTTGGTGGAGCGCATTGCACACCTCATAAGAAAAGCGAACACCTATTGCCGCTTCTCTGTTTCACCCGCAGAGCGTCTGATGGTGACTTTAAGGTAAGCCACATTTATTGGATGTGATCGCATCAGAGCACACTTTCACTGCAATCTTGTTGGTGGTAGTTTGTATCTCCAAGTGTTATAGCTCAGTTTTGGTATGTAATGCTGTGATTTAAAACTAATTTATTGTTTTTTAATTCCCCACAGATTTCTTGCAACTGGAGAATCCCTTTCGTCACTGCATTTCCAGTACAGACTCGGGATTTCCACCATATCTGGAATTGTGAAGTACACATGCCGTGCACTGTGGGACTCCTTAGCTGAAGAGTTTTTACCAGAGCCCACAACAGAGAGGTGGATTGAAATTGCTGACAAGTTTCAACAGATATGTCAGTTTCCCAACTGCTTGGGCGCTGTGGACGGGAAACATTTCCGCATTGTAAAGCCAGCTGGATCGGGATCGGAATATTTCAATTACAAGAAATATTTTTCAATTGTCCTCATGGCCATCGCTGACGCGGAATACAAATTTATTGCGGTTGATATTGGGGCCTATGGCCGCTCCAATGACTCTCAAGTTTTCAAACTGTCTGCCATGGGGCGTAAACTGTATGGAAACACCTTCCAGTTCCCACCACCTACCGCTGCCGCAAACATCTGGTCCACCTATGCCATTTGTCTGTGTAGGGGATGAAGCCTTCCAGCTGTCAGAACACCTTTTGAAACCGTACTCTAGCAGAGGATTGACACTACCAAAACGCATTTTTAATTACCGCCTCACAAGAGCAAGAAGAATGGTTGAATGTACCTTTGGTATTCTGACAGCCAAATGGCGGGTCCTATTGACTGCGATCAACCTCAAGACAGAAACTGTGGACGAGGTGATCAAAGCGTGCGTGGTACTCCACAATTTTGTTATCTGCAAGGAACCCATTTCCATTGAGGACACCTCTGAAGAAACCACCTTGCAAGATTACCATGACATTACCACTAGAAGTTCTGTGACGGTTTCAGTGATGAGGGACAATTTTGCACTATACTTTATGTCACCTCAAGGCAGAGTACACTGGCAGGATGACAGAGTGTGAAAGATTTGTGCCCTAACCAAACTTGTGTACCTTCTGTACCAACAGTATATACCTTTGCCAACCAAAGTTGGCTATCTTGTCATGGTCTCTATTTTTAGCTTTAGGCCACAGGTGTGTACCTGGTTGTGTTTTATGCAAAGTATTTCACCTTTTAACAAAAGTTGTGTACATTGTTAGGAAATCACCAACAATAAACACAACTTTTTAGGTGAAATACTTTGCTTCAAACACAACCAGGAACACAACTGTGGCAAAAAGCTAAAATTTACCCACAGTTATATACCTAGTTTTGAATACCATTTCACCTTTTAAATACCCTGTATTTAACCTTTTTCGCCGCAGAAAGAAATGACAGACAACCAGTGTAAAATAATTTAACTTTTATTGAAAAATGTTTTTTTTAGTAAACTTTTTTTAAATTTTAATAAACTTGTTTAATAAAGCTTTGAAACAATAAAACTGGTCATTTTTATTTAAATACACACATTATAAATCTGTGCAGTGTGTGGTGGAAATACTGCTGGAGGGGCTGCGGGACACTTCGACACTGGGAGTGTGGAGAGAGGACTGGGATTGTGGTGGGGAAGGAACAGTTAGAGGTGAAGGTGTGGAAAAAACTACAGAATGGGTGGACATGTGGGAAGCAGAAGAGGTGGTGGGTGGTGGAGTGGAGGGTTGGGCAGGGACTGTAGGAGCAGATGATGTTGATGGCAAGTTGTATGGGGAAGGAGTTTGGTACGGGGCAGGTTGCTGGAAGTGGGGAGATGTCTGGTACGGGGCAGGTTGCTGGAAGTGGGGAGATGTCTGGTACGGGGCAGGTTGCTGGAAGTGGGGAGATGTCTGGTACTGGGGAGGTTGCAGGTACTGGGGAGGTTGCTGGTACTGGGGAGGTTGCTGGTACTGGGGAGGTTGCTGGTGCTGGGGAGGTTGCTGGTACTGGGGAGGTTGCTGGTGCTGGGGAGGTTGCTGGTGCTGGGGAGGTGGATGGTATGTAATAGGAGGGGGAGGATGGAAAGTGGCTGGAGGGGGTGTAGATGTAATAGGAGGGGGAGGATGGAAAGTGGCTGGAGGGGGTGTAGATGTAATAGGAGGGGGAGGATGAAAAGTGGCTGGAGGGGGTGCAGGTGGAGGAACTACTGTGGTGGGAGGAGGAGGTTGGGAGGTAACTTGCTGGAGAGCAGCGTGGCATGAATGCATTACATGCATCTGCTGGGCAGGAGAGAGCGTTTCCATGCGCTCCACAACAGACCTGAAAAAGGTGTGGTTTGGCGAAGATCTTGCTTCTGAATGCATGGTTTGCAGAAGTGTCTTCACCTCCAGAATGCTGGAGTTGATCTGCTGAAAGCCTGCGGAGATTTGCTCTGACAAGACTTTTAGACAGTTCTGGAAAGATGCATTCAGATGCAAGAACTCTGGCGCATAAGTCTTTTCCTGACCCCTCTGCCGCTGCCGCCCAGTACCCGCAGGTGTACTAGAGGTGGCAGGGGCAGAAGGGTGGGGTAAAGGGAAAGCGATCTCCTCACCAGCAGCTTCATGTAATGTAGGCGGCCACGATGCTCCTGTGCTGGTGGATGGGACAGATGGGTCGAATGTGTGGGAAGGCTGGGAAGGTGCAGATGTACCGGGGCGGTCGAAGTGTCCCTCGGTGCTGGTCTCCTCAGGGATCGCCTCAGAAGGGTCCAATCGTGCAGGTTCCCGAGTGCTGCTCACTGTGCTGTGGAATAAAGAGAAAAAAAAACAATTAAAATAGTGACATGGTATGGCCCTGGCTGAAAAAAAAAGTTACATCTAAACATTTTTTTGTCACATGTGGTGTGTAATATTTACCTTCTGGTGAGCATTGTCTCCCGGAGGAACGACAGGGCTCGTGCGTACTTGTACTTGCTCCTGCATCCTCCAGATCCACTCGGGGCCCGCATCTCTTTATTGAACTCCTTCTTGAAACGATCCCTCACAGACCGCCACCGCTTCACAATTCTCTCCCCTGAAACGAGAAAGGACAAAGTGGTTAGTATACAACATCAGTGTTTCCCAAACTCCAGTCCTCATGGTCCCCAGGGGTCATGTTTTCAGGATTTCCAAAGTAAATAGAAATCCTGAACACATGATCCGTGGGGACCACGAGGACTGGAGTTCGGGAAACACTGGTTTAAATCAAGCAACCGGTACTGTATATACTTACGCTCTTTAATCTGGGCCCGAGCTTCGAGGTCCTCCCAGCGGTCCACAAGGAGCGAACAGATTTCCTCCCAGAGTCGTTGGGTAACGATCAGGTCAGCGTGGCGGCGGTCAGCCATATTCCAGAGCGGCTCCCTTTCTCTGACGAGATCGATGAGGTGGTCCACATCAATCCCTCCATACTCACTGTCAGAGTCGGGAGCACGCTGTGAAGGCTGTTAAAGAAAAAGACAAAAATAACATAATTAGCCTCCACAAAAGAAATGAAATAAAAAGTGCAAAAAAAGCAAAGCAAAAATATTTATACTTACACGCTGGTGACCGCCGCGTTGCTGTCGCCGACGACCCTGGGAGGCACTGCGAGGACCTCTTGGCCGAGCACCAGATTGGGAAGACTAGAGAAAAAAACAAAAAATGTTATGTCTTTGGATGTAGGCATTTGTTTGCTGTGTGTGGTCTGCAGAACATTGTTTTCTATGTGTTGTGTGTAGTGTGATGTTGTGTTTCTGCGTTTGATGCAAAAAACTTACCAATTGTGAGTCCACTCCAAGTGTCTGTCCACCCCTTCCTTCTTCTTCTGGGAGCTCCTCTTCATCTTGTGATTCCTGTTTTGAAATAAAAGGCAATGAATACACATATATTACAGAGATGATGGATTTTTTAAATAAAAACTTACCGTCAAACGCTGACGATGCGAGGGAGGGCTCCCAGAAGCTGTGCTGTCTTCCTCATGGCCAGACTCCATGGCTGTGGGTGGTGTTTCTGCTGCTGCATCTATTGGGCGGCTGTTGAATAAAGAGAAACAAAGGGCCAATGAATATCTTGATATTCCATAGCCCTAGTTTGGAGGAATGGGGGATTTGATAATTACCGTCTCTCATCTGCTGCTGGACTCCCCTCCCGTTGTTCAGCATGCTGCTCCATTTGGGGGCGGTGCTGATGATGCTGCTGCTGCAGATGTCTGCTGCCTTCTCCTGCTCCTGGTTCTTGGCTTGGGTGGCATGTTGGGTGTGGCTGAGGGTCCCATTGTCTTGCTTTTATATATGTCCTGTGGGCAGAGCTACTGAGCATGCTCAGACCAAAGAAGCCGGATCCGGCTGTCGCCGGATCAGGCGCATTGCGGCGCTCATAGGCTTTCATTGTGTCCGGCTTTTTCGCCAGAGACAAAAAACGTTACAGTAGCCGTTTTTTCAAGACGCCGGATCGCGTCACATTGCCGGATCCGGCGAAAATCGGATAAAACGCATGGCCATCCGGCTCGATCCGGCTCTAATGCAAGTCAATGGGGGGGAATCCGGATCCGGCATTGCATTTCGCCGGATCCGGTTTTAGTCAAAAGCGCCGGATCGCGCCTGACGCCGAAAACCTGATGTGTGAAAGAGGCCTAAGCCAACAATATACGTTTGTGATCAAAATAAAGAAAAGCCACATGTTTCTGCCCGGGATCAAAACAGGGAACTTTCAGGAGGATGGCAAACAGGACAATCACTACACTACAGTAACCAGACAAGAGCATTTACTGTGGTCATGGCAAGCATTAAAGATCAAGCACTCATTGTCAAAAGCACTAGTTTGCAAGAGGAACGCTGTGTTTCTGCCCAGTTTCGAACTGAGGACCATTATGCATGTAAAGCAAACGTGATAACCGCTACACTACAGAAACCAACCGATTCAAACAAGCAAAAAATGCTGTGGTCATGGCAAGCAATAAAGAACAAGCACTGAAAGTCAAAAAGATCGTTTTCCAAGAGAAAAAGCTGTTTTTCTGCCCAGTTTCAAACTGGGGAACTTTCGCGTGTGAGGAAAACATGATAACCGCTACACTACAGAAACCAGATGCAACCGCTTACTGTGGTGTCAACAAGCAATCGAGATCAAGAACTGAAAGTCAAAAGCTTGGATACCAAAGGGTAACAGCGTGTTTCTGCCCAGTTTCGAACTGAGGACCTTTCGCGTGTAAAGCGAGCGTGATAACCGCTACACTACAGAAACCAACCAATTCAAGCACGTAAAAAATGCTGTGGTCATGGCAAGCAACAAAGAACAAGCACTGAAAGTCAAAAAGATCGTTTTCCAAGAGAAAAAGCTGTGTTTCTGCCCAGTTTCGAACTGGGGACCTTTCGCGTGTGAGGCAAATGTGTTAACCGGTACACTACAGAAACCAGATGCAAGTGTTTACTGTGGTGACAACAAGCAATCGAGATCAAGAACTGAAAGTCAAAAGCTTGGATTCCAAAGGGTAACAGCGTGTTTCTGCCCAGTTTCGAACTGGGGACCTTTCGCGTGTTAGGCGAACGTGATAACCACTACACTACAGAAACCATCTGTGGAAGGTTACTGTGGTCATGACGAGCCATCAAGAACAAAGACTCAACGTCAAAAGCTTTAATATCAACACCTATTGTCATGCTTCTATCCAGTTTCAAACTGGGGACCGTTCGCGTGTGAGGTGAACGTGACAACCACTACACTTCAGAAACTCCATGCAAAGCTAAAAATGTTTAAACATGCCGAAATGAACTTGAAAAAGAAAAAAACAGCCTGCCAAAGTCAAGAGGTCTTCCTCTATGTCTGAAGACAGGACAAAGTGCATTTTGCAACACAGGAACCTTTCATTTGTCAGGCTATTGGAGAAAAAGAACAAACAGGGAAACAAAACCATGCTCCACAAAACATTCTCATGCCTTTGTCCAAAAGCCAAAAAGAAAAAGCACCTAGATGCCTGCTTTCGCACCTTGATCCTATCAGGTGTTACTTGAATTAGGAACACTTAGACACTGTCAAAAACACACATGCTTGCCAAAAGCAAAAACGGGTAGAAATAATCACATTGGTAAAAGTAATGCTCATTAAACCAGCAATAGAATATGCTAACTAAGGCTAATTAAGCCAACAATATACGTTTGTGATCAAAATAAAGAAAAGCCACATGTTTCTGCCCGGGATCAAAACAGGGAACTTTCAGGAGGATGGCAAACAGGACAATCACTACACTACAGTAACCAGACAAGAGCATTTACTGTGGTCATGGCAAGCATTAAAGATCAAGCACTCATTGTCAAAAGCGCTAGTTTGCAAGAGAAACGCTGTGTTTCTGCCCAGTTTCGAACTGAGGACTTTTCACGTGTAAAGCGAACGTGATAACCGCTACACTACAGAAACCAACCAATTCAAACAAACAAAAAATGCTGTGGTCATGGCAAGCAATAAAGAACAAGCACTGAAAGTCAAAAAGATCGTTTTCCAAGAGAAAAAGCTGTGTTTCTGCCCAGTTTCGAACTGGGGACCTTTCGCGTGTGAGGCGAACGTGATAACCGCTACACTACAGAACCCAGATGCAAGCGCTTACTGTGGTGACAACAAGCAATCGAGATCAAGAACTGAAAGTCAAAAGCTTGGATACCAAAGGGTAACAGCGTGTTTCTGCCCAGTTTCAAACTGGGGACCTTTGGCGTGTTTGGCGAACGTGATAACCACTACACTACAGAAACCAGCTGCGGAAGGTTACTGTGGTCATGACGAGCCATCGAGAACAAAGACTCAAAGTCAAAAGCTTTAATATCAACGCCTAATGTCATGCTTCTATCCAGTTTCGAACTGGGGACCGTTCGCGTGTGAGGTTAACGTGACAACCAATACACTTCAGAAACTCCATGCAAAGCTAAAGATGTTTAAACATGCTGAAATGAACTTGAAAAAGAAAAAAACAGCCAGCCAAAGTCAAGAGGTCTTCCTCTATGTCTGAAGACAGGACAAAGTGCATTTTGCAACACAGGAACCTTTCATTTGTCAGGCTATTGGAGAAAAAGAACAAACAGGGAAAGAAAACCATGCTCCACAAAACATTCTCATGCCTTTGTCCAAAAGCCAAAAAGAAAAAGCACCTAGATGCCTGCTTTCGCACCTTGATCCTATCAGGTGTTACTTGAATTAGGAACACTTAGACACTGTCAAAAACACACATGCTTGCCAAAAGCAAAAACGGGTAGAAATAATCACATTGGTAAAAGTAATGCTCATTAAACCAGCAATAGAATATGCTAACTAAGGCTAATTAAGCCAACAATATACGTTTGTGATCAAAATAAAGAAAAGCCACATGTTTCTGCCCGGGATCAAAACAGGGAACTTTCAGGAGTATGGCAAACAGGACAATCACTACACTACAGTAACCAGACAAGAGCGTTTACTGTGGTCATGGCAAGCATTAAAGATCAAGCACTCATTGTCAAAAGCGCTAGTTTGCAAGAGGAACGCTCTGTTTCTGCCCAGTTTCGAACTGAGGACTTTTCGCGTGTAAAGCAAACGTGATAACCGCTACACTACAGAAACCAACCAATTCAAGCAAACAAAAAATGCTGTGGTCATGGCAAGCAATAAAGAACAAGCACTGAAAGTCAAAAAGATGGTTTTCCAAGAGAAAAAGATGTGTTTCTGCCCAGTTTCGAACTGTGGACTAATCGCGAGTGAGGCGAACGTGATAACCGCTACACTACAGAAACCGGATGCAAGCGCTTACTGTGGTGACAACAAGCAATCGAGATCAAGAACTGAAAGTCAAAAGCTCGGATACCAAAGGGTAACAGCGTGTTTCTGCCCAGTTTCGAACTGGGGACCCTTCGCGTGTTAGGCAAACGTGATAACCACTACACTACAGAAACCGGCTGAGGAAGGTTACTGTGGTCATGACGAGCCATCGAGAACAAAGACTCAACGTCAAAAGCTTTAATATCAACGCCTAATGTCATGCTTCTATCCAGTTTCGAACTGGGGACCGTTCGCGTGTGAGGTGAACGTGACAACCAATACACTTCAGAAACTCCATGCAAACCTAAAGATGTTTAAACATGCTGAAATGAACTTGAAAAAGAAAAAAACAGCCAGCCAAAGTCAAGAGGTCTTCCTCTATATCTGAAGACAGGACAAAGTGCATTTTGCAACACAGGAACCTTTCATTTGTCAGGCTATTGGAGAAAAAGAACAAACAGGGAAACAAAACCATGCTCCACAAAACATTCTCATGCCTTTGTCCAAAAGCCAAAAAGAAAAAGCACCTAGATGCCTGCTTTTGCACCTTGATCCTATCAGGT
The DNA here is from genome assembly GCF_039654945.1 of Dendrobates tinctorius. NCBI lineage: Eukaryota > Metazoa > Chordata > Amphibia > Anura > Dendrobatidae > Dendrobates > Dendrobates tinctorius. Next base: position 13,837,510 of record NW_027361918.1, on the reverse strand, counting down.
GTTACTTGAATTAGGAACACTTAGACACTGTCAAAAACACACATGCTTGCCAAAAGCAAAAACGGGTAGAAATAATCACATTGGTAAAAGTAATGCTCGTTAAACCAGCAATAGAATATGCTAACTAAGGCTAATTAAGCCAACAATATACGTTTGTGATCAAAATAAAGAAACGCCACATGTTTCTGCCCGGGATCAAAACAGGGAACTTTCAGGAGTATGGCAAACAGGACAATCACTACACTACAGTAACCAGACAAGAGCGTTTACTGTGGTCATGGCAAGCTTTAAAGATCAAGAACTCATTGTCAAAAGCGCTAGTTTGCAAGAGGAACGCTATGTTTCTGCCCAGTTTTGAACTGAGGACCTTTCTCGTGTAAAGCGAACGTGATAACCGCTACACTACAGAAACCAACCGATGCAAGCAAACAGAAAATGCTGTGGTCATGGCAAGCAATAAAGAACAAGCACTGAAAGTCAAAAAGATCGTTTTCCAAGAGAAAAAGCTGTGTTTCTGCCCAGTTTCGAACTGGTGACCTTTCGTGCGTGAGGCGAACGTGATAACCGCTACACTACAGAAACCGGATGCAGGCGCTAACTGTGGTGACAACAAGCAATCGAGATCAAGAACTGAAATTCAAAAGCTTGGATACCAAAGGGTAACAGCGTGTTTCTGCCCAGTTTTGAACTGGGGACCTTTCGCGTGTTAGGCGAACGTGATAACCACTACACTACAGAAACCGGCTGCGGAAAGTTACTGCGGTCATGACGAGCCGTCGAGAACAAAGACTCAACGTCTCAAAATCTTTAATATCAACGCCTAACGTCATGCTTGTATCCAGTTTCGAACTGTGGACCGTTCGCGTGAGAGGTGAACGTGACAACCACTACACTTCAGAAACTCCATGCAAAGCTAAAGATGTTTAAACATGCTGAAATGAACTTGAAAAAGAAAAAAACATCCAGCCAAAGTCAAGAGGTCTTCCTCTATGTCTGAAGACAGGACAAAGTGCATTTTGCAACACAGGAACCTTTCATTTGTCAGGCTATTGGAGAAAAAGAACAAACAGGGAAACAAAACCATGCTCCACAAAACATTCTCATGCCTTTGTCCAAAAGCCAAAAAGAAAAAGCACCTAGATGCCTGCTTTCGCACGTTGATCCTATCAGGTGTTACTTGAATTAGGAACACTTAGACACTGTCAAAAACACACATGCTTGCCAAAAGCAAAAACGGGTAGAAATAATCACATTGGTAAAAGTAATGCTCATTAAACCAGCAATAGAATATGCTAACTAAGGCTAATTAAGCCAACAATATACGTTTGTGATCAAAATAAAGAAAAGCCACATGTTTCTGCCCGGGATCAAAACAGGGAACTTTCAGGAGGATGGCAAACAGGACAATCACTACACTACAGTAACAAGACAAGAGCGTTTACTGTGGTCATGGCAAGCATTAAAGATCAAGCACTCATTGTCAAAAGCGCTAGTTTGCAAGAGAAACGCTGTGTTTCTGCCCAGCAGGGCTGCCATTAGGAATTTCAGGGCCCCATACTGTAAAAATGTTTGGACCCCCTTGAGACTCCGTCCAGGCTCCACCCCAGCCCTGCCTCCACCCCTCAAGAGTCCCACTACCCACTCTTGGAAAAACTCCACTTCTGCACCACGTCCTCACCAATCACACATTAACATTTCCCAGATCATACATATAGCCAGCAGCTTTTGTTCTGGCCAAAAGAATTTTAAGCCGCCACCACAACAAGGTAGACTCTTTTGGATGAGCTCTACTGTACTGTAACTTATTAATCATTTGTTAAAATACCCAATACTCTGTTTAGGTATATTTTTCTTTTTCTTTAACCCCTTCACTACCAAGGGTGGTTTGCACGTTAACTACCGGGCCCATTTTTACAATTCTGACCACTGTCCCTTTATGAGGTAATAACTCTGAAACGCTTCCATGGATCCCGATGATTCTGACAATCTTTTCTCGTGACATATTGTACTTCATGTTAGTGGTAAAATTTCATTCATATATCTTGCGTTTATTTGTGAGAAAAACGGAAATTTGGCGAAAATTTTGAAAATTCCGCAATTTTCCAACTTTGAATTTTTATGCCCTTAAACCACAGAGATATGGCACACAAAAAACTTAATAAGTAACATTTGCCACATGTTTACTTTACATCAGCACAATTTTGGAACCAAAATTTTTATTTGTTAGTAAGATATAAGGGTTAAAAGTTGACCAGCGATCTCTCATTTTTGCAACACCATTTTATTTTTACGGACTACATCACATTTGAAGCCACTTTGAGGGGTCTATATGATAGAAAATACCCAAAAGTGACACCATTCTAAAAACTGCACCCCTTAAGGTGCTTAAAACCACATTCAAGGAGTTTATTAACCCTTCAGGTGCATCACAGGAATTTTTTGAATATTTAAAAATAATTAACATTTAACTTTTTTTCACAAAAAAAATTACTTCAGGTTCAATTTTTTTTATTTTACCAAGGGTAACAGGAGAAATTGGACTGCAAAAATTATTGTGCAATTTGTCCTGAGTACGCTGATACCTGATATGTGGGGGGGAACCACTGTTTCGGCGCATGGCAGAGCTCAGAAGGGAAGGAGCGCCGTTTGACTTTTTCAATGCAAATTGGCTGGAATTCTGATCGGACGCCATGTCGCGTTTGGAGAGCCCCTGATGTACCTAAACAGTGGAAACCCCCCACAAGTGACCCCATTTTTGAAACTAGACCCCCCAAAGAACTTATCTAGATGTGTGGTGAGAACTTTGAACCCACAAGGCCTTCACAGAAGTTTATAACGCCCAGGCGTGAAAATAACAAAACATTTTTTTTCCACAAAAATGATATTTTTGCCCCAAAATTTTTATTTTCCTAAGGGCAACAGGAGAAATAGGACCCCAAAAGTAGTTTTGCAAATTGTCCTGAGTAGGCTGATACCCCATATGAGGGGGTAAAACACTGTTTGGGTGCATGGCAGAGCTTGGAAGGGAAGGAGCACCATTTGACTTTTTCAACGCAGAATTGGCTGGAATTGAGATCAGACGCCATGTTGCGTTTGGAGAGCACCTCATGTACGCAAATAGTGGAAACCCCCAATTCTAACCCTAGCCCTAACCCTAGCCCTAACCCTAACCCTAGCCCTAACCCTAGCCCTAACCCTAACCCTAACCCTAGCCCTAACCCTAGCCCTAGCCCTAACCCTAGCCCTAATGGGAAAATGGAAATAAATACATTTTTTTAATTTTATTATTTTTCCCTAACTAAGGGGGTGATAACGGGGGGTTTGATTTACTATTTATGGCGGTTTTTATGTTTGGCAGCTGTCGCACGCTAAAAGACGCTTTTTATTGTAAAAATAGTTTTTGCATCACCACATATTGAGAGCTATAATTTTTCCATATTTTGACCCACCAAGTCATGTGAGGTCTTATTTTTTGCGGGACGAGTTGACGCTTTTATTGGTATCATGTTTGGGCATGTGACATTTTTTGATCGCTTTTTATTTCGTTTTTTGGGACGCAGAATGAACAAAAACCAGCGTTTCATGAATTTCTTTTGGGTGGTGCGCTTATGCCGTTCCGGGTGCGGTAAAATTTATAAGGCAGTTTTATTCTTCGGGTCAGTACGGTTACAGCGATACCTCATTTAGGTCGTTTTTTTATGTTTTGGCGCTTTTATGCAATGAAAACAATTTTATATAAAAAATAATTATTTTTGCATCACTTTATTCTGCGAGCTATAACTTTTTTATTTTTTCGCTGATGATGCTGTATGGTGGCTTGTTTTTTGCTGGACAAGATGACGTTTTCAGCGGTACCATGGATATTTATATGCGTCTTTTTGATCGCGCGTTATTGCACTTTTTGTTCGGCGGTAGGATAATAAATCATTATTTTTTGCTTCGTTTTTTATTTTTATTTTTTAAGGGGTTCACTTAAGGGGTTAACTATTGGGACAGTTTTATAGGGCGGGTCGTTACGGACGCGGCGATACCAAATATGTGTACTTTTATTGTTTTTGGGTTTTTTTATTTGCAAAAAATGAATTTTTTGGGGAATTTTTTTTTTTTTTTTTTGAATTTATTTAGCGATTTTTTTTTTATTATTTTTACACTTTTTTTAATTTTTTTTTTACTTTATTACAATGTCCCAGGGGGGGACATAACTGTCCTGTGACAGATCGCTGATCTGTCACATCACAGATCACTGTGACAGATCAGCGATCTGTCACAGGCACTGCACAGGCTTCCTCATGCCTGCGCTTTGCAGGCACTGAGGAAGCCAGCTTCCTGCAGGCCCCCGGAGGTCCCCGTCGCCATATTGGATCCGGGGACCTGCAGGGAAAGAGCCCCCCGCAGCAGCGCTGCACATTGCGCTGCCGTGGGGGGCTCAGGGAAGCACGGAGGGAGCCCCCTCCCTGCCGATGCTTCCTTTTAACCCCCGGTACACCGCGATCGTGTCCGTGACCGCCCCTGACACATTGTGCCGGGTGTCAGCTATGATAATTAGCTGACACTCGGCCGCGATCAGCGGCGCTCACCACGTGGGCGCCGCTGATCGCGATGACGTAATATTCCGTCCATGGTAATTAGGTCCAGGGTCACATGGACGGAATATTACGTCAATTGTAGGTAAGGGGTTAAGGAAATGAGTCACATACTTTTTTAAAAAATAATTGAAACCAGATTGTGATTTTTTTAATAATCTGTATTTCTGATTGTAGATTATTGTATTGTTTTCTGTACATGTATGAAGCTGTCGGTGGATATCGATCTGCGCTCGGACCGCAGTACATGGACGGGCCGCCGGTCTCCTGACTAGAACTCAGCAGCCTCACAGCATGTATGAGGATGCAGGCCAGGAGATCGGCGCCCAGTCCATGCACCGCAGTGCGAGCGCAGAACAATCTAATATAGAAAGCTCAAAGTGTGTGTGTGTATGTCCGGGATAGGCATCTGCACCGTCGCAGCTACAGCCACAAAATGTCACACGTCACACGTCTGGACCCGAGAGTGTCCTAGGCTATGTTGTGAGGCAAAATTTTAACCCCGTGCGTTCCAATTCACCAATTTTGCCCCTATCTACATAATGAGGAAAAAGTGTGTGCGCGTCAAGCCCCGCCCCTCATTGTGATGTTATAATGCCCCTATTTGCATACTGGGGAACCAGTGTGTGCGCATCAAGCCCCGCCCCTCATTATGATGTCACTATGGTTGACTATGGGATGGAGGATGTGTGATGGGTATATGGGCACCGGACTATGGGATGGAGGATATGTATGATGGGTATATGGGCATGGGACTATGGGATGGAGGATATGTATGATGGGTATATGGGCACGGGACTATGGGATGGCGGATAATTATAATTTGCTATAACTAACCACAGTTAGTTACTATGCCCGGGCAGCGCCGGGCTCTTCAGCTAGTTTCCCAAATAAAGATGTTTCCCAGTCATATATACCCACTTTTTATTTTTCCATCAATATGGCCGTGTGAGGGCTTGTTTTTTGCAGGACGAGTTGTACTTTTGAATGACATGATTGGCTTTATCAAATAGCGTACTCGAAAATGGGAAAAAAATTCAAAGTGCGTTGAAATTGAAAAAAGTGGAATTCTAGAATTTTTTTGGTCGTCTCAGCAGCCTCCAATCTCCACATGTCAGCAGCCTCCCATCTCCACACGTCAGCAGCCTCCCATCTCCACACGTCAGCAGCCTCCCATCTCCACACGTCAGCAGCCTCCCATCTCCTCACCTCAGCAGCCTCCCATCTCTTCAGCAGCCTCCCATCTCCACACCTCAGCAGCCTCCCATCTCCTCTCCTCAGCAGCCTCCCATCTCCTCACCAGCCTCCCATCTCCTCACCAGCCTCCATCTCCTCACCTCAGTAGCCTCCCATCTCCACACCTCAGCAGCCTCCCATCTCCACACCTCAGCAGCCTCCCATCTCCACACCTCAGCAGCCTCCCATCTCCTCACCTCAGCAGCCTCCCATCTCCTCAGCAGCCTCCCATCTCCTCACCAGCCTCCCATCTCCTCACCTCAGTAGCCTCCCATCTCCACACGTCAGCAGCCTCCCATCTCCACACCTCAGCAGCCTCCCATCTCCACACGTCAGCAGCCTCCCATCTCCTCGCCTCAGCAGCCTCCCATCTCCTCAGCAGCCTCCCATCTCCTCACCTCAGCAGCCTCCCATCTCCACACCTCAGCAGCCTCCCATCTCCTCTCCTCAGCAGCCTCCCATCTCCACACCTCAGCAGCCTCCCATCTCCAAACCTCAGCAGCCTCCCATCTCCTCTCCTCAGCAGCCTCCCATCTCCTCTCCTCAGCTGCCTCCCATCTCCTCTCCTCAGCAGCCTCCCATCTCCTCACCTCAGCAGCCTCCCATCTCCTCAGCAGCCTCCCATCTCCTCACCAGCCTCCATCTCCTCACCTCAGTAGCCTCCCATCTCCTCTCCTCAGCAGCCTCCCATCTCCTCTCCTCAGCAGCCTCCCAACTCCTCTCCTCAGCAGCCTCCCATCTCCTCACCTCAGCAGCCTCCCATCTCCTCAGCAGCCTCCCATCTCCTCACCAGCCTCCATCTCCTCACCTCAGTAGCCTCCCATCTCCTCTCATCAGCAGCCTCCCATCTCCACACCTCAGCAGCCTCCCATCTCCACACCTCAGCAGTCTCCCATCTCCTCAGCAGCCTCCCATCTCCTCACCAGCCTCCATCTCCTCACCTCAGTAGCCTCCCATCTCCTCTCCTCAGCAGCCTCCCATCTCCACACCTCAGCAGCCTCCCATCTCCACACCTCAGCAGCCTCCCATCTCCTCTCCTCAGCAGCCTCCCATCTCCTCTCCTCAGCAGCCTCCCATCTCCACACCTCAGCAGCCTCCCATCTCCACACCTCAGCAGCCTCCCATCTCCTCACCTCAGCAGCCTCCCATCTCCTCACCTCAGCAGCCTCCCATCTCCTCAGCAGCCTCCCATCTCCTCACCTCAGCAACCTCCCATCTCCTCAGCAGATTGCCATCTCCTCACCTCACTCCCCTCTGCAACTTCCTGCAAGTCCTGGCACACTGCCCGCCTCCTCTGCCTCTGCCGATTTCAGCATCTTCTGTCTCCCAGAAACATGACATGTTGCTGCTCTGCTGGAGAATGAAGAAGAGCACGCAGTCTGTCACATGACCTGCGTCAGGACCATGATGCACTTGGTCCTGCTGCTGCTTTAAAGGTACAGCACTGAATTCTGGCCGCCGCATTCACTAACAACACTGTAGGTGTATCTTTAAATCACCGCGGTGTTGTTAGGTATCTGGCTTGCAGCGGCCATGACCTATTGCACCTGTAGCCCAAACAGCAGTATCAAGAGAGGAGGGCCCGGCCTGCCAGCGCTTCCGGGCCCCTCCTTTTGTTACTGTTCATGGGGCCCCATACAGTAGTAAGGGCAGTAATGCCCTGATGGCGGCCCTGCTGCCCAGTTTCGAACTGAGGACCTTTCGCGTGTAAAGCGAAAGTGATAACCGCTACACTACAGAAACCAACCGATTAAAAAAAAAACAAAAAATGCTGTGGTCATGGCAAGCAATAAAGAACAAGCACTGAAAGTCAAAAAGATCGTTTTCCAAGAGAAAAGCAGTGTTTCTGCCCAGTTTCGAACTGAGGACCTGTCACGTGTGAGGCGAATGTGATAACCGCTACACTACAGAAACCGGATGCAAGCGCTTACTGTGGTGACAACAAGCAATCGAGATCAAGAACTGAAAGTCAATAGCTTGGATACCAAAGGGTAAGGCTAGTTTCACACTTGCTTTTTTTTGCAGCACTTTTTTCCCGCAAAAAAACGCATTTAAAAAACGCATAAAAAAGCATACAGATGCTGCGTTTTTTTCAAGCATTTTTATGAGCATGCATGAAAAAAATGCAGCGTTTTTATGCGTTTGTATGCGTTTTTAGTGCGTTTTTACCGCGTTTGCGTTTTTTTCCAACATTAGGTGGCCTCTCACACTAACCCAAACCATGACTTTACTAACCCTAACCCTGACCCTAACCCTAACCCTGACCGTGACCCTAACCCTAACCCTAACCCTGACCCTAACCCTAACCCTAACCCTAACCCTGACCCTAACCCTAACCCTAACTCTTAACCAAACCATACCCTGATCCTAACCCTAACCCTAACCCTGACCCTAACCCTAACCCTTAACCAAACCATACCCTGATCCTAACCCTGACCCTGACCCTAACCCTAACCCTAACCCTGACCCTAACCCTAACCCTAACCCTGACCCTAACCTTAACCCTGACCCTAACCCTAACCCTGACCCTGACCCTAACCCTAACCCTTAACCAAACCATACCCTGATCCTAACCCTAACCCTGACCCTGACCCTAGCCCTGACCCTAACCCTAACCCTAACCCTTAACCAAACCATACCCTGATCCTAACCCTAACCCTGACCCTGACCCTAACCCTAACCCTTAACCAAACAATACCCTGATCCTAACCCTGACCCTGACCCTAACCCTAACCCTAACCCTAAACCCCCTTAACTAACCCTAACTCTAACCCAAACCCCTAAATTCCATTGTCTAAACTAATGGTAAAAAAAAAAAACGCATGTGCAAAAAAACGCATACATAAGCATGCCAATGCGCACATATGCTCACCATAGACTTATAATGGGTGTCTTGCTGTAAAAAAATGCATTGCGCGTGCAAGCATTGTTTTGAGGCAAGTCGGACGCTCAAAAAATGCAACAGGTTGCATTTTGTGCACCCGAGCGCATACCGCAAAAAAACGCATGCGCGGTAAAAAGAGTACAAACGCATGTGTATGCGCACATAAGCGCATCCCATGCAAAGTATAGGAGAAAAAAAACGCATGCGCTATTTAGCGCTAAAATACCGCAAAAAAAAACCATAAATGTGAAACCAGCCTATCAGCGTGTATCTGCCCAGTTTCGAACTGGGGACCTTTCGCGTGTTAGGCAAACGTGATAACCACTACACTACAGAATCGAGCTGCGGAAGGTTACTGTGGTCATGATGAGCCATCGAGAACAAAGACTCAACGTCAAAAGCTTTAATATCAACACCTAATGTCATGCTTCTATCCTGTTTCTAACTGGGGACCTGTCACGTGTGAGGTAAACGTGATAACCGCTACACTACAGAAACCAGATGCAAGCGCTTACTGTGGTGACAACAAGCAATCGAGATCAAGAACTGAAAGTCAAAAGCTTGGATACCAAAGGGTAACAGCGAGTTTCTGCCCAGTTTCGAACTGGGGACCCTTCGCGTGTTAGGCGAAAGTGATAACCACTACACTACAGAAACCGGCTGCAGAAGGTTACTGTGGTCATGACGAGCCATCGAGAACAAAGACTCAATGTCAAAAGCTTTAATATCAACGCCTAATGTCATGCTTCTATCCAGTTTTGAACTGGGGACCCTTCGCGTGTGAGGTGAACGTGACAACCACTACACTTCAGAAACTCCATGCAAAGATAAAGATGTTTAAACATGCTGAAATGAACTTGAAAAAGAAAAAAACAGCCAGCCAAAGTCAAGAGGTCTTCCTCTATGTCTGAAGACAGGACAAAGTGCATTTTGCAACACAGGAACCTTTCATTTGTCAGGCTATTGGAGAAAAAGAACAAACAGGGAAACAAAACCATGCTCCACAAAACATTCTCATGCCTTTGTCCAAAAGCCAAAAAGAAAAAGCACCTAGATGCCTGCTTTCGCAACTTGATCCTATCAGGTGTTACTTGAATTAGGAACACTTAGACACTGTCAAAAACACACATGCTTGCCAAAAGCAAAAACGGGTAGAAATAATCACATTAGTAAAAGTAATGCTCATTAAACCAGCAATAGAATATGCTAAATAAGGCTAATTACGCCAACAATGTACGTTTGTGATCAAAATAAAGAAAAGCCACATGTTTCTGCCCGGGATCAAAACAGGGAACTTTCAGGAGGATGGCAAACAGGACAATCACTACACTACAGTAACCAGACAAGAGCGTTTACTGTGGTCATGGCAAGCATTAAAGATCAAGCACTCATTGTCAAAAGCGCTAGTTTGCAAGAGGAACGCTGTGTTTCTGCCCAGTTTCGAACTGAGGACCTTTCATGTGTAAAGCGAACGTGATAACCACTACACTACAGAAACCAACCGATTCAAGCAATCAAAAAATGCTGTGGTCATGGCAAGCAATAAAGAACAAGCACTGAAAGTCAAAAAGATCATTTTCCAAGAGAAAAAAAGCTGTGTTTCTGCCCACTTTCGAACTGGGGACCTCTCGCGTGTGAGGCGAACGTGATAACCGCTACACTACAGAAACCGGATGCAAGCTCTTACTGTGGTGACAACAAGCAATCGAGATCAAGAACTGAAAGTCAAAAGCTTGGATACCAAAGGGTAACAGCGTGTTTCTGCCCAGTTTCGAACTGGGGACCTTTCGCGTGTTAGGCTACTTTCACACATCATGTTTTCGGCGTTAGGCGCGATCCGGCGTCGTGCCGGAATGCCGGATCCGGCAAATGTTTTGTAAAACCTGATGTGCCGGATCCGGTTTTCTGCCGGATCCGTCTTGTTCTTGACAGACAAAACCGGATCCGTCTCATCCGGTTCATCCATTTTTCTATCTGTTTTTCGACGGATTACGATTATCCGGTTTTTAAAATTGACCCTCAAGGCAGAGTACACTGGCAGGATGACAGAGTGTGAAAGATTTGTGCCCTAACCAAACTTGTGTACCTTCTGGACCAACAGTATATACCTTTGCCAACCAAAGTTGGCTATCTTGTCATGGTCTACTATTTTTAGCTTTAAGCCACAGGTGTGTACCTGGTTGTGTTTTATGCAAAGTATTTCACCTTTTAACAAAAGTTGTGTACATTGTTAGGAAATCACCAACAATAAACACAACTTTTTAGGTGAAATACTTTGCTTCAAACACAACCAGGAACACAACTGTGGCAAAAAGCTAAAATTTACCCACAGTTACATACCTGGTTTTGAATACCTTTTTACCTTTGAAATACCCTGTATTTAACCTTTTTTTTAAACATAGTTCGCCGCAGAAAGAAAAGACAGACAACCATTGTGAAACGATAATTTAACTTTTATTTAATTTTTTTTTTTTTTTTTAAATGTTTTTAAAGTGCAAAAAACTTTTTTAATAAAGGTTTTAAACCCAATGGGCATTTTTATTAAAAAAAAAAAAAAATTACAAATCTGTGTAGTGTGGGGTGGAAATACTGCTGGAGGGGCTGCGGGACACTTCGACACTGGGTGTGTGGAGAGAGGACTGGGATCGTGGTGGGGAAGGAACAGTTAGAGGTGAAGGTGTGGAAAAAGCTACAGAATGGGTGGACATGTTGGAGGCAGAAGAGGTGGTGGGCGGTGGAGTGGAGGGTTGGGCAGGGACTGTAGGAGCAGATGATGTTGATGGAAAGTTGTATGGGGAAGGAGTTTGGTACGGGGAAGGAGTTTGGTACGGGGAAGGAGTTTGGTATGGGGCAGGTTGCTGGAAGTGGGGAGATGTCTGGTACTGGGGAGGTTGCTGGTACTGGTGAGGTTGCTGGTATGTAATAGGAGGGGGAGGATGGAAAGTGGCTGGAGGGGGTGCAGATGTAATAGGAGGGGGAGGATGGAAAGTGGCTGGAGGGGGTGCAGATGTAATAGGAGGGGGAGGATGGAAAGTGGCTGGAGGGGGTGCAGGTGGAGGAACTACAGTCGTGGGAGGTGGAGGTTGGGAGGTAACCTGCTGTAGAGCACCGTGGCACGAATGCATAACATGCATCTGCTGGGTAGGAGATAGTGTTGCCATGCGCTCCACAACAGACCTGAAAAAGGTGTGGTTTGACGAAGATCTTGCTTCTGAATGCATGGTTTGCAGAAGTGTCTTCACCTCCAGAATGCTAGAGTTGATCTGCTGAAAGCCTGCGGAGATTTGCTCTGACAAGACTTTTAGACAGTTCTGGAAAGAAGCATTCAGATGCAAGAACTCTTGCGCATAACTCTTTTCCTGACCCCTCTGCCGCTGCCGCCCAGTACCCGCAGGTGTAGTAGAGGTGGCAGGGGCAGAAGGGTGGGGTAAAGGGAAAGCGATCTCCTCACCAGCAGCTTCATGTAATGTAGGCGGCCACGATGCTCCTGTGCTGGTGGATGGGACAGATGGGTCGAATGTGTGGGAAGGCTGGGAAGGTGCAGATGTACCGGGGCGGTCGAAGTGTCCCTCGGTGCCGGTCTCCTCAGGGATCGCCTCAGAAGGGTCCAATCGTGCAGGCTCCCGAGTGCTGCTCACCGTGCTGTGGAATAAAGAGAAAAAAAAACAATTAAAATACTGACATGGTATGGCCCTGGCTGAAAAAAAAAAGTTACATCTAACATTTTTTTTCACATGTGGTGTGTAATATTTACCTTCTGGTGAGCATTGTTTCCCGGAGGAACGACAGGGCTTGTGCGTACTTGTACTTGCTCCTGCGTCCTCCAGATCCACTCGGGGCCCGCATCTCTTTATTGAACTCCTTCTTGAAACGATCCCTCACAGACCGCCACCGATTCACAATTCTGTTCCCTGAAACGAGAAAGGAGTGGTTAGTATACAACATCAGTGTTTCACAAACTCCAGTCCTCATGGTCCCCAGGGGTCATGTTTTCAGGATTTCCATAGTAAATAGAAATCCTGAACACATGATCCGTGGGGACCACGAGGACTGGAGTTCGGGAAACACTGGTTTACATCAAGCAACCGGTACTGTATATACTTACGCTCTTTAATCTGGGCCCGAACATCGAGGTCCTCCCAGCGGCCCACAAGGAGCGAACAGATTTCCTCCCAGAGTCGTCGGGTAACGATCAGGTCAGCGTGGCGGCGGTCAGCCATATTCCAGAGCGGCTCCCTTTCTCTGATGAGATCGATGAGGCGGTCCACATCAATCCCTCCATCCTCACCGTCAGAGTCGGGAGCACGCTGTGAAGGCTGTTAAAGAAAAAGACAAAAATAACATAATTAGCCTCCACAAAAGAAATGAAATAAAAAGTGCAAAAAAACAAAGCAAAAATATTTATACTTACACGATGGTGACCGCCGCGTTGCTGTCGCCGACGACCCTGGGAGGCACTGCGAGGACCTCTTGGCCGAGCACCAGATTGGGAAGACTAGAGAAAAAAACAAAAAATGTTATGTATTTGGATGTAGGCATTTGTTTGCTGTGTGTGGTCTGCAGAACGTTGTTTTCTATGTGTTGTGTGTAGTGTGATGTTGTGTTTCTGCGTTTGATGCAAAAAACTTACCAATTGTGAGCCCACTCCAGGTGTCTGTCCACCCCTTCCTTCTTCTTCTGGGAGCTCCTCTTCATCTTGTGATTCCTGTTTTGAAATAAAAGGCAATGAATAGACATATATTACAGAGATGATGGATTTTGGAAATAAAAACTTACCGTCAAACGCTGACGATGCGAGGGAGGGCTCCCAGAAGAAGACGTGCTGTCCTGTTGATGGCCAGACTCCATGGCTGTGGGTATTGCTGCTGCTGTTGCTGCTGCCAGTGATGCCATTTCTGCTGCTGCTGCTGCATCTCTTTGGCGGCTGTTGAATAAAGAGAAACAAAGGGCCAATGAATATCTTGATATTCCATGGCCCTAGTTTGGAGGAATGGGGGATTTGATAATTACCGTCTCTTATCTGCTGCTGGACTCCCCTCCTCAGCATGTTCCATTTGCTGCTCCATTTGTGGTGGTGCTGATGGTGCTGCTGCTGCAGATGTCTGCTGCCTTCTCCTGCTCCTGGTTCTTGGCTTGGGTGGCATGTTGGGTGTGGCTGAGGGTCCCATTGTCTTGCTTTTATATATCTCCTGTGGGCAGAGCTACTGAGCATGCTCAGACCAAAAAACCGGATTCGGCCGCCGGATCCGGCGCATTGCGGCGCTCATTGCGGCGCTCATTGTGTGAAAAAGCCGGACGCGCCGGATCCGGCGTGTCCGGCTTTTTCGCCGGAGACAAAAAACGTTACAGTAGCCGTTTTTTCCAGACGCCGGATCGCGACACATTGCCGGATCCGGCGAAAACCGGATGAAACGCATGGCCATCCGGCGCGATCAGGCGCAAATGCAAGTCAATTGGGGGGAAACCGGAGCCGGCATTGCATTTCGCCGGATCCGGTTTCTGTCAAAAGCGCCGTATCGCGCCTGACGGCGAAAACCTGATGGGTGAAAGAGGCTTTAGGCGAACGTGATAACCACTACACTACAGAAACCGGCTGCCGAAGGTTACTGTGGTCATGACGAGCCATCGATAACAAAGACTCAGTGTCAAAAGCTTTAATATCAACGCCTAATGTCATGCTTCTATCCAGTTGCGAACTGAGGACCGTTCGCGTGTAAAGCGAACGTGATAACCGCTACACTACAGAAACCAACCGATTCAAACAAACAAAAAATGCTGTGGTCATGGCAAGCAATAAAGAACAAGCACTGAAAGTCAAAAAGATCGTTTTCCAAGAGAAAAAGATGTGTTTCTGCCCAGTTTCGACCTGGGGACCTGTCAGGCGATCGTGATAACCGCTACACTACAGAAACCAGATGCAAGTGCTTACTGTGGTGACAACAAGCAATCGAGATCAAGAACTGAAAGTCAAAAGCTTGGATACCAAAGGGTAACATCTTGTTTCTGCCCAGTTTCGAACTGGGGACTTTTCACGTGTTAGGGGAACGTGATAACCACTACACTACAGAAACCGACTGCGGAAGGTTACTGTGGTCATGACGAGCCATCGAGAACAAAGACTCAACGTCAAAAGCTTTAGTATCAACGCCTAATGTCATGCTTCTATCCAGTTTCGAACTGGGGACCGTTTGCGTGTGAGGTGAACGTGACAACCACTACACTTCAGAAACTCTATGCAAAGCTAAAGATGCTTAAACATGCTGAAATGAACTTGAAAAAGAAAAAAACAGCCAGCCAAAGTCAAGAGGTCTTCCTCTATGTCTGAAGACAGGACAAAGTGCATTTTGCAACACAGGAACCTTTCATTTGTCAGGCTATTGGAAAAAAGAACAAACAGGGAAACAAAACCATGCTCCACAAAACATTCTCATGCCTTTGTCCAAAAGCCAAAAAGAAAAAGCACCTAGATGCCTGCTTTCGCACCTTGATCCTATCAGGTGTTACTTGAATTAGGAACACTTAGACACTGTCAAAAACACACATGCTTGCCAAAAGCAAAAACGGGTAGAAATAATCACATTGGTAAAAGTAATGCTCATTAAACCAGCAATAGAATATGCTAACTAATGCTAATTAAGCCAACAATATACATTTGTGATCAAAATAAAGACAAGCCACATGTTTCTGCCCGGGATCAAAACAGGGAACTTTCAGGAGGATGGCAAACAGGACAATCAATACACTACAGTAACCAGACAAGAGCGTTTACTGTGGTCATGGCAAGCATTAAAGATCAAGCACTCATTGTCAAAAGCACTAGTTTGCAATAGAAATGCTGTGTTTCTGCCCAGTTTCGAACTGAGGACATTTCGCGAGTAAAGAAAACGTGATAACCGCTACACTACAGAAACCAAGCGATTCAAAAAAAAAAAAATGCTGTGGTCATGGCAAGCAATAAAGAACAAGCACTGAAAGTCAAAAAGATCGTTTTCCAAGAGAAAAAGCTGTGTTTCTGCCCAGTTTCGAAATGGGGACCTGTCACATGTGAGGCGAGTGTGATAACCGCTACACTACAGAAACCAGATGCAAGCGCTTACTGTGGTGACAACAAGCAATCGAGATCAAGAACTGAAAGTGAAAAGCTTGGATACCAAAGGGTAACATCGTGTTTCTGCCCAGTTTCGAACTGGGGACCTTTCGCGTGTTAGGCAAACGTGTTAACCACTACACTACAGAAACTGGCTGTGGAAGGTTACTGTGGTCATGACGAGCCATCGAGAACAAAGACTCAACGTCAAAAGCTTTAATATCAACGCCTAATGTCATGCTTCTATCCAGTTTCGAACTGGGGACCGTTCGCGTGTGAGGTGAACGTGACAACCACTACACTTCAGAAACTCCATGCAAAGATAAAGATGTTTAAACATGCTGAAATGAACTTGAAAAAGAAAAAAACATCCAGCCAAAGTCAAGAGGTATTCCTCTATGTCTGAAGACAGGACAAAGTGCATTTTGCAACACAGGAACCTTTCATTTGTCAGGCTATTGGAAAAAAGAACAAACAGGGAAACAAAACCATGCTCCACAAAACATTCTCATGCCTTTGTCCAAAAGCCAAAAAGAAAAAGCACCTAGATGCCTGCTTTCGCACCTTGATCCTATCAGGTGTTACTTGAATTAGGTACACTTAGACACTGTCAAAAACACACATGCTTGCCAAAAGCAAAAACGGGTAGAAATAATCACATTGGTAAAAGTAATGCTCATTAAACCAGCAATAGAATATGCTAACTAAGGCTAATTAAGCCAACAAAATACGTTTGTGATCAAAATAAAGAAAAGCCACATGTTTCTGCCCGGGATCAAAACAGGGAACTTTCAGGAGGATGGCAAACAGGACAATCACTACACTACAGTAACCATACAAGAGCGTTTACTGTGGTCATGGCAAGCATTAAAGATCAAGCACTCATTGTCAAAAGCGCTAGTTTGCAAGAGGAACGCTGTGTTTCTGCCCAGTTTCGAACTTAGAACCTTTCTCGTGTAAAGCAAACGTGATAACCGCTACACTACAGAAACCAACCGATTCAAGCAAACAAAAAATGCTGTGGTCATGGCAAGCAATAAAGAACAAGGACTGAAAGTCAAAAAGATCCTTTTCCAAGAGAAAAAGCTGTGTTTCTGCCCAGTTTCGAACTGGGGACCTTTCGCGTGTGAGGCGAACGTGATAACCGCTACACTACAGAAACCGGAAGCAAGCGCTAACTGTGGTGACAACAAGCAATCGAGATCAAGAACTGAAAGTCAAAAGCTTGGATACCAAAGGGTAACAGCATGTTTCTGCCCAGTTTTGAACTGGGGACCTTTCGCGTGTTAGGCGAACATGATAACCACTACACTACAGAAACCGGCTGCGGAAGGTTACTGTGGTCATGACGAGCCATCGAGATCAAAGACTCAACGTCAAAAGCTTTATTATCAACACCTAATGTCATGCTTCTATCCAGTTTCGAACTGGGGACCGTTCGCGTGTGAGGTGAACGTGACAACCACTACACTTGAGAAACTCTATGCAAAGCTAAAGATGTTTAAACATGCTGAAATGAACTTGAAAAAGAAAGACAGCCAGCCAAAGTCAAGAGGTCTTCCTCTATGTCTGAAGACAGGACAAAGTGCATTTTGCAACACAGGAACCTTTCATTTGTCAGGCTATTGGAGAAAAAGAACAAACAGGGAAACAAAACCATGCTCCACAAAACATTCTCATGCCTTTGTCCAAAAGCCAAAAAGAAAAAGCACCTAGATGCCTGCTTTCGCACCTTGATCCTATCAGGTGTTACTTGAATTAGGAACACTTAGACACTGTCAAAAACACACATGCTTGCCAAAAGCAAAAACGGGTAGAAATAATCACATTGGTAAAAGTAATGCTCATTAAACCAGCAATAGAATATGCTAACTAAGGCTAATTAAGCCAACAATATACGTTTGTGATCAAAATAAAGAAAAGCCACATGTTTCTGCCCGGGATCAAAACAGGGAACTTTCAGGAGTATAGCAAACAGGACAATCACTACACTACAGTAACCAGACAAGAGCGTTTACTGTGGTCATGGCAAACATTAAAGATCAAGCACTCATTGTCAAAAGCGCTAGTTTGCAAGAGGAACGCTGTGTTTCTACCCAGTTTCAAACTGAGGACCTTTCGCGTGTAAAGCGAATGTGATAACCGCTACACTACAGAAACCAACCGATTCAAACAAACAAAAAATGCTGTGGTCATGGCAAGCAATAAAGAACAAGCACTGAAAGTCAAAAAGATCGTTTTCCAAGAGAAAAAGCTGTGTTTCTGCCCAGTTTCGAACTGGGGACCTTTCGCGTGTGAGGCGAACGTGATAACCGCTACACTACAGAAACCGGATGCAAGTGCTTACTGTGGTGACAACAAGCAATCGAGATCAAGAACTGAAAGTCAAAAGCTTGGATACCAAAGGGTAACAGCGTGTTTCTGCCCAGTTTCGAACTGGGGACCTTTCGCGTGTTAGGCGAACGTGATAACCACTACACTACAGAAACCGGCTGCGGAAGTTTACTGTGGTCATGATGAGCCATAGAGAACAAAGACTCAACGTCAAAAGCTTTAATATCAACGCCTAATGTCATGCTTCTATCCAGTTTCGAACTGGGGACCGTTCGCATGTGAGGTGAACGTGACAACCACTACACTTGAGAAACTCCATGCAAAGATAAAGATGTTTAAACATGCTGAAATGAACTTGAAAAAGAAAAAAACAGCCAGCCAAAGTCAAGAGGTCTTCCTCTATGTCTGAAGACAGGACAAAGTGCATTTTGCAACACAGGAACCTTTCATTTTTCAGGCTATTGGAGAAAGAGAACAAACAGGGAAACAAAACCATGCTCCACAAAACATTCTCATGCCTTTGTCCAAAAGCCAAAAAGAAAAAGCACCTAGATGCCTGCTTTCGCACCTTGATCCTATCAGGTGTTACTTGAATTAGGAACACTTAGACACTGTCAAAAACACACATGCTTGCCAAAAGCAAAAACGGGTAGAAATAATCACATTGGTAAAAGTAATGCTCATTAAACCAGCAATAGAATATGCTAACTAAGGCTAATTAAGCCAACAATATACGTTTGTGATCAAAATAAAGAAAAGCCACATGTTTCTGCCCGGGATCAAAACAGGGAACTTTCAGGAGGATGGCAAACAGGACAATCACTACACTACAGTAACCAGACAAGAGCGTTTACTGTGGTCATGGCAAGCATTAAAGATCAAGCACTCATTGTCAAAAGCGCTAGTTTGCGAGAGGAACGCTGTGTTTCTGCCCAGATTCGAACTGAGGACCTTTCGCGTGTAAAGCGAACGTGATAACCGCTACACTACAGAAACCAACCTATTTAAACAAACAAAGAATGCTGTGGTCATGGCAAGCAATAAAGAACAAGCACTGAAAGTCAAAAAGATCGTTTTCCAAGAGAAAAAGCTGTGTTTCTGCCCAGTTTCGAACTGGGGACCTTTCGCGTGTGAGGCGAACGTGATAACCGCTACACTACAGAAACCAGATGCAAGCGCTTACTGTGGTGACAACAAGCAATCGAGATCAAGAACTGAAAGTCAAAAGCTTGGATACGAAAGGGTAACAGCGTGTTTCTGCCCAGTTTCGAACTGGGGACCTTTCGCGTGTTAGGCGAACGTGATAACCACTACACTACAGAAACCAGCTGCGGGATGTTACTGTGGTCATGATGAGCCATCGAGAACAAAGACTCAACGTCAAAAGCTTTAATATCAACGCCTAATGTCATGCTTCTATCCAGTTTCGAACTGGGGACCGTTTGCGTGTGAGGTGAACGTGACAACCACTACACTTCAGAAACTCCATGCAAAGCTAAAGATGTTTAAACATGCTGAAATGAACTTGCAAAAGAAAAAAACAGCCAGCCAAAGTCAAGAGGTCTTCCTCTATGTCTGAAGACAGGACAAAGTGCATTTTGCAACACAGGAACCTTTCATTTGTCAGGCTATTGGAGAAAAAGAACAAACAGGGAAACAAAACCATGCTCCACAAAACATTCTCATGCCTTTGTCCAAAAGCCAAAAAGAAAAAGCACCTGGATGCCTGCTTTCGCACTGATAGGAACTGAAGGAGTTAAATTGAGTTCTGTCTATGTTGCATTCTCTTGTTTAAAACCTTATCTGTTCTTCGAGGAGATGTCTCAGACATCTCCCTTGTGAACCAAGGTCAAATACCTCTGCTTTTTTGCCTAAGTGACATTCTTTGTAGAAAACAAGTTGTGAAATCATTTGTACTGCGCATGTCTGTAAATGTTTAAATTCTTTACTATAAAAGACGGAAGCCTAACTGATAAGCCAGAGGCGTCTTGGCAGGCATCCCGAGTGGTATTATACAGCCCGTGTCTGTGTTATCCTTCTCGACGGAGCAATTGATTAGAGACATATGGTGCTTCACACCTAAGAACATCGGTCCTTCAGATGAAAGAGTAATCTGAGGTATCCCGACAGTTTCCTGGCGCCCGAAACAGGGACCTGATATAGGCACCTCTCCAAGACTACCCGATCTACAGACCACTCCAGTTACTGATGAAATTGTGAACAGCAGACCTAAACACCTGGCCAGGTAAGAGATCAATTTTTCTCTTCTCTGCTCTTTATAATCTATCATTATAACTAAGGTCCGTATAAAGGGGAATCTAGTAGAGGAGGGGGCCGTAAAATCAGGTCCATATAAGAACTCTGAGGAAATCGGGTGTGACACGCATATGTAATTTCTGCTCGAATGAGAGGTTACTGTAGGTTCTGTCTGTGCACAGCTATTTTTAGAAAAAGAGCTGATGCAAATCAAAATGGGAGAGGTCTGACATTACGGAATATAAGGCTGGGTGAACAGTTCATACTGCGCAGCCCGGACGGACAAGTTTTTCACAATAGACGATTCCGCACTAGAAATAGAGGAGGTTGTTGAGTGACTGCCTTGATTTGAAGGACTGTGAAAAGTAGACAAATAAGCTGCACAGTAGGTATTCGTTCAAAGAGTGGTGATATTGCCTAACTGGGTCATGTGACAGCGTCCTTTCGGGGAGGTCACCGCCTAAGCTTAAATCAACACCCTTTACGAATAAACCTTGTGACAGGTAAGAGTGTGATAGAATGAGCACAGGACCACGAAATGAGCCTGTGACAGGATATGACTGAAGAACCCCGATAGATGGACACTTTGTTTACAATCCTGTGTGTTGTGGGAGTATTTCTGTTCGGATGCTACATAGCATATAAGTACACGAAACACGTAGTACACCGAGGAACAGACACTCCATTTAGCCTGTTAGCACCTTAGGAAGAAGGTAACGAGGTATAGTAGAGCCTAGTCTTGAGCTTACCCAATACACCACCTAAGGCAGGGGACTAACAGGAAGACAACAAGAGAAACAGGATAAGAATAAAAGATAAAATGGGGAACAGTCAGGGAAAGACACCTGAAGAAGGAAATCGGTTATGTGATATAATTGAGGATAGATATGGAAGTAGTGCAGCAAAGAACCTGGAAAAAGTATTAATCAAATCCAAAGTGCAAGATAGGCAGGCTGTGTGAATCCTTGTATATATGTCTATGAGAACCTCTGAATAAGATGAGAGATGAGTAATTGAGTATAAAAAAAAAAAAAAAATAAAAAAAAATCAGTGAATGAGCACGTATGAATGAATCATCACACATCGTTTTTGTGTCAAGAGATTTGTGACCTTTCTAGTTGTGGTGGAATCCCGGACAGATGCGTTATAGATATTTCAAATCTACATCTGAGACTGAATGAATTGAGTAATGATATAGTTCGTGTTATATGTGGCATTACATTGTAAAGTTTCCTGAATGCATTTGGCCAGAAAAAGGGCAAGGCATGGTTAATCTCATTATACAGTTATCTGCCCTTACAGTGAAATCCCGTGATTTTGAGTTTCTTTGTAGAAATTGATTTTGATAAGTCTAAAGAACTACAGAATTCTGTGAAGGACGACGCTGCATTCTGATGGGAGGGGTGAAGGATGGCGCTGCGCAGTTTTTCTTCTCCCTTCGCTCTTATCTCTGCTGAGTGTGAGCTGTGCTCAAAATTCTCTGTAATTCTATCCGTAAGGTACACGCTGAAAGATTTGTGCATTTTAAAGCAACAGTACTTAATTGAAGATTGGAAGTTAAAAGTAAGATATGGTGCCTAATTTAGAAGGGAATTGTAAGTGATTGTTTGGTCATTGTAAGTGATTGCTTGGTCATTAATGTGTTTGAACCTGCTTCTAGTTGTGTGATTGATTTGTATAGCAAATTGTGTCAAATTACAAGAGACAGAGAAGGAAGGAAGCAGTAAAACAAGTGGGACAAATATTGAAAAAGGCAAAAATACCAGAGTGTGAATGTTTGGATGTACAAAAAGGCACAGACAAGGGAAGAAAATAGCAAGTGAATAAATGATGCTTGAGAATGTGCAGCAGTGTGGAAGGTGTATTATGAATGTTTGATTGACAAAGTGTAATCAGAGACCCAGACAAAACAGATGGACTTGTAAACACTGTGGTCAGACTCAGACAAATCCAGACTGAATAGCTACTTGTGTGACCTGTGCTACTGACCTAAGAGAATTGCACTAAATCCTATCCAGACAAGATTATAAGAAGCTGACATAATAGTGTGGATAGTGGGTAGTGGGGACATTGGCCCTTGAGGAGTAAGCTGACAGTAGACATCAGACGACCAACCCCATCAGGACCTAGAAGTGTGACTAGAATAAGAAAGATACAGGTGTATTATCCCTGGAGCCCCTCTGACCAGCTAGCTTTGCTGAAGCAGCTGCCTGCCCCTGAAGACCAACCATTCCCGTTTTACAGACACATAAAGGAAGTACAGCAAACATATAAGTGTACCTGGGCAGACTTAGAGAGGTTGGTGAGTTTAAAGGCAGGTGACGCACTAGATCATATAATTAAGACACACAGATGTGACAAAGAATCAGGCTTGGGGCATGGATGATAAATCTGCACGATCTGGGGAGACGTACTGTGAGTCACTAAGACAATGGGCTGCAGTGGAACAATCAGAGCAGTCTGTACTCCTGACTAATGTGACACAGCAAAGATGAGAGAGAGTAGAGATATACCTTGGACGGTTACAGCTGAAATGGGCAGACATGGGGTACATTTGCATAAACCCACTTGATGTTAGAATACTGGTGAATGCATTCATTGACGGTATGAACAAAGACTTACGAGACGCAGTACAGACAGCCAGACCTGAATGGAGATATGTAGATCTGAAAGACCTCCTTAAGGTAGCTAAAGAAATTGAGCAAACAAGGACAATAAAACGACCTGTCATGTATGCTGGAGCACAAGGAAAAAAGTGGAGACGTAATAGGGAAGGCATGTGAGATGACACTGACGTTTCTTTTGACAATCTATTCCCCACATGACATCCATGCCATACTCCTACAAGTTCAACCAAAACATCTGTCTATGGCCAGACAGCTCCGACTTGAGTGTGCTCTACTAATTCCTGAGTATGTCACTCCTCACAAGATGTAACGTTCTGAATCCAGCCACCCTCCTGCCTGTGGATTCAGAAAAGGGGGAATTGGTGACCGTATTGGCAAGTGAGGAAGGATACTTTGACATGACGCATGAACATGTCTGCATAGAACTGATGAGTCAGGAGACAGTTGGGTTTGCACACATTCATGAAAAACCTGTTCCTAATGCAGACTTTGAGTTTCTTTTTTGTAGATGGCCCCAGATACCACCAGGATGGACGATTCTACACTGGATATGCAGTAGTATCCTCACATGAGGTAATCCGAGCGGAGCCACTCTCTCCTCACATGTCGGCGCAGGAGGCAGAGTTGAAGGCACTCACTGAGGCGTGTAGAGCCGCTGCAGGTAAAGTCGCTAATATTTTCACAGATTCGAAGCCCATTAAAAATGCAGAGCTGGTGAAACAATTGATGGAGGCATTGATGTTACCAGTCCAGGTTGGCATTGTCAAGGTAAAAGCACACACAAAGGTGACTCCGTGGAGGTAGAGGGCAATAGAAGGGCGAACGAGGCTGCAAAAATAGCACAAGGCGGCCTAGAGAGAGCAGTGGACGGTGGCGGGGAGTCAGCGTATTCCAGCCACATTGGGTCTAGAAGTCCTGAAATCCCTCCAGCAAAAGGCTGCCCAAACAGAGAAGGTACACCGGGGGAGACTGGGAGCTGAGCTGAACTCAAATGGAGTATGGGAGAATAAGGATAAAATGTGCCCACCAAAGTCCCTGTTCCCAATCATGGCGCAAGCAGCACATGGCCCCAATCACACCTCAAAAAGTCACATGTGTGCCATGGTAGATGCCTTCTGGATCGCTCCTGGCTTCAGTTGCGCAGCCGCGAAACTTGTACAATCATGCCTCATCTGTGCACAGCACAACCCAGGTAAAACAGTAAAAGTCCCTAAGAAAGCGACACCTAGGCCTCTCTACCCGTTTCAGAGACGGCAGATTGACGACATACAGCTACCAAGGTAGGAGTGTATGCAAATATCCTAGTATGTGTAGATCTCTTCTCTGGATGGCCAGAGGCCTACCCGGTGAAAACGGCTACAGCTCGAGCCACTGCAAAGAAACTGGTGATGGAACTAGTACCACGATTCGGTGTCCCTGAAACAATTGAATCAGACAGAGGTACACACTTTACTGCTGAGGTAATGCAAAATGTAATGCAAATGATCATAGTATCATAGAATCATAGAATCGTAGAGTTGGAAGGGACCTCCTGGGCCATCTGGTCCAACCCCCTGCTCAAAGCAGGATTCGCTAAATCATCCCAGTCAGATGTCTGTCCAGCCTCTGTTTGAAGACTTCCATTGAAGGAGAACTCACCACTTCTCGTGGCAGCCTGTTCCACTCATTGATCACTCTAACTGTCAAAAAGTTTTTTCTAATATCTAATCTGTGTCTCCTCCCATTCAGTCTCATCCCATTGCTTCTAGTCTTTCCTTGTGCAAATGAGAATAAAGTTGATCCTTCTACAATGTGACAGCCCTTTAGATATTTGTAGACAGCTATTAAGTCTCCTCTCAGTCTTCTCTTTTGCAAACTAAACATTCCCAAATCCTGCAACCTTTCCTCATAAGACAGGGTTTGCAGACCGGTCACCATTCTGGTCGCTCTTTTCTGAACTTGCTCCAGTTTGTTGATGTCTTTTTTAAAATGTGGTGCCCAAAACTGGACACAATATTCCAGATGAGGTCTGACCAAAGAGGAGTAGAGGGAAATAATGACTTCACGTGATCTAGACTGTATGCTTCTGTTAATACATCCTAGAATTGCATTTGCCTTTTTTGCTGCTGCATCACATTGTTGACTCATATTCAGTCTGTGATCTATTAGTATACCCAAGTCTTTTTCACATGTGCTGTCACTTAGCCCTATTCCTCCCATTCTATATATGCTTTTTCCATTTTTATTGCCCAGATGTAGTACTTTGCATTTCTCCCTGTTAAAAACCATTCTGTTAGTTGCTGCCCACTTCTCCAGTTTATTTAAATCTTTTTGAATCCTCTCTCTCTCTTCTCTAGTATTAGCTATCCCTCCTAGCTTTGTGTCATCAGCAAATTTAATCAGTTTACCCTCAATTCCTTCATCTAAATCGTTGATAAAGATGTTGAACAATACAGGGCCCAGGACAGAGCCCTGTGGTACCCCACTTGAGACATTCTTCCAACTGGATGTGCAGCCATTTACGACCACTCTTTGGGTCCGATCACTAAGCCAGTTATGAATCCACCTAACAGTTGCCTTGTCCATTCCATACTTAATCATTTTTTCAATAAGGATTGTATGAGAGACTTTGTCAAATGCTTTGCTGAAGTCAAGATATACTATATCTACAGCATTTCCTTGATCCACCCAATCAGTGATACCGTCATAGAAGGAAATTAAGTTAGTCTGACATGACTTATTAGTTACAAACCCATGCTGACTCTGTTTAATCACTTCATTCTTATCCAGGTATTGACATACATGTTGTTTAATAATTTGTTCAAAGATCTTTCCTGGTATAGAAGTCAGACTCACCGGCCTATAGTTGCCTGGGTCCACCTTCTTCCCCTTTTTGAAGATAGGAACAACATTTGCTCTTCTCCAGTCTTCTGGCACTTCTCCTGTTCTCCAAGAATTTTCAAAGATTATAGAGAGGGGTTCAAAAATTTCTTCTGCTATCTCCTTCAGTACTCTGGGGTGTAATTCATCTGGACCTGGAGACTTGAATTCATTTAGGCTAGCTAAGTGTTTCCTCACTATCTTTCTGTTTATAGATATCCTGGATTCTTCTATTCCCTTGATAGGACAGTGAATAACAGTTGATGTTACATTTCCTTTCTGAGAGAAAACAGATGCAAAATAGGAATTTAAAAGTTCAGCCTTCTCAACATCCTGTCTTACCATTTCATCATTTTCATCCTGTAAAAATCCTATAGCATCTTTGACTTTTCTTTTACTTTTGACATATCCCCAAAATCCTTTATTATTGCTTTTGACATCTCTTGCAAGCCTCAATTCATTTTCAGCTTTAGCTAATCTGATTTGTGCCCTGCAGGTTCTGCAGACAGCATTATATTCTTCTTTAGATATGCCTCCCTCTTTCCATTTTATAAACATTTTTTTCTTCCTTTTTAGCATGTGCTTAAGTTCTGTGTTCATCCATCCTGGTTTCCTTAACTGCTTCCTATTCTTCCCTCTTTTCGGAATTGTTAACAACTGTGCTTTGAGAATTTCATTTTTCAAGATTTCCCATCCTTCCTGGACATTTTTGTCTTTAAGGATATCCAGCCATTGGATCCCTCCAATTCTCTTTCTGAATCCCTTAAAATCTGCCTTTCTGAAATCTAACCTTGACGTCTGAGTCTTCACAGGTCTTCCGCCTCTAGTTATCCAAAATTCTAAAATAGCATGGTCGCTACCTCCTAGGGTCCCAGCCACTTTTACCTCCTCAACCATTTCCTCCCTGTTTATAAGGATTAGATCCAAGGTAGCAGTTCCCCTTGTTTTCTCCCTGACCTTTTGGAAGATAAAGTTGTCAGCAAGAGAGGATAAGAATTTCCTTGACCTGTTAGTTTTGCCTGAGAGAGATTCCCAACAAATGTCTGGATAGTTGAAATCTCCCATGACAACTATGTCATATTTTTTGGAGAACTTGGCCATTTGATGCATAAAGAGTTCATCCATAGCTTCAGCTTGCACAGGCGGCCTGTAGTAAATGCCTACAATGGTGTCCTTTCCATTGTTCTGTCCTTGTATTCTTACCCAAACAGTTTCCACAGAACTCCCAGTCTCTGAAGCTTCAATCTCTGTGCAGATATACGCATTTCTAACATACAATGCGACACCCCCTCCTCGTTTATCAAGTCTGTTTCTTGCAAATAAGTTGTATCCTTCTAGTCTTGTATTCCAATCATGTGTATTGTCCCACCAAGTTTCAGTGATTCCAATGACATCATATTTCTTTTCCTGTGTTAGTAGTTCCAATTCTCCTTGTTTGTTGCCCATGCTTTGTGCATTAGTATAGAAACATTTTAGTTTGTGATTGGTTTCTCTTTCTCCATTATTTTTATTAATTAGATTCTTTCGTCTTTGTTCTTCCTTTCCACTTCTAATAGCAGAGTTCTCAATAGCATTTGTCAGGTGTATGGCTTTTTCTGGTCTTTTGCTTCCCTTCCCATGTTGTTCTAGTTTAAAGCTCTCTTTACAAGTGTAGCAAGGCGACTTCCAAATACATGCTTACCAGTCTTCGTAAGGTGCACCCCATCTCTAGCAAGTAGTCCATCGTATAAGTAGTTCACTCCGTGATCCAGAAATCCAAATCGTTGCTGACGGCACCATCGACGTAGCCAGTTGTTCACCTGCAGAATCTTATTCCACCTCCTTGTTCCATGGCCATCCACTGGGAGGATGGAAGAGAAGACCACTTGCGCTCCCAGTTCTTTCACTTTCTTGCCTAAGTCTTCAAAGTCTCTGCAGATGGTTTCCAGGTCGTTTCTTGCAGTGTCATTTGTCCCCACATGTAGTAGCAGGAATGGGTAGTCATCTGTAGGTCTGAAGAGTCCTGATATCCTGTCAGACACATCTTTAATTTTTTCACCTGGAAGACAACACATTTCTCTTGAAGTTATATCCGGTCTGTAGATAGCGGCCTCAGTTCCTCTCAACAGGGAATCCCCCATGACCACCACTCTCCGTTTCTTCTTCACAACATTTTTCTTTCTCCATCCAGGAGGACTCTGAAGGCGTACAAGGTTGCTGCTTGTTGGCAAAGTCTTATCCTGATGTATTTCTTCATTGTTTTCCTGCGTGAGAGCCTGGTACTGGTTTCTGAGCAGTATGGGTGCTGACTGCCTCCTGATCCTCCTGCTTCTCTGGGTCACATGTCTCCATTCCTCTGTTTCTTCAGGTGCACTTCGAATTTCTTCTCTTTCTGTAACATGAAGAGATAATTCTGCTCTGTCCAAGAACTCTTCACCTTCCTTAATGATCTTCAACGTAGCTAACCTCTCTTCGAGATTTTGTAACTTTTCGTCCAACAGGGACACAAGCTTGCATTTGTGGCATGTGAAGTTTGGCTTTTCCACTGGTAAGTCTGTGAACATGTAGCAAGATAGGTGTAGAACAAGCATTTCATACACCCTACCACCCACAGAGTTCAGGGAAGGTAGAGAGAATGAACGGGACACTAAAATTGAAAATACAGAAAACCATGGAACAAACCCATAAACCATGGCCAGAGTGTCTCCCATTAACATTATTCTCAGTAGGGTACACACCCACGGGGAAAACTAAACTGTCACCCTTCGAGATACTGTTTGGAAGACCACCGAACACAGGGTTGTACTACCCACAGGTCTTAACACTCAATGTGGATAATTTGACAAGTTATGTAATCCAGTTGCAAAAGCATTTAACTCAAATGCATTCTCTAGTTTTCTCTTTCATTCCAGATCCAGATAGTGTGGAAGGAACTCACTGTCTTCAACCTGGTGATTACGTATATGTCAAGAAACACTCCAGAAAGACCCTTGAACCCCGATATCAAGGACCTTACCAAGTACTCCTAACAACGCCTACTTCTGTTAAGTTGGAAGGACGACCAACCTGGATCCACGCATCACATTGCAAACTAGCCACAGGAGTTAACAAAGCATAAGAGTGCATAATGTTTTGGTTTGGTTTTGTTGCATTATCTGTAATAATGGTAGCTGCGTGGGACAGTCTAAATGCTCCAATGTCCTTGAATAATAAGTTTATACAACATCATGAAAAATTACTGAATGATTGGTCAAATGACACTCAGTCTCCAGCAGATTGCTGGATCTGCACACATTCACCAGTATCAGCCACTAGTATTCCGTTCCTTGTTATTCCTATGCCACCCGAGGAATTATTTGCCTGGACCAGTTGTTCTGATACACTTGCTAATAATGCCACAAATAATGTGAAGTTATGGAACACAACTGTTGGAATACCTATTGTGGGATGGGTAGGATACCCTTGGTGGCAGGGTAATCTTTCAGGAAGTAATACATACCTTCAATATCTGGCATATAAAGGGGGGGCTTGGGTACCCAGGAATAGAACTCGATTAACCTACCTGGGGCAAATTCCAATGTATGGCCTACAAGTTAGTTTTAATGTAACTTCCCACTCTACTGATGCCTTCAAACCAATACTGCTAGAAAGAAGGTTGCATAACACGTCCTGTGAGTATTCCAATTTATTTCCCCAGGGCAATAATGAAACTTGTTTTAATATTTCAGGTAATATACCTTGCAATGAGTCATCTGGATATGAGAAAGGAACTCCCACCTGTGGAAATCCCGATGTAGGGAATTGTAGCCCTTTAGGACAACTTCCAAATTGGTGTATGCTTCAGAATGTATCTGCGCTCATAGATTTAGTTCATAGACTGGTATTACAACATTCAGCCCTATGGGACCTACCTAGTGACATGTACTGGATATGTGGAGACAATGCATATAAATGGTTGCCAGTAGGGGTAAAAGTTGCTTGTACTCTGGGTCGTTTGACTCCAGCTAACTTTGTTATTCCGAATGACCAGTTGAATACTCAGAGCATACCTAAACACACGTTGTACAAAAGAGCTGCTGACAATACACCTCACCTCTCTGGGAGACCACATATAGTGCAGATGAGTGTGGCTAATAAAATTGTCAGTTCTATTTTTATTTATCCTATGATTACTCAAATGTGGGATAAATTAGTCAGGGCTACAGATTACTTAGATGACCAAATATGGGATATATTGGATATATTGAACACCACCGTTGCTGTCCAAAATCAGCTCATCATAGCCACTAATCAGCATACCATAGTATTAGATTATTTAACTGCAGCGCAAGGAGGTATGTGTCAAGTCATCGGACCAGCTTGCTGTCATTATATAGATCCCAACAGCATTATAAAGTTAAAATTGAAAGTAGAGGATGTTCAAAAACTTAGAGATCAGTACGATAAAGACAATGATCCTACTAAGGATAGTTGGTGGTCAGATACATTCTCCTTTCTTAATCCAGCTAATTGGTTTAAGGGTATTGGAGGCTGGATAACTGGGATTATACTAAGTCTATTACGTATTGTTGTTTGTATCTTCGTAATATATGTGCTATTGAAACTTGTTTTTTTGTGTATCTCTGTATGCAAGAAAAGATGTAGAAATAGATAAGGAAGTTTGACTGTAAACAACAAGAATTTAACTATTATTCCTTTGAGTCCTAGATTGACATCTCATTTCTGGCATGAAGGAGCGTACTCTTGCAATGATGGACGTGGCTTCAGTATCTGGGGGATGGAGAAGGTAGAAGACCTGTCTCCCTTGGGCAACCCGTCGGCCTGGGATAGTACCTGGTGAACGAGCCACTATCCGCTGTTGTTGCAGGATCCAGTGTTCCAGATTGTGGAAAATGAAGATGTCAAAGGGGGGAATGATAGGAACTGAAGGAGTTAAATTGAGTTCTGTCTATGTTGCATTCTCTTGTTTAAAACCTTATCTGTTCTTCGAGGAGATGTCTCAGACATCTCCCTTGTGAACCAAGGTCAAATACCTCTGCTTTTTCGCCTAAGTGACTTTCTTTGTAGAAAACAAGTTGTGAAATCATTTGTACTGCGCATGTCTGTAAATGTTTAAATTCTTTACTATAAAAGACGGAAGCCTAATTGATAAGCCAGAGGTGTCTTGGCAGGCATCCCGAGTGGTATTATACAGCCTGTGTCTGTGTTATCCTTATCGACGGAGCAATTGATTAGAGACATATGGTGCTTCACACCTAAGAACATCGGTCCTTCAGATGAAAGAGTAATCTGAGGGTTCCCGACAGCACCTTGATCCAATCAGGTGTTACTTGAATTAGGAACACTTAGACACTGTCAAAAACACACATGCTTGCCAAAAGCAAAAACGGGTAGAAATAATCACATTGGTAAAAGTAATGCTCATTAAACCAGCAATAGAATATGCTAACTAATGCTAATTAAGCCAACAATATACATTTGTGATCAAAATAAAGACAAGCCACATGTTTCTGCCCGGGATCAAAACAGGGAACTTAAAGGAGGATGGCAAACAGGACAATCAATACACTACAGTAACCAGACAAGAGCGTTTACTGTGGTCATGGAAAGCATTAAAGATCAAGCACTCATTGTCAAAAGCACTAGTTTGCAAGAGAAATGCTGTGTTTCTGCCCAGTTTCGAACTGAGGACATTTCGCGAGTAAAGAAAACGTGATAACCGCTACACTACAGAAACCAAGCGATTCAAAAAAAAAATGCTGTGGTCATGGCAAGCAATAAAGAACAAGCACTGAAAGTCAAAAAGATCGTTTTCCAAGAGAAAAAGCTGTGTTTCTGCCCAGTTTCGAACTGGGGACCTGTCACATGTGAGGCGAATGTGATAACCGCTACACTACAGAAACCAGATGCAAGTGCTTACTGTGGTGACAACAAGCAATCGAGATCAAGAACTGAAAGTCAAAAGCTTGGATACTAAAGGGTAACAGCGTGTTTCTGCCCAGTTTTGACCAGGGGACCTTTCGCGTGTAAAGCGAACGTGATAACCGCTACACTACAGAAACCAACCGATTCAAACAAACAAAAAATGCTGTGGTCATGGCAAGCAATAAAGAACAAGCACTGAATGTCAAAAAGATCGTTTTCCAAGAGAAAAAGCTGTGTTTCTGCCCAGTTTCGAACGTGGGACCTTTAGCGTGTGAGGCGAACATGATAACCGCTACACTACAGAAACCAGATGCAAGTGCTTACTGTGGTGACAACATGCAATCGAGATCAAGAACTGAATGTCAAAAGCTTGGATACCAAAGGGTAACAGCGTGTTTCTGCCCAGTTTCGAACTGGGGACCTTTCGCGTGTTAGGCGAACGTGATAATCACTACACTACAGAAACCGGCTGCGGAAGGTTACTGTGGTCATGACGAGCCATCGAGAACAAAGACTCAACGTCAAAAGCTTTAATATCAACGCCTAATGTCATGCTTCAATCCAGTTTCGAACTGGGGACCGTTCGCGTGTGAGGTGAACGTGACAACCACTACACTTCAGAAACTCCATGCAAAGATAAAGATGTTTAAACATGCTGAAATGAACTTGAAAAAGAAAATAACATCCAGCCAAAGTCAAGAGGTCTTCCTCTATGTCTGAAGACAGGACAAAGTGTATTTTGCAACACAGGAACCTTTTATTTGTCAGGCTATTGGAGAAAAAGAACAAACAGGGAAACAAAACCATGCTCCACAAAACATTCTCATGCCTTTGTCCAAAAGCCAAAAAGAAAAAGCACCTAGATGCCTGCTTTCGCACCTTGATCCTATCAGGTGTTACTTGAATTAGGAACACTTAGACACTGTCAAAAACACACATGCTTGCCAAAAGCAAAAACGGGTAGAAATAATCACATTGGTAAAAGTAATGCTCATTAAACCAGCAATAGAATATTCTAACTAAGGCTAATTAAGCCAACAATATACGTTTGTGATCAAAAGAAAGAAAAGCCACATGTTTCTGCCCGTGATCAAAACAGGGAACTTTCAGGAGGATGGCAAACAGGACAATCACTACACTACAGTAACCAGACAAGAGCATTTACTGTGGTCATGGCAAGCATTAAAGATCTAGAACTCATTGTCAAAAGCGCAAGTTTGCAAGAGGAACGCTGTGTTTCTGCCCAGTTTCGAACTGAGGACCTTTCGCGTGTAAAGCAAACGTGATAACCACAACACTACAGAAACCAACCAATTCAAACAAACAAAAAATGCTGTGGTCATGGCAAGTAATAAAGAACAAGCACTGAAAGTCAAAAAGATCGTTTTCCAAGAGAAAAAGCTGTGTTTCTGCCCAGTTTCGAACTGGGGAACTTTCGCATGTGAGGCGAACGTGATAACCGCTACACTACAGAAACCGGAAGCAAGTGCTTACTGTGGTGACAACAAGCAATCGAGATCAAGAACTGAAATTCAAAGCTTGGATACAAAAGGGTAACAGCGTGTTTCTGCCCAGTTTCGAACTGGGGACCTTTCGCGTGTTAGACGTACGTGATAACCACTACACTACAGAAACCGACTGCGGAAGGTTACTGTGGTCATGACGAGCCATCGAGAACAAAGACTCAACGTCAAAAGCTTTAATATCAACGCCTAATGTCATGCTTCTATCCAGTTTCGAACTGGGAACCGTTCGCGTGTGAGGTGAACGTGACAACCACTACACTTCAGAAACTCCATGCAAAGCTGAAGATGTTTAAACATGCTGAAATGAACTTGAAAAAGAAAAAAACAGCCAGCCAAAGTCAAGAGGTCTTCCTCTATGTCTGAAGACAGGACAAAGTGGATTTTGCAACACAGGAACCTTTCATTTGTCAGGCTATTGGAGAAAAAGAACAAACAGGGAAACAAAACCATGCTCCACAAAACATTCTCATGCCTTTGTCCAAAAGCCAAAAAGAAAAAGCACCTTGATCTTATCAGGTGTTACTTGAATTAGGAACACTTAGACACTGTTAAAAACACACATGCTTGCCAAAAGCAAAAACGGGTAGAAATAATCACATTGGTAAAAGTAATGCTCATTAAACCAGCAATAGAATATACTAACTAATGCTAATTAAGCCAACAATATACGTTTGTGATCAAAACAAAGAAAAGCCACATGTTTCTGCCCGGGATCAAAACAGGGAACTTTCAGGAGGATGGCAAACAGGACAATCACTACACTACAGTAACCAGACAAGAGCGTTTACTGTGGTCATGGCAAGCATTAAAGATCAAGCACTCATTATCAAAAGCACTAGTTTGCAAGAGGAAGGCTGTTTTTCTGCCCAGTTTCAAACTGAGGACCTTTCGCGTGTAAAGCGAACGTGATAACCGCTACACTACAGAAACCAACCGATTCGAACAAACAAAAAATGCTGTGGTCATGGCAAGCATTAAAGATAAAGCACTCATTGTCAAAAGCGATAGTTTGCAAGAGAAACGCTTTGTTACTGCCCAGTTTCGAACTGAGGACCTTTCGCGAGTAAAGCGATCGTGATAACCGCTACACTACAGAAACCAACCGACTCAAAAAAAAAAAAAAATGTTGTGGTCATGGCAAGCAATAACGAACAAGCACTGAAAGTCAAAAAGATCGTTTTCCAAGAGAAAAAGCTGTGTTTCTGCCCAGTTTTGACCTGGGGACATTTCGCGTGTGAGGCGAACGTGATAACCGCTACACTACAGAAACCGGAAGCAAGCGCTTACTGTGGTGACAACAAGCAATCGAGATCAAGAACTGAAAGTCAAAAGCTTGGATACCAAAGGGCAATAGCGTGTTTCTGCCCAGTTTCGAACTGGGCACCTTTCGCGTGTTAAGCGAACATGATAACCACTACACTACAGAAACCGGCTGCGGAAGGTTACTGTAGTCATGACAAGCCATCGAGAACAAAGACTCAACGTCAAAAGCTTTAATATCAACGCCTAATGTCATGCTTCTATCCAGTTTCGAACTGGGGACCGCTCACGTGTGAGGTGAACGTGACAACCACTACACTTCAGAAACTCCATGCAAAGATAAAGATGTTTAAACATGCTGAAATGAACTTGAAAAAGAAAAAAACAGCCAGCCAAAGTCAAGAGGTCTTCCTCTATGTCTGAAGACAGGACAAAGTGCATTTTGCAACACAGGAACCTTTCATTTGTCAGGCTATTGGAGAAAAAGAACAAACAGGGAAACAAAACCATGCTCCACAAAACATTCTCATGCCTTTGTCCAAAAGCCAAAAAGAAAAAGCACCTAGATGCCTGCTTTCGCACCTTGATCCTATCAGGTGTTACTTGAATTAGGAACACTTAGACACTGTCAAAAACACACATGCTTGCCAAAAGCAAAAACGGGTAGAAATAATCACATTGGTAAAAGTAATGCTCATTAAACCAGCAATAGAATATGCTAACTAAGGCTAATTAAGCCAACAATACACGTTTGTGATCAAAATAAAGAAAAGCCACATGTTTCTGCCCGGGATTAAAACAGGGAACTTTCAGGAGGATGGCAAACAGGACAATCACTACACTACAGTAACCAGACAAGAGCGTTTACTGTGGTCATGGCAAGCATTAAAGATCAAGCACTCATTGTCAAAAGCGCTAGTTTGCAAGAGGAACGCTGTGTTTCTGCCCAGTTTCGAACTGAGGACCTTTCACGTGTAAAGCTAACATGATAACCGCTACACTACTGAAACCAACCGATTCAAACAAACAAAAAATGCTGTGGTCATGGCAAGCAATAAAGAACAAGCACTGAAAGTCAAAAAGATCGTTTTCCAAGAGAAAAACCAGTGTTTTTGCCCAGTTTCGAACTGGGGACCTTTCGCGTGTGAGGCGAACGTGACAACCTCTACACTACAGAAACCGGATGCAAGCGCTGACTGTGGTGACAACAAGGAATCGAGATCAAGAACTGAAAGTCAAAAGCTTGGATACCAATGGGTAACAGCGTGTTTCTGCCCAGTTTCAAACTGGGGACCTTTCGCATGTTAGGCGAACGTGATAACCACTACACTACAGAAAACGGCTGCGGAAGGTTTCTGTGGTCATGACGAGCCATCGAGAACAAAGACTCACCTTTCTCATGTGAGGCGAACGTGATAACCGCTACACTACAGAAAGCGGATGCAAGCGCTTACTGTGGTGACAACAAGCAATCGAGATCAAGAACTGAAAGTCAAAAGCTTGGATACCAAAGGGTAACAGCGTGGTTCTGCCCAGTTTCGAACTGGGGACCTTTCGCGTGTTAAGCGAACATGATAACCACTACACTACAGACACCAACCGATTCAAACAAACAAAAAATGCTGTGGTCATGGCAAGCAATAAAGAACAAGCACTGAAAGTCAAAAAGATCGTTTTCCAAGAGAAAAAGCTGTGTTTCTGCCCAGTTTCGAACTGGGGACCTTTCGTGGGTGAGGCGAACGTGATAACCGCTACTCTACAGAAAGCAGATGCAAGCGCTTACTGTGGTGACAACAAGCAATCGAGATCAAGAACTGAAAGTCAAAAGCTTGGATACCAAAGGGTAACAGCGTGTTTCTGCCCAGTTTCGAATTGGGGACCTTTCGCGTGTTAGGCGAATGTGATAACCACTACACTACAGAAACCGGCTGCAGAAGGTTACTGTGGTCATGACGAGCCATCGAGAACAAAGACTCAACGTCAAAAGCTTTAATATCAACGCCTAATGTCATGCTTCTATCCAGTTTTGAACTGGGGACCGTTCGCGTGTGAGGTGAACGTGACAACCACTACACTTCAGAAACTCCATGCAAAGCTAAAGATGTTTAAACATGCTGAAATGAACTTGAAAAAGAAAAAAACAGCCAGCCAAAGTCAAGAGGTCTTCCTCTATGTCTGAAGACAGGACAAAGTGCATTTTGCAACACAGGAACCTTTCATTTGTCAGGCTATTGGAGAAAAAGAACAAACAGGGAAACAAAACCATGCTCCACAAAACATTCTCATGCCTTTGTCCAAAAGCCAAAAAGAAAAAGCACCTAGATGCCTGCTTTCGCACCTTGATCCTATCAGGTGTTACTTGAATTAGGAACACTTAGACACTGTCAAAAACACACATGCTTGCCAAAAGCAAAAACGGGTAGAAATAATCACATTGCTAAAAGTAATGCTCATTAAACCAGCAATAGAATATGCTAACTAAGGCTAATTAAGCCAACAATATACGTTTGTGATCAAAATAAAGAAAAGCCACATGTTTCTGCCCGGGATCAAAACAGGGAACTTTCAGGAGGATGGCAAACAGGACAATCACTACACTACAGTAACGAGACAAGATCGTTTACTGTGGTCATGGCAAGCATTAAAGATCAAGCACTCATTGTCAAAAGTGCTAGTTTGCAAGAGGAACGATGTGTTTCTGCCCAGTTTCGAACTGAGGACTTTTTGCGCGTAAAGCGAACGTGTTAACCGTAGTGGTAGTACTACAGAAACCAACCGATTCAAACAAGCAAAAAATGCTGTGGTCATGGCAAGCAATAAAGAACAAGCACTGAAAATCAAAAAGATCGTTTTCCAAGAGAAAAGCAATGTTTCTGCCCAGTTTCGAACTGGGGACCTTTTGCGTGTGAGGCAAACGTGATAACCACTACAGAAACCAGATGCAAGCGCTGACTGTGGTGACAACAAGCAATCGAGATCAAGAACTGAAAGTCAAAAGCTTGGATACCAAAGGGTAACAGCGTGTTTCTGCCCAGTTTCGAACTGGGGACCTTTCGCGTGTGAGGCGAACGTGATAACCACTACACTACAGAAACCGGCTGCGGAAGGTTCCTGTGGTCATGACCAGCCATCGAGAACAAAGACTCAACGTCAAACGCTTTAATATCAACGCCTAATGTCATGCTTCTATCTAGTTTCGAACTGGGGAACGCTCGCGTGTGAGGAGAACGTGACAACCACTACACTTCAGAAACTCCATGCAAAGCTAAAGATGTTTAAACATGCTGAAATGAACTTGAAAAAGAAAAAAACAGCCAGCCAAAGTCAAGAGGTCTTCCTCTATGTCTGAAGACAGGACAAAGTGCAT
Source organism: Dendrobates tinctorius (assembly GCF_039654945.1). Classification (NCBI taxonomy): domain Eukaryota; kingdom Metazoa; phylum Chordata; class Amphibia; order Anura; family Dendrobatidae; genus Dendrobates; species Dendrobates tinctorius. Next base: position 13,799,587 of record NW_027361918.1, on the reverse strand, counting down.
TTTGCAACACAGGAACCTTTCATTTGTCAGGCTATTGGAGAAAAAGAACAAACAGGGAAACAAAACCATGCTCCACAAAACATTCTCATGCCTTTGTCCAAAAGCCAAAAAGAAAAAGCACCTAGATGCTTGCTTTCGCACCTTGATCCTATCAGGTGTTACTTGAATTAGGAACACTTAGACACTGTCAAAAACACACATGCTTGCCAAAAGCAAAAACGGGTAGAAATAATCACATTGGTAAAAGTAATGCTCATTACGCCGTCAGCAACGATTTGGATTTCTGGATCACGGAGTGAACTACTTATACGATGGACTACTTGCTAGAGATGGGGTGCACCTTACGAAGACTGGAAAACATGTATTTGGAAGTCATCTTGCTACACTTGTAAGGAGAGCTTTAAACTAGAACAACATGGGAAGGAAAGCAAAAGACCAGAAAAAGCCATACACCTGACAAATGCTATTGAGAACTCTGCTATTAGAAGTGGAAAGGAAGAACAAAGACAAAAGAATCTAATTAATAAAAATATTGGAGAAAGAGAAATCAATCACAAACTAAAATGTTTCTATACTAATGCACAAAGCATGGGCAACAAACAAGGAGAATTGGAACTACTAACACAGGAAAAAAAATATGATGTCATTGGAATCACTGAAACTTGGTGGGACGATACACATGATTGGTATACAAGACTAGAAGGATACAACTTATTTGCAAGAAACAGACTTGATAAACGAGGAGGAGGTGTCGCATTGTATGTTAGAAACGCGTATATCTGCACAGAGATTGAAGCTTCAGAGACTGGGAGTTCTGTGGAAACTGTTTGGGTAAGAATACAAGGACAGAACAATGGAAAGGACACCATTGTAGGCATTTACTACAGGCCGCCTGTGCAAGCTGAAGCTATGGATGAACTCTTTATGCATCAAATGGCCAAGTTCTCCAAAAAATATGACATAGTTGTCATGGGAGATTTCAACTATCCAGACATTTGTTGGGAATCTCTCTCAGGCAAAACTAACAGGTCAAGGAAATTCTTATCCTCTCTTGCTGACAACTTTATCTTCCAAAAGGTAAAGGAGAAAACAAGGGGAACTGCTACCTTGGATCTAATCCTTATAAACAGGGAGGAAATGGTTGAGGAGGTAAAAGTGGCTGGGACCCTAGGAGGTAGCGACCATGCTATTTTAGAATTTTGGATAACTAGAGGTGGAAGACCTGTGAAGACTCAGACGTCAAGGTTAGATTTCAGAAAGGCAGATTTTAAGGGATTCAGAAAGATAATTGGAGGGATCCAATGGCTGGATATCCTTAAAGACAAAAATGTCCAGGAAGGATGGGAAATCTTGAAAAATGAAATTCTCAAAGCACAGTTGTTAACAATTCCGAAAAGAGGGAAGAATAGGAAGCATTTAAGGAAACCAGGATGGGTGAACACAGAACTTAAGCACATGCTAAAAAGGTAGAAAAAAATGTTTATAAAATGGAAAGAGGGAGGCATATCTAAAGAAGAATATAATGCTGTCTGCAGAACCTGCAGGGCACAAATCAGATTAGCTAAAGCTGAAAATGAATTGAGGCTTGCAAGAGATGTCAAAAGCAATAATAAAGGATTTTGGGGATATGTCAAAAGTAAAAGAAAAATCAAAGATGCTATAGGATTTTTACAGGATGAAAATGATGAAATGGTAAGACAGGATGTTGAGAAGGCTGAACTTTTAAATTCCTATTTTGCATCTGTTTTCTCTCAGAAAGGAAATGTAACACCAACTGTTATTCACTGTCCTATTAAGGGAATAGAAGAATCCAGGATATCTATAAACAGAAAGATAGTGAGGAAACACTTAGCTAACTTAAATGAATTCAAGTCTCCAGGTCCAGATGAATTACACCCCAGAGTACTGAAGGAGATAGCAGAAGAAATTTTTGAACCCCTCTCCATAATCTTTGAAAATTCTTGGAGAACAGGAGAAGTGCCAGAAGACTGGAGAAGAGCAAATGTTGTTCCTATCTTCAAAAAGGGGAAGAAGGTGGACCCAGGCAACTATAGGCCGGTGAGTCTGACTTCTATACCAGGAAAGATCTTTGAACAAATTATTAAACAACATGTATGTCAATACCTGGATAAGAATGAAGTGATCAAACAGAGTCAGCATGGGTTTGTAACTAATAAGTCATGTCAGACTAACTTAATTTCCTTCTATGACGGTATCACTGATTGGGTGGATCAAGGAAATGCTGTAGATATAGTATATCTTGACTTCAGCAAAGCATTTGACAAAGTCTCTCATACAATCCTTATTGAAAAAATGACTAAGTATGGAATGGACAAGGCAACTGTTAGGTGGATTCATAACTGGCTTAGTGATCGGACCCAAAGAGTGGTCGTAAATGGCTGCACATCCAGTTGGAAGAATGTCTCAAGTGGGGTACCACAGGTCTCTGTCCTGGGCCCTGTATTGTTCAACATCTTTATCAACGATTTAGATGAAGGAATTGAGGGTAAACTGATTAAATTTGCTGATGACACAAAGCTAGGAGGGATAGCTAATACTAGAGAAGAGAGAGAGAGGATTCAAAAAGATTTAAAAAAACTGGAGAAGTGGGCAGCAACTAACAGAATGGTTTTTAACAGGGAGAAATGCAAAGTACTACATCTGGGCAATAAAAATGAAAAAAGCATATATAGAATGGGAGGAATAGGGCTAAGCAACAGCTCATGTGAAAAAGACTTGGGTATACTAATAGATCACAGACTGAATATGAGTCAACAGTGTGATACAGCAGCAAGAAAGGCAAATGCAATTCTAGGATGATTTAACAGAAGCATACAGTCTAGATCACGTGATGTCATTATTTCCCTCTACTCCTCTTTGGTCAGACCTCATCTGGAATATTGTGTCCAGTTTTGGGCACCACATTTTAAAAAAGACATCAACAAACTGGAGCAAGTTCAGAAAAGAGCGACCAGAATGGTGACCGGTCTGCAAACCCTGTCTTATGAGGAAAGGTTGCAGGATTTGGGAATGTTTAGTTTGCAAAAGAGAAGACTGAGAGGAGACTTAATAGCTGTCTACAAATATCTAAAGGGCTGTCACATTGTAGAAGGATCAACTTTATTCTCATATGCACAAGGAAAGACTAGAAGCAATGGGATGAAACTGAATGGGAGGAGACACAGATTAGATATTAGAAAAAACTTTTTGACAGTTAGAGTGATCAAAGAGTGGAACAGGCTGCCACGAGAAGTGGTGAGTTCTCCTTCAATGGAAGTCTTCAAACAGAGGCTGGACAGACATCTGACTGGGATGATTTAGCGAATCCTGCTTTGAGCAGGGGGTTGGACCAGATGGCCCAGGAGGTCCCTTCCAACTCTACGATTCTATGATTCTATGATTCATTAAACCAGCAATAGAATATGCTAACTAAGGCTAATTAAGCCAACAATATACGTTTGTGATCAAAATAAAGAAAAGCCACATGTTTCTGCCCGGGATCAAAACAGGGAACTTTCAGGAGGATGGCAAACAGGACAATCACTACACTACAGTAACCAGACAAGAGCGTTTACTGTGGTCATGGCAAGCATTAAAGATCAAGCACTCATTGTCAAAATCGCTAGTTTGCAAGAGGAACGCTGTGTTTCTGCCCAGTTTCGAACTGAGGACCTTTCGCGTGTAAAGTCAACGTGATAACCGCTACACTACAGAAACCAAGCGATTCAAACAAACAAAAAATGCTGTGGTCATGGCAAGCAATAAAGAACAAGCACTGAAAGTCAAAAAGATCGTTTTCCAAGAGAAAAAGCTGTGTTTCTGCCCAGTTTCGAACTGGGGACCTTTAGCGAGTGAGGCGAACGTGATAACCACTACACTACAGAAACCGGATGCAAACGCTTACTGTGGTGACAACAAGCAATCGAGATCAAGAACTGAAAGTCAAAAGCTTGGATACCAAAGGGTAACAGCGTGTTTCTGCCCAGTTTCGAACTGGGGACCTTTTGCGTGTTAGGCGAAAGTGATAACCACTACACTAAAGAAACCGGCTGTGGAAGGTTACTGTGGTCATGACGAGCCATCGAGAACAAAGACTCAACGTCAAAAGGTTTAATATCAACGCCTAATGTCATGCTTCTATCCAGTTTCGAACTGGGGACCGCTCACGTGTGAGGTGAACGTGACAACCACTACACTTCAGAAACTCCATGCAAAGATAAAGATGTTTAAACATGCTGAAATGAACTTGAAAAAGAAAAAAACAGCCAGCCAAAGTCAAGAGGTCTTCCTCTATGTCTGAATACAGGACAAAGTGCATTTTGAAACACAGGAACCTTTCATTTGTCAGGCTATTGGAGAAAAAGAACAAACAGGGAAACAAAACTATGCTCTACAAAACATTCTCTTGCCTTTGTCCAAAAGCCAAAAAGAAAAAGCACCTAGATGCCTGCTTTCGCAACTTGATCCTATCAGGTGTTACTTGAATTAGGAACACTTAGACACTGTCAAAAACACACATGCTTGCCAAAAGCAAAAACGGGTAGAAATAATCACATTAGTAAAAGTAATGCTCATTAAACCAGCAATAGAATATGCTAAATAAGGCTAATTAAGCCAACAATATACGTTTGTGATCAAAATAAAGAAAAGCCACATGTTTCTGCCCGGGATCAAAACAGGGAACTTTCAGGAGGATGGCAAACAGGACAATCACTACACTACAGTAACCAGACAAGAGCGTTTACTGTGGTCATGGCAAGCATTAAAGATCAAGCACTCATTGTCAAAATCGCTAGTTTGCAAGAGGAACGCTGTGTTTCTGCCCAGTTTCGAACTGAGGACCTTTCGCGTGTACAGCGAACGTGATAACCGCTACACTACAGAAACCAACCGATTCGAACAAACAAAAAATGCTGTGGTCATGGCAAGCAATAAAGAACAAGCACTGAAAGTCAAAAAGATCGTTTTCCAAGAGAAAAAGCTGTGTTTCTGCCCACTTTCGAACTGGGGACCTCTCGCGTGTGAGGCGAACGTGATAACCGCTACACTACAGAAACCGGATGCAAGTGCTTACTGTGGTGACAACAAGCAATCGAGATCAAGAACTGAAAGTCAAAAGCTTGGATACCAAAGGGTAACAGCGTGTTTCTGCCCAGTTTCGAACTGGGGACCTTTCGCGTGTTAGGCTACTTTCACACATCAGGTTTTCGGCGTCAGGCGCGATCCGGCGTCGTGCCGGAATGCCGGATCCGGCAAATGTTTAGTAAAACCGGATGTGACGGATCCGGTTTTCTGCCGGATCCGTCTTGTTCTTGACAGACAAAACCGGATCCGTCTCATCCGGTTCATCCGTTTTTCTATCTGTTTTTCGACGGATTACGCCGGATCCGGTTTTTAAAATTGACCCTCAAGGCAGAGTACACTGGCAGGATGACAGAGTGTGAAAGATTTGTGCCCTAACCAAACTTGTGTACCTTCTGGACCAACAGTATATACCTTTGCCAACCAAAGTTGGCTATCTTGTCATGGTCTACTATTTTTAGCTTTAAGCCACAGGTGTGTACCTGGTTGTGTTTTATGCAAAGTATTTCACCTTTTAACAAAAGTTGTGTACATTGTTAGGAAATCACCAACAATAAACACAACTTTTTAGGTGAAATACTTTGCTTCAAACACAACCAGGAACACAACTGTGGCAAAAAGCTAAAATTTACCCACAGTTATATACCTGGTTTTGAATACCTTTTTACCTTTGAAATACCCTGTATTTAACCTTTTTTTTAAACATAGTTCGCCGCAGAAAGAAAAGACAGACAACCATTGTGAAACGATAATTTAACTTTTATTTAAATTTTTATTTTTTTTTTAAATGTTTTTAAAGTGCAAAAAACTTTTTTAATAAAGGTTTTAAACCCAATGGGCATTTTTATTAAAAAAAAAAAAAATTACAAATCTGTGTAGTGTGGGGTGGAAATACTGCTGGAGGGGCTGCGGGACACTTCGACACTGGGTGTGTGGAGAGAGGACTGGGATCGTGGTGGGGAAGGAACAGTTAGAGGTGAAGGTGTGGAAAAAGCTACAGAATGGGTGGACATGTTGGAGGCAGAAGAGATGGTGGGCGGTGGAGTGGAGGGTTGGGCAGGGACTGTAGGAGCAGATGATGTTGATGGAAAGTTGTATGGGGAAGGAGTTTGGTACGGGGAAGGAGTTTGGTACGGGGAAGGAGTTTCGTATGGGGCAGGTTGCTGGAAGTGGGGAGATGTCTGGTACTGGGGAGGTTGCTGGTACTGGTGAGGTTGCTGGTATGTAATAGGAGGGGGAGGATGGAAAGTGGCTGGAGGGGGTGCAGATGTAATAGGAGGGGGAGGATGGAAAGTGGCTGGAGGGGGTGCAGATGTAATAGGAGGGGGAGGATGGAAAGTGGCTGGAGGGGTGCAGGTGGAGGAACTACAGTGGTGGGAGGTGGAGGTTGGGAGGTAACCTGCTGTAGAGCACCGTGGCACGAATGCATTACATGGATCTGCTGGGTAGGAGATAGTGTTGCCATGTGCTCCACAACAGACCTGAAAAAGGTGTGGTTTGGCGAAGATCTTGCTTCTGAATGCATGGTTTGCAGAAGTGTCTTCACCTCCAGAATGCTAGAGTTGATCTGCTGAAAGCCTGCGGAGATTTGCTCTGACAAGACTTTTAGACAGTTCTGGAAAGATGCATTCAGATGCAAGAACTCTTGCGCATAACTCTTTTCCTGACCCCTCTGCCGCTGCCGCCCAGTACCCGCAGGTGTACTAGAGGTGGCAGGGGCAGAAGGGTGGGGTAAAGGGAAAGCGATCTCCTCACCAGCAGCTTCATGTAATGTAGGCGGCCACGATGCTCCTGGGCTGGTGGATGGGACAGATGGGTCGAATGTGTGGGAAGGCTGGGAAGGTGCAGATGTACCGGGGCGGTCGAAGTGTCCCTCGGTGCCGGTCTCCTCAGGGATCGCCTCAGAAGGGTCCAATCGTGCAGGCTCCCGAGTGCTGCTCACCGTGCTGTGGAATAAAGAGAAAAAAAAACAATTAAAATACTGACATGGTATGGCCCTGGCTGAAAAAAAAAAGTTACATGTAACATTTTTTTTCACATGTGGTGTGTAATATTTACCTTCTGGTGAGCATTGTTTCCCGGAGGAACGACAGGGCTTGTGCGTACTTGTACTTGCTCCTGCGTCCTCCAGATCCACTCGGGGCCCGCATCTCTTTATTGAACTCCTTCTTGAAACGATCCCTCACAGACCGCCACCGATTCACAATTCTGTTCCCTGAAACGAGAAAGGAGTGGTTAGTATACAACATCAGTGTTTCACAAACTCCAGTCCTCATGGTCCCCAGGGGTCATGTTTTCAGGATTTCCATAGTAAATAGAAATCCTGAACACATGATCCGTGGGGACCACGAGGACTGGAGTTCGGGAAACACTGGTTTACATCAAGCAACCGGTACTGTATATACTTACGCTCTTTAATCTGGGCCCGAACATCGAGGTCCTCCCAGCGGCCCACAAGGAGCGAACAGATTTCCTCCCAGAGTCGTCGGGTAACGATCAGGTCAGCGTGGCGGCGGTCAGCCATATTCCAGAGCGGCTCCCTTTCTCTGATGAGATCGATGAGGCGGTCCACATCAATCCCTCCATCCTCACCGTCAGAGTCGGGAGCACGCTGTGAAGGCTGTTAAAGAAAAAGACAAAAATAACATAATTAGCCTCCACAAAAGAAATGAAATAAAAAGTGCAAAAAAACAAAGCAAAAATATTTATACTTCCACGATGGTGACCGCCGCGTTGCTGTCGCCGACGACCCTGGGAGGCACTGCGAGCACCTCTTGGCCGAGCACCAGATTGGGAAGACTAGAGAAAAAAACAAAAAATGTTATGTATTTGGATGTAGGCATTTGTTTGCTGTGTGTGGTCTGCAGAACGTTGTTTTCTATGTGTTGTGTGTAGTGTGATGTTGTGTTTCTGCGTTTGATGCAGAAAACTTACCAATTGTGAGCCCACTCCAGGTGTCTGTCCACCCCTTCCTTCTTCTTCTGGGAGCTCCTCTTCATCTTGTGATTCCTGTTTTGAAATAAAAGGCAATGAATAGACATATATTACAGAGATGATGGATTTTGGAAATAAAAACTTACCGTCAAATGCTGACGATGCGAGGGAGGGCTCCCAGAAGAAGATGTGCTGTCCTGTTGATGGCCAGACTCCATGGCTGTGGGTATTGCTGCTGCTGTTGCTGCTGCCAGTGATGCCATTTCTGCTGCTGCTGCTGCATCTCTTTGGCGGCTGTTGAATAAAGAGAAACAAAGGGCCAATGAATATCTTGATATTCCATGGCCCTAGTTTGGAGGAATGGGGGATTTGATAATTACCGTCTCTTATCTGCTGCTGGACTCCCCTCCTCAGCATGTTCCATTTGCTGCTCCATTTGTGGTGGTGCTGATGGTGCTGCTGCTGCAGATGTCTGCTGCCTTCTCCTGCTCCTGGTTCTTGGCTTGGGTTGGGTGTGGCTGAGGGTCCCATTGTCTTGCTTTTATATATCTCCTGTGGGCAGAGCTACTGAGCATGCTCAGACCAAAAAACCAGATCCGGCCGCCGGATCCGGCGCATTGCGGCGCTCATAGGCTTTCATTGTGTGAAAAAGCCGGACGCGCCGGATCCGGCGTGTCCGGCTTTTTGCCGGAGACAAAAAACGTTACAGTAGCCGTTTTTTCCAGACGCCGGATCGAGACACATTGCCGGATCCGGCGAAAACCGGAAGAAACGCATGGCCATCCGGCGCAAATGCAAGTCAATTGGGGGGAAACCAGATCCGGCATAGCATTTCGCCGGATACGGTTTCTGTCAAAAGCGCCGGATCGCGCCTGACGGCGAAAACCTGATGTGTGAAAGAGGCCTTAGGCGAACGTGATAACCACTACACTACAGAAACCGGCTGCCGAAGGTTACTGTGGTCATGACGAGCCATCGAGAACAAAGAATCAATGTCAAAAGCTTTAATATCAACGCCTAATGTCATGCTTCTATCCAGTTTCGAACTGAGGACCTTTCACGTGTAAAGCGAACGTGATAACCGCTACACTACAGAAACCAGCCGATTCAAACAAACTAAAAATGCTGTGGTCATGGCAAGCAATAAAGAACAAGCACTGAAAGTCAAAAAGATCGTTTTCCAAGAGAAAAAGCTGATTTTCTGCCCAGTTTCGAACTGGGGAGCTTTCGCGTGTGAGGCGAACGTGATAACCGCTACACTACAGAAACCAGATGCAAGCTCTTACTGTGGTGACAACAAGCAATCGAGATCAAGAACTGAAAGTCAAAAGCTTGGATACCAAAGGGTAACAGCGTGTTTCTGCCCAGTTTCGAACTGGGGACCTTTCGCGTGTTAGGCGAACGTGATAACCACTACACTACAGAAAACGGCTGCAACAGGTTACTGTGGTCATGACGAGCCATCGAGAACAAAGACTCAACGTCAAAAGCTTTAATATCAACACCTAATGTCATGCTTCTATCGAGTTTCGAACTGGGGACCGTTCGCGAGTGAGGTGAACGTGACAACCACTACACTTCAGAAACTCCATGCAAAGCTAAAGATGTTTAAACATTCTGAAACGAACTTGAAAAAGAATAAAACAGCCAGCCAAAGTCAAGAGGTCTTCCTCTATGTCTGAAGACAGGACAAAGTGCATTTTGCAACACAGGAACCTTTCATTTGTCAGGCTATTGGAGAAAAAGAACAAACAGGGAAACAAAACCATGCTCCACAAAACATTCTCATGCCTTTGTCCAAAAGCCAAAAAGAAAAAGCACCTAGATGCCTGCTTTCGCACCTTGATCCTATCAGGTGTTACTTGAATTAGGAACACTTAGACACTGTCAAAAACACACATGCTTGCCAAAAGCAAAAATGGGTAGAAATAATCACATTGGTAAAAGTAATGCTCATTAAACCAGCAATAGAATATGCTAACTAAGGCTAATTAAGCCAACAATATACGTTTGTGATCAAAATAAAGAAAAGCCACATGTTTCTGCTCGGGATCAAAACAGGGAACTTTCAGGAGGATTGCAAACAGGACAATCACTACACTACAGTAACCAGACAAGAGCGTTTACTGTGGTCATGGCAAGCATTAAAGATCAAGCACTCATTGTCGAAAGCGCTAGTTTGCAAGAGGAATGCTGTGTTTCTACCCAGTTTGGAACTGAGAACCTTTCGCGTGTAAAGCGAACGTGATAACAGCTACACTACAGAAACCAACCGATTCAAACAAACAAAAAATGCTGTGGTTATGGCAAGCAATAAAGAACAAGCACTGAAAGTCAAAAAGATCGTTTTCCAAGAGAAAAAAAGCTGTGTTTCTGCTCAGTTGCGAACTGGGGACCTTTTGCTTGTGAGGCGAACGTGATAACCGCTACACTACAGAAACCGGATGCAAGTGCTTACTGTGGTGACAACAAGCAATCTAGATCAAGAACTGAAAGTCAAAAGCTTGGATACCAAAGGGTAACAGCGTGTTTCTGCCCAGTTTCGAACTGGGGACCTTTCGCGTGTTAGGCAAACATGATAACCACTACACTACAGAAACCGGCTGCGGAAGGTTACTGTGGTCATGACGAGCCATCGAGAACAAAGACTCAACGTCAAAAGCTTTAATATCAACGCCTAATGTCATGCTTCTATCCAGTTTCGAACTGGGGACCGTTCGCGTGTGAGGTGAACGTGACAACCACTACACTTCAGAAACTCCATGCAAACCTAAAGATATTTAAACATGCTGAAATGAACTTGAAAAAGAAAAAAACAGCCAGCCAAAGTCAAGAGGTCTTCCTCTATGTCTGAAGACAGGACAAAGTGCATTTTGCAACACAGGAACCTTTCATTTGTCAGGCTATTGGAGAAAAAGGACAAATAGGGAAACAAAACCATGCTCCACAAAACATTCTCATGCCTTTGTCCAAAAGCCAAAAAGAAAAAGCACCTAGATGCCTGCTTTCGCACCTTGATCCTATCAGGTGTTACTTGAATTAGGAACACTTAGACACTGTCAAAAACACACATGCTTGCCAAAAGCAAAAACGGGTAGAAATAATCACATTGGTAAAAGTAATGCTCATTAAACCAGCAATAGAATATGCTAACTAAGGCTAATTAAGCCAACAATATACGTTTGTGATCAAAATAAAGAAAAGCCACATGTTTCTGCCCGGGATCAAAACAGGGAACTTTCAGGAGGATGGCAAACAGGACAATCACTACACTACAGTAACCAGACAAGAGCGTTTACTGTGGTCATGGCAAGCATTAAAGATCAAGCACTCATTGTCAAAAGCGCTAGTTTGCAAGAGGAGCGCTGTGTTTCTGCCCAGTTTCGAACTGAGGACCTTTCGCGTGTAAAGCGAACGTGATAACCGCTACACTACAGAAACCAACCGATTCAAACACACAAAAAATGCTGTGGTCATGGCAAGCAATAAAGAACAAGCACTGAAAGTCAAAAAGATCGTTTTCCAAGAGAAAAAGCTGTGTTTCTGCCCAGTTTCGAACTGGCGACCTTTCGCGTGTGAGGCCAACGTGATAACCGCTACACTACAGAAACCAGATGCAAGCGCTTACTGTGGTGACAACAAGCAATCGAGATCAAGAACTGAAAGTCAAAAGCTTGGATACCAAAGGGTAACAGCGTGTTTCTGCCCAGTTTCGAACTGGGGACCTTTCTCGTGTTAGGCGAACGTGATAACCACTACACTACAGAAACCGGCTGCGGAATGTTACTGTGGTCATGACGAGCCATCGAGAACAAAGACTCAACGTCAAAAGCTTTAATATCAACGCCTAATGTCATGCTTCTATCCAGTTTCGAACTGGGGACCGTTTGCGTGTGAGGTGAACGTGACAACCACTAAACTTCAGAAACTCCATGCAAAGCTAAAGATGTTTAAACATGCTGAAATGAACTTGAAAAAGAAAAAACAGCCAGCCAAAGTCAAGAGGTCTTCCTCTATGTCTGAAGACAGGACAAAGTGCATTTTGCAACACAGGAACCTTTCATTTGTCAGGCTATTGGAGAAAAAGAACAAACAGGGAAACAAAACCATGCTCCACAAAACATTCTCATGCCTTTGTCCAAAAGCCAAAAAGAAAAAGCACCTAGATGCCTGCTTTCGCACCTTGATCCTATCAGGTGTTACTTGAATTAGGAACACTTAGACACTGTCAAAAACACACATGCTTGCCAAAAGCAAAAACGGGTAGAAATAATCACATTGGTAAAAGTAATGCTCATTAAACCAGCAATAGAATATGCTAACTAAGGCTAATTAAGCCAACAATATACCTTTGTGATCAAAATAAAGAAAAGCCACATGTTTCTGCCCGGGATCAAAACAGGGAACTTTCAGGAGGATGGCAAACAGGACAATCACTACACTACAGTAACCAGACAAGAGTGTTTACTGTGGTCATGGCAAACATTAAAGATCAAGCACTCATTGTCAAAAGCGCTAGTTTGCAAGAGGAACGCTGTGTTTCTGCCCAGTTTCAAACTGAGGACCTTTTGCGTGTAAAGCGAACGTGATAACCGCTACACTACCGAAACCAACCGAGTCAAACTAGCAAAAAATGCTGTGGTCATGGCAAGCAATAAAGAACAAGCACTGAAAGTCAAAAAGATCGTTTTCCAAGAGAATAAGCTGTGTTTCTGCCCAGTTTCGAACTGGGGACCTTTCGTGTGTGAGGCGAACGTGATAACCGCTACACTACAGAAACCGGATACAAGTGCTTACTGTGGTGACAACAAGCAATCGAGATCAAGAACTGAAAGTCAAACGCTTTGATACCATTAAAGATCAAGCACTCATCGTCAAAAGCGCTAGTTTGCAAGAGAAACGCTGTGTTTCTGCCCAGCAGGGCTGCCATTAGGAATTTCAGGGCCCCATACTGTAAAAATGTTTGGACCCCCTTGAGACTCCGTCCAGGCTCCACCCCAGCCCTGCCTCCACCCCTCAAGAGTCCCACTACCCACTCTTGGAAAAACTCCACTTCTGCACCACGTCCTCACCAATCACACATTAACATTTCCCAGATCATACATATAGCCAGCAGCTTTTGTTCTGGCCAAAATAATTTTAAGCCGCCACCACAACAAGGTAGACTCTTTTGGATGAGCTCTACTGTACTGTAACTTATTAATCATTTGTTAAAATACCCAATACTCTGTTTAGGTATATTTTTCTTTTTCTTTAACCCCTTCACTACCAAGGGTGGTTTGCACGTTAACTACCGGGCCCATTTTTACAATTCTGACCACTGTCCCTTTATGAGGTAATAACTCTGAAACGCTTCCATGGATCCCGGTGATTCTGACATTCTTTTCTCGTGACATATTGTACTTCATGTTAGTGGTAAAATTTCATTCATATAACTTGCGTTTATTTGTGAGAAAAACGGAAATTTGGCGAAAATTTTGAAAATTCCGCAATTTTCCAACTTTGAATTTTTATGCCCTTAAACCACAGAGATATGGCACACAAAAAACTTAATAAGTAACATTTGCCACATGTTTACTTTACATCAGCGCAATTTTGGAACCAAAATTTTTATTTGTTAGTAAGATATAAGGGTTAAAAGTTGACCAGCGATCTCTCATTTTTGCAACACCATTTTATTTTTACGGACTACATCACATTTGAAGCCACTTTGAGGGGTCTATATGATAGAAAATACCCAAAAGTGACACCATTCTAATAACTGCACCCCTTAAGGTGCTTAAAACCACATTCAAGGAGTTTATTAACCCTTCAGGTGCATCACAGGAATTTTTTGAATATTTAAAAATAATTAACATTTAACTTTTTTTCACAAAAAAAATTACTTCAGGTTCAATTTTTTTTATTTTACCAAGGGTAACAGGAGAAATTGGACTGCAAAAATTATTGTGCAATTTGTCCTGAGTACGCTGATACCTGATATGTGGGGGGGAACCACTGTTTCGGCGCATGGCAGAGCTCAGAAGGGAAGGAGCGCCGTTTGACTTTTTCAATGCAAATTGGCTGGAATTCTGATCGGACGCCATGTCGCGTTTGGAGAGCCCCTGATGTACCTAAACAGTGGAAACCCCCCACAAGTGACCCCATTTTTGAAACTAGACCCCCCAAAGAACTTATCTAGATGTGTGGTGAGAACTTTGAACCCACAAGGCCTTCACAGAAGTTTATAACGCCCAGGCGTGAAAATAACAAAACATTTTTTTTCCACAAAAATGATATTTTTGCCCCAAAATTTTTATTTTCCTAAGGGCAACAGGAGAAATAGGACCCCAAAAGTAGTTTTGCAAATTGTCCTGAGTAGGCTGATACCCCATATGAGGGGGTAAAACACTATTTGGGTGCATGGCAGAGCTTGGAAGGGAAGGAGCACCATTTGACTTTTTCAACGCAGAATTGGCTGGAATTGAGATCAGACGCCATGTTGCGTTTGGAGAGCACCTCATGTACGCAAATAGTGGAAACCCCCAATTCTAACCCTAGCCCTAACCCTAGCCCTAACCCTAACCCTAGCCCTAACCCTAGCCCTAACCCTAACCCTAACCCTAGCCCTAACCCTAACCCTAGCCCTAGCCCTAACCCTAGCCCTAATGGGAAAATGGAAATAAATACATTTTTTTAATTTTATTATTTTTCCCTAACTAAGGGGGTGATAACGGGGGGTTTGATTTACTATTTATGGCGGTTTTTATGTTTGGCAGCTGTCGCACGCTAAAAGACGCTTTTTATTGTAAAAATAGTTTTTGCATCACCACATATTGAGAGCTATAATTTTTCCATATTTTGACCCACCAAGTCATGTGAGGTCTTATTTTTTGCGGGACGAGTTGACGCTTTTATTGGTATCATGTTTGGGCATGTGACATTTTTTGATCGCTTTTTATTTCGTTTTTTGGGACGCAGAATGAACAAAAACCAGAGTTTCATGAATTTCTTTTGGGTGGTGCGCTTATGCCGTTCCGGGTGCGGTAAAATTTATAAGGCAGTTTTATTCTTCGGGTCAGTACGGTTACAGCGATACCTCATTTAGGTCGTTTTTTTATGTTTTGGCGCTTTTATGCAATGAAAACAATTTTATATAAAAAATAATTATTTTTGCATCACTTTATTCTGCGAGCTATAACTTTTTTATTTTTTCGCTGATGATGCTGTATGGTGGCTTGTTTTTTGCTGGACAAGATGACATTTTCAGTGGTACCATGGATATTTATATGCGTCTTTTTGATCGCGCGTTATTGCACTTTTTGTTCGGCGGTAGGATAATAAATCATTATTTTTTGCTTCGTTTTTTATTTTTATTTTTTAAGGGGTTCACTTAAGGGGTTAACTATTGGGACAGTTTTATAGGGCGGGTCGTTACGGATGCGGTGATACCAAATATGTGTACTTTTATTGTTTTGGGGTTTTTTTATTTGCAAAAAATGAATTTTTTGGGGAATATTTTTTTTTTTTTTTTAATTTATTTAGCGATTTTTTTTTTATTATTTTTACACTTTTTTTAATTTTTTTTTTACTTTATTACAATGTCCCAGGGGGGACATAACTGTCCTGTGACAGATCGCTGATCTGTCAGATCACTGTGACAGATCAGCGATCTGTCACAGGCACTGCACAGGCTTCCTCATGCCTGCGCTTTGCAGGCACTGAGGAAGCCAGCTTCCTGCAGGCCCCCGGAGGTCCCCGTCGCCATATTGGATCCGGGGACCTGCAGGGAAAGAGCCCCCCGCAGCAGCGCTGCACATTGCGCTGCCGTGGGGGGCTCAGGGAAGCACGGAGGGAGCCCCCTCCCTGCCGATGCTTCCTTTTAACCCCCGGTACACCGCGATCGTGTCCGTGACCGCCCCTGACACATTGTGCCGGGTGTCAGCTATGATAATTAGCTGACACTCGGCCGCGATCAGCGGCGCTCACCACGTGGGCGCCGCTGATCGCGATGACGTAATATTCCGTCCATGGTAATTAGGTCCAGGGTCACATGGACGGAATATTACGTCAATTGTAGGTAAGGGGTTAAGGAAATGAGTCACATACTTTTTTAAAAAATAATTGAAACCAGATTGTGATTTTTTTTATAATCTGTATTTCTGATTGTAGATTATTGTATTGTTTTCTGTACATGTATGAAGCTGTCGGTGGATATCGATCTGCGCTCGGACCGCAGTACATGGACGGGCCGCCGGTCTCCTGACTAGAACTCAGCAGCCTCACAGCATGTATGAGGATGCAGGCCAGGAGATCGGCGCCCAGTCCATGCACCGCAGTGCGAGCGCAGAACAATCTAATATAGAAAGCTCAAAGTGTGTGTGTGTATGTCCGGGATAGGCATCTGCACCGTCGCAGCTACAGCCACAAAATGTCACACGTCACACGTCTGGACCCGAGACTGTCCTAGGCTATGTTGTGAGGCAAAATTTTAACCCCGTGCGTTCCAATTCACCAATTTTGCCCCTATCTACATAATGAGGAAAAAGTGTGTGCGCGTCAAGCCCCGCCCCTCATTGTGATGTTATAATGCCCCTATTTGCATACTGGGGAACCAGTGTGTGCGCATCAAGCCCCGCCCCTCATTATGATGTCACTATGGTTGACTATGGGATGGAGGATGTGTGATGGGTATATGGGCACCGGACTATGGGATGGAGGATATGTATGATGGGTATATGGGCATGGGACTATGGGATGGAGGATATGTATGATGGGTATATGGGCATGGGACTATGGGATGGAGGATATGTATGATGGGTATAAGGGCACTGGACTATGGGATGGAGGATATGTATGATGGGTATATGGGCATGGGACTATGGGATGGAGGATGTGTGATGGGTATATGGGCACTGGACTATGGGATGGAGGATATGTATGATGGGTATATGGGCATGGGACTATGGGATGGAGGATATGTATGATGGGTATATGAGCACGGGACTATGGGATGGCGGATAATTATAATTTGCTATAACTAACCACAGTTAGTTACTATGCCCGGGCAGCGCCGGGCTCTTCAGCTAGTTTCCCAAATAAAGATGTTTCCCAGTCATATATACCCACTTTTTATTTTTCCATCAATATGGCCGTGTGAGGGCTTGTTTTTTGCAGGACGAGTTGTACTTTTGAATGACATGATTGGCTTTATCAAATAGCGTACTCGAAAATGGGAAAAAAATTCAAAGTGCGTTGAAATTGAAAAAAGTGGAATTCTAGAATTTTTTTGGTCGTCTCAGCAGCCTCCAATCTCCACATGTCAGCAGCCTCCCATCTCCACACGTCAGCAGCCTCCCATCTCCACACGTCAGCAGCCTCCCATCTCCACACGTCAGCAGCCTCCCATCTCCTCACCTCAGCAGCCTCCCATCTCTTCAGCAGCCTCCCATCTCCTCACCTCAGCAGCCTCCCATCTCCACACCTCAGCAGCCTCCCATCTCCTCTCCTCAGCAGCCTCCCATCTCCACACCTCAGCAGCCTCCCATCTCCACACCTCAGCAGCCTCCCATCTCCTCTCCTCAGCAGCCTCCCATCTCCTCTCCTCAGCAGCCTCCCATCTCCTCACCTCAGCAGCCTCCCATCTCCTCAGCAGCCTCCCATCTCCTCAGCAGCCTCCCATCTCCTCAGCAGCCTCCCATCTCCTCACCAGCCTCCATCTCCTCACCTCAGTAGCCTCCCATCTCCTCTCCTCAGCAGCCTCCCATCTCCACACGTCAGCAGCCTCCCATCTCCACACCTCAGCAGCCTCCCATCTCCACACGTCAGCAGCCTCCCATCTCCTCACCTCAGCAGCCTCCCATCTCCTCAGCAGCCTCCCATCTCCTCACCTCAGCAGCCTCCCATCTCCACACCTCAGCAGCCTCCCATCTCCTCTCCTCAGCAGCCTCCCATCTCCACACCTCAGCAGCCTCCCATCTCCTCTCCTCAGCAGCCTCCCATCTCCTCACCTCAGCAGCCTCCCATCTCCTCAGCAGCCTCCCATCTCCTCACCAGCCTCCATCTCCTCACCTCAGTAGCCTCCCATATCCTCTCCTCAGCAGCCTCCCATCTCCTCTCCTCAGCAGCCTCCCATCTCCTCTCCTCAGCAGCCTCCCATCTCCTCTCCTCAGCAGCCTTCCATCTCCTCTCCTCAGCAGCCTCCCATCTCCTCTCCTCAGCAGCCTCCCATCTCCTCACCTCAGCAGCCTCCCATCTCCTCAGCAGCCTCCCATCTCCTCACCAGCCTCCATCTCCTCACCTCAGTAGCCTCCCATCTCCTCTCCTCAGCAGCCTCCCATCTCCTCTCCTCAGCAGCCTCCCATCTCCTCACCTCAGCAGCCTCCAATCTCCTCAGCAGCCTCCCATCTCCTCAGCAGCCTCCCATCTCCTCACCAGCCTCCATCTCCTCACCTCAGTAGCCTCCCATCTCCTCTCCTCAGCAGCCTCCCATCTCCACACCTCAGCAGCCTCCCATCTCCACACCTCAGCAGCCTCCCATCTCCTCACCTCAGCAGCCTCCCATCTCCTCAGCAGCCTTCCATCTCCTCACCAGCCTCCCATCTCCTCACCAGCCTCCATCTCCTCACCTCAGTAGCCTCCCATCTCCTCTCCTCAGCAGCCTCCCATCTCCACACCTCAGCAGCCTCCCATCTCCACACCTCAGCAGCCTCCCATCTCCACACCTCAGCAGCCTCCCATCTCCTCACCTCAGCAGCCTCCCATCTCCTCACCTCAGCAGCCTCCCATCTCCTCACCTCAGCAGCCTCCCATCTCCTCACCTCAGCAGCCTCCCATCTCCACACCTCAGCAGCCTCCCATCTCCACACCTCAGCAGCCTCCATCTCCTCACCTCAGCAGCCTCCCATCTCCTCACCTCAGCAGACTCCCATCTCCTCACCTCAGCAACCTCCCATCTCCTCAGCAGATTGCCATCTCCTCACCTCACTCCCCTCTGCAACTTCCTGCAAGTCCTGGCACACTGCCCGCCTCCTCTGCCTCTGCCGATTTCAGCATCTTCTGTCTCCCAGAAACATGACATGTTGCTGCTCTGCTGGAGAATGAAGAAGAGCACGCAGTGTGTCACATGACCTGTGTCAGGACCATGATGCACTTGGTCCTGCTGCTGCTTTAAAGGTACAGCACTGAATTCTGGCCGCCGCATTCACTAACAACACTGTAGGTGTATCTTTAAATCACCGCGGTGTTGTTAGGTATCTGGCTTGCAGCGGCCATGACCTATTGCACCTGTAGCCCAAACAGCAGTATCAAGAGAGGAGGGCCCGGCCTGCCAGCGCTTCCGGGCCCCTCCTTTTGCTACTGTTCATGGGGCCCCATACAGTAGTAAGGGCAGTAATTCCCTGATGGCGGCCCTGCTGCCCAGTTTCGAACTGAGGACCTTTCGCGTGTAACCCTAACCCTGACCCTAACCCTAACCCTAACTCTTAACCAAACCATACCCTGATCCTAACCCTAACCCTAACCCTGACCCTGACCCTAACCCTAACCCTTAACCAAACCATACCCTGATCCTAACCCTAACCCTGACCCTGACCCTAACCCTAACCCTAACCCTGACCCTAACCCTAACCCTAACCCTGACCCTAACCTTAACCCTGACCCTAACCCTAACCCTGACCCTGACCCTAACCCTAACCCTTAACCAAACCATACCCTGATCCTAACCCTAACCCTGACCCTGACCCTAGCCCTGACCCTAACCCTAACCCTTAACCAAACCATACCCTGATCCTAACCCTAACCCTGACCCTGACCCTAACCCTAACCCTTAACCAAACCATACCCTGATCCTAACCCTGACCCTAACCCTAACCCTAACCCTAACCCTAAACCCCCTTAACTAACCCTAACTCTAACCCAAACCCCTAAATTCCATTGTCTAAACTAATGGTAAAAAAAAAAACGCATGTGCAAAAAAACGCATACATAAGCATGCCAATGCGCACATATGCTCACCATAGACTTATAATGGGTGTCTTGCTGTAAAAAAATGCATTGCGTGTGCATGCATTGTTTTGAGGCAAGTCGGACGCTCAAAAAATGCAACAGGTTGCATTTTGTGCACCCGAGCGCATACCGCAAAAAAACGCATGCGCGGTAAAAAGCGTACAAACGCATGTGTATGCGCACATAAGCGCATCCCATGCAAAGTATAGGAGAAAAAAAATGCATGCGCTATTTAGCGCGAAAAAAAATGTAAATGTGAAACCAGCCTATCAGCGTGTTTCTGCCCAGTTTCGAACTGGAGACCTTTCGCGTGGTAGGCAAACGTGATAACCACTACACTACAGAATCCAGCTCCGGAAGGTTACTGTGGTCATGATGAGCCATCGAGAACAAAGACTCAACGTCAAAAGCTTTAATATCAACGCCTAATGTCATGCTTCTATCCTGTTTCTAACTGGGGACCGTTCGCGTGTGAGGTGAACGTGACAACCACTACACTTCAGAAACTCCATGCAAAGCTAAAGATGTTTAAACATGCTGAAATGAACTTGAAAAAGAAAAAAACAGCCAGCCAAAGTCAAGAGGTCTTCCTCTATGTCTGAAGACAGGACAAAGTGCAGTTTGCAACACAGGAACCTTTCATTTGTCAGGCTATTGGAGAAAAAGAACAAACAGGGAAACAAAACCATGCTCCACAAAACATTCTCATGCCTTTGTCCAAAAGCCAAAAAGAAAAAGCACCTAGATGCCTGCTTTCGCACCTTGATCCTATTAGGTGTTACTTGAATTAGGAACACTTAGACACTGTCAAAAACACACATGCTTGCCAAAAGCAAAAACGGGTAGAAATAATCACATTGGTAAAAGTAATGCTCATTAAACCAGCAATACAATATGCTAACTAAGGCTAATTAAGCCAACAATATACGTTTGTGATCAAAATAAAGAAAAGCCACATGTTTCTGCCCGGGATCAAAACAGGGAACTTTCAGGAGGATGGCAAACAGGACAATCACTACACTACAGTAACCAGACAAGAGGGTTTACTGTGGTCATGGCAAGCATTAAAGATCAAGCACTCATTGTCAAAAGTGCAAGTTTGCAAGAGGACCACTGTGTTTATGCCCAGTTTCGAACTGAGGACCTTTCGCGTGTAAAGCGAACATGATAACCGCTACACTACAGAAACCAACCGATTGAAACAAGCAAAAAATGCTGTGGTCATGGCAAGCAATAAAGAACAAGCACTGAAAGTCAAAAAGATCGTTTTCCAAGAGAAAAATCTGTGTTTCTGCCCAGTTTCGAACTGGGGACCTTTCGCGTGTGAGGCGAACGTGATAACCGATACACTACAGAAACCAGATTTAAGTGCTTACTGTGGTGACATCAAGCAATCGAGATCAAGAACTGAAAGTCAAAAGCTTGGATACCAAAGGGTAACAGCGTGTTTCTGCCCAGTTTCGAACTGGGGACCTTTCGCGTGTTAGGCGAACGTGATAACCACTACACTACAGAAACCGGCTGCAGAAGGTTACTGTGGTCATGACGAGCCATCGAGAACAAAGACTCAACGTCAAAAGCTTTAATCTCAACGCCTAATGTCATGCTTCTATCCAGTTTCAAACTGAGGACCTTTCACGTGTAAAGCGAACGTGATAACCGCTACACTACAGAAACCAACCGATTCAACCCAACAAAAAATGCTGTGGTCATGGCAAGCAATAAAGAACAAGCACTGAAAGTCAAAAAGATTGTTTTCCAAGAGAAAAAGCTGTGTTTCTGCCCTGTTTCGAACTAGGGACATTTCGCGTGTGAGGCGAACGTGATAACCGCTACACTACAAAAACCAGATGCAAGTGCTTACTGTGGTGACATCAAGCAATCGAGATCAAGAACTGAAAGTCAAACGCTTAGATACCAAAGGGTAACAGCGTGTTTCGGCCCAGTTTCGAAATGGGGACCGTTCGCGTGTTAGGCGAACGTGATAACCACTACACTACGGAAACCGGCTGCGGAAGGTTACTGTGGTCATGACGAGCCATCGAGAACAAAGACTCAACGTCAAAAGCTTTAGTATCAACGCCTAATGTCATGCTTCTATCCAGTTTCGAACTGGGGACCGATCGCGTGTGAGGTGAACGTGACAACCACTACACTTCAGAAACTGCATGCAAAGCTAAAGATGTTTAAACATGCTGAAATGAACTTGAAAAGAAAAAAACAGCCAGCCAAAGTCAAGAGGTCTTCCTCTATGTCTGAAGACAGGACAAAGTGCATTTTGCAACACAGGAACCTTTCATTTGTCAGGCTATTGGAGAAAAAGAACAAACAGGGAAACAAAACCATGCTCCACAAAACATTCTCATGCCTTTGTCCAAAAGCCAAAAAGAAAAAGCACCTAGATGCCTGCTTTCGCACCTTGATCCTATCAGGTGTTACTTGAATTAGGAACACTTAGACACTGTCAAAAACACACATGCTTGCCAAAAGCAAAAACGGGTAGAAATAATCACATTGGTAAAAGTAATGCTCATTAAACCAGCAATAGAATATGCTAACTAAGGCTAGTTTCACACTTGCTTCTTTTTGCAGCGCGTTTTTCCCGCAAAAAAACGCATTAAAAAAACGCATACAAATGCATACAAACGCTGCGTTTTTTTCAAGCATTTTTATGCGCATGCAGGAAAAAAACGCAGCGTTTTTGTGCGTTTGTATGCGTTTTTTGTGCGTTTGCGTTTTTTTACAGATTTTGGAAAAACCCCACAAAAAAGAAAAAACAACCATTCAACAACACACAAGACCAATGGGACTGCATTGTGGGTGTGGTATGTTAATATATAGACCCTGTCTACAGTATTCTTCACATTTGCTTGATTCTTCTCGTGACCATGGATCTGCGCTGGAAGAGTTTTCACTTCAACTTGGATTTGTACATCACGATGGCTCAGGCGTATGCAGTTGCTTGCCATGAACAAAGGAAGAGAGAGAGGCAGCGAAGATGGCGGCGTATGTGGATACATCCGATTGTTGAACTCCGGGAGAGCCGTGGGGCATACCACACCCTCTACAGCGAGCTCCAGTCAAACCCGGAGAAATTTACTGATTATATCCGGATGTCCCACGAAAGTTTCATGGATTTGCTTGCTCGTGTCCAACAATCCATCCGGAGACAGGACACACAGCTCCGTCGTGCAATTCCTCCTGAGGAACGGCTACTGGTGACATTACGGTATGTTTTAAAAACCAAGGGGTGCGGTCTGATGGTTTTTTTTTAAATTTAGTATTCAAAACCTTGGGTAATTAGTTTTCGTGAATGTACTAATATTTTATTTTATAGTTTTTTAAAATAATATACATAAATATTAATTTTACTTCTTTGTCTGTTCACAGATTCCTGGCGACTGGAGAAACCCTATCTTCACTACACTTCCAGTACCGTATTGGAATCTCTACCTTGTCTGGAATTGTTGCTGACACCTGCCGGGCTCTCTGGAATGTTCTTTGTCCAGAATTTATGCCCCTGCCCACCGCTGAAAAGTGGATGGAAATTGCTGACAAATTCTGGACAGTATGCAATTTTCCCAACTGTTTGGGAGCTGTTGATGGTAAACACATACGGATCATCAAACCCCAAAGAACGGGATCTGAGTACTATAATTACAAAAAGTACTTTTCAATAGTACTCATGGCGATTGCGGATGCCGGATGTATGTTTGTAGCAGTGGACATTGGAGCATTTGGCCGTGGTAATGACTCACAGGCTTTTAAAAACTCAGACATGGGCCGGAGGTTGTATGGCAACCAATTTAATTTCCCTATGCCACGGCCTCTTCCTCACACCGAAGCTCCGCCACTGCCCTTTGTAATGGTTGGCGATGAGGCTTTTCAAATGTGCGGAAACTTACTGAAACCCTACTCCAGCCGTGACTTGGACCACACCAAAAAAATATTTAATTACAGGCTGACCAGGGCCAGAAGAACTGTCGAGTGTGCTTTTGGGATTCTTGTCTCCAGATGGCGAATTCTGGGCACGGCCATTAATCTTAAACTTGAAACAGTCGATGAGGTGGTGAAGGCCTGTGTGGTTCTAAATAACTTTGTGATGGCTAAAGAGCACCCGACCTTTGAACTGGACGATGATGCTCCCAACCCATTGCCTGAATTCACTCAGCACACTCTCAGGTCATCCGTTGAAGTTGGCCAAATGAGGGACCAATTTGCGGCCTACTTTATTTCTGATGTAGGACGGGTGCACTGGCAAGATGAAATGGTGTAATGTTTTTGTTTGTTTATGGTAATAAAAAACCTTATTTGATACCATTACTGAGTGCACTATATTTTTTAAACTCAAATTAAATAAAAAACTTCCCATGTATAACTGAATTTTTTGATGTTCACACACCTGGGCAGGTAAATACACATATGAGTTAAAATGCAGCATTGCTAGTCTGCGTGAAATATATTGGAACGAGCAAAGCTGCAGGCCATGAATCAGGAAACCAATTTTTTTCAAGAGAAAATTGTGCAACTAGTTGAAAAAAAAGTATGTGATTTTCTCAAAACACAACCCTCAAAACCCAACCCCAATGAAAGTCAATGGTGAATACAAGTCAGCATTGAGTGGATGAATGTAATCTGCTCCATTCCAACTTACAAGTTATTACACTAGGCCTTGGAATGACTATACTAGGCCGTGGTATTTCAAATATGAGTATAGTAGGCCTTGGGCCTACTAGTATAGTCATATGTGAAATACCACGGCCTAGTATAGTCATACCAAGGCCTACTCGATTTTTACCAACTAGGATCTTGTTTCACGAAAAACAAACTGGTGAAACTAGAAAGAAACTTATTTTTTAGACAAATTTCAACAGTTTGTTTTTCATGAAACCAGATTCTAGTTGGTAAAACTAGAGTTATTACACTAGGCCTTGGAATGACTACACTAGGCCGTGGTATTTCAAATATGAGTATAGTAGGCCTTGGGGCTAGTAGTATAGTAATATGTGAAATACCACGGCCTAGTATAGTCATACCAAGGCCTACTGTAATAACTCGATTTTTAACAACTAGCATCTTGTTTCACAAAAAACAAACTGGTGAAACTAGAAAGAAACTTATTTTTTAGACAAGTTTCAACAGTTTGTTTTTCATGAAACCAGATCCAAGTTGGTAAAACTAGAGTTATTACACTAGGCCTTGGTATGACTATACTAGTCCGTGTTATTTCACATATGACTATATTAGGCCTTGGGTTGGTTTTTAACATGTATTTACCCATCAGTGTGTGTGAGCGGCGCAAACAACATTAATGAAACTTTGTAATGGTGAACCACAAATGTAAATTTATTTTTAATC
Source organism: Dendrobates tinctorius (assembly GCF_039654945.1). Taxonomy (NCBI): domain Eukaryota; kingdom Metazoa; phylum Chordata; class Amphibia; order Anura; family Dendrobatidae; genus Dendrobates; species Dendrobates tinctorius. The sequence goes on along the minus strand of NW_027361918.1, from coordinate 13,774,228 downwards.
ACAAAAATAAACCAAAAAATTATTTTTTACGGCGTTTGGGGGCAGATGGTTTCAATTTGGGGGTGTGCAGGGAATATGCAACACTTGCAGTTGAAGACGGTGTTTGAGGGGAAGGGGCAACAAAACTTGTGGGGGAAGGTAGTCCAGTTAAGGGAATTAAACTAGGAACACTTGGAGGAGAGGAAATCTGTTCAGGTACATTAGTTGTAATGGCATGTCGCCGTAGGCTTGTGTGCCTGGACCGACTTTGGCCCAATGCCCGCCTTGATAGATTTCGCCTTGAACTAGGGGCAAATATTGAGTGTAGGTCCCCCGTCTGCTGGTGTGGCTGCTGCTGCTGCTGAGGTGGCTGCTGCTGCTGCTGAGGTGGCGGCTGCTGCTGAGGTGGCTGCTGCTGCTGCTGAGGTGGCTGCTGCTGCTGCTGAGGTGGTTGCTGCTGCTGCTGAGGTGGCTGCTGCTGCTGCTGAGGTGGCTGCTGCTGCTGCTGAGGTGGCTGCTGCTGAGGTGGCTGCTGCTGCTGAGGTGGCTGCAGCTGCTGCTCTTCGTTGGCAGTGCTCGTCCTTGCAGGAGGACTGGTGGCGGCAGTGATGGTCCAGGTTTGCAGAGTGGTGGTGGCAGGGCTACTACATGTTGTTGTAGCGGCAGGGCTGTTCCATGTTTGCCTAGTGGTGGCTGAGCTCCACGCATGCATGGGAGTGGCGGTGGTGCTCCAGACAGGAGCAGCGCTTGCCATGGTGGTGTCGGTGAAGTGACCAGCTGCACTCAGACTTGTGGTGGTGTAACGGTGGGTGTCCTGGCTTTGAATAGAGGTGTCCGTGCAGTGGTATGCAGCACAAGTCGGTAGTGAGGTGAAGCGAGTCAATGGTGGCACAGGTGGAAATGACACCACTGACTGCTGACCGTACCGATTATGCTGCATAGCCTGCAAGAAAGCATTGTTGCAGGCCTGCAGCACATTCAGCTGTTGCTCAGGACTAAGGTGTTCCGCCATGCCCTTTTCAATCTTACTAAAAAAATGGTGTGCTGGTCTGTTGAGGTCGGCCTCCAGACGGTCAAGGCGCTGTTCTACAGAATTGAAGCGGTGTTCAAAGTGGTTAAAACCACGTTCCATGAGTGCAAAACCGCTTTCAACTCTGTCGGACAGTGACTTGAGGCTGGAATTAAAGGCCTCGCTCAAATGCATAAACTCGGGCAAGACATTCCTGTCCAAGGCCCTCTGCCGCTGGCGGGTAGTGCCCGCATAACCAGTGGCAGAGACCTGGGACAGGGGAACACCTGATGGCCCAGCTTCCTGGTCATCAGCTGTGTGTGTGGCTGACCTGCAAGGTGCTTCCTGGCTGTCGGATGGCTGGGACGGGTCAGAGGACGTCCGAGGAAGGACCGCTCCAGGGCCAGGTTGCAGGGTGCTGCTCCAGGTGCTGTGGAAGAAAGGAAAATCATTACTACCATGCCTTTACAAGAAGCATCAGCTGTGGATTAGAAAAACACAGATTAATAAAAATAAAAACCCAAAATTTATAATACTTACGATCTCGTGGCAAGGACCGGTCTTAGGAACTGCAACGCGTGATAGTGACGATATCTAGTTCTGGTCCTTGACGCAGATCCACTGCGAACCTGGCCCTCAGCACGAACATCACTGTTGAAGCGGTCCTTGATCGAACGCCAACGTGTTCGGACTTTGTCCACTGTTGTTAAAAAAAAAACAGTGCCGTCAAGGACAACAGTCACTGCGGCACAATATAGCAATACAATACTCAAAGCAGTCACTGTAGACCCCGATGACACTGTTGGGTTTCCTGCTAGAATACACCTAGCACGAAACCCAACAGTGCCGTCAAGGACAACAGTCACTGCGGCACAATGTAGCAATACAATACTCAAAGCAGTCACTGTAGACCCCGATGACACTGTTGGGTTTCCTGCTAGAATACATCTAGCACGAAACCCAACAGTGCCGTCAAGGACAACAGTCACTGCGGCACAATGTAGCAATACAATACTCAAAGCAGTCACTGTAGACCCCGATGACACTGTTGGGTTTCCTGCTAGAATACACCTAGCACGAAACCCAACAGTGCCATCAAGGACAACAGTCACTGCGGCACAATGTAGCAATACAATACTCAAAGCAGTCACTGTAGACCCCGATGACACTGTTGGGTTTCCTGCTAAAATACACCTAGCACGAAACCCAACAGTGCCGTCAAGGACAACAGTCACTGCAGCACAATGTAGCAATACAATACTCAAAGCAGTCACTGTAGACCCCGATGACACTGTTGGGTTTCCTGCTAGAATACACCTAGCACGAAACCCAACAGTGCCGTCAAGGACAACAGTCACTGCGGCACAATACAGAGCAGGGAAATACTCACTAAACGCCTTTTTGGAGGATGCTGTGGTGCTGTCCCAGCCATCCATCAACGCTCCGGCCACCTCATTCCATAGCCGCCGGGTCACCACAATGTCCTTGTGCAGCCGGTCACGGCTGTCCCACAACGGCGAACGCTCCTGGACCAGGCTGATGAGCTGCTCATTATCCAGGTAGACGTCTTCATCCCGTTGTGGAACCTAGACAAAACACATTCATTAGAATAATCAAATTTAAATTGAATAAAAAGTTACAAAAAAAGAAACATCAAAAAGAGTAAAAATAGAAGATAAAAAATAAAGAACATTACAAATCATTTGATACATACATTCCGTATCACCACCGGGACTTGGCTTCGCTGCTCCTGCTCTTCGCCCTCACTAGTCCCGTCCGCAGAAGATGATGATGACGATGTCTTAAAAAAGTTGAAAAAAACGTAAGAGATTTGGAGAAGCAGCAGATATACTTACCAGATGCACGAAAATAATCACCTCACGGTCTGCTTGCGCCAATTCCTGCCGCGATGGGGAATACTCGGATTCTGAAGACATACTGCATGTAAAAATAATAAAAATCATTAGTACATACATAATTTAAAAGGACAGGCATATAATGTAATATACTCACATTCTTCGCTGATAGAAGATGGGTTCCTTGTTGACTGTCTGCTCTCCAATCTGTCAGTGTAGTAGTGGCAGAGTTTTGGCAGGCACCTCCTTTATATAGACTTTTTTTTTTTGACTTTAGAAGATTATAACTAGTACAACAAGTGGACACCACCAAAAAAACGCAGCGCTAAAAAAACGCTTACATGCGCATGCCAGTGCGCACGTATGCGCATCCATAGGCTATAATGGCCATTTTTAGCGCAAAATGTGCGCATACGTGCGCATGCGCTTTTTTGCAGGGCCAAAAAATGCAACATGCTGCGTCTGTAAAATACAAACGCACACCCCAAAAAAACGCAGCGCATGAAAATCGCATACGTGCGCATGCCAGCGCGCAGGTATGCGCACCCATGTTAAATATAGGGGAAAAAACGCATGCGCACGTATGCGTTTTTTTACAGCGCAAAAAAACGCAAATGTGAAACCAGCCTTAGTGTTCTTATTCCTGAACACCTGCTAACCAGTATAAGAAACACTAATTTTGCTAAGAGTGTGTGGTACTACACTTTAATATGAGCTAATGTGGCCTACACAACTCTAAAGTGGAATGTTTGGTGAACTTTATTTCCTTTTTTTGTTTTTTTTTGGGAAAAATAAAAGGATGTGACCAAAGTTTGAAAGCTATAGTATCACAAACTTTTTGGAGCGATTACAATGCAGGAAGCTAACCTACAATGCAATTGATGAGGCTCCAAAAAATAGGGTGATACTAGTCTGGCTTGCCCTGAAGGGCACAAGCCAGCAAAAAGGCTCCTCTATCTAATCCTATATAGTGTTTGCAACCAACCAATGACAATGGATGCGGATGGAAGCACACTATTATAGGAGCAAAAATCTGGACAAATTAGCTGCAAAAAAAGGACTATGTATGAGGCAGCGACGCACGCTGAGCGGACTACAACCAGCGGTGGCTGTAGAACACACTGCAACGGGAGCTGCACTCACACACAGAGAGACCTATCAGACAGCCAAAATCAGTGCAGAGAAATGGGCTATAGCACTGAAAGGCTGCTGAAAGGCTCCGCTGTCCACTCCTTTAGTGTTTGCAACCAATGTATATGGATACGTATGGAAGCACACTATACAGGAGAAAAAAAAGCAGCAATAAAAGAAAAATGTGTATGAGGCAGACACACGCTGGGCGGCCTACAAGCAGACGTGCCTGCAGGACACACTACACAGCGTGGGTCTGCACTCACGCAGCCCTTGCAGACAGCTATTAAAACAGCGCTGCTGGGCTAATAAAATGCTACAGTGGTGGATTATGTAGCCTGGGTAGAGCAATAGATATGTTTGATGATCGCTATTTCTAACTGTCCCTCACAGTCTTCAACAGCAGCCTGTCCCTAACTGAATTCACTGCAGAGTGAACCCGAAATGGCGGCTGCTGCGGTTTTTATAGTGCATCATGACATCATTTCAGCAGCCAATCACAGCCATGCCAGTAGTTATCATGCCTACATGCCTAAAAGGATGTGCCCACACTTCTGAGGATCCCCATTGGCTGAATCAAATCGAGCGGGCTCCTAGCATTATGGGAACTTCCGATTTTGGTATTTAATATGAAAAAAGTATCGGAACTAAGTATCAGAATTCTGATACAGCTAATATCGGCTGATACCCGATACTTGCGGTATCGGAATGCTCAACACTAGTCTCCATATCTTATTTGTCTCCACACGTGAGAAATAATTACTGAACGTAGTAGATTAAAGAAAACTGGTAACGTACAACACAGGGACGGCTCAGGGGCCACACAAGCACAAAAACCACACCGGTACAGGGACACAGTGGCCATGTAGGCACAGGAACCACACTAGCACAGTAACCACACCAGCACATGGGCCGCACAGGGACCACATGGGTACAGGGACCACATGGGCACAGATCACACAAGTACAGGGATAACACAGTCACAAGGGCCGCACGGGTCACAGGGAATGCATGGGCACTGGTACCATATGAGAACAAGGACTACACTGGCACAGGGACCACATAAGCACAGGGACTATGCCAGCATGGGCACCACGCCGGTACAGGGACCACACCAGCATAGGGTCCATATGAAAACAGGACCCACACCAGTACAGGGTTCACACAACTGAGGTCCATACCGGCATAAAGACCACATGGCAACAGGATACACACTGGTTTAGGGACCACACAAGCACAGGAACAACAAGAGCACAGGGACCATATTGACATAAGAACCAAAATAGTATAGGGTTCACATGGGTGCAGGGACCAGAACAGTACAAGGGCTACACTGGTATAGAGACCACATGGACACAGGGTCCACACCACTTTAGGAATCTCACTAGCACTAGGACCACTCTAGCATAGGGACCTTACAAGCAAAAGGACTGCACCAGCACATGAGCTCACCTAAGGAGACGCCACTGTGCTCCTCATCTCACTGTCCACTCCACCCAGTTTAGCATAGTTCAGGATTGTAATACAGGATGGGCCTACAGGTCATTCAGGCCCTACATACTATGGTCTCTCCCAGGCTACAGGGATCCTCCTCATGCTGCACGTCTTACTACAGCCACCTCGGGGTTGTTACACACCACCCTAGCCCATCATTGGTTCCCTTATTGGTCTGACGGTTACCATAACCGTCGGAGCTAGAGTCTACGCTGATTGTGCTGTCTGCCTACTCTGCCACTTTCCACTCAGTCTTGAGGCCCTTCTTGGCACAAAGAGACCATACTACTTCCATCGCCACCACTCACTGTCTGACAGTCCATTGTCCTTCTCAGTTCTACACAGGCCCCTGTTAGAACATCATGTCTACAGCAACAACACTCAGTCTCCTTCACATCACTATAGAGTGAAAGATTAATCAATTAAGGTGGTCCGAACAAGGTCTACAGTATTTACTGCAAAGACCTTCATCACCACATACTATATGTCCACCCTCTCCCAGAATGGCATCTAACCTCCTCCCTAAATGGGCTCTTCAATGTATGTATACAAACATGCTCCATTCACAGCCATCTTTCAGCTCAGTCCTCTAACTTGAAGCTTGTGGGCCCCAATGCAAAATTTCTAAAAGGGCCTCAACCATTAAGGTTCTTTAGTAGTATTGGTATTCTACTATGTGCCAAAGGGACCTTTTGATTTTTCCTAGGCTCAAGGGCTTAAATGCAACTGCAACCACAACATGCACTTTAGTTGCGTCCTTCATTAAATTCCCTCTTTTGCCCAATTACAGAGCCACATGTACGCACTCCAGCTGACCTGCAAAGAAAAGAACACAGTGCAACTCCATGCATGTAAATGGTACAACCAGTAACATCAGAGAAGCCCCTTTAAGAAAATAGACCACAGTAATGCTCAGTCCATAGGTTGCATCCACAAAAAATGGGGCATCGAACATGAGGCTAGGATTTCATTGTGGATCTCTTGAGATGTTGAATGGCCCCTTGAACATCTTTATTTCTTAGGCTGTAGATAATGGGGTTCAGCATTGGGGTGACCATGGTATAAAACACCGATAAAAGCTTATCCGATAAGTGCCCTGAATATTGGGGCTTCATATACATTATAATAGCTGTGCCATAGAAGAGGACGACTATGATCAAGTGGGAGATGCAAGTGGAGAAAGCCTTGTATCTGCTAGAGCGGATCTTCAGAACTGCCAGGATGATGTGACCATATGAGTAAAGGATACATGAGAAAGGAACCAGGAGAAATACGTAGCTCCCAACCAACTTCACCGCAACCACATTAAAGAGGGAAAGATCATTGCATGAGAGTTCCATTAATGACGGAGCTTCACAGAAGAAGTGGTCAATTGGAGTGAACTTACAAAATGTGAGTTGACACAGAAGGTAAATGTCCACCGACGATATGACGCTTCCTGTCAGCCATGAAGCACTTATCATTACAACACAAGTCATTGTCTTCATGATCACATTGCAAGGTAAGGGATTACTGATGGCGACGTATCGATCGTAAGCCATAAAAGCCAAGAGAACGCACTCAGTCTCACCAAGAAGAAGGAAGCCATACATCTGGACCAAGCAACCAATGTAGGAAATGCTCTTCTTCTCCATGAAGAAATTGACAAGCATCTTGGGAATGATAATGGAGGTGAAGCAGATGTCCAGGAAGGACAAGTTAGCTAGGAAGATATACATAGAATTGTGCAGCTGACGGTCATATCTTACCACCACGATGAGCAGAAGATTCCCAGCCATGGTGGTTATACACAGGATCAAGAATATCTGAAAAAGTAGAACTTGTACAACGTGGTCAGTGGAAAATCCCAGAAGAATGAATTCTGTCACATGGCTGTCATTTCCCTTTTCCATGTTGAGAAAGGTTTATAGATTGGACCAAGATGAACTGAAGAAAAATCTGAAAAAATAGATTCCAAGAACATGCTCTGTTATGAATGAGTCACCGTAGGAGGCAAACACAAAAATAGTCGCTACGTCCTGAAAACCAGAGAAGTTGGCAGCTATCAGATTGCAGACCCCTGAACCTATCAACACAACTAGCAGTAGCCGTGGGGGGTTCCTACGGTGCCCTAGACACCTCGATCACAGCCGGAGAGCTAAATAGCGTAAAGACAGAAAGGGAAATCTAAACTGCCCCAGAGCAGACCCCAAAGTAATAGGCAGCCCCCAACATATAATGACGGTGAAGCAAGATGAAAAAACACTTACATAGATAGAAAGATAGGCTGAGCAAACGATGGGGCCCAAGCTAACTAAATAGGACAGGAAAGGAAGGTTGCTGTCTGCAATCTGCCAAAACCCTATCAAAGACCAGAGCCAACAGACTGATATGGAAAAAAGCCCTGAAGACGCTAGGCTTCAAAAATACTATATCAGTACTCAGGTATTTTCTGAAGACAGAGCTAATAGGAATTCAGCTCACCCCAGCAGGGAATGGCAGAAATCCAGAAAAACAAAGCAAAACAAAATCAAAGCACAAATGAAAAAAGCAGAGCAGAAAACTTAGCTTTTGAGGAGCAGGAATCCAGACTGGTCTCCAAGAATCCCTCAGAGAAATCACCCGCAAGGCAGAAGGGCGTCGCCGGCCTTATATGCAGTCTGTGACTCCACTCAGCCAGTCATCATCATTAGGCTCAGGTGCTTGATAATCAGGCTCGCTACCTTCCTTTACCAGAAGAGGGAGTTCACCAGACCTCAGCAGCGAAGGGGAAAATGAACTCACAACAGTACCTCCCCCTTGAGGAGGGGTCACCGAACCCTCAACCACGCCTCCAGGGCGATCAGGGTGAGCCCGATGAAAGGCACGCACCAATCTTTTGGCATGAATATCAGAGGCAGAGACCCAGGAATTATCCTCCTGACCATAACCCTTCCACTTAACCAAATACTGGAGTCTCCGTCTAGCCAGACAGGAATCCAGTATTTTCTCTACCTCATATTCCATGTTACCTTCAACCAATACAGGATCCGGAGGTGCCACCCCAGGAACAACTGGTTCAACAAACCTCTTCAACAAGGACTTGTGGAACACATTATGGATTTTAAATGTGACAGGAAGAGCCAAACGAAAAGAGACCGGATTAATAATCTCCAAAATCTTGTAAGGTCCAATAAATCTAGTCTTAAACTTAGGAGAAGCCACCTTCATAGCAATATTTTTTGATGATAACCACACCAAATCACCAACCTTAAACTGGGGACCAATGGTCCTATGTCGGTTGGAAAACCGCTGGGCCTTTTCCTGGGAGAGAGATAACTTATCCACCACTTGGTCCCAGATCTGGTGCATTCTCTCCACCACAGTGTCAACACCTGGGCAGGCAGAAGGCTCCACCTGCCCTGAAGAAAATCGAGGATGAAACCCAAAGTTACAAAAAAAAGGTGACATCAAAGTGGCAGAACTAGCTCTATTATTTAAAGCAAATTCGGCCAAGGGCAAAAATGAAACCCAATCATCCTGATCAGCGGAAATAAAACATCTCAAATACGACTCCAAGGTCTGGTTTGTTCTCTCTGTCTACCCATTGGTCTGAGGGTGAAAAGCAGAGGAGAAGGACAACTGAATTCCCAGCTTGGAAGAGAAAGTCCTCCAAAATCTAGACACAAACTGAACTCCTCTGTCAGATACAATGTTCTCAGGAATCCCATGCAAGCGAACCACCTGTTGCAAAAACAGGGGCACCAACTCAGAGGAAGACGGCAACTTAGGGAGTGGTACAAGATGAACCATCTTAGAGAACCTATCACAAATCACCCAAATAACAGTCATTCTTTGAGAGACAGGCATATCAGAGATGAAATCCATTGAAATATGGGTCCATGGCCTCCTGGGGATTGGCAAAGGCATCAATAACCCACTAGAGTGAGAACAAGCTTTAGACCTGGAGCAAGTCCCACAGGACTGCACAAAATTCCTGACATCATGAGACAAGGTGGGCCACCAAAAAGACCAACTCACCAGATCTCTAGTACCAAAAATACCTGGATGACCGGCCAATGCAGAGCAATGAACTTCAGACAGCACTCTCATCTTCCACTGGTCAGGAACATACAACTTTCCACTGGGATAACACTCAGGTTTGTCCTCCTGGAACTCTTCCAGAGCACGTCTCAAATCGGGCGAGATGGCAGAAAGAACTACCCCTTCGCCTAAGATGGTAGCAGGCTTGGTCACCACAGGAGAATCAGCAAAGAAGCTCCTAGAGAGGGAGTCTGCCTTGACATTCTTAGTTCCAGGAAGAAAAGAGACCACAAAATCAAAACTTGTAAAAAACAAGGCCCACCTAGCCTGTCTAGGGTTCAAGCGTTTAGCCGACTCTAGGTAAATCAAATTCTTGTGGTCAGTGAGGACCACGACTTGATGTTTAGCTCCCTCCAACCAATGTCTCCACTCCTCAAATGCCCATTTCATGGCCAACAGTTCCCGATTCCCCACATCGTAGTTACGTTCAGATGGAGAGAACTTTCGGGAAAAGAAAGCACAGGGATTCATTTTAGATGTTACAGGATCCTTTTGGGACAAAACAGCTCCTGCACCAATCTCAGAAGCATCCACCTCTACCTGGAACGGGAGTGAGACATCAGGTTGCCGCAAAACCGGGGCGGAGGTGAATCTTCGCTTCAGCTCCTGAAAGGAAGAAACAGCCTCCGGAGACCAATTCAACACATCAGCACCCTTCTTAGTCAGATCAGTCAATGGCTTGGCAATACTAGAAAATTTTGCTATAAATTTACGAAAAAAATTAGCAAAACCCAAAAACTTCTGGAGGGCATTCAAAGAAGTGGACTGAACCCAATCATAAATGGCCTGTACCTTGGCCGGGTCCATTTCAATAGTTGACGGAGACAAAATAAATCCCAAAAATGAAATCCTCTGTACTCCAAAAAGGCATTTCGATCCTTTGACATACAGGGAATTCTCCCTCAAGATCCGGAACACAGTCTGAATATGTTCCACATGAGAATCCCAATCCTTGGAGAAGATCAAAATATCATCCAGATAGATAATCAAAAATTTAGCGACAAAGTCTCGGAAAATATCGTTCATGAAGCACTGGAAGACAGAAGGGGCATTAGTGAGCCCAAAAGGCATCACCAGGTACTCAAAATGTCCCTCCGGGGTATTAAACGCCGTCTTCCATTCATCCCCATGCTTAATGCGGATAAGATTATACGCCCCCCTGAGGTCAAGCTTGGTAAACCAGCAAGCACCTTTAACTCTAGAGAATAGATCCGAAATCAGGGGTAACGGATACTGATATTTAACCGTAATTTTGTTGAGGGCACGATAATCAATACAAGGCCTTAATGAACCATCCTTTTTGGCCACGAAAAAAAAAACGGCACCTTAGGGTGAAGAGGATGGTCTAATATGGCCCTTCTCCAACGCCTCCTTAATATAGGATCGCATAGCCTCGTGCTCGGGTACAGATAAATTGAAGAGCCGACCCTTGGGAAATTTACACCCCGGGCTCAGTTCAATTGCACAATCATAACTCCTATGAGGAGGCAAAGACGCAGACTCATTCTCACTAAATACATCATAAAAGTCCGCCAAATAGTCAGGAACATCATGCGACTGAGGAGAGGTGGAAAAAAACGGAGCCTCACTAAAGGCACACCGACAACCCCAACTCACCACAGACACAGATTTCCAATCCAAAACTGGGTTATGAATTTGTAACCAGGGAAACCCCAGAACAATGGTATCATGCAGATTATGCAACACCAAAAATCTGCAATTTTCTTGATGGTCTGGGGCGACCCGCATAACCACCTGGGTCCAAAACTGAGGTTTATTTTTCGCCAAAGGAGTAGCATCAATCCCCCTCAAAGGGATAGGCGTCTGCAGAGGTGTCATCGGAAATCCACAACGTTTAGCAAAATCCAAGTCCATTAGATTTAGAGCTGCTCCCGAATCCACAAAAGCCTTGGCGGAAAATGTGGACAGGGAGCAGATCAGAGTAATAGCCAGAAGAAACTTAGGTTGAACACCACCAACAGAAAACGTGTGTGCAAAATGTTTCTCTCGTTTAGGGCAGACAGAAATAATATGCGAGGCATCTCCACAGAAAAAACACAACTTATTACGCCTTCTGAACTCCTGACGCTGCTCCCTGGACAAAACTCTATCACATTGCATAGGTTCAGACACCTGTTCAACTGGTGGCAACACCTCTCGTGCAATCCTGCGTTCACGCAAACGCCGATCAACCTGAATGGCTAATGACATAGAATCGTCCAGACCAGAGGGAACAGGAAATCCCACCATAGTATCTTTTATGGCTTCTGACAAACCCTTCCGAAAGAGAGCAGCCAAGGCATTATCATTCCAGGTAGTAAGGACCGCCCACTTTCGGAATTTTTGACAGTACAATTCTGCAGAATCTCGACCCTGGTTCAATGCCAACAGGGTCTTTTCAGCCTGATCAATAGCATTAGGTTCATCATACAACAACCCCAAGGCTTGAAAAAATGCGTTCACATTAGTCAGAATAGGATCATCTGGTTTCAAAGAAAACGCCCAATCCTGGGGATCGCCACGCAGCAAAGAGATGACAATTTTAACCTGCTGCGCGGAGCTCCCTGACGAGTTAGGCTTCAAGGCAAAAAATAATTTACAATTATTTTTGAAATTCAAAAATTTAGACCGATCCCCAAAAAATACATCAGGTGTAGGGATCTTTGGTTCAACAGCATGTGAACTAGCAAGGTAGGCGGAAATTCCCCGCACTTCAGCAGCGAGCTGCTCCACACGATCAGATAATTGCTTTATCTCCATTGAGAGAAAAAAAAATTCCCCCTACGGCCTCAGAGATATAGAGGAAAAAATATACACTTTTTTTTCTTTTTTACAATTCCTTCCTACTATTGAGAACCCTAGGATCTGCGGTATGGCGGGTGATTCTGTTATGATTGAATCACCGTAAGAGGCAGACACAAAAATAGTCGCTACGTCCAGAAAACCAGAGAAGTTGGCAGCTATCAGATTGCAGACCCCTGAACCTATCAACACAACTAGCAGTAGCCGTGGGGGGTTCCTACGGTGCCCTAGACCCCTCGATCACAGCCGGAGAGCTAAATAGCCTAAAGACAGAAAGGGAAATCTAAACTGCCCCAGAGCAGACCCCAAAGTAATTGGCAGCCCCCAACATATAATGACAGTGAAGCAAGATGAAAAAACACTTACATAGATAGAAAGATAGGCTGAGCAAACGATGGGGCCCAAGCTAACTAAATAGGACAGGAAAGGAAGGTTGCTGTCTGCAATCTGCCAAAACCCTATCAAAGACCAGAGCCAACAGACTGATATGGAAAAAAGCCCTGAAGACGCTAGGCTTCAAAAATACTATATCAGTACTCAGGTATTTTCTGAAGACAGAGCTAATAGGAATTCAGCTCACCCCAGCAGGGAATGGCAGAAATCCAGAAAAACAAAGCAAAACAAAATCAAAGCACAAATGAAAAAAGCAGAGCAGAAAACTTAGCTTTTGAGGAGCAGGAATCCAGACTGGTCTCCAAGAATCCCTCAGAGAAATCACCCGCAAGGCAGAAGGGTGTCGCCGGCCTTATATCCAGTCTGTTACTCCACTCAGCCAGTCATCATCATTAGGCTCAGGTGCTTGATAATCAGGCTCGCTACCTTCCTTTACCAGAAGAGGGAGTTCACCAGACCTCAGCAGCGAAGGGGAAAATGAACTCATAACAATGCTCATAGTCAGAAGCAATTTTGAACAAATGCTATTTTTTATATCTACTTTACATAATGATATTTTTGTTCCCTATATTGTTGCATGTTTCACGTAGGGGTGCCACGTCACTCGGAGGACCCTCTAATGGTCTGAATTAAAAGGGGACAGTTTTCTACCCATTATTTAATATCTTAGGAAGAGCGAGGAGTGAGCGGGTGTGCAAAAGATATTGGCTTGTGCCCATCACAAAAGAGCGTTACACTGAGTAACCTGGGAGGTGCAATGTAATGATTGCAGAGGGGACTAGTGAGGGAGAGCTGGGATTGGTATTAGCAATGTCCAGTCTGGACTGCCGGGAGCACGTAAAGAATATCTGCAAGGAAAGATCATGGCGGTGCCAAACTGGACTGTCCCAATACCCTATTGTGATACCAGAGGAGCCATCATTGTCTCAGGTTAAAGCTGTACTCTACTGATACTATGGGTCTTGCACCTCTATGACTATGAGGCTTGTATCAAGAACGGGTATAATTTCTAACTATACATTGAGTATTCTGGGCTTTCAGTGTCCTCGTGAGTATGAGATGGTAGAATATTTTCTTGGCTTCATCCTATGATCCAGTGTGTGTTATAATTAGTCAAATATAACAAAGTGGGTAATATTCCATAACATACAACAGCGATACTAAATGACTCCTCCTACTTTTTATGGTATGGAGGATCTCGGAAATAATCAGAATCAATATTCCAGCTGAGGCTTCAGTGAGGAGACAGAAAATAAATGTTATCCTGGACATAATATGATGAGAAGATGACGATACTGCGAGGAGATGTGTGAAGCAGACGGCCCTCATCAATATGGGACAATCACATGAATCAGGAGCCGGAGGAAACCTGCAGACCCAAACACAAGACAGGTCATTCTGGAAAAAACAATCTTATATAATGGTATAAAAATTAGGCTAATACTACAACTACAATACTACCAATAGCAGAAAATACATTATAATATACAACCCTAAATCCAAAAGAGTTGGGTCTCTGTGTATAGAATGCAAAGAAATCAAGAATGTGATCATCTGGAAATCTCTCTTATGGTCATACTTTACCACACAGAACATAGAAGAGATCAGAAGTTGAGCTTTGGACATTTTTCCATTTCATTTGAAAAATTATGTCATTTAATATATAATGGCAGTGACACTTTTCACAAAAGTTAGGACAGGGTTAACACAAAGCTGGAAAAGTCACATGACTGATTAAAAAGAGCATGTAAGAGAGGCAGAGTCTCTCCAGGAGCAAAGATAGTCAGACTTCATAAATCTGAATCTAAACCCACAATTTGAGAAAACCGGTCCTCAAAATAAAATTACTAAGGCTGTGTGCACACGCTGCGGATTTTGCTGCGGTTCCGCAGCGGTTTTGGCCTCTGCAGACCCGCAGCAGTTTCTGCTGCGGTGTACAGTACAATTGTTTTCTATGAGAATTCAAAACCGCTGTGCACATGCTGCGGAAAAAACCGCGCGGTTTATTTTCCGCAGCATGTCAATTGTTTGTGCGTTTCTGCCGCGGTTCCGCACCCATAGGACTTCATGGACTTTGTAAAATCCGCATAAAAACCGCAGATCTAAAAAGATCTGCGGTTTTTCCTGCGGATTGGGTGCAAAAAACCGCAGCGGAATGGGGGGAAATGATGTCAAGGCGGGAGGAAGTGTAGTGTGTGGGCGGAGTATAGTGTGCAGTGACAAGATTTCTGGCAAGATGGAGGGCTACCGGCGCATGGAGATGGACGTGGGGCGTTTGATAGACTTGATATGTATGTATGTTTGTATGTATGTATGTATATATGTATGTGTCTGTCTGTGTGCGTCTCCATGCGACGGTAGTGCGACAATTGTGCTCAATCGCCGCATGGGCCTGCTGCTCCCATCCGGCCATGTGATGGGAGAGTAGGCCCTGCGGCCACCGAGCACAATTGTACAGTGCTAAACACGTAACAAAACACATAACATACATGTAACAGACATTACATACAACATACATGACATGACATACAACACAAAACATATACTGTATACTCACCATCCAGGCCCCGCCATCTTGTCCAGAAGCCCTCGCTCCCCTCGTTCTTGAATAAAGTTAAAAAAAAAACCTTTCCCCCCCAAAAAAAAATGTCCGCCGAAAATAAACAAAAAACAAAGGTCCCACGGCGATCTCGGAAGTATTCGGGCAAGTTTTCCGGTGTTCGGCCGCTCCAGGACCTCGCTTTACGGCTCTTCTGCTGCGTGTGACCTTTCCCACGCAGCAGTGCCGTAAATGAGGTTACCGGAGTCACTGAACTCTGGTAAACTGTAGGCACATGCGCAGTTACACACTGCAGGAGCAGAGCTCCTGTCAGTGTGTTTCTGGTGACATGGAGAATGGTCACATCTGCTGATGTGACTGTTCTCCATGATTGATCGACGTGGGACACTCGTTTAAATGGACTGCGACGGAACGGTAGGTATCTTAGTTGGTTTGTTTGTTTTTTTTCTCTAGGTGATCGATGGCATCCCAAATGGATTGAGCGTGCAATAAAATTTTGTCAAAAACAGTGGTTTTTATTTGAATAAAAATTATTATTTAATGTGTCTGTGTGTTTTTTTCCATTCTTTATAATTGGATTAATAATGGATCGGCATCACTGACGCCTCTCCATTATTAACCGGGCTTAATGTCACCGATCAAAGGTGACATTAACCCCTTTATTACCCCACATCCCGCCGACGTGGTGCAGGAGTGGGAAGAGAGGGGCTAAGTGCCAGAATTGGCGCATCTTATTGATGCGCCATTTCTGGGGCGGCTGTGGCCTGATATTTGTAGCCGGGGGGGCAATATCCATGACCCCTTCCTCGGCTATGAATATCAGCCCGCAGCTGTCTGCGTAGCCTTTCTGGCCCTAAAATATGGGGGACCCCTACGTCATTTTTTTTGGGGGGTCCCACTTTTTTTTAGAGCCAGAAAGGCAACGCAGACGGCTGTGGGCTGATCTTCATAGCCTGGGAAAGGGGACATGGATATTAACCCCTTCCCAGGTTGGAAATATCAGTTTGCAGTTGTCTGCTTAGTCTTTCTGGCCCTAAAATATGGGGGACCCCTACGTCATTTTTTTTGGGGGGGTACCCCTTTTTTTTAGAGCCAGAAAGGCAACGCAGACAGCTGTGGGCTGATCTTCATAGCCTGGGAAAGGGGACATGGATATTAACCCCTTCCCAGGTTGGAAATATCAGCCCGCAGCTGTCTGCTTAGTCTTTCTGGCCCTAAAATATGGGGGACCCCTACGTCATTTTTTTTTTAGGGGGGTCCCCCTCTTTTTTTAAAGCCTGAATGGCTACGCAGACAGCTGCGGCAAGATATTTAACACCTGGTAATCAGCCTGCAGCTGTCTGCATAGGCTTTGTGGGCCAAAAAAATAGGGGGAACAGCACGTATTAAGTTTAGTTTTTGGAAATTTTTTAAAATAGCAAGATAAGCTTCCCACAAATACCCTGTTCCCTGCCTTGAGAGGCCACGATCTCGTTTGCAAGATCGCTGCAGAGTCACAACTTTTGTGACGTAACAGCGATCTCACCAGCGAAATCGCTGTGTGTGAGAGCGATCAGCGAGCGGCACCCCTGCCGGTATCGCTGATCGCTCTGGGAAATCTATGGACATTTCTTTGGTCGATGGTCTCCCACTGGCCAGCACGCATCGCTGCGTGTGACAGGCGGGAGACCAGCGATCAGGTTTAAAAAAAAAATAAAACCCGAAAAAATATTGTGATTCTCACCTTCCGATGTCCCGCGCAGTCTTCCGGCCTCTCTCCACGCTCCGGTCACAGTGATCCTTTGCACGAATGAGCGCGAGACGTCGTTGCCGTGAGACCGTGACATTCTCGCGATCATTCTCGCAAAGGATCACTGGTACCGTAGCGTCAAGAGAGGCCGGAAGACTGCGCGGGACATCGGAAGGTTAGAATAAAAAGATTTTGTATTTTAATACAATTTTTAACGGGTGGCCAGCGATGCCGTCCGCTCGGCATTGCTGTGCTGATCGCTGGTGGAGCTGTCTGTGTAACAGCTCACCAGCGAGCACATAGCGACTTACTAGTGATCCTGACACCTTGATATCGGTGTCGGGATCGCTGGTAAGTCGCTTAGTGTGACGGGGCCTAGGCCACAGCTGTCTGCTTTGCCTTTCTGAGCCAAAAATATAGGGGGACCCCACGTCAAAATTATTTTAGGCCTCCCAGGAATTTTACAGCCAGAAAAGAAACGCATACAACTGTGGCCAATCAGAGCCTCAAAACAGGCCATGTTTATGAACCCCAACCCAGCCTCCATTTACCATCCCATAGTTGTCTGCTTTGCATTTCTGGCACCAAAATATAGGGTGGACGTTGCATCTACATACAAGTTTGCACTCAGAAAGGAAACGCAGACAACTGCGGGTTGATATTATTAGCCTATGAAAAGGCAATGAGTATTATCCCCTCACTCACATTCGAAAAATATGAAGCCGCTAACGTATGGCTACTTTTAGTAGCTATACAATATCAGTGCTCACTACCTAAATTAGTTTTTAGGGCTTATATGTAAATTTTTGTTTTTTAGATTTTTATTAGTGTAACTGATATAGTTCCTAATTCCATTTTCTATTTGTGTGTAGGTGCGTGATTACCCAGCCCTTTGGGACCCGGCAGACAGGCTGTACAAAGATCGTGGCAACAGGGATCGTTGCTGGAGCAAAATTTTAAGTGATCTGTACCCTGACTGGCACTCCTTTCCAAAAGCCACACAGTCACAAATTGGTAACTAACTTTTTCAGGATTATTTTTGTTATCACTTGTTATTAAAGCAAAAAAGGTGGTAAAAATCTTGTTGTCTTTCTTTTGTAGACAGTGATGTCAAACAACGTTGGCGTTCGGTTCGGGACAGGTTTAATTAATTCATTGCCAGCTGTCAAAAAAGTGGCGCATCCCCAACCAGCAGAACATTTCCGTACTTCCAAGAACTTCAATTTCTCATCACCAGCCGGACATTGCGAAGGTAAGTTTACGCCAAAAAAAAATACCGCATTCAAACAGTTTTCTTTATTTCCATTACTTCTCGGATATAGAAATTTGACATCTTTTTAATTTTCTGAAATGCTTAGCACACTGATGCTTCCAGTTACTCCTTGGAAATTGTCTTCCACCTGTCTTGAAGGAGTTTACAAAGATGCTTAGCACTTGTTTGACTTCACTCTGCGGGCCCACCTCAACCCACACCATCTTGTTTGGGTTCAGGTCTGGTAACTGTGGAGGCCAGGTCATCTGGCGTAGCACCCCATCAGTGTACTTCTTGGTCAAATAGCCCTTACACAGGCTGGAGGTGTGTTTCTGGTCATTGTCCTGTTGACTACACAAATTATGTCCCAACGAACAGCAAACCGGATGTAAGAGCATGCCGCCTAAAGATTCCGTGGTAGCCATGCTGGTTCACAATGCCATACATTTCTAAATCCACAACAGTTTCACCAGCAAAGCACCCCCACAGCATCACACCTCCTCCTCCATGCTACACGGTGTTAAACAAGCATTGCAAGTCCATCCGTTCACCTTTGTCATTGTATACTTTTTAGCCCTTCGTACTGATTCTACAATTTTCATTATAATGAAAATACATAAAAGTCTTTGAATGAAAAGATGTCTAAGAACTTTTGGTCTCTATTGGACATCTTCACTATGCGTTATAAAGTGCTTGTGAAGCTCCAATAAATTCTGACATGTGCCGTAGCTTCTAACAATACTGCATGTTTCGCTGCCATTTGTTGGCGCTGATTGACAGCAAAGATAATTTGCACTGTGTATATATAGCACGCACTGATTCCAAATGAGTAAAATACAAACATGCGTTATAATCATGCAATGTAAAATGGGGCACCGCAGTTGTCATGAAATTTTTTTGGAGTTGGCCAAACAGTTTGTCCGAATAAAATATGTAATTTTTAATCCTCATGTTTTTCTTTTTTCTCTCAACAGCACTCAAGGGAACATAATTGAAAACGTCAATGAATCAGAAGATGGAGCAGGGTCTTGTGAGGCAGGTGACATCTCGGCACCATGTCGCAACACACCTTCTGATGTAGCCCCATCTTCATCAGCTGCAGGAACATCTGTTTCTGCAGCTGATGAACCATTGGGTTCCTCAGAAGCATGTGTAGCCACTGCCTTTCCGGTGTCTGGAGAGCCGAGCAAGAAAAGAACCAAAAAAAAACACATTGACACCACCTTAAAGGCATCCTCGGATACACTAGATTTGATTAAAAAGACCACAAGCGAGGATGAGTTTGATTTCTTCGGCATGACAATTGCCAATAAAATTCGAAGCTTGACACCGGAGAGGCAGTCTATATTAATGACAATGGTGCAGATGTCAATCACTGCTTTACAGGACCCTGCTCCCATAGCATCATACACTAATATTTTAATGGGCGTTTTTAACCTGTTCCGACCAACACCACCCACCCAACAGCAGCGGCCAACGGAGTATAGGCCAACAAATAACACCAATTACTTTTCTGACTCAGGCAGCTCCCAGGCCAACTATCCGTATACCCCTGAGTACCATTATCTCCCCTAATTGTTACCGTCAATGGTGCACAAAATATTTGTTACAATAATTAGACATGTTGTCTGTTTCGAACACCTTGCCCGCTTCAACACAATATTCCCCCCAAAAATTTGTGTTGTTTAAAAAGGTCCGTTTTGGAGTTGTTCAAATGTAATAATATTTGGCTGTATTTCTAGTTTTTCGATGCCAACAATGTCCTTGAATTTATATATTGTTTTCTAAATAAAAAATATTGTATTTACAATTTGTTTGTTTTTTTTGGGACAGATTAATGTAAATGCAGTGATCTCTGCCTGTCATGTGTCGAGAATCAAAGGACTATGGGCGGGAGGGTCAAAAAGGTGGTTGATGCTGCAGAAACTGTAGGATTTCCAGCCAATGTACTGTGTGTAGGCTTTGAAGAAGGAAAATGAGGTGAAATAAATGAAACACACACCGTCAATACAGAATCAGAATTGTTTTTAGTGATTAATACAATCTAATTTTTTTAAAAAAATTTTGAAAAAGTTTTTCATTACAACTTGAGTGGTCCTTTCTTTTGTGACGCTCTGTTCTTCCATCTTTCAGTGCTGGTCAGGCTGCCCAACACCAGCACAGGAGTATTGCCAATGCACGGCACCTTCGGGACTCATAAAATAGTCAGTAAAGGTTTCTCTCACATGCACACCAGAGTTGGATGGTCTTCCCAGACACACGTTGCGCAGCTGATTACATTGTGGCTGCTGGTACTCCAAATCTACCTCTGAGCTGTACTCCCGAGCATAGTTATGGAGTACACAGCAGGCCTTAATCACAGCATCAACGGTGTCTGTATCCAACTGGATGGCAGTGTGAAAGATCCTCCACTGACCAGTCATGATCCCGAAGGTGCATTCCACATATCTGCGTGCACGACTCAGCCGATAATTAAAAATCCTCCGCCTGTCATCCAGTCCCCTTCGTGGGTATGGGCGCAGCAGGGTTGTCGTTAAGGAAAACGCCTCATCCGATACCATCACAAAGGGCACTGGATCTGTGGAACCCGGCAAAGGTCTTGGGGCTGGGAGCGTTCCGCCATCTTGAAGAATTTGCTGACCAATCTGTGATGATCGCAACACCCGAGAATCCCCAGTACTGCCATAGGCACCAACGTCAATGGCAACAAATTTGTAATGTGCATCAGCCACCGCCATCAGGACCACCGAAAAATACTTCTTATAATTAAAGAAGTGTGATCCTGATCGTTGTGGCTGTGGAACCCTTACATGTTTACCATCAACTGCACCTATGCAGTTTGGGAAATTGGCCACAGACTGAAAGCCTGCTGCGACCTGCAGCCAAGTCTCCTCGGTTGGGGAAGGCATCACCATGGGCTGCAACTTCTGCCAGATCACGTTACATGTGCACCTCACAATTTGAGAGATGGTGGATTTACCAACTCTAAATTGGAGGTGTAGGGATGTATAGCGCTCTCCTGTGGCCAAAAATCTGCAAAGAAAAAGAAAAACAATATTAGAAACGTTAGCAAAACAAGTAATTAAACATGTTTAACATATTCCCATTTAAGAGACTACATGAAAAAATGTTAAAAAGATATCCATGTCCATCTATGTGTGAGTGACGTGTGAAAGAGCCTCAATCACATACAAACCAAAAAATATATACTTACCGCAAGGTGATGAGCAGCCTTTCCTCAGCAGTGATGGCCTTCCTCATTATGGTGTCCGCAAAGGTCAGATGTGGTGCCAATATATGTAACAATCGGTCGAATGCCGGGATGGACAGCCGACAAAACAAGATGAATTTGTCCGGATAGCTGAAATGATATCATGACCAACATTTTAAATTCATAATGATAATATTTGAAGAGACGGATTAAAGATATTTTGAACTTACCGCCTCAAATCTTGGTAAAGGACATAAAGATGCCCCTTCTCCTGTCGCTCAGCTACAGGCGGGTGCACCCACATCCGTCTGTTCCTCTTCCTCCTTCGTCGCTCCTGCAACTAAAATACAAATAAATGTTAAGAAAAAACAAAGAGGCAATGTGCACACCTAGCATATTAGCTGGCCAAACTTCAGCACAACTTAAAGAAACTTGCACCGCTGCCTATTCTGCATCTGTCCTAAAGACAGCATGTTCCCAAAAAAATAAACACAATGTCCCCCACTAGACAAAACGGCAACTGAACGGAAGATGCCGTGAGCGTGGTGAGCGGCTCAAAGGACCACATAGTCCGACGGAGGATGAGTATATCACTGTGGGTTTTTTTTTTTATATATATTGGTTACCAGATTAATTTATCCTGGTCTGGAACACAGTAACCACTACTCCAGACCATGGGTACCATCCGCACATAAAGCAGTAAATTAAAAGGATGGTTTCCACTCCTATGGCACAATTCTTGCCACCATTATGAAAAAAATTGAGATGCTGAATATTTAGCCACTACCATAGGAGTGGTTCGGAAGCAATTTTGTAAAAAACCTTAAGCCACCCTGGCGAGGAATACGGACGGGTGAGAGGCGCTTAAAACACGCATTAGACACGGACCAATGATTCTCTATGGGGTCCCTCGCACCAGGCGTATATTTCTCCTCCGTATCTTACGCTCCGTGCCAATGACAGCATGCTGCGATTGTCAGCGTACTACGCCAATAGTACGCCAATGCATTGCAACTGATGATTAACGCATGCAAGCACTATACCCTGCGGCCGCCATGGTAACGATAGGGAAGCATTGCAGATGCGACCTATAGCGCATGATGTGCTGCACAATAAAACGTAAGGTGAAACCGGCCTTACCTCCTCTCTGTGGCGATTAATGTTTTGCAGCATAAACCACATCAAAAGGATTCGATATGGCCTGCGGAGCAGGCACCGCTGTGTGATCTGGTTCTCGGCCGTCAGGGCACTATACTGGGCACTTGAATGCTGGATGTTTGTGCTGATACTTGCTTTTGGCTAGCAAAATGGAGAATGGTGGCCAAGGAAATGACATCACCTTCTTTTTTTTTTCCTCATTCAAGTTGCCATAACTTTATGTATGTTGTCTGCTTTGCAAAGCGCAGTCAAAACCGCACTCAAAAACCGCATGAAAACCGCACCAAAAATGCAAAAACCGCACTAAAAACCGCATTTGCGTTTTCCAGCGATACGTGCGGTTTTCGGTGATGAAAAAACCGCAGCAAAATCCGCAGCGTGTGCACACAGCCTAAGACGTTAAATATCCACCATCCACTACACATAAAATCCTTGAAAGACTCTGGAGAAATCCATGTGCACAAGGAACAAGGCCGATAGTCAGTATTTGACGTTCGTGATCTGTGAGACCTCAGGCGTCACCGCATTAAATACAGGCATGATTCTATCATGTAAATCACTGAATGGTCTCAGGAATAATCCAGAAATTATTGTCCGTGAACACAGTTCTCCGTGAAAGATCATGGAAAGATGAAGCCATATAGCAACAGAATTTATAAAAACTGCTGACTTCTCTGGATCAAAGCTCATTTATAATGGACTGAAGCAAATTGGAAAATTATTTTGTGGTCGGATGAAGCAAAATGTGAACTTCAATATGGAAACCATAGATACAGTGTCCTGTGGACTCATAGGAGAGGGACCATCCAGCTTGTTATCGAGAAGATTGACCATTCAGCTTGTTATCAGTGCACTGTTCTGTATGTTTGATGGTATGGGGGCACTAGTGTCTATGGCATGGACACTTTGCTCACACATGAAAGTCACCATCGATGCTGAGCATTATATAGAAGCAATAGAACAACATCTGCTCCATCCAGACAACATCTATTTCAGGGAAGATATTGTATATTCCACTAAGACAATGGTAAACCACATCCTGCCTCCATTACAGCAGCATGGGTCAGCAGAGGAAGAGTTTGGGTGATGAACTGGCCGCCTATGGTGCAGAAATTCCACAATAGAAAACCTTTTTCACAATATTATTAAAAAATCATATTGTGAAAAAATAAAAAAGACCCTGAACTGAGGAGAGACGAGCGTCTGACATCAGACAAGAAGGGGAAAAGATCTTCTCCCACAACTCCAGCAATAGTCTCCTCACTTCCATGAAGTTTACAGACTGTTGAAAGAAGAGGGGACGTTGCATGATGGTGGGCGCAGAACGGGCACAATGGTGGTGACGGGTTACACAGTATGGTGGACACAGCCTGGGCACAACTGGTCTGAGATTTGTTGCTGCCATTAATTTCTAAATTAGTTCTTTTTTTGGACATTAAATGGAAAAATGTCCAAAATTAATAGAAAATGGCGACAAGTTTCCAAATGATTGAATTCTGGTTTTGTCACACAATCACCCAACTTTTTTTGTAATTGAGAGTTGTATAGCGAAAATACAACTACATTACTACCAATAATAGATAATTACTCCATAATATAATACTACAACTACAGTACGAGCTGTAAGAAATATTTATATATAATATATCCGGTAGTAATGTTACAACCACAGTGCTACTGTTATTAGATACTACTATACATTAATGTTACAGCTTTAGTACTAGTAATAACAGATAATACTATACACTATTTTAAACATCTACAACCAATAATATGTAATAATACTACAACTTTAGTACTACCAATAAAAGAGAATATTATCCTAACATTCCATACAGCATTACTTTGATTATTGCTAGTAATGACACCACCACTGTGACCAGACAATTGCAGCTACTACTATGAACAGACTAAACAAGCCCCATCTGCTGTCCCTCAGCATAAGCCTGCAGCTGCTGCGCACTACAGCAGAGTAGCACTAATAGTATAAGTACTATTACTTATTGTCACAAAGTGACTTGCCCTGTGTGGCACGACCAGCCGATCGGTCGGTAACTAAAACAACAAGACAAACAAGGGGACACCGGGAACACAATTGCAACGGTGGGCCCTACAATAGGGAACGGGGAAGTGGACACCTCCTGCACTCTCCTGCGGCTGTGTCCCTGAACTCTCCTTACGTTTCCTATACAGGTTCTTTCAACCTGTCGTTGACCAGAATACCTCAGTCCCTCACTAGCCCTGCACCTATCCCTTACTAGGGAACTGGCTAGTGCAGACACTGGTCCCACCGCTGTACTAATATAACACCAGGGAAAATAACGAACAGGGAAAAAACAAAAAACTTAGCTTTCTCTGCAGTCAAGCCCTGGACCGCAGAGTGAGGCACCAGAACACAGCTTCCAGCAGTGTAACCACCGCTCCAAATCTGCTGCAAACACCACTGCTCCAGATGGCTTCTCTCCTCCACACGGTTGGCTTCCAAATGAGCAATATCACCAACAGTGATCCAGAGCACCTGACGACCTTTTATAGGAAGGAAGGGGGGTGGTAACACCTGCTGGCTAATTTAAACATGTAGTAACCCCAGCGGCCACCGGGAGCAAAAACTCATTAGCAGCGCAACTAAGGTTGTAGTAACAACGGTGGCCACCAGGGGCAAAAACTAACATTAAGCCAGAGGCTTGAAAGAAAAAAAAGGTTATATATGAGCCCGGATCTGCCACAGATCCAAAAATGGATTGTGACACTTATAATGTCATGATATGTATTTTTCCCCAATACTTTGCAATGTCTTGTGTGTACCTGTAACAATATGTTTCCTTCCCCCATTGCCTGTGTCTCTGGGATTATAATGTAATTATGTAAGTAACCTGTCTCCTTTCCACAAGACTTGTGTATCTAGACCATAATTGAATTCAGGCTTGGGTCAACACAGCTAGGGGAATCACCATTGTTCTCCTCAGCAGGGGGAGGACTCACAATGCACATCCTCCTAGACACAGCGGTGCCTTGCTGTGGGCCAAACCATTGCATAGGAGGAGTGGAACCCTCCTCCACTACACACATGGGTTGATCCAGGAGCAGAGACACTAGATCCCTGTGCAACTCAGTCAGATGTGAGTTGGATGCTGAAAGAGAAGGGCGAGGCTGTCTGACGAAGCCTCGGCCTTAGTGTGATCATGGCGGATTTCTGGGACTCTAAAAGGACTATGGTTTTGTGATCTGGCACAAGGATTGTCGGGAGGTGCCCCCGAATCAGTTTCCTGTGGACTTATTTTGGGACTCTGCAAATTACCTTCGTGTTGTTCCTGTGTTCTGGTCAATAAATCTGTTGGATCGTTCCCAGGCCTGTTGTCCCTCCTTGCTCTGGAGAATACTCCCGTCACATATAATACTGTATCATTCATACTATAAGTGTAACTACTAATACTTTGGCTACTTCCCCAAGTTACACAAAAGGAGATTACCTCTGCAACTATCGAACACAGAGAGAACAGTGCCCATCCATAAGGAAAGGAGGAAACAACCACACGGAAAGTGAGGGTGAGGCGCTTAGCAAGGATGGCAGCTGACATAATATGGCATTTTTTAATCCCAGGCAAATGGCCACTGCGATGTATCCCTTGACTGCAAAGAGCCTGTATATATGTTGTTGCTTTAAAGTTTCAGCAAAGTTCCTCAAAGTTCTTTGCTACCACTGGGTTGCGCCTGTGATTTTCAGATATACCTTATTACTTCCAGGTGGAAGTGTAGGGTATTTTCACACAGAGCTTTTCTTATGTGAATTTTGGAACAGATTCTACTCCCAAATCCACATGAAGAGCAACGTCAAACACTCTTTGAGTATCCTCGCTATTGATTTCAAAAGGAAATCCTCGTGCGAAAAAGCAACATGTCCTTTCCTGAGTTGTTTATGATTGAAAACTCTCCGTCTGTTTGACTACTGAATCAGCTAGAGTAGAAAAAAACCTATAGATTGCAGCAAAAACTGCTTAAAACACTTAAAAAACACCCAAAAACACTTCAAAAAACTGTTTTTTTATGCCAGCTTTAAACATGGATTTTTCTTGTTGTATTACCACGACCTTCATAACCTTAGACTTAGCAAACGTCTCAGGTCAGGTCTGCGCTCAGTCATCCTCAGCCGGAATGGTTTCTTTAAGCTGATACACAGCCAACTTCTTCATCAGACTCCTCGCACTGCTCACTAGAAGAGGTGATTCCTCTTAGCCACAAGAGGCTTCCTCTCTTTGGGACCACTTTTGTGTGGACAACATGGGCGAGTCACTTAATTGGTATCCCCAGGTCTTTTACTCCATGGTCAGAGGTCTTCTACCATCTCACTGGCACGACACGCTTCCACCTCAGCCTCTGTGGCACACAAGTGGACACACTCCCTTCTGCTCCCCCATTTCGCCATGCCTCCCTATTTCACAGTTGTGGATGCTCCTCAAAGGTATCTGCTATTCCTCGTTTAGTACATCCATGGAAAACCTCCACTCCTTCACCTACTTTCTCAAGGTGGCACCTCATACCTACAAGTGTGCCCATCTTTAGGCTAACCGTTACAGGCCATATCCTACAGCTTAGTTGCCACCTGGATAAAATTCCCCATGTAACTGACCATGAACAGCTGGAAAACCTGACTTAAATAGACCTGAACTTTTACAGTGAATCAAAATACACTTCTTATATGCACAAGAACGGTACATGACCTGTACATGTCTACCCTCGGTGATCCAGGACTATCCATTTGCCACACTGGAATTCTACTTGTGGTGATATTACCTTCCTGTGCCCCACATCCATATACATGGTTCCCTAACACACATAAACATAATATATGGTATATATAGAATTTTAAGAGTATTCTTTAGTTCAACAAGGTACCATGAAAGCTATGTCCAAAATAAACACTATTAATGGGGTGATCTGGCCCAAATGAAGATCCATGAAGATGTTGCCTTTGGATTGATTCAAACCTATGATCCCAATGTCCCATCCATAAAAATAATACGAGTACTCACTAAGCTCCCGCTAATAGGAAAAAAACAATAAGAATCTTCCACCTGTTTGATTCTTCCGTGAATTGAGGTAATTACAAGTCTGTGGAGCCTTCGCTTCTCTAAATGAAGAGACATCGGCTAATTGAAGCTGAGCGGTTCGTTATGTGTTCATTGTATGTTTAGCACAATAATGAGTTATGGTTCAGATTCTTCTTATTATTCCAAAATAAATCCCAAGAGACTGATGTTTGGCGTCAACTAAAGTAATATCAACTAGTAATTATCCATCAGGGAGTACAGGAGCGGAGTACCGGAAGATCATTAACGACTTCTTACTTCTATGTTACTCTAACCATTCTGCACAATTAGAAATGTGTTACAAAGCTTACATTTTATTCTTATTCTTATATTTTGATTTATACTTTTAGATTCTATTTTTATTTTTAGCTAATTATATTTACCTGTTTTACAATTTATATTATTAGAATCAGTGTAAACTTTCCAGCAATACAAAACTTCAGATATGTTGTAGGAACATGTAAGAAGTTATCGGCTCTGGGTTGCGACATGAACCAATATTTAGTTGACTTTTTCCAGTATAAGTTTTGTCTATCGGTTGTCTTCAGGTCTCACAAATAAAAAATGTGAATAAATATTAAATTATTATTGCAGATACCTCACTCACCCTCTTCTCTATGGTCCCGGATGGTACCGGTTGACTTGGTGAGGGGGGATTCTCTGTTCCATTGATTCCAAAGATGATGGAACAGTGGGGCAAGACTTGCCGGATATTGTATAGCTCAACGAGGACCTGGACAGAGAGATGGACAACAGGCAGACAATCAGAGAAAGTCACACCAGAATAAACACGATAAGAGTATGGAGGATCTATAGATTTATTGTCAGTTCAGGACTTGCCGCACACAAATGGCTAATGGCAGAGATGTATGTAATCAGCAGACAGATGGTCAATGGCAGAAATATAGGCAATCAGGAAACAAATGGTTAATTGCAGGCAAAAGTGATAAGCAAGCAAATTGGATACATGATTGCTGAGGAAGAATATGCATTGTTACATGTAATATTATGGATCGTTATTTTATGGCTTTAGCCCACCGTACACATTAGATGGCTTACAGCAGAATGGTCAGCCAAACTATCATTTAGTTGGCAGCCATCTAATGTGTATGGTGGGCTAGTGGGCTGTAGCTTTAAAGTACTGAACATGCTGAAAATACTATACAGATAGTGTGGGATAGCACAACAGAGAGTCCCTCCATCTCAGCCTTCTTTCCCATACATAGAGATATTTGCTTGACTGAATGCTCCTGTGTTCTTCATGGGAGAGTGGCTTATGTCTGGGTGGAAAAAGGATCAGACATGCCCGATCCTCCGGCAATCAATTGTCCAGGACTTCATACGCATTAGCCTGTCGCCAAACCTGTCATTATTAGTGGATTCAGCCAACATTAGTCTAATATATATTGATAGCTTTTCTCTCATTTCTATGGCTGAGTTGTGAGCTGTGACGTCCTCTCACTATCCAGATTCACCACAAAATATCTGCTGAATTCCCTGCCTCAGACTATAGAAGTCCATCCTCATTGGCAGCACTTTGCCATGTGATCTGAAAGCTGCAAGGCATTATGGGGAAGCCCACCCATGTGTAAAATGACGGCGGTCTTTTTAGGTGAATGTCAAATTCACCGGTCTCATCGAATTCCTAAAAATTCTAAACAAATTTGATTTGATTAGAATCCATTCATTAATCTCAATCACATATGGAGGAGATTTCTAGGATTCAAATATTTT
Source organism: Dendrobates tinctorius (assembly GCF_039654945.1). Lineage (NCBI taxonomy): Eukaryota > Metazoa > Chordata > Amphibia > Anura > Dendrobatidae > Dendrobates > Dendrobates tinctorius. The sequence goes on along the minus strand of NW_027361918.1, from coordinate 13,744,771 downwards.
TCCCATATAAATCAATTTTTAATAGATTTGACTCAATTTGAAATATATGCCAATAATAATCTACAGGACATTTCTGATCTTAAGCTCTCAATTGTAGATTACTCCAATGTTTTTGTAGCTGAACTTCTCCTGCGGGACGATCTGATGATTAAATCATCCGCCACCTGAGCCTTCCACACACCGTACCCACCATCAGGTAATTATATCTCTGTGTAATGCTGTGTCGGAGGAGTGAACGTCTTCTGATTACCGCGGGATCCCCAAGGAGTTACTGTCCACCGAGACTCGTCAAGAAATTAACAGATTCAAGTGAGTTATTCCAGACCACAATCCGCACATGGAAGATGGCATTAGATGTTGTGTCAGTGCACTCAATATTCACCCAAGTTTACACATATATGGCACATTTTTAACTTTTTCCATAAAACTTAGAAGTCATAATCTACTGATTACGTATAACCCCCTTTTATAGTTCTTCCCCCTTTATAAAAGGGCTGAGGGAATAGAGACAACTACTTTTACATAAGCCAAGACTGCCGCATCAACACAATGAATGTAGAATTCGGGATTATTAAGGTGAGCGGCCACCATGTAATACTTTCATGGCTCCTCCAAAATGGTTGCCACCCTCACTGCTGTGTTCAGACTCATAGATGAGGGTCCTCCTAAGCGGGAAACAAGCTATATAACATTCAAATGTGCTAACAGGGGTACATGACGGAGTTAGTGTTCAAAACACCGCATGGAAAGGGCTATTGCCAGTTGGTGACAGAAAAACCTTTTAATGCACTAAATATGGAAATAATAATCGAAATGTATTTATAAGCTCAAGACTGGAAGCCAGAAATTGAAGCAAGATCCAAACCACAGGTCTCTCAGTGCGGGTCATCTGAGAGGAGTCACAACACTCAACAATCACGGCTGACCGTCATTTCCTGGAAGCTGTAAGATAACTGTGAAATCAATGGAGTTGACAATACAAAGTATTGGAAAGAATTCTAAGGACCAGGACCCCTAATGCACATTCCCTCTTCCCCTCCAATGGGTTAGGTAGCAAACTCTGATTACAACTTCCACTAGAATTGTTACCTTTTTCCCCATTTTTTTTAAAAGGGAATCTGTCACCGGAAATTTGCGGGCTATGTAAATGCCCTGTGTCCGGTCCGATGGGCGATGTTTCTTCTTCTTTTCTCCACCCCTTCCATGGCCGCTGTCCGCAATTTTTCCTGGAATTAGAGTAGTTCTACTCCAGATTTTGTGCATGCGCAAAGCAATTTTGCCTCACGCATGCGCAGTATGCTTTGCCCAGCTGTGGGCAAAGCCAAAAATTATTACTGTGCATGCGCCGATACACTATGTCCCGGAAGTATTTTGGTGTGTTCCGGGACATAGTGTACCGGCGCATGCGCAGTAATGATTTACAGCTTTGCCCGCAGTTGGGCAAAGCATATGGCGCATGTGTGAAGCAAGATTGCTTTGTGCACACGCGAAATCTGGAGGAGCACTACTCTAATTCCAGAAAATATCGCAGACAGCGGCCACGCATGGGGTGGAGAAAAGAAGAAGAAACACCACCCATCGGACCGGACACAGGGCATTTACATAGCCCGCAAATTTCCGGTGACAGATTCCCTTTAACAAAAGTAAAAAAAAGAATGTACTTTAGGGGTGTGACTTAATGGAGGGCCATTTGCATAATATAGGGTAAAAATAGAGATATTCATCCCTGATGTCTTATATTTTAAATGTTTAACCCAAGGATAGTTATGGAAACTTATAAAGTGTAACGAAAATCAGGGATGTTTGGTTTCAAATAAGATGTCCAGCATTTGGCAAATACCCTAATGTAAAATATACAGACCCCCATCATAAATAAAGGGATACGTCTGATTTTTTTTTGCGTCCGTCATGCGACAAATACAGCTTGCACAAAGCTGATGGTTCTGGTTATGTGTTCCAGTTGTGGTTACATATTCAAGTAGCGATGGTTGTTCTGGTACTGTATACATCTAGTGATGATGATTCTGGTGATATATATATATATATATATACATCACCAGAACCATCACCAGTACATGAATACAAAGCCAAAATCATCATCAGTACATAATTAGAGCACCAGAGCCATGATCAGTACATGAATGTCACCAGAACCACCGTCAGTACATGAATACAAAGCCAAAATCATCATCAGTACATAATTAGAGCACCAGAGCCATGATCAGTACATGAATGTCACCAGAACCGCCATCAGTACATGAATACAAAGCCAAAATCATCATCAGTACATAATTAGAGCACCAGAGCCATGATCAGTACATGAATGTCACCAGAACCGCCGTCAGTACATGAATACAAAGCCAAAATCATCATCAGTACATAATTAGAGCACCAGAGCCATGATCAGTACATGAATGTCACCAGAACCGCCGTCAGTACATGAATACAAAGCCAAAATCATCATCAGTACATAATTAGAGCACCAGAGCCATGATCAGTACATGAATGTCACCAGAACCGCCGTCAGTACATGAATACATGACCAGAGCCAAGAGTATTTGAATACAAGAACCAAACTTAGTACAACAATCAACTGCAATATCAAGTCATAGCCATAAACAATTCTATCACATGAACCTGCAACCCTACAACTCCCAGTATGTCCTTAACAATGACACTGATGAGAATTAGTATCACAAATAAACATTTACATCCAGGTACTTTACAGATTACATCTTACAGTCATCTCATTTTTTTCATCTCCTTTTTGTCTAGATGACGTGATGACATTCACATCCACACCTGTTCTCTGCAGATCTCCCTCTTCTCTGCAGCATATCCCAACACAGTGCCCTTAAAAATAAGTGTCATTAGAATGCCCTCTAATTAGAGATATCTGTCCATATTATGACCATAAATAAGCCTCCTATAGTATATGGCCTCCACACTGCCTATCATTATCAGCTATAACCACCACACTGTCCACCTATATGAACTATAGCCTGTACCATGGCTGCTCCCTCTAATTATCTGATACAATATCTATATCTCTACACGGTCCCCCTGCCATGTTAACCCCTCTCCATATTGTGCCTCCATCTCATGCTCCCCCTCTCCATATCCATTATGTGCCCCTTTTCACACTATGCCGTCATACAGCCCTCCACGCTGTCCTCTACAAACTGTAACTATTCCTCACACTGTCCCACTGTACAATATCATTGTCACGACTCTGTTGTCGGGTGTCCCGGTACCAGGGGCTCCATCCCTGACCCTACTGCTAGGGGCACCGAAGCTCGCCATACTCCCTGGATTACTTCTGATGGTGATGATGACGAAGACGCTGGGGCCATGTAGCTTTTAGTCTGTAGCCTTCCCCCACCCAAACATACCAAACATACAAATATACTCACACATATAACAGTGGAATGCACCGGAGAGTGGAGGATGGGGTTAAACCAAAGTAGGAGAAGAAAGGGAATTATCAGACACTCAAAGCCCAGCAACAGTCACAGATAAACCCATCAAATGCTTTATCCAATAATAACTACCAACAACCTCCATCCATGCAGCATATGCTACTCTGACACTGAGTGCTAGCCAGGACCCAGTTTATACAAGAGATGAGAGTGGCTAACAGTGAACAGCTGAGAGCTTTAATGCAGGAAAGCTTGCAAGAGCTCTTAACCGAGCAGAAAGAATTAACCACCATTTAATATGAAGGTGAAGTGCCTGTAACCAGTGCAGGAGTAGGAGAATCAGACACTGCAGTCTTTAGGCTCCTCTGTCATGGTAAACCCGTGACAGTAGACCGCCTTCTACGAGGGACCTCCGGAACCTCAGAACTAGGTTTATCAGGGTGTGCCACATGAAAAAAACATATCAGCCTGGCTGCATGGACCTCAGATACTGGTGCCCACATTCTCTCCTCAGGACCGTATCCCTTTCAGTGTACCAGATATTGATGCGACCGATGAACTAAACGAGAATTGACGATCTTGGCTATTTGAAATTCCAAATTTCCATCCACAATAACTGGAGATGGCGGTAGTGGTGATAGTACAGAGGACTCAACTTTTTTTAGTAGAGATCGATTTAAACATATTTTTGATCCTAAAAGTGCGCATCAAAGCAAGGCAGAATGCTATGGAAATGATGACAGCCACAATCTTATAAGGACCAATAAACCTGGGACCCAGTCTACTAAAGAAAACCTTCAATTTAATGTTCCTTGAAGACAACCACACCAAGTCACCAACACACAGGTGACCCACCAAACGTCTCTGATCAGCCACACTTATATTTGAACCCCATTTTTATCAAATTATCAATAACCCCTTGCCACTCAGACATAATTGATGATGAAAATCTTTTTATTCAGGCATTCCAGAAGAACAAATTCTATTAAATGAGCTGTACTGAGGGTGTAATCCAGATGCCCAGAAAAACGGACTTACGAGTAGCCTCATGACAACGATTATTTACCGCAAATTCAGCTTGAAGTAAGTAGGTAACCCAATCCTCCTGATTCTCACACACAAAATACCTAAGATAAGTCTCAAGACTCTGGTTAACCCATTCAGTTTTGCCCATTAGACAGCAGGGGAAATGATGATTGAACAACAGATATAAAATTGGTAGGGATTCCATGTAATTTTACAATCTTGCTGATGAAAATTTGCGCCAAGGTCTTGGCGTTAGGCAAAGTACTCTCTTTACCTAACGTCAAGACCTTGGCGCAAATTTCCATCAGTGAGATGTGACATTTTACTCAGTCTATTCAGCACCACCAAAATTCCAGTATTACTTACCGACACAGGTAGATCGGTGATAAAATCGACCAATAAATGAGTCCAGTTTAGAAAAACACCTTGCTCCTACAATTCGATTAAATAGGTCCGGGATCAGAGGGAGTGGAAACTGATCCCTGACCGTGATCTGATTGAGTTTGTGGAAATGTAGACAGGGGCGTAAGCCCAGTCTTTCTTCTTTACGTAGAAAAACCCCGCAGCAATGGGGGATGAGGATGATCTGATATGACCCTCATAACCTGCCTCTCTGGACCAGACACATTAAATAGTCTGCTCTTTGGCATCTTGGCTCCAGGGACAAAATTAATGGCTCAGTCATAAGGAAGATAGGGAGGAAGTTCTTGGCACCTCTGCCCCGAGAACACATCTCCAAAGTCAGACAGATTTTTAGGCACAAACTGGGCAACCACCCTTGCAAGCCGGGTGTCCAACAGTGCCCTTGACAATATTCACTTAACTTTATCACCTCCCTAGTCTGTCAATCTACCACAGGGTTGTGCAGAGAGAGCCAAGGTAGTCCAAGAACCACAGGAGACAGCAGACCCTCTAGCACATAACAGTCAATACCTTCTGAGTGCATGGCTCCTACCTGTAGATGTAACCCTTGAATGGTGTCACGTCACCGCCAGACTCAGGGCCTGCTGTCCCGACCTCGGCCAGTCGGAGGCGCCGGACTATCACATCGCGGTCAGACTCAGGGCCTGCAGTCCCGGCCTTGGTCTCTGGGAGGCGCTGTGCTTCAACCCCGAGTGGTGGCGGCGATAGTCATGAGGCTCCTGCGCAGGCGTCCGCTGGACGCAGGCTTCGCTCCTCGGTCAGTCATGAAGGGGCTGGTGCATCACCATCCAGCCTGGTCCTGGGGGCGGTCCGGATGACATCATCAGCCCACGGGCCTGTGAGGGATGACCTGATCCCTCAAATACCTTGGGACTGCTCTTGCAGGCCGCCGGATATATTCTTGGTTCCCCTGCGTGTTACTGTGTGTATTACTGTTGACTGACTCTGACTTTTGCCTGGACTTCTGACCCTTCTTCTGCCTAACGATTCTGTACCTCTGCGACTCTCCTGGTTTATGACACTGACTTCGGCCTGGATTCTGACTCTGCTTCTGCCTAACGATTCTGTACCTCTGCGACTCTCCTGGTTTATGACACTGACTTCAGCCTGGATTCTGACTCTGCTTCTGCCTAACGATTCTGTACCTCTGCGACTCCCCTGGTTTATGACTCTGGCTTCGGCCTGGAATCTGACTCTGCTACTGTCTACTGTTTTTGTACCGTTGCTGCCTGACTGGTTTAGTCTCGGATATCATTGCCTTTGTGTCCTGTGTTGGAACACCTTTCTGGCGACCGTCCTGCTCTGGTCATTGCTCCTATTCAGACAGTACCTCCTGGGCTCTGCTATAAATCCAGATCCCTGTATAGGGGTAAAGGGTATCAGTGTTTCTCGGGGTGTTGTCTGGCTGCAGTCCAGACCGCAGGCAGACGTCACATTATATCCGGCCCAAAAAATAAAACTGCTTTTTGTGTCTACACTTAACACATATAAAAGCAGTTTTCCTCACCTTTTTTTTTTCCTTCCTCCTGACTGAGCTGATTCTTGGCCCAAACACGTGTTACATTGCACAGCCTGGAAGGTTACTCTCAGGCTCAAGCATGCTGCAGCCTGGAAGCTTCAAGGAAAAAGCTGGCTGTTGGAAATCCACACTCCGGGATCATCACCCCCTGGACAGCTTTGGGGGTCAGGTATTGCCCGCAAATGCGGCCAAACTGTTGTTACCAGTTTCCCTTTCTTTTCCTAAGAAACGTCTGTGTGTGAAGGCTTTTGTAGATTGTGGGGCTGCTGGCAACCTTATGGATTTTTTATTTGCAAAGAGCCTTGGTGTACCTCTGTCAAGGCTTAAAGCGCCTATTCAGACTACTGCGATTAATGGTACATCTATATTCCAAGGAGGCGTGGAATTCTTTACTGCCGAAATTTCTATGTCAGTGGGGACATTACATAACGAACAAATGTCATTTCTTGTTATATACAATTTATCAGATCCAGTTGTGTTAGGCATGCCATGGTTGCACCAACATAATCCGGTTATTGATTGGCGCATAGGTGATATTGTGCGCTGGAGTCCACGGTGTCAGAGTAACTGTATGTCTTTTTCAGTAAACCAGATTAAAATGAAAACACCTTCTATTCCATATGCGTTTAGGGATTATGAAGATGTTTTCTCTATAGTGGAGTCGGAGAAACTACCTCCTCACAGAGAATACGATTGTCCTATTGAATTGGTCCCTGGTGCCCGTCTCCCTAAGGGGAGAATATTCAACCTCTCTGGTCCTGAGCGTGTAGCTATGAAGGAATACATAGCAGACAGCCTTCGAAAGGGCTTCATTAGACCTTCCACCTCACCTGTAGGAGCTGGGTTTTTCTTTGTAGAGAAAAAAGATGGTGGACTCAGACCATGCATTGACTACCGTGAGCTGAACGCCATAACCATAAAAAATCAATACCCACTGCCACTCATTCCTGATCTGTTTAATCAGTTACTGGGAGCTCGCTGGTTTACTAAGCTTGACCTCCGGGGGGCATATAACCTGGTCCGCATAAGAGATGGGGACGAATGGAAAACGGCCTTTAATACACCCCTTGGCCATTTTGAGTACTTGGTAATGCCCTTCGGACTCAGTAACGCTCCTGCAGTATTTCAGCACTTCGTCAATGATATTTTCAGAGATATTTGTGGGGTGTATGTCGTCGTATATCTGGACGACATTTTGATTTATTCTGCTGACCCTGTGACACATGCTCAACACGTCCGTTCAGTACTGCAAAGACTGCGCGAAAACTCTTTGTTCGCGAAATTTGAAAAATGTGTTTTTTTTTGCCGAAGAGGTGCAGTTCTTAGGATACATGGTCTCAGGCAAGGGGTTCCGCATGGATCCTGCCAAGATTCAACCCATTAAGGATTGGGTACAACCCAAATCGCTGAAAGCACTGCAGCGATTTTTGGGATTTGCGAATTATTATCGCAAATTCATCAGGGGATTCTCAGAGATTGCCAAGCCACTCACGGACCTTACCCGGAAAGGGGCGGACGTGACTAATTGGAATCCTGAGGCAACCCGGGCTTTTTCTACACTAAAGGAGTGCTTCGTGGCCAACCCGGTGTTGATTCAACCAAACTTGGACCACCCGTTTATTGTGGAAGTAGATGCCTCCGAAGTCGGAGTGGGAGCAGTGCTCTCACAAGGCACTGCATCCCTCACACAGCTTCGTCCATGTGCCTTTTTCTCCCGCAAATTCTCTGCCACGGAGAGAAACTATGACATCGGCAACCGAGAACTATTGGCAATCAAGTGGGCCTTCGAGGAATGGCGCCACTAACCTAACCTACCTAGAGTCGGCTAAAAGACTAAACCCTAGGCAGGCCAGGTGGGCCTTGTTTTTCTCCAGGTTTGATTTCTTAATCACCTTTCGCCCCGGAACCAAAAATGTGAGGGCAGATTTCCTCTCCCGCAGCTTTTGTCACACACACACCGAGGACTATGAACCAGGTCCCATATTGGCTAATGGCATTGTCGTGTCGGCAGTATCTCTGGACCTTCTGGAGGAGATCCGTAGGTCATCAGAACGAGCTCCTGACACTACGCCCCCCCAAAAATTATTCGTTCCAGCTACCTTTCGCTTACGAGTGTTAAAAGAATCTCACGACTCCGTCCTGGCAGGCCACCCGGGTCTCAATAATACCACTAGGCTGGTAACCAGGAACTTTTGGTGGCCAACGGTGGCCAAGGATTGTAAGGAGTACGTCTCAGCGTGTGAAGTCTGTGCCCGCGCCAAGTCCCCCCATAACCGTCCTACCGGCTGGCTTCACTCCTTGCCCACCCCTGACAGTCCATGGACCCACATCTCCATGGACTTCATTACAGACCTGCCACCCTCCGAGGGGAAAACTTGTATTTGGATGGTGGTGGACAGGTTCAGTAAACAGTCTCACTTTGTTCCCCTGTCCGGCTTACCCAACTCTGAAACCTTAAGCAAGTTGTTTGTTCTTCACGTTGTACGTTTGCACGGCGTTCCGGCAAATATCGTATCCGACAGGGGTACCCAGTTCGTCTTGAAGTTCTGGAGGGCGTTCTGTAGACGTATTGGTGTTGAGTTGTTCTTCTCCTCGGCATACCATCCCGAGACGAATGGCCAAACTGAGAGTGCCAACCAAACGCTGGAGCAATACCTCCGCTGCTATGTCTCAGCACATCAGTCAGATTGGGTGGAACATTTGCCATTGGCAGAGTTCGCTCTCAATAATAGATACCAAGACTGCATCAAAACTACCCCCTTCTTCTGTAACCTTGGACTACATCCGTGCTTTGGATCATTTTCGGCCAAGATGTCGGAAATCCCAGGGGTTGAGCAAAATATACATCGTCTGAAGACTATTTGGTCTGAAGTAAACTCTAATTTAAAAGGGGCTCAAATTAGACAGACTTCGGCGGCTAATAGACGACGATCCCAGGGGCCGCACCTGGGAGTTGGTGACAAGGTTTGGCTCTCTACAAGAAACATCAAACTTAAGGTACCGTCGGCCAAACAGGGTCCCAGGTTCATCGGCCCATATGAAATATTAGAGGTAATTAACCCGGTAGCGTTTCGGTTAAAGCTCCCGCAGTCGTTTAAAATTCCTAACGTTTTTCATAAGTCCCTCCTCAAGGTGTACCGTTCCCCAATTCGTCCCGTCCAGTCCCCTCCTCCTCCAGTTTTGGTCAAGGGTGCCTTGGAGTACGAGGTCCAAGGCATATTTGATTCCCGTCTAGTGAGAAACTCGGTACAATATTTGGTGCATTGGAAGGGCTATGGCCCAGAGGAGAGGTCCTGGGTCCCCGCTAGTGACATTCGTGCTAAGCGGTTGATTAGAAGGTTTCACCTCCTCCACCCTGACAAACTGGGTTTTGAGGGTCCAGAGGCCCCTCTTAGAGGGGGGTACTGTCACGTCACCGCCAGACTCAGGGCCTGCTGTCCCGACCTCGGCCAGTAGGAGGCACCGGACTATCACATCGCCGTCAGACTCAGGGCCTGCAGTCCCGGCCTTGGTCTCTGGGAGGCGCTGTGCTTCAACCCCGAGTGGTGGCGGCGATAGTCATGAGGCTCCTGCGCAGGCGTCCGCTGGACGCAGGCTTCGCTCCTCGGTCAGTCATGAAGGGGCTGGTGCATCACCATCCAGCCTGGTCCTGGGGGCGGTCCGGATGACATCATCAGCCCACGGGCCTGTGAGGGATGACCTGATCCCTCAAATACCTTGGGACTGCTCTTGCAGGCCGCCGGATATATTCTTGGTTCCCCTGCGTGTTACTGTGTGTATTACTGTTGACTGACTCTGACTTTTGCCTGGACTTCTGACCCTTCTTCTGCCTAACGATTCTGTACCTCTGCGACTCTCCTGGTTTATGACACTGACTTCGGCCTGGATTCTGACTCTGCTTCTGCCTAACGATTCTGTACCTCTGCGACTCTCCTGGTTTATGACACTGACTTCAGCCTGGATTCTGACTCTGCTTCTGCCTAACGATTCTGTACCTCTGCGACTCCCCTGGTTTATGATTCTGGCTTCGACCTGGTATCTGTCTTTGCTGCTGTCTACCATTTTTATACCTTTTCTGCCTGACTGGTTTAGTCTCGGATATCATTGCCTTTGTGTCCTGTGTTGGAACACCTGTCTGGCGACCGTCCTGCTCTGGTCATTGCTCCTATTCAGACAGCACCTCCTGGGCTCTGCTATAAATCCATATCCCTGTATAGGGGTAAAGGGTATCAGTGTTTCTCGGGGTGTTGTCTGGCTGCAGTTCAGACTGCAGGCAGACGTCACAAATGGTTTGAGTAAAATACCACTGTCTCCATCGTTGGCGACTATGGGTATAGTTCTTGACAGTGTATGTGGTTTGAGGACCTAGACCTGGATGAGCCTAGCGTTTATCAAGTTGAACCTGCCCCACTGTCCAGAAAAGCAGAAAAAAACAACTTATTTTTGATCAAATGGAACTCCGCAAGCAGAAAGAATTGTGTCCTACTCACGGAGGAAATATGTAAACCCGGGTTGCAAATCTCCTCACAACCCGGGCTCCTTAGTTTTCCGGCGGCTGTTTACAGTGAGATAGGGAGGGACATGTGCCAATGAAATGGCCCTTTCTACCACAGTAAAAACAAACTCCCCCTTGCGCAGAACAACAGACTGCTTTCCAGAACTAGTTGCGCCATCAAACAGCATGGGATCCTCAAGTGACTCAGACCAGGTTTCCCTTGGTCCCAGACCTCCCACATATTGGAGGTGTCTCTTTATGTCTCTGGCAAACATGGTGATCCACCCAGATAGCCAGAGATGTATGCCTCAAGGGAAACTGGAGTCTTATGCAGGGCTAAGGCATTCTTCATCCTTACTAATAGCCCTAAACACAACTGGCTACGGAACGCAGGGTCATTCCTCTTAGTGTCAGTCGATCACCTCTGAAACTTGGAATAATACTCCTCCACTGATAGGTCTCACTGCTTGAGTTGACATAGTGTGGACTCAGCCAGAGAGATGCGGTCGGAGTTAACATATATATGACACTGTGCAAGAAAAAGTTCCTCCACCATCTGGAACAACTGGGAGTCAGATGGGAGAGAGAATGCCTGTGCTTGGGGGTCACCCTGAAGGAGCGAGATTACTATCCCCACCCATTGCTCCTCGGTTCCTGATGAACAAGGACGTAATCTGAAGTATAGTTTACAGGCCTCCCAGAAAACAACAAACTTGTCACGCCCCCTAGAGAACCTGTCAGGCAAAGCGATATTGGGCTACACTAAGGGTTGCCTGGAAGTCATGGTCCACAAGTCTGATGTGTTAGGGTGCTGCAAAACGAGTGCGTAGATTTGCCACCTCCAGGCTAAGCTGCTGCAGTTGCCCTGTCAAAGCAGTGACAGGATCCATAATGGATCAAAAATAGTTTTGGTCAGAGCTAATGTCACGACTCTGTTGTGGCGTGTCCTGAGACCAGGGGCTCCTTTCCTGTCCCTAACTCTAGGGGTGCCCTAGCTCACCATGCTCCTCAGATTACTTCTGATGGTAAAGACGCTGGGGCCACGTACCTTACCTTAACTCCTGAATCTGCCCTCAGTTTGTAACCTTTCCCCATCCTGGGAGGAGGGGAGTAGTAGTGTACGATGGTACGCCAACCAGACTAACAGGGTAATACGAACAGGGATAACGAAAAATACAAAACATAAAAGATACTCACCCATATATCAGAGGAATGCACTGGGTAGTGGAGGATGGGGTTAAGTGAAGGTAGGAGAAGAAAGGGAATTATCATACACTCAAAACCTAGCAACAGTCACAGATAAATCTACCAAATGCCATCTCCATTAATGCTCTATAATGCCTCAACTGAGCAAATTAACCCATGCACTGCTAAAATAAATTTACATTGTTTAATACTAAGGTGAAGTGCTTCTTCAATGCCCGACAGGGCAGTAGGGTACTCGGTATTGGACCGCTTCGGGGCAGTGTCACAGAGGCGGTGACCCGGTCTGTGGCCCTGGGTGTCCAATAAAAGGGGAAATTTACAGGGGAAATAAAGAGTTTGTAGTAAAGTGGTCGTGACACCACCTGTTTTATCTGATCAGAGGTGATGAGCGCTGCAGTGCAGATCCTCTGGGACTGATGGTGATGCAGCAGAATTGGAATAGCTCTCCATAGGGAGAGCTTAGTTCCAGGGCAGATGAAAGATTTTGAGGGAGATGGTGATGTAGTACTTGGCAAGAGATGTAGCAGTGCTGAGAAGGTGTTGCAGAAAAAATTCAAAGGACACAGAGTGAAGTTTCCTATACCTGTTACTAAGCTGTGTAGGTACAGTCCAGGGCTCAGGTTACAGATGTTACAGGAGTCGGTCAGTCTAAAAGCAATTTGGGAATCTCCTTATTCAGGTGGGTTGTGAGGCATCCTTTCTAGCGCTATTCTCTGGTACTTGCTTGTTATGAATGGGACACTGAGGAGGAAAAATCAAAACAAGCTAAGTAACAGAAAACCAGAGAGGTTGGTAACTATGCAGATTGCAGATCCCTGGTCCTGACCACACAACTAGCAGCAGCTGTGGAGCGTATCTACGTTGATCCTAGACGCTTCGTCACAGCCGGAGAACTACAAAAGCCTGAAGCAAGAAAAGGTGAAAACTAACTGCCCCAGAGCAGACCCCAAAGGAATAGATAGCCCCCACACATGTATTGACGGTGAAACAAGATGAAAACACAAACACAGGCAGGAAAATAGGCTGAGCAAACGATGGGGCCCAAAACAACTAGAAAGGACAGGAAAGGAAAGACACCATCTGCAATCTGCCAAAAACCCTACAAAAATAATGTCCAACACTTCTGAGAACAAAATTAACCCTGAAGTCACTAGACTTCTCCCACTATATCAGCACTCTGAAATATTCTGAGACAGAGCAAAAAGAGGCCAATCTAATAAGGGACAAAAAGCAAATGGGCAAATACAGATAAATAAGAGTGGAAATTCAGCACAGCCCCAGCTGGCTGACCACACAAAAAACTGAATAGACCAACAAAATCAAGTGTGAACATTAGCAGAAAAACTTAGATTGAGCTGACTGGAACAGAGCTGAGAACCAAGACCTGACAAGCCAGAAGGAATCACCAGCACCAGAATAGGGCGTCGGCTGTCTTAAATCCTGTCTGAGATTCCTGAAGTCCAATCGTCATCCTCCTTATCAGGTGGCAGATCTCCACTGATTAAATCAGCCTCACTACCTCCTGTTACCACCAGAGGGAGCCTGGAAGGAGAACTCACAACTGGTAGACCAGAAAATGAACTCACAACAGTACCCCCCCTTGAGGAGGGGTCACCAAACCCTCATCCACGCCACCAGGTCGATCAGGATGGGCCTGGTGAAAAGCACGAACCAATCTATTTTTCATGAATATCAGAGGCAGAGACCCAAGAATTATCCTCCTGGCCATAACCCTTCCATTTGAGCAAATACTGGAGTCTCCGTCTAACCAAACAAGAATCCAATATTTTCTCTACCTCATATTCCACATTGCCTTCAACCAACACAGGGTCAGGAGGTGCTGCCATAGGAACCACTGGCTCAACAAACCTCTTCAACAAAGATTTGTGAAATACGTTATGGATCTTGAACGTAACTGGAAGAGCCAATCGAAAAGAAACAGGATTAAGAATCTCCAAAATCTTATAAGGTCCAATAAATCTTGGCTTAAATTTTGGAGATGCAACCTTCATAGGCATATTCTTAGACGACAACCAAACCATATCACCCACTTTAAACCGGGGACCAATGGTCCTATGCCGGTTGGAAAATCGCTGCGCCCTTTCCTGAGAGTGACAACTTATCCACCACTTGGTCCCATATCTGCTGCATTCTCTCAACCACAGTGTCCACACCTGGGCAGGACGAAGATTCCACTTGCCCTGAAGAGAATCGAGGATGAAACCCAAAATTACAGAAAAAGGGTGACATTAAAGTGGCAGAGCTAGCTCTATTGTTCAGCGCGAATTCGGCCAAGGGCAAAAAAGAGACCCAATCATCCTGATCAGCAGATATAAAACATCTTAAATAAGACTCCAAAGTCTGGTTTGTTCTCTCAGTCTGTCCATTGGTCTGGGGATGAAACGCGGAGAAGATTAACTGAATTCCCAGATTGGAACAAAAGGCTTTCCAGAATCTGGAAACAAACTGGACTCCTCTGTCGGACACAATGTTCTCAGGAATCCCATGTAACCGAACCACCTGTTGTAAAAACAAGGGTACCAACTCAGCAGAAGATGGCAACTTTGGGAGTGGTACAAGATGGACCATCTTCGAAAGTGTATCACAAATCACCCAGATAACAGTCATTCTCTGAGAGACAGGAAGATCAGAAATAAAATCCATTGAGATATGGGTCCATGGCCTCTTGGGCACCGGCAGGGGCATCAGCAACCCACTAGAATGAGAACAGGGTTTAGACCGAGAACAAGTCCCACAGGACTGTACAAAATTCCTGACATCACGAGATAAGGCGGGCCACCAAAAAGACCGACTCACCAAATCTCTGGTACCAAAAATACCTGGATGACCAGCCAATGCGGAGCAATGAAATTCAGACATCACTCTCTTTCTCCACTGGTCAGGAACATACAATTTTCCCATAGGGCAACGCTTAGGTTTATCCTCCTGAAATTCCTCCAGGGCGCGTCTCAAATCGGGCGAAATGGCAGAAAAAACTACCCCCTCACTTAGGATGGTAGTAGGCTCGGTCACATTAAGAGAATCGGCAAAGAAACTCCTAGAAAGGGCATCTGCCTTAACATTCTTAGTGCCCGGAAGAAAAGAGACCACAAAATTAAAACGCGTGAAAAACAAGGCCCATCTAGCCTGTCTAGGATTCAAGCGTTTGGCCGACTCCAGATAAATCAAATTCTTGTGATCGGTGAGGACCACAAATTGATGTCTAGCTCCCTCCAACCAATGTCTCCACTCCTCAAATGCCCACTTCATGGCCAACAATTCCCGATTCCCCACGTCATAGTTGCGTTCAGATGGGGAGAACTTTCGAGAAAAGAAGGCACAGGGATTCATCTTAGAAGTCACAGGGTCTTTTTGGGACAAAACAGCTCCTGCACCAATCTCAGAAGCATCTACCTCCACCTGAAATGGAAGTGAGACATCAGGTTGCCGTAAAAATGGAGCTGAAGTAAATCTCTGCTTAAGCTCCTGAAATGCTGAGATAGCCTCAGGAGACCAATTCAGCACATCAGCTCCCTTCTTGGTCAGATCAGTCAGTGGTTTGACAATACCAGAAAAATTACCTAGAAATTTACGATAGAAATTAGCAAAACCCAAAACCTTCTGGAGGGCCTTCAAAGAAGTAGGCTGAACCCAATCATAAATGGCCTGTACCTTGGCCGGGTCTATTTCAATAGTCGATGGAGATAAGATAAATCCCAAAAATGAAATCCTCTGTACACCAAAGAGGCATTTTGATCCCTTAACAAACAGGGAATTCTCCCTCAATATCCGGAACACAGTCCGAACATGTTCCACATGAGAATCCCAATCACTAGAAAAGATCAAAATATCATCCAGATAGATGATCAAAAACTTATCCACAAAGTCACGGAAAATATCATTCATAAAGGACTGGAAGGCAGAAGGGGCATTAGTGAGCCCAAAAGGCATCACCAGGTACTCAAAATGTCCCTCCGGAGTATTAAAGAAAAAATGATTCACCGCACTCAATACGTTAATTGTATGCAAAAGTATATATATTTATTAGATATGTCCAATCCAAACAGAGAAAGGATGTGCCCAAGCATGTTTTAACAAAAGCAAAAATACCCGACGTTTCGATCCTCCAGGATCTTACTCATGGGATACACTTGACATAATATTAACAGACATGGGGCACTCGTAGAGGGTACAGGACCCCACAGGATAACTGTAAGGTTTAGGAATTGCAACAAACTGGAAATATCTAGTTGATATATATTTTCTAGTAAGAAGGTGTGGTATTTAAATCTCTGCTGAAAATAGGTAAATCCTGGCTTGAGTTTCAGAGAGCTGTAATCTAGAGGTTTCCACCATAATTTAGAGGTTTCCACCAGGGGTCACGAGTGTTTAGGATAAGCATGCCATATTGAAATTTAGGCCTGAAGCAACCAGTGTGTAGTTTGTGGCTGTGGTGGCCGACGTACACCCGTTTAAACCTTAAATAGAAAAGATATAGGCTGAGGCTGGAGTGGCCAACAAGTAGAAATTTATGCCTGGGGAATCCTGTAAGCAAAGGTCAAGTGATGCAGGTGGCGCTCCTGCGCCCTACCTCTGAGTAGATGCGGGCTGTACTTAAGGTTTAAATGGGTGTACGTCGGCCACCACAGCCACAAACTACACACTGGTTGCTTCAGACCTAACTTTCAATATGGCATGCTTTTCCTAAACACTCGTGATCCCTGGTGGAAACCTCTAGATTATGGTGGAAACCTCTAGATTACAGCTCTCTGAAACTCAAGCCAGGATTTACCTATTTTCAGCAGGGATTTAAATACCACACCATCTTACTAGAAAATATATATCAACTAGATATTTCCAGTTTGCCGCAATACCTAAACCTTCCAGTTATCCTGTGGGGTCCTGTACCCTCTACGAGTGCCCCATGTCCGTTAATATTATATCAAGTGTACCCCATGAGTAAGATCCGGGAGGATCGAAACGTCGGGTATTTTTGCATTTGTTAAAACCTGCTTGGGCACATCCTTTCTCTGTTTGGATTGGACATATCCAATAAATATATATACTTTTGATTACAATCAACGTATCGAGTGCGGTGAATTATTTTTTCTTTGCTTAGACAAACCCTTAGTGGTTTAGTTCACCTGCACCTACTTCAATTAGTAAGACCTGAGTGCGCATCAACCTTTTGGTATACCTCCGGAGTATTAAACGCCGTCTTCCATTCATCCCCGTGCTTGATGCGAATAAGATTATACGCCCCCCTGAGGTCAAGCTTGAAAACCAGCAGGCACTCTTAACTCTGGAGAATAAATCAGACATCAGAGGTAACGGGTACTGATATTTAACCGTCATCTTGTTAAGGGAACGATAATCAATACACCATCTTAATGAACCATCTTTCTTGGCCACAAAAAAAAACCAGCACGTAAAGGTGACGAGGATGGTCTAATATGACCCTTCTTCAATGACTCCTTAATATAGGATCGCATAGCATCATGTTCGGGTACTAATAAGTTGAAAAGCCGACCCTTGGGAAATTTACACCCAGACATCAACTCAATTGCACAGTCATAACTCCTATGAGGAGGCAAAGACGCAGACTCATTCTCACTAAATACATCAGAGAAATCAGCCAGATAATCAGGAATATCATGAGACTGAGGAGAGGTGGAGAAAACAGGAGCGTCCCTAAGAACACACTGACAACCCCAACTCACCACAGACACAGATTTCCAATCCAAAACTGGGTTATGAGTTTGCAACCAGGGGAACCCCAGAACAATAGTATCATGCAAATTATGCAGCACCAAAAATTTACAATTTTCTTGGTGGTCTGGGGCAACCCGCATTATCACCTGGGTCCAAAACTGAGGTTTATTCTCCGCCAAAGGAGTAGCATCAATACTCCTCAAAGGAATAGGCATCCGCAGAGGCGTCATGGAAAAACCACAACGTTTAGCAAAGTCCAAATCCATCAGATTCAACGCTGCTCCAGAATCCACAAAAGCCTTAGTGGAAAACGTGGATAAGGAGCAGATCAGAGTAATTGCCAAAAGGAACTTAGGTTGTATACTGCCCACAGCAAATGTGTGTGCAAAACGTTTCTCTCGTTTTGGGCAGACAGAAATAGTATGAGAGGCATCTCCACAGAAAAAACACAGCTTATTACGCCTTCTAAACTCCCGATGTTGTGCCCTAGACAAAACCCCATCACATTGCATAGGTTCAGATGTTCGTTCAAAAGGTGGCAGCTCCTCTCGTGTAGTTTTACGTTCACGTAAATGCCGATCAACTTGAATGGCTAATGACATAGAATCATCCAGACCAGAGGGAACAGGAAATCCCACCATAACATCTTTTACGGTCTCTGATAAACCCTTCCGAAAGAGAACCGCCAATGCACTATCATTCCATGTAGTAAGGACCGCCCACTTTCAGAATTTTTGACAGTATAACTCTGCAGAATCCTGACCCTGGTTTAATGCCAACAGGGTTCTCTCAGCTTAATCAACAGCATTAGGTTCATCATACAACAACCCTAAGGCTTGAAAAAATGCATCCACATTAGTCAGAATAGGATTTTCAGGTGTCAGAGAAAAAGCCCAATCCTGGGGATCGCCACGCAGCATGGAGATGACAATTTTAACCTGCTGTGCAGAGCTCCCCGATGAGTTAGACTTCAAGGCAAGAAATAATTTACAATTATTCTTAAAATTCAGAAATTTAGACCGATCCCCAGAAAACACATCAGGAGTAGGGATCTTAGGTTCAGCAGTATGTGACTGAATGAGGTAGGTGGAAATTCCCTGTACTTCAGCAGCAAGTTGCTCCACATGATCAGACAATTGCTTAATCTCCATTAGAAAAAAAAAACCTCCTACGGCCCCAGAAAAAAAGAGGAAAAACTACATTAAAAAAAAAAATTCTAACACTTTTTTTTTCCTTCTTTTGTAACAACTTTTCCTGCTTTTGAGTACCCTAGAATCTGCTGTATGGCTGGTGATTCTGTTATGAATGGGTCACCGAGGAGGAAAAATCAAAACAAGCTAAGTCACAGAATACCAGAGAGGTTGGTAACTATGCAGATTGCAGATCCCTGATCCTGACCACACAACTAGCAGCAGCCGTGGAGCGTACCTACGATGATCCTAGACGCTTCGTCACAGCCGGACAACTACATAAGCCTGAAGCAAGAAAAGGGGAAAACTAACTGCCCCAGAGCAGACCCCAAAGGAAAGACAGCCCCCACACATGTATTGACGGTGAAACAGGATGAAAACACAAACACAGGCAGGAAAATAGGCTGAGCAAACGATGGGGCCCAAAACAACTAGAAAGGACAGGAAAGGAAAGACACTGTCTGCAATCTGCCAAAAACCCTACAAAAATAATGTCCAACACTTCTGAGAACAAAATTAACCCTGAAGTCACTAGACTTTTCCCACTATATCAGCACTCTGAAATATTCTGAGACAGAGCAAAAAGAGGCCAATCTAATAGGGGACAAAAAGCAAATTGGCAAATACAGATAAATAAGAGTGGAAATTCAACACAGCCCCAACCGGGGCTGGCTGACCACACAAAAAACTGAATAGACCAACAAAATCAAGTGTGAACATTAGCAGAAAAACTTAGCTTGCGAGGACTGGAACAGAGCTGAGAACCAAGACCTGACAAGCCAGAAGGAATCACCAGCACCAGAATAGGGCGTCGGCTGTCTTAAATCCAGTCTGAGATTCCTGAAGTCCAATCGTCATCCTCCTTATCAGGTGGCAGATCTCCACTGATTAAATCTGCCTCACTACCTCCTGTTACCACCAGAGGGAGCGTGGAAGGAGAACTCACAACTGGTAGACCAGAAAATGAACTCACAACACTTGCTGTTGTGAACTCTGCTCAAGTTCCCCCCTCTGCTACTTAGGTAGAACTCCACTCGCATGACAGGCAGCAGTAACCTGCTTCAGGGATCGCTCTCCTCCTGCGTCCCTGGCTCACGCGTGCTGCTTTGTAGTTGAGTATCAGGGACAGAGGGTCTGCGGTCCTCTGTCCTCCGGTTTCTGCTGCTGGGACATCAGTTTCCACACAGCCTCGGACTCCGGTGTCCGGTCTTTGGCGCTGAAGCCTGGGGGTGAGCCCTGCTATGGCTCCTGTCCCCAGCTTCTCTCTGCATGTCCTCCCGTCACTCTTTTCAGGCTCTAAATACTTACTAACTTCCTCCTCCTGACTAGAGAGAGCAGCTCCCCAGAAGTTGGGTTTAGAGCTCCCTCTGCTGGCCTGGAGTAGGAACTGTGTTGTATGCTGGAACTACCTGTTAAGGAGATCCCTTCCTTGCTTCCAGGCATGACATCACTCCCCCCTGAAGGGAAGCATGGCCATTGTGGCAACCAAACTCCTGGGGTGCCACACTTCTAGTCAGTACAGAAATAGAAGAAATCAGGTACTGAGGTCTTCTGTCTCCTCTCTGTTGCTCTAAATCCGTGCATACTACTGTGTGCAGAACCATCACACTGTAAATGAGTTCATTGTACTGTAAGTGAAGAAATGTACTGTTGGGGCATCATACTGTATATGGGGAAATGTACTGTCAGGGGGCATTATACTGTGTGTGGGTACATCATACATCATACTGTGTGGGGAAATGTATGGTGGGGAGTATCATTTTATTTGTGTGGAGGCTATGAAAGAGGTATGGTACTGTGTGAGCACTAATGTTTTACATTAGGAGAAATATCTCTGCATGGATATACATAAACGACAGTGAAAAGTTAATAAAGTGACTTAGTGTAAAATATAATTTGCCAAAACGCTTTTGTACATGCTACAGTGTTTCTACTTCTTTCCTTTGTTCCAAAGTTGGGAGGTATGGTGCATCTGTGAATTCAGCTCTTTGGGGAGATAAGCATAAAGACATATACATCAGAGCAGAGCCAAGTAGCTTTGAATATAGGACTGTGGTAAGATAAATCAGTTATTAAAGCGCAGGCGTGGCATTGAGGCCATAATGCATCAGTATTGAGAAGTGTAGCTGTGAATGTGTGGCGCCCCCAGGAGTATGGTCGCCACAGTGGCATTGCCTTCCTCCAGGGAGGGTGATGTCAGGCTTGGAAGCAATGAAGGGTCTCTCTAGCAGTTAACCATTACATGCAACACAGTTCCCACTCCAGGCCAGCAGTGGGAGCTCTGAACCAGAATTGGGGGAGGAGTGCTCTCTGAGGGCCAGGAAGGGAAATGAGGAGTTAGATTGAGGAGTCCGAAGTGTGTAGACATGGAGAGAGAAGCTGGGAGACTGAGCGAAGTTGAGAGCTCATTCCCAGCTGGAGCGCATGATCTGGAGCCTGGTCTCCATGGTTGTATGGATACTGAAGGTACTGCAACAGAAACCAGAGGAATAGGAAGCTGTAAATGCTCTATTCCCACCTAAGACTCAGAGGCACAACAGCAACGGGTGAGCCAAGATAAGAGATAGAAGGCTACAGCTGTCTGCCATACGAGGTAGATCTGAGAGGGAACAAGAAGGAGGAACGTCAGTGTAACACAGTACTGCATGTACCTCAAGTAAGCGCTAGGAAGGAGACTACACAACCTATCTGCATAGAGAGATTCCTGAGTTGCTTCCAGGCTAATTAGCTCCTGTGCCATCTGTAATCTGGACCCTGGACTGCATTTGCCAAGCCAAAGTAAAGGTAAAGAAACTGCAACCTGTTGTGTCCTTGCCTTCTTCCGGCAAACTCTCCAGCACTGCTATATCTCTGTGCCAAACACTACACCCTCTTCCTCAACCCCTATCCTCTTCATCTACTCTGTGCCAAACACTACACCCTTTTCCTCAACCCCTATCCTCTTCATCTACACTGCCCTGGGACTACATCCCTGCCTGTGGAGGGCTACACCATCATTGCTGCACCCCACCATCTGTCCCAGAGGATCTGTCTGCAGCGTCGGCTTAACATCTTCATTGCCGAACACCACAGGTGGCGTCACGAATCATTCACTCATAAACTTTATTCCATCACTTAATCCCTTTTACATGGGCACCCAGGGCCATGGACCGGGTCACCGCTGCTGTGACATCCCCCTCTGAGAGACTGGCCCGGTACCGAGTACCCCACAGCCCTGGGAGGGCGACACATTTTGGAGTCACGAACAGGATTTACGGAGGCCGGTGTTCCCGGGTCCTGTGTGCCAGAGACTGTGTTGTGTGCTATAGACTGTTTGTGAAAGTGCCGCCATTACCCCGCTGCTTGGCACACTTGGGAAACCAAAGAGGCGGGCCGTCATGGGCGGAGCCAGCTGAAGAGCGCGAACAAGTGAAGTCCCGCGCGGGGAGTTACAGCGCGCGAGAAGTGGGAAGTGGAGGCCTGCAGCCCCGATCATCCAGCCTGCAAAGCTGCAGCCGGTAAGCCTGCTCAACCCCGGGGCCTGGCTAATGTTAACTAGGGGGGAAGAGAATGTTGGAGGCACGTGCCGATGCAGCGGTGGACGCCCCCACCAACCCCTCAGCGCTGCAAGATGCAGGGCCCAACGTGGCTGCGGCTCCAATAGCACCCACCGCAGCGGTCCCTATAATGTCGCTGTCTATGCCTTACATACCGGGAGCAGCATGGCTACTGCAGTATTCAGAGGAGTCACATACCCTGAGTGACTTCAAAGAGAGACTGTGCAGTTTGTTTGAAGTGTATCCTCTGTCTGAAAGCCAGAAGGTGAACATCCTTATTGGGCAGCTAACAGGTGCAGCACAGAGAGAAGTAAAAGCCTGGCAGGACACTGATAAGGAGACTGTTAAAAAGATCCCGGCTAAGCTAAGAAGCACCTTTGACACCCGCACTGCCGCTGAAATCAAGATGAGATTCTTTGGGTGTAAGCAGAAAGCGCAGGACAGTATACGGGACTATGCTGCAGGAGGCACTGCGAGCCGTCAAGCAGATTGACCCAGACAGTGTGAAAGATGGAGATGGACTGTTAAAGGAGCAATTCATTGAGGGACTCCTATCCAGTACCCACAGAGCACAGCTGCGCATAACAGCCCTACAAAACCCTGACCTAGACTTTGCTGATATCAAAGACAGGGCTATCTGGGTGCTGCATGAACCAAATGTCAGCTGTCCAGCGCCCCCTAGGCGCCCAGCAATTACATACCACCAGGAAGCAACATCTTTCCCTTCCATCCCTGTGGAGGCTGATGCACAGACTCTGGACAAAGATCCATCTGCAGAACTGCGTCTTCAGGTCCAGGAGTTGACCAAGGGTATGATTGCACTTGCTAAAACCGTACAGTCCCTGCAGGTATCCTTCAAGGAGAAGATCCAGCTCTCCTCCAGTCCAGAGGATGTCCCGTGGCTAAAGAAGAAGAGGATCCCGCCACTCCAAGGAAGGAACAACGATCGCTATGACCAGGACGGACGTCCCATCTGTCGTCACTGCTACAAGGCAGGCCACCTTGCAAGATTCTGTTATTTAAACGAGCAACCCCTGGGGCAGAGGGCCAACCCCCAGGAGTAGGACCACAAGGCCCAAAGAACTGGCGAGCCAAGTATGTTGGAGGGAGACCAGTCCTCCCAGTGGTGATTGACGGTATCCCCATGAACGCTTTGCTGGACACTGGCTCCCAGGTGACAACTATGCCCTATATCCTTTATAAGCGGTATTGGGCTGATTCTGAACTTACTCATGGCCCAAGTGATGAACTCACAGAAGTGGCCAGTAATGGTCAGTCTTTACCGCAAGTGGGATGTAAAGAAATTACAAGAACGTTACTCAATGATGACTCTTGGTACCAATGTGATTGAAAATTGTCTTTCCAAGGTTATTGTCTTGTTGCAACAGGTGGCTGAGACTGCTGGTTCCAGTGAACAACGAGTCCTGCAGAAGGAGATCAAGGCCCTGTTACAAAGACAGCAGGTAGAACTCTCTGGCGGAGAAATTGTCAGCGTCAGAGTGAATGATTCTTTCCCAATTGCAATACCCCCCAGATGTGAAATGTTGATTTGGTGTCGGGCAGCCATAGGCCTCAGAGGAAAAGATTACCAGGCAATGGTAGAACCAGTGTACTCTGATAGCAGGCCCACTGTCCTGACAGCCAGAGTTGTAGTTGATGTCCATAAAGGGAGGGTACCTGTACGCCTCTTGAATTGTGGGGAGGACGAGGCCATAATACCTCGGTATGCCACAGTTGCCAAGCTGCTTACTGTCAGTAACAATGCAATGCAGGCAGCAGAGCCCTTGGTCTCATCCGACCAGGTGGAGGACAATGGCTCTGTAAAGCAGCTGGAGAATGGTGCCAGCAACTGCAGGTGGGGACTGACTCCACCCCTTCATACCAAAAGAATGGGGTTTACCGAGTGTCTCAGGAGTATGAGCAGGTATTCAGTAAACACCCTCTAGATTTTGGGAAGGCAAAAGGGGTTCAACACCATATCCCCACTGGAGATCATCCACCCATAAAAGAAAGGTACCGGCCGATACCCCCAACACAATACCAATGTGCTAAAGGTATGTTGCGGGAAATGAAGGAGGCTGGGGTGATCAGAGACAGTTGTAGCCCGAGGGCACCCCCAATAGTCTTTGTGTAAAAGAAAGATGGTAACATGAGAATGTGTGTTGATTACAGAAAAATTAACAGCATTACACATAAAGATGCCTACCCATTACCTAGAATTGAAGAGTCATTAGCTGCACTTAAAACTGCTAACTATTTTTCCACCTTAGATCTCACTAGTGGGGATTGGCATGTTCCTGTGGCAGAGGCAGACAAGGAGAAAACAGCATTTACAACACCAATGGGTCTCTGTGAGTTCAACTACATGCCATTCGGGCTCTGCACCGCTCCAGGGACATTCCAACAGCTAATGGAATGCTGTCTTGGTCACAAGAACTTCGAGACAGTCCTATTGTACCTTGATGATGTCATTGTTTTCTCCAAGACTTATGAAGACCATCTGAAGCACCTAGCTGAGGTGTTTGAAGCCTTGTCCAACTTTGGCCTAAAAGTGAAGCCTTCCAAATGCCACCTCCTGAAGCCCAAGGTTCAGTACCTCTGTCATGTAGTGAGTGCGTAGGTGTGGCACCGGATCCTGACAAGGTCACAGTCATCCGGGACTGGCAGAAGCCCAGCAACCTCCATGAAGTACGTCAATTACTCGGACGGGTAGGCTACTACCGGAGGTTCATCAAAGGCTTCACTGAGATAGCCACTCCTATGCAAAATCTTTTGGTGGGTCAGCCCAAGAAGGCCAGAAAGCAGTGTCCTACATTCGAATGGAATGAGGAGCTGGAGAGGTCCTTCACTCGACTGAAGATGGCTCTCACAGGAGATGAAGTTCTGGCCTACCCAGATTATGGCCAACCCTTTGTGTTGCATACTGATGCCAGCAACGTGGGACTTGGAGCAGTACTGTCACAGGTACAGAATGGCAAAGAAATAGTGATCTCCTACGGCAGCAGGAAGCTTCGTCCCACTGAAAGGAACCCTGACAACTACAGTTCCTTCAAGCTGGAGTTCCTCGCCATAGTCTGGGCTGTGACTGAACGATTCAAGCATTACCTAGCTTCAGCCAAGTTTACCATCTTCACGGACAACAACCCGTTGACTCACTTGGAAACTGCCAAGCTAGGCGCACTGGAGCAGCGATGGATGGCTTAGCTGTCTAACTATGAATTCACCATCAAGTACCGAGCAGGGCACAAGAATGCCAATGCGGATGCACTGTCCAGAATGCCTAATCTGCCAGATGCAGGAGAAGACCCTGAGGCACTTGAAGAAATCGAGTTACCTGCCTTCAACCGGCCAATTGCGGCCCAACGTGCCCGAGGAGTGAGAAACAGACGGTCTGGCTTGAAAGAAGCCACCCAATCCATTGCCTCATCATGACTGGGCAGAAACGCAGGATAGCGACCCCGCAGTCCGCCTGGTGAAGGAGCTACTGTCACAAGCTGACTCACACCCAGAGTCAGATGCTCCTGAAGAAACCCAGCAGTTGTGGAAGGAGAGAGGCCGACTGTTCGTCTATGAAGGAAAGCTGTGTCGGAGGAGTATCAATGCCCGCACTCATGAGCTGGTCTGGCAGGTGATAGTCCCAAAGAAGGAGGCATCAATGGTCTTGGAAGCATACCACAATGGAGCTGGACACTTCGGATGGAAGAAGTTGGAGGCCTTGCTCCGGGAGAGATTCTACTGGGCTGGTATGAGGAAAGCCATTGAAAATTGGTGCGGGGAGTGTGGACAATGTAACCTGCGCAGGAAGGACCGTAACAGCCAGCGAGCTCCTTTGCAGCCAATAGTAACCAAACAACCACTCGAGTTGGTCGCCCTGGACCATGTGAAGCTGGTCCCAAGCCGTTCAGGCTACATTTATGCTCTAACCATTGTTGACCACTACTCAAGATTCTTGGTAGTTGTGCCTGTCAAGGATGAAACAGCCAGGACAGCAGCCAGAGCATTCCAACAGCACTTTTGTCGACCACACGGATACCCCGAACAAGTGCTTAGAGATCAAGGTCCAGCCTTTGAGGCGGAAGTGTTCCAGGAATTCTGTAACTTGTACGGTTGCAAGAAGATCAGGACAACAAGGTACCATCCACAGACCAATGGCATGTGTGAAAAGATGAACCAGGTGGTGATCGACCTACTGAAGACCTTGCCTTTGGAAGAGATGAATCTGTGGCCAGAAAAGTTGCCAGATCTGGTAGACCTCTGCAACCACATTCCTGTGAATTCCACCAACTGCACTCCAGCCTACCTAATGAGAGCGAGGCCTGGTAAGCTGCCTATTGATTTGGATATGGGAGCCCTACACCTGAGGTGACGTCACCAGATGCTGACTGGGACACAGAGGGGCAGCAACAGTATCGAAGAGTACAAGAGTGTGTAGGAAAGAGTCTAGCTCAGGCAAGACAAAAACAAGAAAGGCACTACAATCACCATGCAGCTGCAGTTCCCTTGTCACCAAGAGAGGAAGAGGAGGATGCATAAATTAGATGACCAATGAGAAGCTGAACCCTACACCATCTTACCATCAAACTTCGATAACACGAAGGTGTGCCTTATCAGTAAGGATGGGGGAGAAACCTCAGCAGCAGTATCAAGGGATCATTTGAAATTGTGCCCTGACCAGTTAAAAGAAAGAATGGAGGAACAAAACAACATCCAACCCATAGAGGAAGAAGAAACGGTCAGCACTGTACTTGGAGAATTCCCTGCAAATTGGACTCGAGCAAATAATGCCATAGTGGTACCAGTTTTTACCTTTCCCCAACTGGTAGTACAAGAAGAAGTGACTCAAGAAAACTCTGAAAATCAGGAAGTTCAGGTAGCAGATGCCACACCAGCAGTGGAGCCAGAGAGTCCTCGTCTTGCCAGTGGTGAATCTGTCATGCCCATGGTGAGTCTAATTAGTTGCAGACAGCTACTACCCAGTTTACCCACAGTGAGTAGAAGTGGTCCTAGGAAATCTAGTATCCCTGTGCTACGCAGAACTACCAGTATTGTAGCCAGTACAGTACACACTACCCCAGTGGTTAGCACCCAACAACCAGTGAGATCCCCAACAGCACCAGTGCTATGTAGGTCTGTCCGTAGTACCCAAGGTATTCCACCCCTCATATATCATGTATAAATTAGTTCATGTAAATGTTAAATTGTATGTATATATGTAACGTTTAAGTTTTGTGCCTACAGAGACTCTGTAAGAAATCCCCTTTTTGAATTTTCCAGTTTGTTTTGATGGACAATTGGGCCACAGGACTAGTTCACCATTTGCCCAGGAATGGACCATGGACATTGACGCATGGACTAATCGTCACAGGACTATTTTTGGAGCTTTTGGTTTTTGTAATTTTCATTTTTTTTCTAAATCTTGTACATTTATGATTGTTCATTTGTTTATATGTTCATATGTTTTTTTATCAGTTCAGGAGTACTGAATTGCACTAGGGGGGAATGTGGCGCCCCCAGGAGTATGGTCGCCACAATGGCATTGCCTTCCTCCAGGGAGGGTGATGTCAGGCTTGGAAGCAATGAAGGGTCTCTCTAGCAGTTAATCATAACATGCAACACAGTTCCCACTCCAGGCCAGCAGAGGGAGCTCTGAACCAGAATTAGGGGAGGAGAGCTCTCTGAGGGCCAGGAAGGGAAATGAGAAGTTAGTGTGAGGAGGCCGAAGTGTGTAGACATGGAGAGAGAAGCTGGAAGACAGAGTGGAGTTGAGAGCTCGTTCCCAGCTGGAGCACATGATCTGGAGCCTGGTCTCCACGGTTGTATGGATACTGAAGGTGCTGCAACAGAAACCAGAGGAATAGGAAGCTGTAAATGCTCTATTCCCATCTAAGACTCGGAGGCACAACGGCAACGGGTGAGCCAAGAGAAGAGATAGAAGGCTACAGCTGTCTGCCATACGAGGTAGATCTGAGGGGGAACAAGAAGGAGGAACTTCAGTGTAACACAGACTGCATTTGCCAAGCCAAAGTAAAGGTAAAGAAACTGCACCTTGTTGTGTCCTTGCCTTCTTCCTACAAACTCTCCAGCACTGCTACATCTCTGTGCCAAACACTACACCCTCTGCCTCAACCCCTATCCTCTTCATCTACTCTGCCCTGGGACTACAGCCGTGCCTGTGGAGGGTTACACCGTCATTGCTGCACCACACCATCTGTCCCAGAGGATCTGTCCGCAACGTCGGCTTAACATCTTCATTGCCGAACACCACAGGTGGCGTCACGAATCATTCACTCATAAACTTTATTCCATCACTTAATACCATTTACATGGGCGCCCAGGGCCACGGACCGGGTCACCGCTGCTGTGACATCCCCCTCTGAGAGACCGGCCCGGTACCGAGTACCCCACAGCCGTGGGAGGGCGACCCAAATGCAGCCTTTCTTAAGGGAAGATGAGTTACTAGAAAAAGTATTAGCACCAAGATGAAGGGTGTAAAACAGCAGAAGTGAGCAGAGTAACTATGAATCCAGCATTGAAGATAGATAAAACACAGGAAGCAGCAGCAATATCTCTGTCTCTCGCTGCCTCTCTCTCTGCTTATCTCATCCTACATAGATTTCAATAGACAGATTCTTATTTTGAGACGGATTTTAGCAGTTTTTCCAGTGAATGATTTGAGGACTTGAGGATAAAGGGAAAAGTGGTTCATGAGTGGAGAAAGAAGCTCGTTTCTCTAATGTACATGTTTAAACTATTGATTTCTGTAGTTTATAGCAATGGCAGTGGCCATTTTGTGGATTTTATGGTTTGTTATAATTCTCTACAAGAACCCGAAATGTTATCGGGTAAAATAATACATTTTTCCTGGAGATAAATTTGCCATTATTTGATAATTATTATAATTTATGGCTTCTCCACATCTCGGGGCTATTTCAGAATTAGGATTGTCTCTTGTCGACGCTCTGAAATAATTCTCAGAACCTTATTAAAGGCTCCACATCGCTGACAGCCCTCTCACCGGGAGAAGCTGCCATGTCATGGTCAGACGTCTGACGTCCCTTTTAAATGGTGCCAGCTCCCTGCCAAGACCCTCCGCTTGTCTCCTGCTTGCTCCGAGCCACTGTGCCCATCTTACTAGCCTCTGTGCTCCTCTATAAGCTGAAGATGCTTCTCTTACTTTGCCTATTCCTGCAGCTTTTCCCGGTGTCTTCTTCTACTGAGGCTTGTGAGCTGAGAGGAGACGTTATAGACGGTTATTACAGGGAAGGAGACCTGATGATCGGAGGGATAATACAAGTCAATACTTTATATATACCGAAGAAACTGACATTTACTTCAAGACCAAAGCCTCTGAGATGCGATCGGTAAGTGGCCCCCTAATCGCTGTCCCACCACCTCGGTAGACCTGCCCTTATATCATCAGCACATTATCACAGACTGGACCATTATCCCTGTAGTAATTTTTCATCTCTGTGACTTTCAGGCCGTCTCTACGATTTTATCGGTATCTTATGATTTTCTTCTTCACATTTCAAGAGATTAATAACAATTTGCAATTTCTTCCCAATATTTCCTTGGGTTACCAAATATTTGACTCTTGTGCCAATGTTCATACGTCGGTCTGCAGCGTGCTCCGTATATTATCAGGTAAAAAGCAAATTATCCCAAACTACAGCTGCTGGAACAGGACTCACGTGGTGGGATTCATCGGAGACTTGACCACCACCTCCTCATACGCGGTAGCCCAGCTGGCCGGGATATACAGGTACCCGCAGGTACAAAACTATTCTTATATGTGCAATAGAATTTGCAACAACTTGGCACGCAATCCGTAGAGAGATTTTTAACAGATCCTTTTTTTTATGTGCATCCAAAAACAAAAACTTCAACTCATCAGAATAAAAAAGTGCTCGGTGTTTGGTTATCTCTCGGGTATTGCGGTGCTGGAATGTGCTTATTGCTCGGCGAGTAATGGGTGGTGCGCGAGTAAACACTCTAATCCCGCCCCGTATCTTTGACATCTTTTACACAGCCAATAAGCATGAGGGGATTGCCTGTGAGTCAGTGTAATGGCGTGGCCATCTTGGTTGTGGCATTACTGTGATTGGCTGGCTGTTTGACATCATCAGGGATTAGAAAAGGCCATGGCTCGGCACATTGATGCCATCGCACAGCTCTGTGATGCTTTGTATTGGAAGGAGAGACTGCTTGTCTAGTCCAGTGTGTCACATTATAAGAAATCAGAGGCCTGTAGTGTAGATAATGGTGCTGAAGCTGAGCCGTCATACTAACAGCCCTTCTAAGGCCTAATCATTTGTATCACATACAATCTGCATTTATCCTAGGGAGGGAGAGAGTTGCAGGAGCAGGGACAGTGACAGGATCCACTCTGTTGACAGAGATTAGGCCTGTGCAGTCCATTGGCAAATATATGGTTGCATTTTTTTGTGGGGGCTCAAAAAGTTGAATATATTTTGATCAATCAGGTATTATGTGCTTTGAGGTCCTTTTTGTGATATATAACACACCCAAAACTCGTTTTTCCTGGGCTACATTTCTCAGCAATACACCATTTCGTAGTGTGGAGTAACTTTCTGTGATCTCTAAAACTGCTAAAAAAGATTTAAAAAAAAATGTGTAGCTCTCCATTTCTCAGATATACAGTGTTATGGGATCTGTGAACACTTCTGTGATCTGTTAAATTACAAAAAAAACTCTTAAAATTTTTGTGGGTGTCCACTTCTTAAATATACAGTGTTACTCTGGGAATATTTCTTTTGATTTCTAAAAGTGAACAAAAGCTTTTAAAATTTGTAAAGGCTTTTATTACTCAAACTTACAGGTGGTCTGTGAACATTTCTGTGATCTGTCAAGCTGCTAAAAAGTTTTTTAAAACTGTGTAGGCCTCCATTTCTCAGACATACGGTGTTATTTTGTCTGTGAATATTTCTATGAGGCCTAAAAGTGGACAAAAGCTTTTAAAAATTGTGCACGTTTCCATTTCTCAGCCATACAGTGTTATGTGATATCTGAACATTTCCGTGATCTTTAAAACTGAGAAAAAGCTTGAAACATTTTTTTCCTTGTTTGAATTTGATTGCCATCCATACACTTTTGCACTCGTTCTGTTATTTCACGGTGGAGTAAACTCACATATAGAGCTTTGACTGATTGTAGGTGACCATTTTTTTTTCTTTTAATAAAAATTAACCTGGTTTCCAGAGACCTAGCAATTACAAAATGCGCAAGGCGTGCGTTATTGGACAGGTAAACTAGAAATCACAAATACGCCTACCTCACATGGAATTTTTATACTGCAGAATCAATATTAAAATCCAACCAAGTCTGCCTGTATGCTTCTGACACATAACTGCTGCAGTAAAATGGTGAATAATATTTCCCTGCTCAGGACAATTTGCAGGATTGAAAGCAAAAATAATTTTATTTATAAGCTTTAAAAAGGGTTTTTGTCTACTGTAAGTTGCAGGTTGCCGCAGAATAGAACAATGTCCAATTCACCCTATTCTGTCCTTCACGATCCCTTCAGCAGAATCTCTCCCTAAATGCTGCTGACAGCAGTATTACTATTGATTATCATTAGCCCTAAGAAGGGCGGTTGTTGCACTTCATAGAAATATAAATGTGGTTGAATCCCTGGCTAATATGCAGTTACAATCCTGTCCCTCTCTCACCGGCACCTCTCCCTACGCTGCCTGTGTCAGGTGTACAGTGTGCTGAGCATGGCGTCACAGGACTTATATAGACCTGATGATGCTACGCAGCCAGCCAATCACAGTAATGCCACAACCAAGATGGCTGCGGCAATACAGTGACTGGCACGCAATCCCCACATGTTTATTGGCTGTCTAACAAGCGCCAAGCATGCGGGACGGGGACTCGAACTGCTGCTCGAGCATTCCGAAAATACTCGCAGAGTAACGAGCATTCCGAGCACACTGATGCTTGAGCGAGTCATGACTAGTGACGAGCACGCTCGCTCCTCACTAGCGTGACACCATTGTTGCCAGCAGCGATCTGGTGGTCAGAGATGCTTACAGAGGTCTTCACCATGCTGTTCTCCCTCCATTCAACAGTTTTACTGCTCCCCAGACCTCATTGTAAGGTCTGCTGGAAAAATGCTCGGATTTCCTATTGACTCCAATTATACTCGTTACTCGAAATGAGCATCCGAGTATTAGGAATTGCTTGGTTCAAGCAACGAGTAACCAAGCATTTTACCGCTCGCTCATCTCTAGTTTTTAACTTTTAAGAAGGCCCCCTAAGCAAAATAGATGTTTCATAGTACTGGTCTTAAATGTGACAAAAGGAATTTTTGGGACTACTATATTCCAAGGCACCACTCCACTAGGAGGTGCTCCACCTAGACTGGTGTGTTGGGGTGTTTTAGCTCTTTTTCATTTAATCCTCAGGTAGAGGATGCTGTCCATAGGAGCTGACATGCTACAGGTGAGAGGACCCTGCCCACAAGAGCTGACAATCTACAGGAAAGAGAGGATCCTGCACATAACAGCAGACACTCTGCAGGAGAGAGGAGGCTGCACAAAAGAGCTGATAATCAACAGGAGAGAGGACCCCACTGACCATAAGCGCTTACACTCTAACGGAGAGAGGACCCTGCCCATAAGAGCTGACACTCTACAGGAGAGAGGACCCTGCCTATAAGATCTGACACTCTACAGGAGAGAGGACCCTGCACATAAGAGCTGGCAATCAACAGGACAGAGGACCCTGGCCATAAAAGCTTACACTCCAACGGAGAGAGGACCCTAGCCATAAGAGCTTACACTGTAACAGAGAGAAGACCATAGCCATAAAAGCTGACACTCTACAGGAGAGAGGACTTTTTGTCTTTTTGTTCATAAGAAAGGACACTCTACAGGAGAGAGGACCATGCCCATAAGAGCTGACACTCTACAGGAGCGAGGACCCTGCACATAAAAGGTGACACGCTAGAGGAGAGAGGACCCTTCCCATAAGAGCTTACACTCTACAGGAGAGAGGACCCTGCCCATAAGAGCTGACATTCTAAAGGAGAAAGGAACCTGTACATAAGAGCTGACACTCTACAGGAGAGAGGACCCTGCCCATAAGAGCTGACACTCTACAGGAGAGAGGACCCTGGCCATAAGAGCTGACAATCAACAGGAAAGAGGACCCTGGCTATAAAAGCTTACACTCTACAGGAGTGAGGACCCTGCCCATAACAGCTGACACTCAACAGGATATAGGACCCTGCCCATAAGAGCTGACACTCAACAGGAGAGAGGACCCTGCCCATAAGAGTTGACACTCCACAGGAGAGAGGACCCTGGCCATAAAGCTTACACTCTAATGGAGAGAGGACCCTAGCTATAAGAGCTTACACTGTAGCGGAGAGAAGACCATAGCCATTAGAGCTGACACTATACAGGAGAGAGGACTTTGCTCATAAGAAAGGACACTCTACAGGATAGAGGACCATGTCCATAAGAGCTGACACTCTACAGGACAGAGGACCCTAGCCCATATGAGATGACACTACAGGAGAGAGGACCCTGCACATAAGAGGTGACACTCTACACGACAGAGGACCCTGCACATAGAGATCGTCCCACCACACTCCTGGTCTCATTTTAATGTGGGCATAGTGCTACTCAGACAACACAGGGTGAGGGTAACACAGTATGGAAATACTTTATTGAACCAAAAAACAGGCAGATAACATGTAGAACAGTCTCCGCACAATACCCAAGATGGTGCACATGACAGAGTCTCACCCTTCCGCTGACTCGCCGGGATAATAGCAGCTGCTACTTCAGGTCTTTCAGGGTCAATTACCCCACCTGCGGCACGCCCCCAGACATAAGGCATCGACAAGCATAGGAAGATGACAATCCTTTCAGGTACAAGGCCAGTTGACCAGAGGGTCACAACCTGGCTTCTCCGAACATTTCTATGGAGCGAGGACACCATTGGGTATCAATCCTGGCTTTCTCCAAATGTATTCATAGGTTCCAGGTGACTGGTAGGTCCCAACCTGGTTTTCACAAATGTGATTTAGCGATGGTCAATGGAGCAGATCTCTATTCTTCCAGCCGAGGTCCCCTAAGCTGGTAACCTGGGGAATGATAAATGATGGAGCAGTGATGTATTGGCAGCTGTCCTGTAGAGACTCTCTGGATGTCTTGGCTGAATCTCTGCCTCTCTATAAAGAGGCATGTAACATCTTTTTATAGTAACAAGTGTCCTTCATCCAGTATTCACAAATAAAAGGGGAAGAATGGAGATCTATTTGCCTAGTTTTTCCTAATCTAAAAAGTTAACAAACTATCTGGCCTAGACAATGTATAATTAGCATATCAGCAAACATCACTAGTCATCAAGGATAAGAGCACATAATGTTACATCAA
Organism: Dendrobates tinctorius; assembly: GCF_039654945.1. Taxonomy (NCBI): domain Eukaryota; kingdom Metazoa; phylum Chordata; class Amphibia; order Anura; family Dendrobatidae; genus Dendrobates; species Dendrobates tinctorius. The sequence continues at coordinate 13,709,838 of NW_027361918.1, read as the reverse complement.
ATGTCAACTTACATCTCAATGTTACAGGCTTACACAAGCAAAAGTTTGTTTTCTTGTCCAACCTGAAAGAAACACAAAAATTCAAAAGTCAACATATAGATAACAGTCTGTGCTTTCTGGCTTGCTAAAAATAAACGTTTGGCTAATTAAGAAACAATGCTGCATCACTGTACAGGTGTCATGGGTGTATCAGATTCTGTAGACTATCCCTCTGAATATGACTGCAGAAGGTTTCAGCAGTGTGCTTTACTGACTTCTTATTGGTCCTTCTGACTCTAGGACCCAGTGGCAACCTTCCCCTTGCTCTAGTTGACACATCTGGTGTTTATAACTTCCAGCTTGCTGCTGGAAGTTGAGGGTGATATTGCTGTCTCCATTTGCCTGTTGAGGCTTGGAGCTATAGCAGTGAGATATCTTTGTCTCAGATGTTTAGAGGACATCTGTTTTTCTCTCTGAGTCTACACAAGCTATGTGTTTCCCTTGTTTGTTTATCCCATCTGTCTTTAGCAGTAGTGGGGATTGACTGGTGCTCATCCTGTCCTTTCCACTGCAGGGCTTATCGCCAGGGTCAGGCAGGGATTAGGAATACTGCTCGATGATAAGTGCAGAACCTATAAAGGTACGATAGAGCAGCCAGGGTGATATTAGATCTGCCTAGGGGTCTCCACTACCCCTTCCCTAGTATTTGGCTCCCTTTCCCTTATCCCTTTGTGTTGCACTTAACCTTTCCTACCCATTGCGTGACGTTATCACCCACCGTTCAAGTTTGCAAAAGAAAAAAACAAAACAAAAAAAACACCTGACACTTGTTTTTTTTGTTGTTTGTTTTTTCTGTGTGCTTTTTTTTCTTTTGCTGGGTTCATGGATCCCATTGCTGTGCTAGCAGAGCAGCAGCAGATGTTGTCGCTGGAGGTGACTGACCTTCGTTATGAGATCCAGCAGCAACGGCAGATGCTGCAGGCTCCTATTGTGGGGGACACTGCGGGTTGGCTGGTCCAGCTTGAACCCCAAATTGCCCTTTTGGACAGGTTTTCTTGGGGTAGGGACAAGTTTTTTGTATTTCTTTGGCTGAATCCAAGCTGCATCGCATTCAGAAAGGGAATCATGCAGTGGAGACTTATAGCTCTGAATTCCGCTGGTGGTCAACTGATACCAAATGGAATGACCAGGCTCTCAGAAGCCATTTGCTTCAGGGCCTCACTGAAAGGTTAAAGGATGCATTAGCAGTGTATGAAACTCCTGTGTCACTGGAGGCTGCCATGCCCTTGGCTATTCGGGTGGATAGATGCCTGCGGGACAGATGGTAAAGACACCTGCTTCTGATCCTTCTTTCTTGGATATGGTCCCAGTGTTGGAGGGAAGGTCCGAGGGCAAACCTATACTTGTGGAGTTAGAGTAACCCACTCAGTTGAGTTGCCCCTTGGGGATGTTGTTTGTGCTGTATAAATTGCGCCGCAAAGTAGCTAGAGAATATCATGACTCTGTACTTGATGGCCACCCAGGTGGTAAGGCAACCGCGGACCTCCTTTTTCGCCATTTTTGGTGGTTGAGGTTGCATCGGGATGTGGTTGAACAAGTGTCTGCCTGCAATGTTTGCACACATTGTAAAGTACCGCATACCTGTCCATCTGGTCCTATTTTGCCACTACCTGTTCCTAAAAGGGTCATGAAAGACAGGTATAAATGTATGACTGTCAGTAAACGCGTACCCAGTCCGGAACTGAATGTGAATGATTTTGATTTTGTGTGGTTGTCTATCAGAAATTTCAGCTTAAGGGTTCCTTCCTGGAAGTTGGGACCAAGATTCTTTGGTCTCTATAAGATAACCGCCGTCATTGGTCCAGCAGCGTTTTGTCTTGAGCTACAGCAAACTCTTGAGATTTACAATGTTTTTCACAGCTCAAGAGATAGGTGGAACCCCTTGAGCCTTCACCCCTACCGCCTGCTCCAATAATGGTTGATGGAAACCTAGAGTTTTAAATTGCGAGTATTGTAGATTCTCGCCTCCAACGTTGTTCCCTACAGTACATGGTGCACTGAAAGGGTTAGGGTCCGCAGGAAAGAATGTGAGTTTCTGCATTAGAGGTGAACGCCTCCAGGATGGTTCGTTTGTTCCATACCTCTTGTCCTGAGAAACCTGGTCCTGAGTGTCCAGAAGCCACTCGTAGAAAGGGGGTACTGACACGGGTGTATCAGAGGCTGCGGACCGTCGCTCTGCATGTGACTGTAGAAGGACTCAGCAGTTTTCTTTAGTGACTTCTTACTGGTTCTTCTGACTCTAGTACCTAGTGGCAACGTTTCCCTGGCTCTAGTTGACATACCTGGACCAGGGTGTTTATAACTTCCAACTTGCTGCTTGAAGTTTTGGGTGATATTCCTATTTCCATTTCCCTTTCCCTGTTGAGGCTTGGAGCTATAGCAGTCATCTATCTTCCTCTCTGGTGTTTGGAGGATGTCCGTGTCTCTGAGTCTACTCCCTTGTTTGTTTATTCAATGTCTTTAGTGGTAGTGGGGATTGACTATTGCGCACCCTGTCCTCCCGAATGCAGGGCTTATTGTCAGGGCCAGGCATGGATTAGGTATCCTGTTCAGTGATAGGTGCGGAAATTATATAGGGCAGACTGTTATGAATGAGTCACCGGAGGAGGAGAAAACAAAAATACAAGCTAAGTCCAGAAAACCAGAGAGGTTGGTAGCTATCGGATTGCAGACCCCTGATCCTATACACCACAACTAACAGTAGCCGTGGGGGGTTCCTACAGTGCCCTAGACCCCTCGTAACAGCCGGAGAACTACATAAGCCTAAAGTAGGAAAGGGGAAATCTAAACTGCCCCAGAGCAGACCCCAAAGCAATAGACAGACCCCAACATGTATTGTCAGTGAAAAACAGATGAAAACACAAACACAGACAGAAAGACAGGCTGAGCAAACGATGGGGCCCAACTAACTAGATAGGACAGAAAAGATGCTGGCTGCAATCCGCAAAAAAAACCCTACCAAAAATGTCCCAAGCATCTGATGGGGAAAAAGGCCCTGAAGTCGCTAGACTTCAATATCACTATATCAGCACTCAGGTATATTCTGAAAACAGAGCAAAGAGATCAACTGATCAGAGACAAAAATGGAATTCAGCCAGTCCCAACCAGGACTGGCTGAATACAAACACTAAGGAAACCAGACAAAATCTCATGGAATATTAGCAGGGCAAAAACTTAGCTTTTAGTAGACAGGAACAAAACTGGATGCAAGAGCTCAGAGCAGAAAGGATCACCAGCAGCCCTGCAGGGCGTCGGCTGCCTTATATCCACTCAGAAATTCCAGATGTCCAATCACACTCCGCCTGTTCAGATGACAGGTTCTTCCCATCCCAATCAATTTCACTACCCCTCTTCACCAGCAGAGGGAGTTCATCAGACATCAAAAGTGAAGGGGAGAATGAACTCACAACAGCAGACAGGGTGACGTTAGATGTGCATAGGGGTCTCCACTCCCCCCTTTCGTAGTGTTGGGTTCCCTTTCCCTTCATGTTGCACTTAGCCTTTCCCACACATTGCGTGAAAATAGGAGAGAGGTCCTCGCTCGAAAAAATTATCCTCACTGGTGGTTTTATAGTCTTTGTCATAATATTTTACTTCCATTTCACAGAAACATAAAACATGAGTAGGCCAATTATCTAAATCTTTAGCAGTGACCCAAAAATCTTCCACCTAAAGTAGGGAGTCCCACGAGAGCCTCAGGTGTCTGTCAAACTTGAATTACTTACCAAGGAGAGCCATCTTACAGCCATCATTATGGATAGAGTCATGGAGGTCCGATAAAGGATAGCTGTGGCTCGGATCCACCATGGAGGGTAATAAATCCTTTTCAGAATGAAATTAGACCACCAAATATGTCGTATTTGTTCCAGATTTCACGTGTCTTGGTTTGTATAAGGTATTGTTCTCTTATCCTGACAGATAAGTTACGGCAGCATGACCTCTTTATTTAGAACAAGCGATCAGTTCCCAACGTTCTACCAGGCGGCAGCCAATGAGTTATCTGAAATTGATGCTATTGTACAACTGGTAAAATATTTTCATTGGAAATGGGTTGGAATTCTTGTATCCGATGATGACACGGGACGAATCGCCGGTGAGACATTTAAAATGGAAATTTTACGATCCGGTGGTTGTGTGGCTTTCTTCATTGTCTTTAAGGAGAATCTCTCCGGCTCATTAAAATCTGCTACAGAAATGATTGAGACAATCGATAAAAGCTCAGCGAACGTGACCATTGCGTTCTTAAGTATAAACTATGCAGACACATTTGTCCGTATGTTTGCGATGCCAAAGCTGAGACCTAAAATGTGGATTATGTCTTCCTTCTTCTCCCGGGTGTCAGAATTACAACGTCTCGGAATAAGAACAACATTTAATGGAAGTTTGTCGCTTGCTGGTCATCAAGGAGATATCCCGGGGTTCAGGGATTATTTGTACAGCGTAAAGCCCATAAAATACCCAGATGACGACCTTCTGAGGAAAATCTGGGAATTACTTATTATGTGCACCTACTCCAACACTACAAGTGACGTAATCCCCAAATGCATGGGCAATGAATCTCTGAATGATGAGTTATTATCACTATTTAATGTTTTTGTGTTCCGGACATCTTACGTAGTTTATACTTCTATATATATCATGGCAAATTCCCTGCAAAACATGTATGGCACCGGCAAATCCAGAAATCCAAAGACCTATTTCCAACATTGGCGGGTATGTTGACTCAGGGGTTTTATTGCATCGTTAGAGGGGTGTTCCCATCTGTAACATTAATGGTGTATAATATATGAGGGTGGTGGGGCAGGCATCTGTCTCAGAATGAGACATCAATGTGGCTGTTGTCAGAGCTGGAAGCACAAGTGCCGCTGTCTTCATTAATTTATACAGAAGCTGTCATGATTGACAATGGCAATTACTTCATAAGTTTCAGAGCTCTCCTAGAAATTAATGGCGGGAGCCCTGAATATTGGCCCACCTCCCCTGACAAAACATCATCTTCATCCTGAAATAAAATTTGTCAACATAGCAGACCTCTTTCCTTTCTGCACGTTGAACGTATGAAATATATATCTCATGGGAATCAAAAATAGTGCGAACATATAAATCCCCTAAAACGAATTATTTATTTAGTACATTAAAAAACACCTATCCCAGTGAAAAAATGGCCAATGCCAAAAAATAACCAGACCTACACTGGGATGCTACATAGCCCTACTATAAGGCTCACTGATACCTTCCTAGCCGTGGAGGTTGGCACCCTACAAACGAGAATTGGCGCCCCCACTCAACGTGGACTATCCCTCACTCCCCTACCAGTCCCTATTCAGACAGGAGGGAAAACAATAATCCGATAGTGCAGAAATGAAACTTCAGAATGCCCTAAGCTCGAGCAAAACCTCAAACAATTGATATTATCCTGATAAAACCCCCACACAGGGGTATATTAACCAATAAATTGCTTGTCATATGTGGGTATGCCCTTATGATATTATAGCAGTGAACATTCAAATTGCCTTAGGCTAAAATAGGACCCCAGGATAATATTAAAGATAAAAAATCTAATACCTGCACATCATGATCATATGTGACAGACTAATATGTCCGACAGACAGATAATACAAACTAACCCCTCTCAAGGGTATATTATGAATCATAGTAGAATAAACAAGGTCACTTATCATGTGCAGGTCAACCCCGACGCGTTTCCCCGCCTATAGCGGTTCATCAGGAGGATCAATCAATAAATGTCATATCCATATATGATACCCAGATGATGCATGATGGGATAGGTGTTTTTTAATTTACTAAATAAATAATTCGTTTTAGGGGATTTATATGTTTGCACTTTCTGTACGTTGCCACTGCTCCCTTTCCTCACTCTTTAGCCACTTCTCTTTTGTCATAAAAAATGAATATCCATAACATCTCCAGAGAGGGGCATTCACCTCCCCACGCCTTTCACACACTAATTAAGATAGGAACAGCCAGGTACGGACTGGGCCTGAAATTCAGCCCTGGCATTTGAAATCACACAGGCCCATGTTCTCCCCGTCCCCAAGCACCAGATGAAATATATTACTAATATTACCTTGGATGAAGGAAAGCAATTACCAATAGTATTAATGATTCCCATGACCTGCTGGGATAAGTGATGGATTTTTGGTGACTTTGTGCTCCGTCACATCTCTTAGCAGCATGGGTGTCTTGAGAACACCGATTCTGTTAACAAGGTAGCAGCCAAAGCAGCCTATGACCAGACAGGCCCTTCTGGCATTTGCCAGAATTGCCAAATGGCCAGTCCGGCCCTGGGAACAGCTAACCATTCAAGGTCCTTTTAAAGCCAGAGACTCCCTTCAGTGCTCAGGTGATTGAAGCAGGATATCTATTGTGGTGAACAGGATGGCTGCTGGGGAAAAGACAGCCAGTTTGAGATTAGTGTACATAGGGGGAAGAGAAGTGGAGAGACTTTGTCCAAGGGATGAAGCATCTTGACTTGAAAGCGCTTGTTTGAATCTGCAGCCAGAGGGTTCGTAGACATGCCATCTCCAATATTGGGGTTTGTGTGTGTCGCGGTCATGGGGGCCGGGGTACTCAGTAGCCAGGCAGGCAGTCTACCAGGGATATCACTGTGGCGATTGCCCAGCACCGTAGCCCTGACCGGACAAGTGAAAGGGCAGTATATACAAGGGATAATAGGTTATGGTTTAACGTGATGCCAGCTGAGGTGTCGGGCCAGGGATGGCCAGCGCTGCATGTGGGGTCCCAAGGGGATAGTGCAGCAAGGTGGATCACTCCCCCCCAGCAGGAGCGGGCCCCTGGGGTGATGATGTGGGTTGTAGTGAGCAGTGCAGCAGAAAGAAGCAAGGAGGTGAATGAATTCAGTCTTTGCCTTTACTGATGGATGGCAAGTAGAATCCAGGGGTACTGGTCACCAGGTCCAGGGCCCAGCCAGTCTGGAAGCAGCTGGGGTCCTCTCCACTATGTGGGTAGAATAAGCCTTCCTTTCTGTGCCCATCTGTTTGGAGATTCAACAGCTTCTGAGCTGATCTGTGCTCCCTGCTTGTCTGCTCTCCAGCCGCTCCAGCCAGCATGCAATGTGAGCTCTTTGCAAGCTATTCTCTCAGTCCCAGCTCTGAGCCCTCTGTAATGGGGTACTCTTGGTGTTGAAAGAGTGGCCGTAGGACCTGCAGTCCCTCAGTCTCCAGATTTTGCTCTCAGGATTTGCAATCCCTGGTAGCCCAGGACTCAGGTGTCCTTCTCTCGGGGTAATCCTACGGTGAACCTTCAAAAGCTCCAACCCTGGAAACTCCTGTTTCCTTGTGTATCTTCTTCCCTTTCATTCCTGACACTACATTACACTGCTCTCTCTCCCCCCCAAGCCAGAAGAGGCAGTCACCCTCTAAACTAGGTGCTTGTGTTACCCCCTTCTGGTGAGGGATCAGGCTTGTGTGTGGATGCGTGGTTTACCTAGTGTAGGGAGCTCCATTTACTTCCAGACATGATACCACCGCTGGTTAGGGAGGCGATACCATTGTGGCGGCCGTACCGCAGGGGCGCCACATGTGGATTTAAAATTTATGAGCTATACAGTAGATTTTTGTCATTGTAGCAGAGGGATGGACATCATGCATTCACCTCAGTGTAGGGCCACTAGGGTCCCTACAATTGAATAATTGCCTGATGATGCTTCACCTGTCATATCTGGGAGGGATTTCATAAAACCCTGAAGAGCTGAGAACATCCCACAAATCCACCTCACGTGAGGTCATCAAGAGGAGCTGTGCGGGTGTAGGGTCGGTTGCGAGTGAGGAATGGCAATTGGGTGTTGGTGCTGCTGGTGTTAGTGCAGATAGGTGGCGGAGTTGTGCTGTACTCACAGGAATGGGGGGTGACCCGCTTCTTGACGTCGACAGGCACGAGACAGAGGCAGGAATTGTATTCAACAGGTTTCCTTTTATTGGCCGCCCTCACGACGACCAGAACAAAACACGACAGATGTTTCACACTGTTATCCTCCTGTAGACAGGCCTGGGTACCTTCACTTGTACACTTTCTCTGTCAGTCGTACTTCGTGGCTCTATCCGCCGTGGCTGCCCTAGGCCAATCCACCACGGCGTTTCACCTTACAAAGTCCACCAATAATCCAGGTCCTCACAGGCCGTCTCTGCCTGTGACCAATGTCCTATAGGGTCACCCCCCGTGACCGTTTCCACTGTCCAAAGTCTCTGAGGGGTCTCCTTTGTGTGACAGACTCTCCTAACCTGTGAGCTCCCCTGTCTGACTGAAGCTTCTGGAAGCTTACCTCAGTATTTATTCAGACAGACCAGGTAGCCCCACCCTCTGTCACCTGACAGTCACCTCTGCCCAATCAGAGTCACCTTGACCTCTGGCAGTTATGTATCACTCAAATGACTGTTACATAATCACTGCCATCGGCGCTCTCCAGTGACCTCTGATGGGCAGTCTGCCACATGACACCCTCTGTCAATCTCTCTGTCTCCATTACAGGCAGAACCGTACCCAGCTCAACCTCCCCACACGGGCATAGCTTAGAAGCTACTAGAAGGCAGATGCCAATTATGAGCTGCGCTCAGAGACGAAAGATGCATCGCCGTGTAGGCTTGACCCAAGCTGCACCGGACATTAATCGAAGAGCTTCCCTTTGCTAAGCTATGAGCCATTCTTGTGACCAGGGTTTGGTACTTTTTCTTCTTTATCTTATGTAATTGTAGAAGCTGTATTGCTTTGTCCCCTTAGTAAAATCTTTTGTCTACTTTATAAACACTGCCTATATTTCTGGATTAAATATAAAATGTAATAGACCTGTTTCTTTTGTCATGCAAATTGCACCCAGACGCCATATACGCTTCCCTGAAACCGGTGTCCAGTTGGTCTGTATAAATGATTGGTGGTGGTAGCAAATGATCTTTCTGGGGTTACTGTGTAGTTGGCAGTGACCGGAACAAGGAACAGATACTGTGTATTCCATGAATTGGAGTCAGTTGTATTTCTGCCATTTGATAACTGTGAGTTCCCAAATAATCATCCAAAAGCCGGTTTCACACGTCCTGATTTTTACAGCACCTGAAAAAATGGCAGCAGAGATGTCAATGTCTATGTGTGTAATCAGGGGCGTAGCTACCACGGTCGCAGCGGTCATCACGCCCCCCCATGCACCCCATTATCGCCCTCCCAGAGAGACCCACCGCAGCCCCCCACAGCCTGCAATGACGTCCTTTCCTGTGCGCACAGGACCTGTGATGAGGTCACAGGAGGGGAGGAGTCAGGGGTCACATGATCAGGGGCCTCAGTGTCTGCAGGACTCTGCTGTGCTGGTTGTCATGGTGCTGGATGAGGGGAAGTTTCTGTGTGGGGTCAGGAGGGGTTTACAGGGTGGATGTAGCAGAGCCGCGTGTGTACGAGGTGTACGTAGCGAAGATGTGTGTGTACGAGGTGTGTGGAGCCGCGAGTGTGCGAGGTGTACGTAGCGAAGATGTGTGTGTGGAGCAGAGCCTTGTGTGTATGGAGCGGAGCTGCGTGTGTACAAGGTGAGTAGAGCCATATGTTCGAGGTGTACGGAGACGAGCTGTGTGTGTACAAGGTGTGCGGAGCAGAGCCGCGTGTGCACAAGGTGAGTAGAGCCATATGTTCGAGGTGTACGGAGAGGAGCCGTGTGTGTACGAGGTGTACGGAGCAGAGCTGCGTGTGTACAAGGTGAGTAGAGCCATATGTTCGAGGTGTACGGAGAGGAGCCGTGTGTGTACGAGGTGTACGGAGCGGAGCCGTTTGTGTTCGAGGTGTACGGAGCGGAGCCGAGTGTGTACGAGGTGTAGGGAGCGGAGCCGCGTGTGTACGAGGTGTACGGAGCGGAGCCGTGTGTACGAGGTGTACGGAGCGGAGCCGAGTGTGTACGAGGTGTACGGAGCGGAGCCGCGTGTGTACGAGGTGTACGGAGCGGAGCCGCGTGTGTACGAGGTGAGTAGAGTCGTATGTTCGAGGTGTACGGAGAGGAGCTGTGTGTGTACAAGGTGTACGGAGCGGAGCCGCGTTTGTACAAGGTGAATAGAGTCGTATGTTCGAGGTGTAAGGAGAGGAGCCGTGTGTGTACGAGGTGTACAGAGCGGAGCCGTTTGTGTTCGAGGTGTATGGAGCGGAGCCGAGTGTGTACGAGGTGTACGAAGCGGAGCCGCGTGTGTACGAGGTGTACGGAGCGGAGCCGCGTGTGTACGAGGTGTACGGAGCGGAGCCGCGTGTGTACGAGGTGTACGGAGCGGAGCCGCGTGTGTACGAGGTGTACGGAGCGGAGCCGCGTGTGTACGAGGTGTACGGAGCGGAGCCGCGTGTGTACGAGGTGTACGGAGCGGAGCCGCGTGTGTACGAGGTGTATGGAGCGGAGATGGGCATGTATTTTGGCATGGGGGGTCCCATTTGAAAGTTTGCACCGGGGCCCATAACTTTGTAGTTACGCCACTGTGTGTAATACTTTTTGCACGTATGTGGCAACCGTTTGACCCCTGTGTGCTGCATCAGTACCAGATGGATGGGCGCCAGGGAAGAAGAATTACAGTTAGTGCTGTTACCTGGTGCTGGGTGCTGAAGACGGATCTCATCATTCTCCCCTGCTCTGCCGGCGATCAGTGCAAGCAGGGGAGAATGAAGAGAGTTATATTCAAATGATAACAATGAAAGCAGGCGGCAGCTGATGGAACTATTATTCCCATTAGCCAATGCCTGCTGCTGCTAATACCATCACCGGCCGCCTGCACGGTTCCCCTGTATTTTCTATAACCAGCCAGGTAAAACACACAGCAAGGGGCTGCAACCCTCAGTAGTCAGCTTCAGTAAGGCTGGTTATCAAGAATAGAGCAGTCACCACGCTGTTTTTATTAAATTATTTAAATAGTTTAAAAAATGGCATGGGGTTCCCCTCATTTTTGAGAACCAGCCTTGCTAAAGCATACTGAAGGGGGCTGGTATTCTCAGTATAGTGACCCTCCAGCCAAAAAATAGCAGCCCGCAGTCGCCCAGAAAAGGGACATCTATTCAACAGGGCTCAACAGAGAATTGTTCATGACAAAAAAGGTGACAGTGGGAGGATCTGCGAGACCGCTCAGGCTGTGATCTTTGACAATTGGTGGCAGCAGTGGGATATTACAGAACATCAGTGATCTGGTTTTAGAAATCATCTCTGTCACTGAAAACTTGTACGTTTCTTGTAAGGATTCTGTGCAGAGTTATGAGGATCAGACTCAGCGTTATGTTTTTTACCTGGGACAATACTGTACATGTGACAGTTACACTCCTCCGCCCTCTCTTGTTTTTCTGTTCTATCTTTTGTTTAGCAATTATGGCTGCAGTTGGGGAGGCCTGGTAAAAACAACTGACCAAGGAGGTTTTTATTGCTCTCTGCACAATGAGACAGATTGACAAAACCAGGCAGCAAATGATTACTGATCTGCTGCAGGTTGATTCAGAGCAAGCTCGCCACTGAGCCCTGATGAAGGGAAGGCCAGCAAAGGTGCAGCTGCAGAGGTCCTACCTGTAGATACCAGCCATAGCAGCAATGATAGTAACTTGGACCCCCACCTGCAGATCGCCTCACTGCAATTTAGTGCAGATGATCGTTATGGATAGCTGAGGCTCATTCAGCAATACCAAGAGCGAGATGCTGCAGCACAAGAGCGTCAGGGCCAAGCTGACTGAGAGGCTGCTGAGCGACAAGCCGAGCTTCAGTATCAGCTGGAGTTAGCGCCACTCCAGATGGAGCCATCTACCCCACTGAAGAGTGAGTCCAGTAATATCTCCACCTTTAAACCCCTTCCTGAGCATTTTCCTATCATGTACAAGGTTGCGGATCTGGACACATTTTTAGATGGTTTGAAAAGGCCTGCTAGCAGTACTTGTTGCCTGAGGACTAGTGGGACAGATATTTAACCCTTGAACTATGAGGCAAAGCTCTGGAGCTGTTTGACCCTCTCCATCAAGATCAAAATCAAGACTGTGAAGCCATCAAAAAGGCCCAGGAAATATCAGCTTACTCCTGAGGTATATCACAAAAAGTTCCTGGCCCTCTAGCCAGGGATCACCCACCCCCAGGATCTGTCTGCATAGGGATCACCCACATCCAGGATCTGTTTGCCCAGGGATCACCCACATCCAGGATCCATTTGCCCAGGGATCACCCACATAAAATGCTTTGCTGAAGTCAAGATATACTATATCTACAGCATTTCCATGATCCACCCAATCAGTGATTCCATCATAGAAGGAAATTAAGTTAGTCTGACATGACTTATTAGTTACAAACCCATGCTGACTCTGTTTAATTACTTCATTCTTATCCAGGTACTGACATACATGTTGTTTAATAATTTGTTCAAAGATCTTTCCTGGTATAGAAGTCAGACTCACCGGCCTATAGTTGCCTGGGTCCACCTTCTTCCCTTTTTGAAGATAGGAACAACATTTGCTCTTCTCCTGTCTTCTGGGACTTCTCCTGTTCTCCAAGAATTTTCAAAGATTATGGAGAGGGGTTCAAAAATTTCTTCTGCTATCTCCTTCAGTACTCTGGGGTGTAATTCATCTGGACCTGGAGACTTGAATTCATTTAGGTTAGCTAAGTGTTTCCTCACTATCTTTCAGTTTATAGATATCCTGGATTCTTCTATTCCCTTAATAGGACAGTGAAGAACAGTTGATGTTACATTTTCTTTCTGAGAGAAAACAGATGCAAAATAGGAACTTAAAAGTTCGGCCTTCTCAACATCCTGTCTTACCATTTCATCATTTTCATCCTGTAAAAATCCTATAGCATCTTTGACTTTTCTTATACTTTTGACATATCCCCAATATCCTTTATTATTGCTTTTGACATCTCTTGCAAGCCTCAATTCATTGTCAGCTTTAGTAATCTGATTTGTGCCCTGCAGGTTCTGCAGACAGCATTATATTCTTCTTTAGATATGCCTCCCACTTTCCATTTTATAAACATTTTTTTCTTTCTTTTTAGCATGTGCTTAAGTTCTGTGTTCATCCATCCTGGCTTCCTTAAATGCTTCCTATTCTTGTTTGTACCTGTACTTATGCATCTTAAAATTTTGGAGGCACATCATAACTCGGCTCTGGATTGTCATCTACAGTAGGTAGTAAGAAGACCTTGGACTTCCTTTCTTGTCGGTTTTCTTTTTGTTTTGGCCATGGTTGTGTAAGGATGTAGTTCTTTGTATCTCTGCACATTCCAAGACCCTGCATACTCGTTCGTCTGGGGCTTTTTTTTTAACAATAAATATTCCTGATTGCCCATGGACTATGGACTCATTTATCCATGGATTTCATTACAGATCTTCCTTCATCCTCTGGTAATTAGGTTATCTTAGTTGTAGTGGATAGGTTTAGTAAAATGGTACACTTTATTGCTTTACCTGCTTTCCCTAACGCCAAGACACTTTGTCACGAGGTTCCGTAGGTTCCTCGTAGAAGAAGGGGTACTGTCACGGGGTTACCGCAACAGTGTGGAGCCAGAAGACTACAGCATCTGATTGCTCCTACTCCGGAGCTGAGAAGAAGCACTTCTTCATTTTAAATATGGTTATTTCTTCTGGCAGAACAGGTGTTAATCGGCCATTTTGGAAATCCTTGTGCTCGCAGCTGCTCTTGGTTAGCCACTCCTTTCCCCTTTATAATCTGGGCTCTGTTTCAAATCCTTGTCAGAGCTAGCATTTGCTGCATGGCTAATGGAGGGAGATGAGATCATATGGTTTGTATGTGTGACAATCCCTTCTCTATTTTGATTTATTTACCTACCTTCTCGCCCCGGTGTATTCTTCTGTTATATGTGAGTGAATATTTTGTATGCCTGGAGTTTTCGGTCAACCCTTGTTTGTGTTGCCTTGTTTGTCTGGTTGGTGTACTATGGTGCACAGTAGCTCCCCTCCTCCCTGGGTGGAGGAAGGGAACAGATGGAGGGCTAGTTCAGGAGATAAGGCAAGGGTGGAGGTGACATCTTCACATTCAGAAGTATCCCGTGGAGTATGGCAAGCTAGGGTGTCCCCTAGTGTTAGGGACAGGGAAGGAGCCCCTGGTCCTGGGTCACCCCACAGCTGTGTCATGACACACTGGCTCAGGTGTTTGTCACTGAGATTGAGAAGTTTTATGGGGTTCCTTCTAATATGGTGTTAGATCGGGGGACCCAATTTGCTTCCAAATTTTGGAGGATGTTTTGTTCCCAATTAGGGATGAATCTCTCATTTTCTTCGGTGTTCTATCCTCAAACTAATGGTCAGACTAAATGCCTAAACCGAAGTTTGGAGACATACCTCAGATGTTTTGTGTCAGATAACCAGGAGCATCGGTCTTCTTTTCTACCACTGGTTGAGTTTGCGTTAAACAATCGTTGTAGTGAGTCCACTGGTAAGTCGCCATTTTTTGGTGCATATGGCGTCCATCCATATTTTGTACCTTCAGTAAAGATGGGTTTCCTGTGGAGGAACAATTTTATTCTTCACTGTCATCGGTATGAGAAGGGGTTCAGAATAATTTAAAGATCATGGAGGACAAATACAAATGTATGGCTAATAAGAAACAATTGTCAGGTCCGGACCTGGGGGTGAATGATTTAGTATGGCTGCCTGCCAAAAATTTTAAACTGAAAGTTCCTTCTAGGAAATTAGGTCCTAGGCTTATTGGTCCTTATATGGTGGTCGCAAAAATTAAACCTGTAGCTTTTCGTTTCAAGCTTCCCTCTACTCTCAAGATCCATAATGTTTTCCACAGGTCTTTACTCAAAAAATTTGTTGTGCCTGTGGAATTGTCACCTTTAGTTATTGATGGCAATTTAGAATTTCAGGTAGTGAAAATCGTTGATTCCTGTATGGTTCAGCACTCTGTGACAAACGTCAGCTTACGCTGAGTCGTTCTTCTTGAGAGAGTGGACCCTCTTGGCCGTGGCACCCACCCACCGAGGGCGAGCTGACCTTGTGAGAACCCACCCCCTGTACAGGGAGTGTCAGGGGCAAGACCAAGGGGGTGAGCCACCACGGCAGCTGGACCAGACGGCCGGCTCAGGGGACACTATTGAGTGTCTGGCAACAGGACGAGCAAGAAGCAAGACAAGACTAGACGTAGGTGCAAGGTATCTTCATTAGGATAACTTCAGAATCACATTCAGTGTAAAAACGTGAGAACATGCAAAACGTGCAAAGTGCGTGCATGGGCACGCCAAGGTCCATAGCATGGTACGTGCCAGGTGGCACGCCTAGGTACAGGTAAAGGCACAATGGCATCGAACTCCGGACCGCTGGCAACGATCGACATGATCAAGGCATCAGGCTACGGACATCAGCTCCGGACATTGGGCCACAGTCATCCAGCTTACGATCTCTGGCAGCGATCGGCAGGTTCCGGGCATCCGGCAGGCAAACCAGGTTTCAGGCAAGGAGGCACGACAGATATCCAGGCATGGTGCGTGTTAGTAGCACGCCAAGGTCCAAGGCTAGGTGCAAGGCAAGGTGCGTGTGTAGGGGACACGCCAGGGTTCAAGGCTAGGTGCAAGGCCAGGTGCGTGTGTAGGGGACACGCCAGGGTTCACAAAACGAGACAGGGTGCATGTGTAGAGACACGCCAAGGCACAAGGTACAAGAAAGAGTGCGTGTGTAGAGACACGCCAAGGCACAAGATACTAGACAGAGTCCTGCGCGTGCAAAGGGGCACTCCAGGGTCAGGCGAGGCAGAGTCCTGCGCGTGCAGAGAGGCATGCCAGGGTCAGGGTTCAAGGACCGGGTTAGGACCTGTGCGTGCAAGAGGGCACGACAGGGGACCATGGCAAAGCCTGCGCGTACTTTTCCAGAAGCACGGGGAGGTATGCCATGGGCAGGCGAGGGCCTGCACATGCTTTAGAGAGCACACAGAGCGCAGTGCGGAAACAGGGTGAAGTGCAAGGGAGCACAGAGGGCACGGCTGGGGCACTGGCTAGCTGATCGGGCTGTGGCACTGACAACCGGGCAAGACTCTAGCGAACCCGGCTGAGGCATGGCAGGCGACACAGCTGTCACTGACCGATGAGCATGGCTGAGGCACAAGCAGGCGGGCACGGCTAGGGCAGGCACGGCTGAGGCACAAACAGGAGGCTAGGAAGGCCAGGCGCATGCAAACAGCATACGAAGCAGCAAGGGAAGACAAGACAAGAAACCAGGCAGGGCTTAAGCAGAGTACAGAGCCAGGAACGGAAGCATAGGCAGAAACACGGAACAGGAACAGAGGAAGAACAGAGCTAGCAGCGGAGCGCAGGCCGAAGCCCAGAGCTGGGCCAAGGGAGAGCCTTGGGACTAGCCTAGAAATGTGCAAGAGAGCACAATAGGAAAGAGTCTAGCAGCGGAGCGTAGGCCGAAGCCCAGAGCCAGGCCAAGGCAGAGCCTTGGGACTAGACATGGAAAAGAGCACAAACGGAAAGAGAGGAGGAATGGTGCATGTGCCAGGGAGCACTACAGAGCACCATAGGAGAGAGCGAGGCAGAGCAAGCAAAGACAGAGACCATAGGGGGGAACAAGGCAGAGCATAGCGAAGGCAAGACATGGCAGAAACAGGCAAGGCAGAGAATAACAGAAGGACTACAATTCCAAGCAGGACAAGGATGAACATGGCACAACGGACAAACATACGACAAGACACGGGACAAGAGACGAGTACAAGCACGGAGCGTGTGCAGAGACGCACGACAGAGCAAGTGCAAGGGCACAGAATAGAGGGAGCGCCCCACAGACCAAGCAGCCATGCAGGGACACAACACAATACTCAGGCCCTGAGCAAAGGAAGGGGTGGTCTGATATAGGGCACAGCACCTCCTCTTCCGGGTCAGGACCAGGCGAGAACTTCCTAGTTCAGATGCTCCAGGATCACAGAGCGCAGTCACATGATCAGGGTTTAAGACATGACGAGATGATCACCGAACCAGACAGTGCAGGATCCTAGGAAGGACACATGATCAGAGTTTCAGACATGACGAGATGATTGCAGAACCAGACAGTGCAGGATCTTAGGAAACGTCACATGATAAAGGTTTCAGACATGACGAGATGATTGCAGAACCAGACAGTGCAGGATCCTAGGAAGGACACATGATCAGGGACTCTAGACATGACGAGAAGATCACAGAAGGCAAAGCAGAAACGCAGGCATCTTGCAGCTCAGCAGACATGAGGTGAGTGTGCACATTGCTCTAGGGAACAAGCAGGATAGCAGACAAGATATGCGCATGCACATCGCTCCAGGAGTTCTTGAGACAAAACAGACATGGCAGACATGACAGACATGGCGGGCATGACACACTCTATACAGTACATGAGAAGGGGTACCGTCCGGAGGAGAGAATGTGGGTTCCAGCATCTGAGGTTAGTGCTGGTAGGTTGATATGGTTCTTTCAATTGGCCCATCTGGATAAACCCAGTCCCGAGGGTCCTGTGGCCCTCATAGAAGGGTGGTACTGTCATGAGTGGGTCACGTCCCCCTGGGAGATCTGGGGTTAGAAGATTACTACATATTGTAAATCGCAGTTTGTGAATCGCATTTTTGGAAATGTTTGGACTCCAAGTTGGGTTTCCTTCATGTGTGTTGCCTGAAATTAGCAGGGCTCCCAGAGCACTAGGCCTACAGCTGTCATTCAGCAACCTATTACTGATCAATGTTTAAGCTAGAAATGCTGATCCAAGCCCTGTCCCAGGCCTTGTCCCATGCATCCATGCTGCACAAATATACTGTCATGATCCAGACCGTGTTTTGAGCCCTGTCTACCCCTTTCCCGCTCTGGCCATGTCAGGGGTTAACTTTGCTTTGCCTCGTTCTGGTTTCAGGTTGGCTATTTCTCCCAGCTGCACCCTGCAGGCTGTGTCAAGTATACTTTCTGCCTACAGTGTGAGTAGTTGACTCTGGTGATACCCTGATTTTTCCTGCTGTGTTTTGCTGACTTTGCCCGTGTCAGTTCATCCCCTCTCCTTGTCCCGACTCAGTGTTTTCTTCTTTGTGTTTGGACTCCTTGGTATTTGACTCGACTTTGACTCTGACCTGACTTCGTCACTCACTAGCTACTGGTACTTCTGCTTTTGTCTGGTTTTGACCCTATGGCATCGGCTGACTCTGAGCTTGGTGCTACCCTTTGTACTGCGTGATTGTATATTTTTTGACCCGACTTGATTGACTATACTGCTGCCACCTGGTGGTAGCCTCACTGCAGTGCTGCAGGTCTGCACTTGCAGACTTGCTGTCCTCTCTCCACTCTTTTGCCATCTAGTGGAACTTGCAGCTCCCTGCATAGCTGTAGTGTGACATTATAACTGACCGCTGATAGTTTTTTTTCTTTGCTCCTCTTTGTATGGATTCGTTTCACACTCTTGCCGGTCAGATGTCAAATATGACCCAATTGATGCAGGATTTGTCAGTGGAACATAGGGCTCCTGCCACTTCTCATAACTAACTCCAGCAAGAGCTTACTGAAACTGTTAAATCTTTTCAGGGTCCCATGGCAAAATCAGCAGCTAGGCAATCTGATCTCATTGATATTTCATTACTAGTGTTGAGCGATACCTTCCGATATCGGGAAATATCGGATCGGATTGGATCGGACCGATACCCCAAAAATATCGGATATCGGCGATTCCGATACCGGAAACCAATGCAAGTCAATGGGACACAAATATTGGAATGAAAATAAACCCTTACTTTCCTTGTAGGTTAATTCTACATGAAGGAAAATAACTAAGAATAATGTAGAATGTGTTGGGGGAGGTGGAGGAGACATTAAAGGCATAGAGGTTTAGCACAATCAAAGGGAATAGCAGGAATTAATTTTTTTTTTAAGACGTTCGGAGTTACAAAGATATTGACTATGTTAAGCTTTTTTATATTTTGCCAGATATTTATGTTTCTCTACTTCCATGCTCTTCACCTTCTTTTTTACTTCTCCCACACTTTCTCCATCATCCTCAGCAGCATCAGCATCTTTTTCATCAACTTCTTCTTCACCTTATTCATCTTCTTCTTCACCTTCTTCCTATTATTCTTTTTTTTTACATTCTTCATACTTCTTATTCAACTATTATTCTTCTTCATATTCTTCTTCTTCATCATATTCTTATTTGTGACAGGCATTCCTGTAGTTGCTTCTTATTCAACTAATATTCTTCTTCATATTCTTCTTCTTCATCATATTCTTATTTGTGACAGGCATTCCTGTTGTTGCTATCTATAAAAGTTTGAAGATTACACCTGCCGTTCTGCCTGTCACAAAAGATTTACAACAGGATTTGTCCGCGTTCACTTTTGCCTGCAGCAACAGGTATTTTCCAGGGGCACCACGAGGAGGAACGGACTCACCCCCATACACTTCTTAGTCTTCTTCTGCTTATAATTTAGATAATATCTTGTGCTCTGATTTTTAGTCTTATGCTTAATGTTCTTCTGCTTTTTGTTCTGCAGCTTCTTGTTCTTCTGCTTCTTGATCTTCTGTCTTTTGTTCTTCTGTATCTTTGTGATTGTCTTCTTGTTCTTTGTCCTCTTGGTCATCTTCTTCATGGTCATCTTCTTGGTCTTCTTCAGGGTCGTCGTCTTCGGGGTCGTCGTCTTCTTCGGGGTGGTCTTCAGGGTCGTCGTCTCCAGGGTCGTCGTTTTCGGGGTCGTCGTCTTCTTTGGGGTGGTCTTCAGGGTCGTCGTCTTTAGGGTCGTCATCAGGGAGATCCAGAGTGATTACCAAAAACCATTTCAAAAAGCTTGCGCTTGGAAATGTAGCAGAAGGTACAAGAAGGCTGAGGAACTGCTGAGAACCAGCTGAAGGTACTGGAACCTGGATGGGTAGCCGAAGGTACAAGAGCCAATGGAACTACCGAGGACCAGCTAATGGTACTGGAACCCGGTTACTAAGCAGGAGGTACCTGTGCCAGAAAGCACTACCAAGGACCAGCAGACGGTGGAAATCGGATACAGAGAAGGAGGCACCTAAGCCAAAGGCTCTGCCTGGAACCAGCTGACATTACTGGAACCCAGGGGGACATATTCAAGATTGACTTCCAAAGAACCAGCTAATGGTACTGGAACTCAGATAGGCAGCAGAAGGTACACATGAAAAAAAAAGTTGCAAGGCCGCGAGCCGGCCAGAGTTACCGAAACCCACAGCCCTACAGGGGGAGCTTGTCCTATTGGCACTACGGAACCAGCCTTCATTGCCAGATCCCGCAGCCCACATAGGAAGCACCTAAACTGCAGGCACCATAGACTCGGCTAACCCGACCTCAACACGACAGGACAACGTATTGGAGGCAAAGTGACGTTGACACTACCCAGAAACAGCTGGTGTGCTGGAACCAGGCTGGGCAGGAGGGAGTGTCCATGCCAAAGACACTTCTGAGCAGCAACTGGCGGTGTTGGAGCCCAGGGATTACAGTAGAAACAGAGTGTAGCCAGAGGTCTAATTGGAGCAAGTTTAATATCTGTAGTAGTGTGAATGTGGACAGAGCAGGCGAAATTGCTGAACCCACAGCAGGGGATCAGCTTACGATACTGAACCCCAATAACACAGGAGCAAGTGTTGACTGTGCAGACGGCACTTCTGAGCAGCAACTGGCGGTGTTGGAGCCCAGGGATTACAGTTCAGGGGGTAGAAACATGAACACATCAGGAGACCTGGATACTGTTGCCAACCAATTATTTAATCTGGAAGAGGACTGGCAAAATTCCTGCAAGATCCAGTCCTTGTTCATTTTCTGAAAAGTAAGCCGGTCAACGTTATCGGAGGATAGTCGCATGCGACGTTCTGTTAGTGTGGCGCCCCTGAGGCTTGGTCGCCACAGAGGTACTGCACCTTCTCCTAAGGTGTAGTGCCCCACCATCCAGGTAAGGTGGGAACTCCCTGCCACACTCCAACACCTGCATCCCACACACAGGATAGTTCAGCGGGGACACCTAGCAGCTTCAGGCTGGGGGTAGCAGAGCACCCTTCGTGGAACCCTGCTTCATAACACGAGATGTGCTGGGAGGTGGGTGGAGTTAGTATAAAAGAAGGGGAAAGATAGAATTACAGAGAGTGCAGTCTGGGGTGAGTCCCAGAGGAGAGCAGGCTGGCAGGAGGTCAGCCTGTCGGGAGCTCAGGCGGAGGGAAGACAGTCAGTCAGGAGAGGCGGAGGACTTGTCTTAGTGGAGAGCTTCCGAGGAAAGGAATAGAAGAAGGAGTGCTGCAGCTGCCTCAGTGACCTGTGCCAGCTGGCATGGGAAGGAGAGAGAGAGAGAGACATAGAACTGTAACCTACATTTCCATAAGAGAGAGAAAGACAAGTACGGAACGAAGTGGAAGGAGAACAGAGAGGAGGAGTGGGTTGGATAGGAAGCCTGCCTATAGATTCTCAGCGCTAGGCCGGGCCAGCAGACACTGGTGGAGTAGTTGACTGTAAATGCACTGCTCCCAACCAAGACTTGGGACACAACAGTGAAACGGATAGAGAGACGGGATTCAGGAGAAGGGAGTCCCCGAAGCAGGCTACAGCTGTCTGTCATACAAGTGAGAGAGTTGTTACGAACATCTGACAGGAGGAACTTCAGAGAACCACGGTACTGGAGCTCTTCACACCCATAGGCGCAATAGAGGAGTCGTTCAGCAAAGACACATGTTGGAAGGGTGCTGGCGGGGAGAGCCCTATCTTGCCTGGAGGTTGGCTGGGCCTCTGTCCCGGAGGACACAGTACCGAAGCGGGCACCTGTGTGCACTACGAACTGTGAGTAAAGCTTTGAGACTGCAAGCCCTGGTGTCCTCCATTCATTCCCGCATCAGCACCGCTACATCTGGGTATCAACATCTACACCATTCTGTGCCCCTACTCCTCCATCGCACTTATACACGGCCCTGGGACTACAGCTCCACCTGTGGGGAGCTATACCATCTTAGCTGCATCACACCATCAGTCGCAGTGGATCTGCAAGCAGCGTTGGCTTACCATCCTACTTGCCAAATGCCACGGGTGGCGTCACAAACTTTACATTACAAACAAACACTGCCGCCATTGATATTGGGGCCCTGGGCCACGGACCGGGTTACTGCTGCTGTGACACATCGTCCCCCTGATGCCGGCCCGGTACCGAGTACCCCACAGCCCTGTGTGAAGCCAGCGAAGGCGACCCATTAGTACACCACCTGCGGCACTAAAGACGCTTTCCGATAATACACTAGCAGCAGGGCAAGCCAGCACCTCCAATGCATACTGGCTAAGCTCTGGCCACGTATCCAGCTTAGAGACCCAAAACTTGAAAGGGGAAGAGCCGTGTGGGAGAACACTGAGAGGGCAAGACATGTAGTCTGTCACCATCTGACGGAAATGTTGCCTCCTGCTGACTGGAGCCATCTGTGATGGTGTAGACATTTGTGGCGGGGACACAAAACTTTGCCACATTTGGGCCATACTGGTCTTGCCTTGTGCTGAGGCGCTGCCTCTGCTCCCACTTTGTGCAGAGCTTCCTCCACTGCCTCGACGCACTGAGCTGCTTTATAAAGCAATAGCAGCACTGCTCTCGGGTGGAATGGAGAACATGATGGAATGCACCAGTGTGTCTTGGTACTCCCGCATTTTACGCTCCCGGTTCAACGGTGTTATGAGGCTTTGTAAGTTGTCCCGGTAGCGAGGATCTAGGAGCGTGTACACCCAATAATCAACCTTGTTGAGAAAGTGGGCGATGCAGCGGTCGTTTCTCAGGCACTGCAGCATGAAATCAACCATGTGCTGCAGACTGCCAACTTGCCAAGAAACGCTGTCCCCTGCTTGAGGTGTCATCTCTGCCTGCTCTACATCACCCCACCCTTGCTCTACATACTGACTACTAGAGCATTGTGTACCTCCCTCCTCTGGACAGATGTCTTCCTCCTCCATTGACTCCTCCTCATCCTCCTCACAAAGTGTCCCCTGCCTAGGCCTTTGTGAGGAACCACGTTGCCAGACTGTCCAGAAGCAGATGGCATTTGTGACTCCTCATCCTCCACCTCTTCCACAACCTCCTCCCTTAGTGCTTGCAGTGTTTTTTCAAGCAGGCAGATAAGGGGGATAGTCATGCTGACTAGTGCATCATCTGCACTCGCCATCCACATGGAATCATTGAAGGCACGCAAAACGTGGCAGATCTCCTTCATAGAGGCCCACTCAGTGGTGGTGAAGTGGAAGTGTGAACAGCGCGCAGTGCGATTTGTTTGCACCTGATGCAGCTGGTACTCCATGACTGCTGCCTGCTGCTCACACAACCTCTCCAACATATGTAACGTTGAATTCCACCTGATGGGTAGGTCACATATGATGCGATGTTCCTGAAGGTGGAATCGGCGCTGCAGAGCTGCAATGCGCGATCTTGCCATGCTGGAACGCCGCAAGTGAGCGCACTCTATGCAGACCTTGTGCAGCAGTGCATCAAGATCCGGATAGTCCCTCAGAAAGCTCTGCATGACCAAGTTGAGCACATGTGCCAGACATGGGATGTGAGTGAGGTTGCCTAGGCCCAGAGCTGCCACCAGATTTTGGCCATTGTCACACACTGCGAAAAGAGAAATAGCTCCAGCTGCATAAAAAATTTCTTCTTTATTTTGAAATGCTTAAAATAGCAATAAATACATGATGAAAGCTCTCCAAATGACTACACCAGAACAGGGTCGTGTGAAGGCTACGCGTTTCGACCTACATATCAAAGACCATGTAGGTCGAAACACGTAGCCTTCACACGACCCTGTTCTGGTGTAGTCATTTGGAGAGCTTTCATCATGTATTTATTGCTATTTTAAGCATTTCAAAATAAAGAAGAAATTTTTTTATGCAGCTGGAGCTATTTCTCTTTTCCTCAACGTTTGTCTGGATGGAGCTCCGTGTTTCTGCAGGCGTTTACTGGTGAGCTGGCTCTCCTCCTTTTTCTTTCTTATTGTCACACACTACCATGCCTGGCTGGAGATTCGCTGGCACAAACCACACGTCGCTCTCCTGCTTGATGGCATTCCAGAGCTCCTGCGCTGTGTGGCTCCGATTCCCCAAAGAAGTTAATTTCAATACGGCCTGTTGACGTTTGGCCACGGCTGTGCTCTTATCGGTCGTAACAGGTAAGCGTTCACGGGTCCATGTGGAGGTAGACTGTGACGGCTCCTGCAGCGCTGATTCAGAGGAACTGGAGTATGAGGAAGAGTCAATGTGTACAGACTGGATTCCTGCAATCCTTGGAGTTGGCAGAACACGTACAGCGCCACTCTCAAGATCTGTACCGGGCTCCACAACATTTACCCAATGGGCAGTGAGGGAAAGATATCGTCCCTGTCCATGGTTACTGGTCCACGCATCGGTGGTCAGGTGGACCTTGCTACTGACGGCGTTTAGTAGCGCATGTTTAATTTTTCCCTCCACATGCTTTTACAGGGCAGGGATGGCTTGCCTGCTGAAATAAAAGTGGCTGGGCACGTTGAATTGTGGGACCGCCAATGCCATGAAGTTACGGAAGGTGTCAGTCTCCACCAGCCTGAATGAGAGCATTTTAAGGGACAGTAGTTTTGCAATGCCAGCATTCAGCGCCTGTGCTCGGGGGTGGTGTGCCGAGTATGGGCACCTTTTCTCCCATGCCTGTGCTACCGATGGCTGTAGACTGGCCTGGGAGTGTGAGGATGACAGGGAACATGGTGCTGTGGGTGGAATGACACTGTGTCTCTGTACAACAGTGCCAGAGGTTCTTCCATGGCGATCCTGTGAGGAAGCTGAACCAGCTGTGTGTGAGCTGGAGGAAGAGGCTACAACATGAGCTGAAGAGATGGTAGGTGGCGCTGTAGGTTGGCCTAGGTCTTCGGTGTGTCTTTGTAACTCCACCACGTGCTTGGTCCGCACATGTTTCCACATATTTGTGGTATTGAGGTTGCTGACACTTTTCCCTCTTTTCACTTTCTGATTACACAGCTTGCATTTGACAAAGCAAATGTCATCTGCAAGTGTTTCAAAAAAGGACCAGGCACTGCAAGTCTTGGGAGCGCCCGTTTTGGGTTTTGGAAGAGGCATGCTCCTAATGGGTGCCGAAGTGGAGGCTACAGGCAACCAAGTCTGCCCCCTCCCTCTCCCTCCTTTTTTGGCCGTTCGGGGAATCTCTTCCTACCACCTTCCAGTACCTCACGCCATGATGGGTCAAGAACCTCATCATCTACACTACCCTCTTCAAATGACTGCTTCTCCTGGGTAGTCTCGACAGCACAGTACGCACCAGAAAGTGGCACCTGAGTCTCATCATCTGATGCGTACTGAGGTGTGCTGACCATAGGCACTGGCCCACCCGCCTCTTCAGATTAAGAGAGACAAAGCTGTTGCGCATCACTGCATACACCTCTTCTTCAAATTCTCGAATGCTGCTTGGCTGGCCCCCTCTTTCCAAGCCAACAGATTCAGAGAACAGAAGTATTGATGGCTCCTGTCCAGGGCTCTCTGACTGCCTGGGCAGTTTGGCAGGTGGTGAAGAGACAGATGGGTGCTCTTCAGTGCTCTGGACCTGAGAGGATCTCGAACTAATTGAAGTCGATGTGTTAGCTGCCATCCATCTGACAACGGCTTCAATTTGTTCGTCCCGCAGCAGTGGGGTACGGCGATCTCCTACAAAGCTGCACATAAAGGACTGTTCCCTGGTAAAACTGGGGGATGCTGAGTCACTGGTGCCGGCAGCAGGCACAGAATCCCCACGTCCTCTCCCTGCAGAAACTCGATGCTCACGACCACGTGCCTTACTCCCTGCCTTCTTCATCTTGGTAGACTGATAAAGATAGGCAGAAAAGTACTAAGGGCTTAGTGTGCTTATTCCTGAACAGCTGCTAACAGGTATAAGAAACACTAATTTTATAAAGTGTGGACTAGACTTTAATATGAATTAATGTGGCCTACACAACTGTAAAGTGGAGTGTTTGGTGAACTTTATTAACTTTTTTTTCACAAAAAGACACTGGATGTGCCCAAAGATGTAAAAGCGATAGTATCACAAACTTTTTGTAGCTATTACAATGCAGGAAGGTAACCTACAATGCAAAAGATGAGGCTCCAAAAAATAGGCTAATACTAATCTGGCTGGGGCTGCAGGGCACAAGCCAGCAAAAAGGCTCCTCTATCTACTCCTATATAGTGTTTGCAACCAATCTAGCTGGATACGGATGGAAGCACACTAATATAGGAGTAAAATCAGGAAAAATAAGCAGCACTACAGCAAAATAGGACAATGTATGAGGCAGTGACGCACGCTGAGCGGACTACAACCAGAGGTGGCTGCAGAACACACTACAGCATGAGCTGCACTCACACACAGAGACCTCACAGACAGCCGTGACCACTACAGTGCAGAGAACTGTGCACTAGCACTGAAAGGCTGCAGAAAGACTCCGCTATCTACTCCTATATAGTGTTTGCAACCAATGTAGATGGATACGGATGGAACCACACTAATAGGAGAAATCTGGAAAAATGAGCAGCACTAATGCAAAAAAGGACAATGTATTAGGCAGTGACGCACGCTGAGCGGACTACAACTGGACGTGGCTGCAGGACACACTACAGCGTGAGCTGCACTCACACACAGAGACCTCGCAGACAGCCGTGAACAGCACTGCAAGGCAAAAGAAAGCTTCTCACACGGCGGTTGCTAAAGTAGCCTGGGTAAAGCACAATAAAGAAAATCGCTAGCTCAAACTGTCCCTCAGAGTCAGAACAGCAGCGTCCTGTCCCTAAGTAAATTCACAGCAGAGTGAACCCAAAATGGTGGCTGCTTTTATAGTGCATCATGACATCATTTCAGCAGCCAATCACAGCCATGCCATTAGTTAACATGCCTAACATGCATAACAGGATGTGCCCACACTTCTTAGGATTCCTCATTGGCTGAATAAAATCAAACTGGCTCATTGCATTATGGGAACTTCCGATTCCGGTATTCGATATTCTAAAAGTATCGGAACTCAGTATCGGAACTCCAATACCGCGAATATTGGCCGATACCCGATATTGCAGTATCGGAATGCTCAACACTATTCATTACACTCTCCTGAACCTACGGTCCGGCTCCCAGATACGTTCTCCAGAGAGAAGAAGTTTCAGACATTCAGAAAGAGTTGTAAGCTACTTTTTTCCCTTAGACCCAGATCCTCAGGTGATGAGAGTCAATGGGTCGGGATAATTATTTCATTACTCCGGGAGGGTCCTCAAACTTGGGCTTTTTCTTTACCTGCTATTGCCCCTGAACGTATGTCTGTAGATAGGTTCTTTGAGGCTTTAGGACTGATTTATTATGAACCAGACTGGGTCAGGGTGGCAGAGGAGAAGATCATGGGTCTCTCCCAGGGTAAACTCAGTCGCAAGGGGGCTGATCTCAAAGTCTGGTCATCCCTGGCGGTTGAAGAATTTCCAACATTAAAGAAGTGTTTTATGTCTGCTCCTGTATTGGTTCAGCCCAATCCGTCAGAACGATTCATTGTAGAGGTGGATGCATCAGAGGTGGGAGTGGGGTCAGTATTGTCTCAGGGACCTGTCAATTTGACTAATTTAAGACCATGTGCATTTTTCCCCAGGAAATTTTCTTCTGTAGAGAGGAATTACGATGTTGGTAATTGGGAGTTATTAGCCATAAAATTGAAGAATGGTGGCACTTTTTGGAGGAGGCATTTCATCGGCTCATGGTGATTACAGGACCACAAGAACCTGTCCTACATCGAGTCTGCCAAGCAGTTAACTCCTAGACAGGCGAGGTGGTCGCTTTTTTTCACGTTTTCATTTTTCTATCACCTTTCGGCCTGGTTCCAAGAATGTCAAGGTGGGTGCTTTATCTTGCAGCTTGGATTCGATATCACCTCCTGAACCTCCTTCCTCCATTTTTCAGCGTGGGATGGTTTTTGTTGGGGTATCCTCTGAATTGGAGCTTGAAATTCGGGAGGCTCGGTCTCTTGCTCCTCCGTCTTTGATTGAGAACAAGCTCTTTGTCCCGGTTCAGTATCGGGACAAACTTCTCCAGTTCTCCAGGAGTTCCACAACTCAGCTCTCAGTCGGCATCCTGGAGTCTTGGCCAACCGGAAAGCTATTGCTAGACTGTTCTGGTAGTCCTCCATGTCTTTGGACATCACCGTGTTTGTGTCTATTTGTGAAACATGTGCCCATGCTAAATTCTCCCATAACCGGCCAGCCGGCGAATTGGTGCCATTGCCAATTCCGGATATACTTTGGACTCATTTGTCCATGGATTTTATTACTGATCTCCCTCCTTCCCATGGTAAAACTGTGGTCTGGGTAGTGGTTGATAGATTTAGTAAACAGGTGCATTTTGTACCTTTAGCAGAACTACCTAACACGGAAACACTATCCAAGTTGTTTGTTGAACACATTGTGCGGTTGCATGGTGTGCCAATGAATTTGGTGTCAGATAGAGGGGTTCAATTTGTGCCCAAATTCTGGAGGGCATTTGATAAGAGATTGGGTATTAGCTTGACCTTCTCCTCGGCCTACCGTCACGAAAGCAACGGTCAGACAGAGAGGACCAATCAGTCACTTGAACAGATTTTGCGGTGTCTTGCCATGTCCCAGCGGGATGATTGGTGTTCCTCATTGCCTGTGGCTGAGTTTGCATTGAATAATCGAGTTAATCAGTCCACTGGCACCTCTCTGTTTTTCTGTAACTAGGGTTTTCACCCCCATTTTGGTGAATTTTCCAGGAAGGACTCGGGGTGTCCAGGGGCGAATTCGGCGGTTCAACGGTTGGGGGAGGTGTGGAGGGAGGTCCAGAGGAACATTGGGGTAGCTCAGGGCAAACAGAACCTTTTAGCAGATAAGCGACGATCTGTGGGACCTACATTTCTGGTAGGAGATAAAGTGTGGTTGTCTACCAGGAACATACGTTTGAAAGTTCCTCCTGTTAAGCTGGGTCCCAAGTTTACTGGTGGTTACGAGATCATTGAGGTTGCCAATCCAGCTGCCTTTCACTTATGCCTACCTCCGTCGCTTCGGATCCCCAATGTGTTTCATAAGTCCCTTCTTAAGTCATTTGTACCGTTCTCTGCTGAGTCTTCATCCCCTCCGCCTTCTGTCTCTGTGGATGGTCAAACGGAGTATGAAGTTGAATGGATTGTGGATTCATGGATGGTTCGCAGTTCACTTCAGTACTTAGTACATTGGAGGTGTTATGGTCCTGAGGATCATTCTTGGGCTTTTCATGCTTGTTATCCTGGGAAACCTGGGGGTCCAGTGGCCCCCCTTAAGAGGAGGGTACTGTCTTGATCCAGACCGGGTTTTGAGTCCTGTCTATCCCTTTCCCGGTCTGGTCAACCTTGCTTTGCCTCGTTCTGGTTTCAGTTCAGCTATTTCTCCCAGCTGCACCCTGCAGGCAGTGTCAGTTATACTTTCTGTCTACGGCGTGAGTAGTTGACTGTGGTGATACCCTGATTTGTCCTGCTGAGTTTTGCTTACTTTGCCCGTGCCTGTTCATCCCCTCTCCTTGTCCCGACTCAGTGTTTTTCCCTTCGTGTTTGGACTCCCTGGTATTTGACTTGGCTTTGACTCTGACCTGACTTCATCACTGGCTACTGGTACTTCTGTTTTTGTCTGGTTTTAACCCTATGGCGCTCCGCTGACTCTGAGCTTGGTGTTTCCATTTGTACTCAGTGACTGTATAGGTTTTTACCCAGCTTGACTATTCTGCTGCTACCTGGTGGTAGCCTAACTGCAGACTTGCTGTCCTCCCTCCACTCTTTTGCCATCTAGTGGAGCTTGCAGCTCCCTGCATAGCTGCAGTGTGACATATACTATTTGTACTCTCGGTCAATTGACGCCACTTTTCCTGGTGTCTGCTGCTAATTTGAGCTGTTTTGGCAGATTTTTGGCAACGCTGAATGTGTTGTCTATGTGTTTGGTTTTGTTTCCCATTGAAGTCAGTGGGGTTCGGGCATGTTCTGCGAACATTGGGACTTTTGCTGAACTGAACCGAACCTTGAAATGTTCTCTAGCTATAACAGGCAAAATCTTGTAGCAGCTTTGGGACTAGGTGGTTTGACGTACATCTCTTGCCTGGCATATGTGCTAAATTTGGTGTTGGAGAGCTTCTTTAAAGAATACACAGATACTGTATGTCAGTGTTGCTACTGAAAGTGTGGTCCATCTCTGAGCTCTTCTGGCATTCTCACTCTGCTGCTTGCTTGTCTGCACTATAGCGTCACTTCAGCCTTTCTGCCTCATATGCGACGTACCCACAAGTGCAACTCCACTTTGCATATACGTGAGAGCCTGTGTGATCAGCTGCAGTTAATAGTGGAGATTAAGCTGCAGCACGCAAGAGTGAATTGCTGTGTGGGAGAACACTACTTGACGACGAATGATTGTGTCTCAATGCGGGATGTGTGTGCCACGTTGCGCTGGTTCGAGTGCTCCACCAACATCACCAGCTCTGATGACACCATCATGAGTGTTACTATCCCACTTCTATGCCTAATAGAAAAAATGATTCAGGTGATGATGGATGAGGTGGTGGCACAGGAGAAAGAGGAGGAGGAACAGGCACCAGTCACACCATTATCAGGCATTCACACAAAGGTTCCAGTACCAACTGCGGAAAGGTATAGAATTGTCAAGCCAGGGGACATTTTTGAAGATGAAGAGTAGGCACCATGTTCACAGTAGGGTGGCACTATAAGCAGCTCACGAGCATCACTGGAACGTGACTTGAGGGATATACAGGATACAGAGGTCTCAGACGATACCCCTCACACCGAGAACAGTTTGTCGTTTTCTCTGGGCAGCCTGGAACATGTCAACCAATACATGCTGCTGTTTCTGCCGAGTTGCCCATATTGTTACCAGTGCTGATTACATTGTGGCCACCCTTCTGAATTCCTGCTACAAACACAACGTGCCATCCTTCAATCACTCGACCAGGATCGGAAAGTGCAGGAATAGAAGCGCATGCTGGTAGATGCACTACTGATGATGTTCTCACCTTGGCTGACTAGAGAAGTAGATCAGCCGCACCCAGCCATTTTTATACTCAACTACAGTTTGTTCCTTCTATTTGCCATTTCCAATGTTTTAGGGCCTCCCCAAATTAAAATAAAACTACCCCAAAACCAGCAAGGGTGTTTTACAGAATACACCCCCACAGGCTGTTTTCAGAGTACCCTAACAAGGCAGCTTTGCATAGTAACCCCACAGAGGCTTTTTTGCAGAGTACCCCCACAGAGGCCTTTCTTCAGTGTACTCCCATAGAGATGCATGCAGAGTACACACATGGGGTTTTTGGCACTGTACTCCCGCAGACATTGTTACAGAGTAAAAAAAAGTTGTTTTACACACATTAATCCCACAGACTTAGGTGCAGATTAGAAACATTTTTTTTTACTCACACTAATGACAGACACATGTTCAGAGCGGCAAAATTAGTTTTTAGCCACATTACATCCACAATCACAGGTTCAGAGTAGAAAAATGTCTTTTTACGCTCATTACTCCCATAGACACACGTGCAGAGTAGCAAAATTTATTTTTCGGCACATTACTCCTAAAGATTTGAATGCAGTGTAGAAAAAATTGTTTTTACATACATTACTCCCACAGAAGTGAATGTAGAGTAGAAAAATTAGTTTTTTAGGCACATTACTCCCATAGACACAGGTGCAGAGTAGAAAAGTTAGTTTTTATTCACAATACTCTCACAGACATGGG
This sequence comes from Dendrobates tinctorius, assembly GCF_039654945.1. Classification (NCBI taxonomy): domain Eukaryota; kingdom Metazoa; phylum Chordata; class Amphibia; order Anura; family Dendrobatidae; genus Dendrobates; species Dendrobates tinctorius. Next base: position 13,678,096 of record NW_027361918.1, on the reverse strand, counting down.
TGCTGCAGAGTATCAAAATTAGTTTTATGCACATTACTCTCTCAGACAGTGGCACAGAGTAGAAAAATTGGTTAGGCACACTACTCCCACAGACATGCATGCAGAGTACACATAGAAAAGCTGCGCACACATAAAGCCTTATACTGTCTCTTATGCCAGCTGCATCCTGTACCACTAAGCAGTCATGAACCGGCATTTATACAATCTGGGCCAGCTGTCAAGCCAATCAATACTTGGCATAACTGTGATGGCACCGTAGTGCCACAGCCTCAAAGTATATTGATTGGCTGCAGCCTTTCAACAATCTTTATTACCCGAAAAGTAAACCGGACTTCTGGTAAAAATTCATTGTTTGTGGTGTCCAGTAGATATTTGTAGACAGCTATTAAGTCTCCTCTCAGTCTTCTCTTTTGCAAACTAAACATTCCCAAATCCTGCAACCTTTCCTCATAAGACAGGGTTTGCAGACCGGTCACAATTCTGGTCGCTCTTTTCTGAACTTGCTCCAGTTTGTTGATGTCTTTTTTAAAATGTGGTGCCCAAAACTGGACACAATATTCCAGATGAGGTCTGACCAAAGAGGAGTAGAGGGAAATAATGACTTCACGTGATCTAGACTGTATGCTTCTGTTAATACATCCTAGAATTGCATTTGCCTTTTTTGCTGCTGCATCACACTGTTGACTCATATTCAGTCTGTGATCTATTAGTATACCCAAGTCTTTTTCACATGTGCTGTCACTTAGCCCTATTCCTCCCATTCTGTATATGCTTTTTTCATTTTTATTGCCCAGATGTAGTACTTTGCATTTCTCCCTGTTAAAAACCATTCTGTTAGTTGCTGCCCACTTCTCCAGTTTATTTAAATCTTTTTGAATCCTCTCTCTCTCTTCTCTAGTATTAGCTATCCCTCCTAGCTTTGTGTCATCAGCAAATTTAATCAGTTTACCCTCAATTCCTTCATCTAAATCGTTGATAAAGATGTTGAACAATACAGGGGAGGGGAGGGGGGTGGAGAGAGAGACATGGGGGGTTAACACTTAGTGTCCAGGCAAGAGAATCTCTCTCTCTTGCCGGGCACTTGTGGGGTTAACCCCACAGAGAGATCTCTCTCTCTCACCCAGACACTGTGAGTGTTAACCCCACAAGTGCCCGGCGAGAGAGATCTCTCACAAGTGTCCGGGTGACAGAGAGAGATCTCTCTCTCTCTCGCCGGGCACTTGTGGGGTTAACATTCACAGAGTCCGGGCATGCGCTGTGGAAAAAGCCGGTCCAGCTCTGCAAAAAAACGTTACATGGAACGTTTTTTCCAGACGCCGGACAGGCTGTTTTTGCCGGATCAGGCAAAAACCGGATACGCCGCATAGGTATCCAGCGCGATGCGGCAATAATGAAACTGAATGGGGGAAAAACCGGATCCGGTGGCAACCGGCGCCGGATCCGGTTTTTACACTTTTCGCCGCATCGCGCCTGATGCTGAAAACCGGATGTGTGAAAGAGGCCATACCTGCCTTCATTGCCATCCTGCCCTGCACTGTGATGGCCTAGGAGAATGGAGGCGTGAGGTCAATAGAGCACCTTTAGCTGGATATGTGGTTTGTAGCCCAATGTTGTGAAAATGGTTTCTGATGGTTTGTGTAGATGCTGTGTGATGCCTCATTTCTCCAAAGGAACTTTTTTTTAAAACAACAAATCCTGGACACTTTTTACTGGTACTGCTATGAGCCATCAGGGTGGTCTATATGTGCTCCCATGATTGCAGCATCTCTGGTCTTGTTTTCCATTGAGAACATTTGGGACTTTGGTCGGTAATCATACAGGAGCTACCATCAGCAGACCTTGATGATTTGCCCAACTGCATTCAGTGGCAGAACCTTCTTCAGATGACCGTTAATAACCTCAGTGATCACAGCCGAGGCTGCAAGTGCCGGGATTTCTCCCTGAGGCTCAGACTCCAGACTGAAGAGATACAGAAGTTTGATAATGTTGTTTCAATCTGTTGTCATTTCAATATGAGTAATGTTTCCTTCTTGGGATTTCCATCATTCCATGAATTCTCCTTATTTCTTTTACAATCTCACTGTTGTGATTAAAAATGACAGATTCCTAACATAAACATAGGTCAGGCACATGGAAAACCTGGGGCGGATGTGAAGTCCCTCTAGACTAGGAAGGTCTATATCAATCTCCGAGATTAGGACAGACTACAGTTCATCAATGACCAGGGGCCCACACAAACAATCATAAGCCAGGTCAGAATGAGACAAACTATAATTTGTGGGAGGTCAAGTATTATTATATATTGTATTCATCTGTGATGACTTTTTTGAACTTTCTTCTCTTTCCATATCTTCACCAGCTGAACTCCTTCCTACGGAGAATACTTTTTACCACTTCTTCTGGGGACACAATCTACTTCAAACCCAACAAACAAGTCCCAACACGATTGGATTTCCTAAAATATTTCTTCATATCTATAGTAAAAAAAACTATGGTGAAGGTCGGCAGTTACGACGAATCATCTATGTTAGGGTACTCATTCAAAAGCCTTGAAAAGTCGGATGTCTGGGCTCCATATTTCCAACAGGTGTGATTATAATAAAAGCTTCATATGTTCATTAATACAATCTCTATTACACGTCAGTACTCAGATCGGGACCAGAAAAAGATGAAAATGATAAAGTATTCACACCTTATATACTTTATGTAGTCTTTTATGTAGATTTATGTTGATTTGATCTGTACTCATTGGACTGTGATTTGTGACTATGTATTGTGAATGACAGATATTCCATTTAGTTGGTGCATTTTTGTTTCATTTTAAATGGATTTTGTTTCCTTTGATGTTGAAGATGTTAATGACTCTTTCTATTCTGATTAGAAACTTGCAACTCCATCTCACAGCTGTCCCTGATCTGGTCATTTCTTCTCACTATAAAATCTGGCCAGACCTTCTCTTCATTGCCAGTGAAAGTTTTACTTCCTTTGAGTCGCTATGCTGAGTTGGAGATCATTCTTGTATCATGCTCTGCTGAGTTTCTGGGATTAGGTGGTTTTAGGGTTAACCTGGATGATTTTTCTGGTAAGATATTTTCCATTCCTAGGTGCCTCCGTCAATATGCAACGAAGCTTGTAAACCTGGACACAGAAAGGCAAAGCGAGAAGGGGAACCTCCATGCTGCTACGATTGCGTCCGATGCGCGAAGGGTGAAATGTCCAATACAACAGGTCGGTGACACTGAGTATGTGCGAAGGATAAAAAGTTTGTGTGAAAAATATTTAAGATGGCGCTTGAATGTTTATGTATTATTGGCGCATGCACCGACAGATGCACAATGTGATGTCATCATTATGTTATGGCGCTTACATATACTCTACTTCCTCCTTATTCAAGATGATGTTATGTAATTCAGAGCACGACTGCACATGTGCGGCATGACCAGCTTCCCCTCTATTTTTTTATTATGTGGTTTTATTTCCTGACATGCATAATTATGAAAGTGGGAAACCGAAATGGGCACAAAATATGAGTGGGGTGAGTCATGATTATAAATTCTCCACAGCTGTGAACCATTGATCAATTGAGATATTAAACAATGTTGTATGTCAGGGATCCAATATTTGTCAGGACTTTCTTAATCCCACAAATCCCTGATATCACAGGCCAGGAAGGTCACAAGTAGCACCTGCTGTGATCTTTGGAGCACCCAGCTCTCTGCTGCCCCCTATCATCCAGACAATGAAACGATTGACTGATGAAGAACGGATGTTTGCCGAACAATTCGCCTAACATACCCGAACCCCATTGAATTCAATGGGAGGCAAAATCAATCGCATGACAACTGTCATGATCCCAGTGCAGGCTTTGAACTGCACGCCAGGGGTTAAGGTCTTCATGCCAGTGCAGGCTCTGACCTGCTTACCTGGGGTTAATTATTGTGGCCTCTCTTTGGTTCAGGGAGAGCTTCTTATAGCCCTGGGAAGCTCCAATCCCCATCAGTTATACTTTTGCCCTCGGCTGAGTGTCTCGACCCCTGTGTGCCTCTGCCTTGTGCCTGTGTTCTAGCTTGCTAGTATGGTTCTGACCCATTTCTGTCCCCCGTTGTGAGTTTGCCTTTTGATTCTGTACTGTGTATCTGCTTCTCTGGTTTCTGACTCCTGCTACGTCCCTGACTATTCCTGATTAGCCTGCTCCTTGTGTACCGCGTTGCCTCTCTCGTTTATTGACCATGGCTTCTCTTGGATTTTGACTCCCTCTGGTGCCCCATCCTTTCCCTGGTGTCCAGTGGCCCCCTTTCCCCTCTCCTCTGCTCCAGGGTCCCGGTAGCATCTTGCACTCATCTCCAGCAGCAGGATGCTAAGCCCCGCCCCCTGTGGTCAGGTGACTGCAGGTCCTATCAGTACACTCACCACCCGGCTTTCTGCTCACTCTAGCCCTGCTGTATCGCTGTCATCTTGCCCAGCTCCCGGACACCGTGAGTACAGCTGTCACAGGCCGTCAGAGGCTGCGGGCTCTTAATGTCAGGGCTGCTGAAACTGCTGGTAAGTGCCTTCCTGGCGGTTTCTCCTGATAACAACATCTTCAGGAAGGTGAAAAAGCTGCCAAAACAGCTCAAATTAGGGGCAGACACCAGGAAAGGGGGCATCAAATAACCCAGAGTACAAATAATATAAGTGTGCAGCATTTTGACAATATCGGTTACTGGATGGGCTACTTGGGTCCCTTTCTTTGGCAGCCGCATCGTAGTATTATTATCTATGGTTATAATGACTTTTATTCCATGGCACATTGCATGGAAAAAGGGGTTACATGATACAATAATCTTAAGCAATGCAAGTCACCAAGTGGTACTGTAGGAGAGAAGACCCACCGATGGAGCCCACCTCAAAGCAGGGGAGTCTGACTGCTGACGTACTATCCTGTCAGCAGTCAGAAAGGGGTTAATCCTATGTTTTTAACTTGGTTTGACATGCCAAAATAAAGTTTTTTTCTTCTATTCGTGGGTTGGAGTGCTTTCACTTCCTCCTTTCCAATTTCTGCTGCGCTCACCTGCGGATAGCGCACCCACCCAGTTTTTGAATTGGACTCTACGTAGTCAATCATTGCCTGGATAGCGTCTGCAGCTCCACACCTCTCTCTCCTACCCACCAAGTGGCCTCTTCTCCTCTTCCTCCACCTCAACATCATACACAGTACAGTCATCAGAGTTGGCACCCAATTGCCCTTGTTTACCCCTGCGTCATCACTCTACAACCGCCCAACTGGCAGTGGGGAACTACAGATGGAGGAGTCTGCAGAGCTGTTCGCACATTCCATTCCATCAGAGTCTGCTCCAAAGTTTCACAGACTCAAGAGGAGGAAAGCATCTGCACCGATGCCCCAAATATTTCTTCAGCTAGATCCGGGGGTGGACAAAGTAGGGTCCGAGAAGAATCCAGACCCTCGTCACCAGATGTTAACCCCCGGGGTGGAGGTGATGTTGATGAGACTTAGATACCTGAGGCGTACGCCGACTGTACTGTGGTGTCAAGATAGAGGAGGAGTGGGAGAACAGAGAGGATTACGATGAGGTTGTACTACACTTGGTGTGAACCCAGAGGCACACAGCTATGTAGCTCAGCAGAGGAGGTGGAGGAGGAGGAAGATGAGGAGGTCTGCAGTTCGCAGGGGCAGCAGGGGTTTCTTAGCCTGGGCCTTTTTTGAGATAGAAAAGGATGACCCAACTTACCTCATCTGTTCATCTTGTAAAAAAAGGCTCAGTGCAGACAAAAATTCCAACATTCTGACTGAGGCAGAGATATATTACCACAACCCCACCCCACTCACTCTATCTGGGACTGGGAGCAAACATTGCCAGTGCTGCTGCTGCCGCTACCATTCACTCTATCTGGGACCGTCTGGGAGCAAACATTTCCAGTGCTGCTGCTGCCGCTACCATTCACTCTATCTGGGACCGTCTGGGAGCAAACATTGCCAGTGCTGCTGCTGCCGCTACCATTCACTCTATCTGGGACTGGGAGCAAACATTGAGAGTGCTGCCGCTACCATTCACTCTAACTGGGACCGTCTGGGAGCAAACATTGCCAGTGCTGCTGCTGCTACCATTCACTCTATCTGGGACCGTCTGGGAGCAAACATTGCCAGTGCTGCTGCTGCCGCTACCATTCACTCTATCTGGGACCGTCTGGGAGCAAACATTGCCAGTGCTGCTGCCGCTACCATTCACTCTATCTAGGACCGTCTGAGAGCAAACATTGCCAGTGCTGCTACTGCCGCTACCATTCACTCTATCTAGGACCGTCTGGGAGCAAACATTGCCAGTGCTGCTGCTGCCGCTACCATTCACTCTATCTGGGACCGTCTGGGAGCAAACATTGCCAGTGCTGCTGCTACCATTCACTATCTGGGACCGTCTTGGAGCAAACATTGCCAGTGCTGCTGCTGCCGCTACCATTCACTCTATCTGGGACCGTCTGGGAGCAAACATTGCCAGTGCTGCTGATGCTGCTACCATTCACTCTATCTGGGACCGTCTGGGAGCAAACATTGCCAGTGCTGCTGCCGCTACCATTCACTCTATCTGGGACCGTCTGGGAGCAAACATTGCCAGTGCTGCTGCTACCATTCACTATCTGGGACCGTCTTGGAGCAAACATTGCCAGTGCTGCTGCTGCCGCTACCATTCACTCTATCTGGGACCGTCTGGGAGCAAACATTGCCAGTGCTGCTGCTGCTGCTACCATTCACTCTATCTGGGACCGTCTGGGAGCAAACATTGCCAGTGCTGCTGCTGCTGCCGCTACCATTCACTCTATGTAGGACCGTCTGAGAGCAAACATTGCCAGTGCTGCTGCTGCTACCATTCACTCTATCTAGGACCGTCTGAGAGCAAACATTGCCAGTGCTGCTACTGCCGCTACCATTCACTCTATCTGGGACTGTCTGGGAGCAAACATTGCCAGTGCTGCTGCTGCCGCTACCATTCACTCTATCTGGGGCCGTCTGGGAGCAAACATTGCCAGTGCTGCTGCTGCCGCTACCATTCACTCTATCTGGGACCGTCTGGGAGCAAACATTGCCAGTGCTGCTGCTGCTGCTACCATTCACTCTATCTGGGACCGTCTGGGAGCAAACATTGCCAGTGCTGCTGCTGCCGCTACCATTCACTCTATCTAGGACCGTCTGGGAGCAAACATTGCCAGTGCTGCTGCTGCCATTCACTCTATCTGGGACCGTCTGGGAGCAAACATTGCCAGTACTGCTGCTGCCGCTACCATTCACTCTATCTGGGACCGTCTGAGAGCAAACATTGCCAGTACTGCTGCTACCATTCACTCTATCTGGGACCGTCTGAGAGCAAACATTGCCAGTGCTGCTGCTGCCGCTACCATTCACTCTATCTGGGGCCGTCTGGGAGCAAACATTGCCAGTGCTGCTGCTGCCGCTACCATTCACTCTATCTGGGACCGTCTGGGAGCAAACATTGCCAGTGCTGCTGCTGCCGCTACCATTCACTCTATGTAGGACCGTCTGGGAGCAAACATTGCCAGTGCTGCTGCTGCCGCTACCATTCACTCTATCTGGGACTGTCTGGGAGCAAACATTGCCAGTGCTGCTACTGCCGCTACCATTCACTCTATCTGGGACTGTCTGGGAGCAAACATTGCCAGTGCTGCTACTGCCGCTACCATTCACTCTATCTGGGACTGTCTGGGAGCAAACATTGCCAGTGCTGCTGCTGCCGCTACCATTCACTCTATCTGGGGCCGTCTGGGAGCAAACATTGCCAGTGCTGCTGCTGCCGCTACCATTCACTCTATCTGGGACCGTCTGGGAACAAACATTGCCAGTACTGCTGCTACCATTCACTCTATCTGGGACCGTCTGGGAGCAAACATTGCCAGTGCTGCTGCTGCCGCTACCATTCACTCTATCTGGGACCGTCTGGGAGCAAACATTGCCAGTACTGCTGCTACCATTCACTCTATCTGGGACCGTCTGGGAGCAAACATTGCCAGTGCTGCTGCTGCCGCTACCATTCACTCTATCTAGGACCGTCTGGGAGCAAACATTGCCAGTACTGCTGCTACCATTCACTCTATCTGGGACCGTCTGGGAGCAAACATTGCCAGTGCTGCTGCTGCCGCTACCATTCACTCTATCTGGGACCGTCTGGGAGCAAACATTGCCAGTGCTGCTGCTGCCATTCACTCTATCTGGGACCGTCTGGGAGCAAACATTGCCAGTACTGCTGCTACCATTCACTCTATCTGGGACCGTCTGAGAGCAAACATTGCCAGTACTGCTGCTGCCGCTACCATTCACTCTATCTGGGGTCGTCTGGGAGCAAACATTGCCAGTGCTGCTGCTGCCGCTACCATTCACTCTATCTGGGGTCGTCTGGGAGCAAACATTGCCAGTGCTGCTGCTGCCGCTACCATTCACTCTATCTGGGGCCGTCTGGGAGCAAACATTGCCAGTACTGCTGCTACCATTCACTCTATCTGGGACCGTCTGAGAGCAAACATTGCCAGTGCTGCTGCTGCCGCTACCATTCACTCTATCTGGGGCCGTCTGGGAGCAAACATTGCCAGTGCTGCTGCTGCCGCTACCATTCACTCTATCTGGGACCGTCTGGGAGCAAACATTGCCAGTGCTGCTGCTGCCGCTACCATTCACTCTATGTAGGACCGTCTGGGAGCAAATATTGCCAGTGCTGCTGCTGCCGCTACCATTCACTCTATCTGGGGTCGTCTGGGAGCAAACATTGCCAGTGCTGCTGCTGCCGCTACCATTCACTCTATCTGGGGCCGTCTGGGAGCAAACATTGCCAGTACTGCTGCTGCCGCTACCATTCACTCTATCTGGGGCCGTCTGGGAGAAAACATTGCCAGTGCTGCTGCTGCCGCTACCATTCACTCTATCTGGGACCGTCTGGGAGCAAACATTGCCAGTGCTGCTGCTGCCGCTACCATTCACTCTATCTGGGGCCGTCTGAGAGCAAACATTGCCAGTGCTGCTGCTGCCGCTACCATTCACTCTATCTGGGGCCGTCTGGGAGCAAACATTGCCAGTGCTGCTGCTGCCGCTACCATTCACTCTATCTGGGACCGTCTGGGAGCAAACATTGCCAGTGCTGCTGCTGCCGCTACCATTCACTCTATGTAGGACCGTCTGGGAGCAAATATTGCCAGTGCTGCTGCTGCTGCTGCTACCATTCACTCTATCTGGGACTGTCTGGGAGCAAACATTGCCAGTGCTGCTGCTGCCGCTACCATTCTCTCTATCTAGGACCGTCTGGGAGCAAACATTGCCAGTGCTGCTGCTGCCGCTACCATTCACTCTATCTGGGACTGTCTGGGAGCAAACATTGCCAGTGCTGCTGCTGCCGCTACCATTCACTCTATCTGGGACTGTCTGGGAGCAAACATTGCCAGTGCTGCTGCTGCTGTGTGTGCTCCAGCTCCAGCCTTCAGGCAGAAACGAGGCTGAGGAGTCTGAGGGAAGTGGTGAGTCACTGACAGAGCCGTGCAGCAGGCAGCGTGCGGGAGGGAGATCATGTTTACTTACTGACGACGTGTACTGCTCTGCCGCTGTGAGTCCCAGGCCAGACATATGCGACAGTGTCCCAGCCAGGTTGAGAGACAGCCAGGCGCCGCCGATTCACTTCAGCCCCACACACTCCCGGTAAGTGGACTGGTAGTCGTAGCAGGGTAACTTAGGTAACACAGTCACCTTCCGGCCGGGCATGAAGGTAGGCCGTGACTGGAAAAGGATGCATGCACAAATCATGTGTCACGATTAGTGTTGAGCATTCCGATACTGAGTTCCGATACTTTTTGCATATCGAATACCGGAATCGGAAGTTCCCATAATGCTATGAGCCAGTTTGATTTGATTCAGCCAATGGGGATCCTCAGAAGTGTGGGCATATCCTGTTAGGCATGTAGGCATGTTATCTAATGGCATGGCTGTGATTGGCTGCTGAAATGATGTCATGATGCACTATAAAAACCGCTGCAGCCGCCATTTCTGGTCACTCTGCTGTGAATTCAGTTAGGGACAGGCTGCTGTTGAAGACTGTGAGGGACAGTTAGAGGTAGCGATTTGCCATATAATATTGTGCTTTACCCAGGCTACATTATCAATCACTGTAGCTTTGTTTTGCCTTGCAGCGCTGTTCACAGTGTCTGCAAGGTCTGTGTGAGTGCAGCTCATGCTGTAGTGTGTCCTGCAGCCACCTCTGGTTGTAGGCCGTTCAGTGTGTGGGTCGCCCTCCCAGGGCTGTGGGGTACTCGGTACCGGGCCGGTGTCAGGGGGGATGTGTCACAGCAGCGGTGACCCGGTCCGTGGCCCTGGGCACCCAAATCAATGGTGGTTTGTGGTTAATGTAATAGTTCGTGACACCACCTGTGGTGTTCGGCAAGGGAGGTGTGAAGCCGACGCTGCATGCAGATCTGCTGGGACTGATGGTGTGGTGCAGCAAAGATGGTGTAGCTCCCCACAGGTGGAGCTGTAGTCCCAGGGCAGTGTACGTTCAATGGATGAGGAGAGACGCAGAATGGTATGGATGCTGGTACCCAGATGTATCGGTGCTGAAGGTGTTAGTGCACAAATGAATGGAGGACACCAGGACTTGCAGTTTCAAACCTTTACTTACCTTTACTTTACAGTCCATGGTACACACTGGTGCCTGCCTCCGTGCCGTGTCCTCTGGGGCAGAGACTCAATCAACCTCCCGGACAAGTCAGGACTCCCCTCTCCAACACTCCGCCAACATGTACCTTTCTGAACGACTCCGCCAATGTGCCTTGTGGTGTGAAGCACTCCAGTACTTAGTGACCCTGGAATGCCTCCTGACAGATGTTCCTAGAACTCTACTTGCACGGCAGACAGCTGTTTCCTGCTTCGGCTATATCAGACATTCCTAATTCTTATATAAAAGCCATTTCTCAGTTACTAATACTCTTAATAAAACACATTATCAAATACTTTACTATAAAACAGTTCAAAGATTCTTGTAAGTGCTGGACACCGCTCCCAGCCGGGATTTCTTGCAGTGTCCTTTGAGGTAAACATCATCTTCGAAAAGTGTCTATGCAAAACATCATGTTCGCAAAGTGTCTCTTATGTAAAACATCATCTTCGCAAAGTATCTTTTATGTAAAACCAAGAGAGAGCACCTAAAGAGGTGCAAACTATTTACAAAAGAGTTTGTGATACACTCCAAGTTCATGATCACTGTAGTTCAAATGAAGGAACGCTGCCAATCAAAAACTAGGCAACAAAAGTGCTACCAGAAACAACAAAACATGATAACCGAAAATGGGGCACAACTGGTGCAACTAAACCCTCCTGGGTAATGAGATTTGTATAAAATTTTCTAGTTATCCCCTCCTGGGGTTCTGGAAGCTGAACTGGAACTGCTACCAGAGGTCATGTCTTCATCTTGATTCTGGTTTCTTGCTAAAGGACCTTGCAGCTGTGGCAAAGGGAACCCATAATGCATCTCAATGCCCATCAACTGTTCTTCAGCAATAGGTGGTTCCACTATTCTAGTATGAGGCCTAGTACCGAGAGACTCCGCAGCTTGTCGGCGCTGATAGGCGGCTAGGCGGGGGCTTTCCGGCAAGGGGATGTCAATGCCACTATTCCAAAGTGACCTAGATTCCTCCAAGCCATAGAGATGTCGGATTGTGCATGCCTGTTCCAGCCGTACCCTTCTTAGTAAAGCTCGCCTCCACATCCCCATCTCCGTCTGGCTAGGGCCCCCAGCTGACTCTTCCAACTGCCCCATCTCGAGTTGCAGCAGTCCCGCCTCTGACAACGTGAATTCAGAGGGTAACACAATAGGAGGGCCGGTGTATATACCTGGTACTTCCCGGCGGTGCGGCCTCTGCTCCGGTGCAGGCGCGGTGGCGTTGGGCGCAGCCCGTTGGGACACCGGGGACGGCGGTGGAGCTAATGGTGGCTCTGGATCTGCGGGGGCCTCCGGTGGGACCTGCGCTGCTGCGTCTGGCCCAGGCAAGAGCACGGCCTCTGCTCCCGGGGTCTCCGGTGACTTCTCCGGTGAGGTGATGGCGGCGGCAGGCTCCACAGAGTCTGCTGGGATAGAATCCATTGCAGCAGCGGCGATTACCGGTGTAGCGGGTACTGCAGGTGTAGGCCCCTCCCGAGTGCACTGCCAGTTTAGTGTCCATAGCGCTTCCTGCCTCAGTCGCAGGCCGCGCGTCAGCTGGATAATCTCATCCTCCAGCCGCTGGCGGTACATCTCAGAGATCGGGTTGAAGCCTTCAGCCATGGCGCCAGGGAGATCTGCTTCCACCTCCGGGCGCTCTCGAGGCCTCCTTCCCTCTCTCTCCAAAATGGCGTTCTGGCGTTGCTCTTCCTGCCTCGGCCCCTTTCCCGCCACTGGCTTCTCCTGCCCCTCCTTCCGGGGGCAGCGTCTTCTTCCAGCGCCTCCATACCAAGCCAGTATATGAACCCCTCGGGGGGTGGGCCATGTAGCTGTCACATAGTAATTCATGCAGGGGAGGCCCAAGACTCTTAGCGGTCTTTTCCTAGGACCTCCCATCTCTTCATCTCTGTGCCAGCGGCCATTTCCAATGTCCATTTCACAGTCCATCAAATCAGGTCTTCTGCACATCCTCAAAAGTGCAAAGTCCAATAAATCTCAGGCGCACAGAACCCGATGGTATTGGGTCTCGTCATCCTGTTCGTGACGCCAAAATTGGGTCGCCCTCCCAGGGCTGTGGGGTACTTGGTACCGGGCCGGTGTCAGGGGGATGCGTGTCACAGCAGCGTTGACCCGGTCCGTGGCCCTGGGCACCCAATTCAATGGTAGTTTGTGGTTAATGTAATAGTTCATGACGCCACCTGTGGTGTTCGGCAAGGGAGGTGTGAAGCCGACGCTGCATGCAGATCTGCTGGGACTGATGGTGTGGTGCAGCAAAGATGATGTAGCTCCCCACAGGTGGAGCTGTAGTTCCAGGGCAGTGTAGGTGCAATGGATGAGGAGAGGCGCAGAATGGTATGGATGCTGGTACCCAGATGTATCGGTGCTGAAGGTGTTAGTGCACAAATGAATGGAGGACACAAGGGCTTGCAGTTTCAGAGCTTTACTCACAGTCCATAGTACACACTGGTGCCTGCCTCCGTGCCGTGTCCTCCGGGGCAGAGACTCAATCAACTGCCCGGGCAAGTCAGGACTCTCCTCTCCAACACTCCGCCAACATGTACCTTTCTGAACGACTCCGCCAATGCGCCTTGTGGTGTGAAGCACTCCAGTACTTAGTGACCCTGGAATGCCTCCTGACAGATGTTCCTAGAACTCTACTTGCATGGCAGACAGCTATAGCCTGCTTCGGGGACACCTCACTCCCGGCTCTCTATCTGTGTTGCTGTTGTGCCTCAAGTCTTAGATGGGAGTAGTGCATTTACAGCCAACTACTCCCATCGGTGTCTGCTGCAGAACCATAAGTGTCCATACAACCTCGGGGACCGGGCCCCGGCATTGCGCTGAGAACCTATAGGCAGGGTTCCTCTTCCAACCCACGTCTCCTCTCTGTTCTCTCTACTCGTTCGTTCTGTACTTGTCTCTCTCTCTTATGGAAGCTTAGGTTGCAGTTCTACGTCTTTCTCCTTCTGTTCTCTTTCCCGTGCCAGCTGGCTCAGGTCACTGAGGCAGCTGCAGCACTCCTTCCTCCATCCCTTCTTCCAGGTATCCCCACTCCTCTCCGAGTGGCTTCCTTCCCGACTGACTTCCTGTCAGACTGACCTCTCAGACTGATCTGATCTGTAATTCTAAACCTTCCCAATCTTTTATATGGATCTGAACTCCACCCACCTCCCAGCACATCCAGTGTTCCATGCAGGGAACCACCAAAGGTGCTCTGCTACTCTCTAAGCACTGAGCTGCTATGTGGTTGTGCAGAACTACCCTGTTGTGTGGGGTGCGAGTGTTGGAGCTTGGAAAGGAGTTCCCAACTTACCAGGATGGTGGGGTACCACATGTTAGGAGAAGGTGCAGTACCTCTGTGGCGACTGAGCCTCAGGTGCGCCACACGTGCGTCACTGCCTCATACATATTTTTGTTTTATTGCTGCTCATTTTTCATTAATTCTCCTATTAGGGTGCATCCATCCATATCCATCTACATTGGTTGCAAACACTATAGGAGTAGACAGCGGAGCCTTTCTGCAGCCTTTCAGTGCTAGTGCCCAGTTCTCTGCACTGTTCATGGCTGTCTGTGAGGTCTCTGTGTGTGAGTGCAGCTCATGTTGTAGTGTGTTCTGCAGTCACCTCTGGTTGTAGTCCGCTCAGCGTGCGTCACTGCCTCATACATAGTCCTTTTTTTGTTTTATTGCAGCTCATTTTTCCTGATTTTTTTCTCCTATTAGTGTGCTTCCATCCATATCCATCTACATTGGTTGGTTGCAAACACTATTTAGGAGTAGATAGAGGAGCCTTTTTGCTGGCTTGTGCCCTGCAGCCGCAGCCAGATTAGTATTAGCCTATTTTTTGGAGCCTCATCTATTGCATTGTAGGTTACCTTTCTGCATTGTAATAGCTCCAAAAAGTTTGTGATACTATCGCTTTCACATCTTTGGTCACATCCTTTTTGTTTTTTTGAAAAAAACACGTAAATAAAGTTCACCAAACACTCCACTTGACAGTTGTGTAGGCCACATTAGCTCATATTAAAGTGTAGTCCACACACATTATAAAATTAGTGTTTCTTATACCTGTTAGCAGCTATTCAGGAATAAGCACACTAAGCCCCCCCTTTGTACTTTTCTGCCTATCTTTATCAGTCTACCAAGATGAAGAAGGCAGGGAGTAAGGCATGTTGTCGTGGGCGTGGAGTTTCAGCAGGGAGAGGTCGTGGGGATTCTGTGCCTGCTGCGGGCACCAGTGACTCAGCATCCCCCAGTTTTACCAGGCAACAGTCCTTTATGCGCAGCTTTGTAGGACCTCGCCGTACCCCACTGCTGCGGGCCGAACAAATTGAAGCCGTTGTCGGATGGATGGCAGCTAACGCATCGACTTCAATTACTTCCACATCCTCTCAGGGGCAGAGCATTGAAGAGCAACCATCTGTCTCTTCACCAACTGCCAAATTGCCCAAGCAGTCAGACAGCCCTGGACATGAGCCATGTCTACTTCTGTTCTCTGAATCGCTTGGCTTGGAAACAGGGGGCCAGCCAAGCAGCCTTCTAGAATGTGAAGAAGAGGGAGTATGCAGTGATGCGCAACTGCTTTGCCCCTCTGAATCTGAAGAGGCGGGTGGGCCAGTGCCTATGGTCAGCACACCTCAGTACGCATCAGACGATGAGACTCAGGTGCCACTTTCTGGTGCGTACTGTGCTGGCGAGACTACCCAGGAGAAGCAGGTGTTTGAAGAGGGGAGTGTAGATGATGAGGTCCTTGACCCATCATGGCGTGATGAACAGGAAGGTGGTGGGAGCAGCTCTGAGGAAGAGATTCCCCAAACGGCCAAAACAGGAGGGAGAGGGAGGGGGCAGACTTGGTTGCCTCTAGCCTCCACTTTGGCACCCGTTAGGAGCATTCCTCTTCCAAAACACAAAACGGGTGCTCCCAGGACTTGCAGTGCCTGGTCCTTTTTTGACACAGTTGCAGATGACATTTGCTTTGTCAAATGCAAGCTGTGTAATCAGAAAGTTAAAAGAGGGAAAAGTGTCAGCAACCTAAATACCACAAATATGTGGAAACATGTGCGGACCAAGCACGTGGTGGAGTTACAAAGACACACTGAAGATATAGGCCAACCTACAGCACCACCTACCACCTCTTCAGCTCGTGTTGTAGGCTCTTCCACCCACAGCACCACGTTCCCTGTCATCCTGACACTCCCATGCCACTCTACAGCCATCGGTAGCACAGGCATGGGAGTAAAGGCGGCCATACTCGGCAAACCATCCCTGAGCAAAGGCTCTGAATGCTGGCATTGCAAAACTACTGGCCCTTGAAATGCTCTCATTCAGACTGGTGGAGACTGACACCTTCCGTAACTTCATGGCATTGACAGTCCCACTATACACTGTGCCCAGCCGGTTTTATTTCAGCAGGCAAGCCATCCCTGCCCTGCAAAAGCATGTGGAGGGAAAAATTAAACATGCGCTACTAAACGCCATCAGTAGCAAGGTCCACCTGACCACCGATGCGTGGACCAGTAACCATGGACAGGAACGATACCTTTCCCTCACTGCCCATTGGGTCAATGTTGTGGAGCCGGGTACAGATCTTGAGAGTGGCGCTGTACGTGTTCTGCCAACTCCAAGGATTGCAGGAATCCAGTCTGTACACATTGACTCCTCCTCATACTCCAGTTCCTCTGAATCAGCGCTGCAGGAGCCTGTTACCACCTATATGAGCACAGCCGTGGCCAAACGTCAACAGGCCGTACTGAAATTAATTTATTTGGGGAATCGAAGCCACACAGTGCAGGAGCTCTGGAATGCCATCAAGCAGGAGAGCGACTTGTGGTTTGTGCCAGCGAATCTCCAGCCAGGTTTGGTAGTGTGTGACAATGGCCGAAATCTGGTGGCAGCTCTGGGCCTGGGCAACAACACTCACATCCAATGTCTGGCACATGTGCTCAACTTGGTCATGTAAAGCTTTCTGAGGGACTATCCGGATCTTGATGCACTGCTGCACAAGGTCCGCATAGAGTGCGCTCACTCGCGGCGTTCCAGCATGGCAAGATTGCGCATTGCAGCTCTGCAGCACCGATTCCGCCTTCCGGAACATCGCATCATATGTGACCTACCCACCAGGTGGATTTCAACATTACATATGTTGGAGCGGTTGTGTGAGCAGCAGGCAGCAGTAATGGAGTACCAGCTGCATCAGGCGCTAACAAGTCGCACTGTGCGCCGGTCACACTTCAGCTCCACTGAATGGGCCTCTATGAAGGACATCTGCCACGTTTTGCGTGCCTTCGATGATTCCACGCGGATGGCGAGTGCAGATGATACACTAGTCAGCATGACTGTCACCCTTATCTGCCTGCTTCAAAAAACACTGCAAGCACTAAGGGAGGAGGTTTTGAAGAGGTGGAGGATGAGGAGTCACAAATGCCATATGCTTCTGGACAGTCTACGCAACATGGTTCCTCACAAAGGCCTAGGCAGGGGACACTTTGTGAGGAGGATGAGGAGGAGTCAATGGAGGAGGAAGACATCTCTCTAGAGGAGGGAAGTACACAATGATCTAGTAGTCAGTATGTAGAGCGAGGGTGGGGTGATGCAGAGCAGGCAGAGATGACGCTTCAAGCAGGGGACAGCGTTTCTTGGGCAGTTGGGAGTCTGCAGCACATGGTTGGTTTCATGCTGCAGTGCCTGAGAAGCGACCGCCGCATCACCCACATTCTCAACACGGCTGATTATTGGGTGTACACCCTCCTAGATCCTCGCTACCGGGACAACTTACAAATCCTCATAACACCATTCAACCGGGAGCGTAAAATGCGGGAGTACCAAGACACACTGGTGCATTCTATCATGTTCTCCATTCCATCCGAGAGCAGTGCTGCTAGTGCTTTACAAAGCAACTCTGTGCCTCGAGGCAGTGGAGGAAGCTCTACACAAAGAGGGAGCAGAGGCAGCGCCTCAGCACAAGGCAAGACCAGTATGGCCCAAATGTGGCAAAGTTTTGTGTGCCCGCCACAAATGTCTACACCATCACAGATGGCTCCAGTCAACAGGAGGCAACGTTTCCATCACATGGTGACAGACTACATGTCTTGCCCTGTCAGTGTACTCCAAGATGGCTCTTCCCCCTTCAAGCTTTGGGTCTCTAAGCTGGATACATGGACAGAGCTTAGCCAGTATGCATTGCAGGTGCTGGCTTGCCCTGCTGCTAGTGTATTATCGGAACGCGTCTTTAGTGCCGCAGTTGGTGTACTAACAGACCGTCACACACGACTATCCTCCGATAGCGTTGACCGGCTTACTTTTCTGAAAATGAACAAGGCCTGGATCTCGCCGGAATTTGCCAGTCCTCTTCCAGAATAAATAATTGGTTGGCAACAGTAGCCAGATCTCCTGTTGTGTTCATGTTTCTACCACCTGAACTGTAATCCCTGGGCTCCAACACCGCCAGTTGTTGCTCAGAAGTGCCATCTGCACAGAGAAAAACACTAGCTCCTGTGTTAGTGGGGTTCAGTAACGCCAGCTGCTCCCCTGCTGTGTGGACGGCAAAGTCTCCTGCTGCCTCCACATTCAAACTACATCAGATATAAAACTTGCTCCAATTAGGCCTCAGCCTAAACCCTGATTGAACCTGGGCTCCAACACCGCCAGTTGCTGCTCAGACATGCCGTCTGCACAGAGAAAAACACATGCTCCAGTGTTAGTGGGGTTCAGTAACGCCAGCTGCTCCCCTGCTGTGTGTCCGGCAATGTCTACTGCTGCCTCCAGAGTAACACTACTACTGATTTCAAACTTGCTCCAATTAGGCCTCTGGCTCCACTCTATCTCTAGTATTTACCCTGGCCTCCAACACCGCCAGAAGTGCCGTCTGCACAATCAACACTTGTTCCTGTGTTACTGGGGTTCAGTAACGTCAGCTGATCCCCTGATGTGTGTCCGGCAATGTCTCCTGCTCTGTCCACATTCCCACTTCTGACGGCACTTCTGAGCAGTAACTGGCGGTGTTGGAGGCCAGGGTAAATACTAGAGACAGAGTGGAGTCAGAGGCCTAATTGGAGCACGTTTATAATCAGTAGTAGTCTACAACACATATTAAACTTGATGAAATTAGGCCTCAGCCTACACCCTGATTGACCCTGTGCTCCAACATCGCCAGTTGCTGCTCAGAAGTGCCGTCTGCACAGTCAACATATGCTCCAGTGTTGTTGGGGTTCAGAAATGTCATCTGATCCCAAGCTGTGTGTCCGGCAATTTCTCCTGCTCTGTCCACACTCACACAACTAGAGATTTTAAACTTGCTCCAATTAGGCCTCTGTCTCCTCTGTTTGTAGTATTTTCCCTGGGTTCCAGCACCGCCAGCTGTTTCCTGGCATTGTCTTTGGCACAGGTACTCCCTCCTGCCCAGCCTGGTTCCAGCACGCCTGCTTTTTCCGGATAGTGTCAATGTCACTTTGCCACCAATACGTTGTCCTGTCGTGTTGCGGTCGGGTTAGCCGAGTCTATGGTGCCTGCAGTTTATGGGCTTCCTATGTGGGCTGCGGGATCTGGCAACAAAGGCTGGTTCCGTAGTGCCAATAGGACAAGCACCCCCTGTAGGACTGTGGGTTTCGGTAACTGCGGCCGGCTTGCGGCCTTGCAACTTTGTTTTTCATGGGTACCTTCTGCTACCCATCCGGGTTCCAGTACCGTCAGCTGGTTCTCGGCAGTGCCTTTGGCTTAGGTGCCTTCTTCTTGGTATCCGAGTTCCAGCAACGTCTGCTGGTCCTTGGTAGTGCCATTGGCTCTTGTTCCTTCTGCTGCCCCTCCGGGTTCCAGCACTGTCAGCTGGTCCTCGCTAGTTCCATTGGCTCTTGCAGCTTCTGCTACCCCTCCGGGTTCCAGCACCGTCAGCTGGTTATCGGCAGTGTCTTTGGCTTAGGTGCCTCCTTCTCGGTATCTGAGTTCCAGCAGCGTCTGCTGGTCCTTGGTAGTGCTTTCTAGTACAGGTACCTCCTGCTTAGTAACCAGGTTCCAGCACCGTCAGGTGGTCCTTGGTAGTGCCATTGGCTCTTGTTCCTTCTGCTGCCCCTCCGGGTTGCAGCACCGTTACCTGGTCCTCGCTAGTTCCATTGGCTCTTGCAGCTTCTGCTACCCATCCAGGTTCCAGCACCGTCAGCTGGTTATCGGCAGTGTCTTTGGCATGGGTACTCCCTCCTGCCCAGCCTGGTTCCAGCACGCCTGCTGTTTCCGGGTAGTGTCAATGTCACTTTGCCACCAATACGCTTTCCTGTTGTATTGCGGTCAGGTTAGCCGAGTCTATGGTGCCTGCAGTTTATGGGCTTCCTATGTGGGCTGCGGGATCTGGCAACAAAGGCTGGTTCCGTAGTGCCAATAGGACAAGCACCCCCTGTAGGACTGTGGGTTTCGGTGACTGCGGCCGGCTCACGGCCTTGCAATTTTGTTTTTCATGGGTACCTTCTGCTACCCATCCGGGTTCCAGTACCGTCAGCTGGTTCTCGGCAGTGCCTTTGGCTTAGGTGCCTCCTTCTTGGTATCCGAGTTCCAGCAACGTCTGCTGGTCCTTGGTAGTGCTTTCTAGCACAGGTACCTCCTGCTTAGTAACCAGGTTCCAGCACTGTCAGCTGGTCCTTGGTAGTGCCATTGGCTCTTGTTCCTTCTGCTGCCCCTCTGGGTTCCAGCACCGTCAGCTGGTCCTCGGTTGTGCTATTGGCTCTTGTTCCTTCTGCTAGCCAATCGAGTTCCAGTACCGTCAGCTGGTTCTCGGCAGTTCCTCAGGCTTCTTGTACCTTCTGCTACATTTCCAAGTTCAAGCTTTTGGAAATGGTTTTTGGTTATCACTCTGGATCTCCCTGACGGCGATCCTGAAGACGACGACCCTGAAGACCACCCCGAAGAAGACGACGACCACGAAAACGATGACCCTGAAGACGACGACCCGGAAGACCACCCCAAAGAAGATCAAAAAGATGACCCTGAAGAAGATGACCAAGAGGACAAAGAACATGAAGACAACCACCAAGATACAGAACAACAAGAGACAGAAGACCAAGAAGCAGAAGAACAAAAAGCAGAAGAACATTAACCATAAGACTAAAAATCAGAGCAAAACATATTTTCTAAATTATAAGCAGAAGAAGACTAAGCAGTGTATGGGGGTGAGTCCGTTCCTCCTCGTGGTGCCCCTGGAAAATGCCTGCTACTGCAGGCCAAACTGAATGCGGACAAATCCTGTTGTAAATCTTTTGTGACAGGCAGAACGGAAGGTGTAATCTTCAAACTTTTATAGATAACAACTACAGGAATGACTCACAAATAAGAATATGATGAAGAAGAATAGGAAGAAGATGAAGAAGTAGAATATGAAGAAGAATAATAGTTGAATAAGGAGAATATGAAGAATGAAAAAAAAAGAATAATAGGAAGAAGGTGAAGAAGAAGAAGATGAATAAGGTGAAGAAGAAGTTGATGAAAAAGATGCTGCTGCTGCTGCTGAGGATCATGAAGGAGAAAGTGTGGCAGAAGTAAAAAAGAAGGTGAAGAGCATGAAAGTAGTGAAACATACATATCTGACAAAATATAAAAAAGGTTAACATAGTCAATATCTTTGTAACTCCGAACGTCTTTAAAAAAAAAAATATTCCTGCTATTCCATTTGATTGGGCTAAACCTCTATGCCTTTAATGTCTCCTCCACCTCCCCAATACGTTCTACATTATTATTAATTGTTTTTCTTTATGTAGAATTAACCAACAAGGAAAGAAAGGGTTTTTTTAATTCCGGTATTTCTGTCCCATTGACTTGCATTGGTTTCCGGTATCGGAATCGGCGATATCCGATACTTTTTGGGTATCGGTCCGATCCAATCCGATCCGATGTTTCATGATATCGGATGGTATCGCTCAACACTAGTCACGATCCATTTTTGGATCTGTCAGTTTGGGCTGCTCACATATAAACTTTTTTCCCTTCTGGCCATCGGGGATTAATATTAGTTTTTCCCCCCGGTGGCCACTGCTGTTACTACATGTTTAGTTAGTCTGCGTGTTCTGGTAATGACCACTCCCACCTTCCTATATAAGGTCACCTGGTGCATCAGCTGACTGTTGGTTATGACAGGTCCTTTTTGGATACCAACCGTGGTGAACACTGGAGCAACCTGGTGCAGTGGTGGTTCAGCTTGTCAGGAGCAGTGGTGGTTCTGCTGAAAGCTGAGTTCAGGAGGCTTACTTTGCTGCACGGTGCATTGGCAGCAGAGAAAGCTAATTGTTGTTTTGTTTAACCTTGTCTGTTGTATCTCCCCTTGGTGTTTTATTAGTGCAGCGGTGGGACCAGTGTCTGCAGTTACCAATTCCCGAGTGAGGGATAGGTGCAGGGTAAGTGAGGGACAAGGTATCCTGCTCGGCGACAATTTGAAAGAATCCGTATAGGGACGTCAGGTTTGTCTAGGACTCAGCCGCAGCAGAGTGCAGGAGGTGTCCCTTTCCCTATACCAGGGCCCACCGTTGTAATTGTGTCCCCGGTGTCCCCTTGTTTGTCCAGTTGTTTTGGTGACTGACCGATTGTCGGGTCACGTCACGCAGGGCCAGTCGCATTTCGTGACATCATGTCACTGTTTGTCAGAAGGGAGTAGGGAGAGTTGACACCGCACCAGCAGCACATGTACTGACCGCCACTCTGCCGCCCCTATCTTCAGAAAAAAAAAACAACTACATGCTCAGGCCCCCCCATCCTCCCACCCTAGGCACCTGCCCTCAAGTGCCTAGTGGCAAATATGGCCCTGGTTATTGTGCTAAGTACTAGGTTGCAAGGTTGTTAGATCCATAGTACAAGAGTAAATTTTGCCGAATGCTTCCCCCTCTGGAAAGGAGCATGCGCATGTTGGAGTATCAAAACACGCTTGTAGACAATCTTAAGAGTGGTTCCCCCCAGGATTCTAGTGATGCAACCAGTGTGCATTGCAGTAATAGACTTTCAACCCCAGGAACGTTGAGTTGTCAATGCAAAAACATTAGTAGCAGCAGTGTGACTTGCAACCCCAAGTCACGTGCTGAGAATCGGGTTTGTGACAAGCACGTGCCTTGGGGTTGCACCTGCAAGGGTTACTCTATCTCCTCTCACTCAGTTCAGCATTCAACCTCAGTCCTATGCTGCAATGGGACAATAAATCACACCCTGACACAGACCACACACCCCGGTTCATACACACTGCCACCACTCACCGAATACACGGGCGATGAGTCCCAGAAATACTACTACTACTGTCTGCCAATCACCAGGATAACACACTATAAGGCTATGGGTTCTTTAGAGCAACAAGGTTCAAACTTATTAAAGTTTTAAGCTTTAATAGAAAAGGTACAGTGCGGAGAGAGTAAAAAATCCAGGTCATACACAGAAAGCAGTCAAACAAATGCAGTATGCACACGCACACCAGGGGGTCAGACACACAGGCAGAACGAAAGTATAACTGACAGAGAATCCTGGTTCAGAGTGGGTATAAATATCCCTCCCAGATCCAAAAGGAGGCCACATACAATTAATCCAGAGAGGGCAGGGCAAGAACCCTGTCCAAAAAATGACAACTTGTGCACTGTGCGATTGTCCTGATCTTACACCCATTTGGTTTCCCTTTGCAGTCCCCTGGCCCTTACTATGACCATTTTATAGCCGTTTTAAAGCACTGAAGTTCGGGTCGCCATTGACTTCTATTGGGTTTGGATTCAGGGTCAAGTTCAAATACGTAAACAAACTTTTAACTGTAGTTCGGCCGAACCCAAACATGCCATCATCCCTACTTTCGACATCAGTAGTAAGGGGGCTGTATTACTTGTCAAAAAGAAATCTGACAGGTACCACGCCCCTATCAAAGTGTATCAAACACGCCCCTTTTATACAATTTGATATCAAATTGTATATAAAAAGGTATTATAGGATAAAATATTTATATGTCCAATTATTTTCTCTTTTATAGGCCTTTTTAATAAAGTAGAATAAAAGTAGAATAAAAGGATCGTGATTGAATCACTTTTATATCAATCGCTATTGTTTGATATAAAAGATTGTGTTTGATACGCTTTTATATGACCAATAAAGGACCCTTTTATATCTTTTTTTTTACTTTAATTAGTATCGGTTCATTGGGCATATTATGTATATGGCCAATATTTTAATAAAGGAATCAAATGTTTGCCTTTTATAGACATTTTATACTTTAATTAGTATCGATTCAATGGGTATATTATTTATATGGTGAATATTTTAATAAAGGAAACATTTTATTCGAATTGTAAATAAAAATGAGAGACGCCATTTTTATGAAAAATATAATAGTGTTTATTGAACAACAATCAAATACATTTTATAAAGCATTACATTTGACATTTACACTGTCATTTTAGAAGTACATTCAATTACATTTTATTTATCACACTGCACTGCAGTTAATCAAATCAAAATATATATAATACAGGACAGTATAAAGTGTTACAAAAAGCGTTACATTCATATATAACAATTTGTATATTTAATATTATAAATATATACATCACATTTCTTATATAATAATTTAATGCATTACAATTGAACAGAACCAATGTTACATAGTGAGCCACATGGACTGTAGTAACGGAACAGTACTTTTTTTAGGCATCAGTGGACCTTGTGTGATACCTAATGGTGAGAAGTGTAAAGGATGGATCGCCCGACTGGGGGTGGATAGGGCTCGAGGATTATACACGCCATCAGTTTCATTCATGGGCATTTTTAATTTATCTAAATGGACTCTAGTAGCGGAATTGCCCACAACTGTGGATGGCATATTTAACTCGGCCATAGCGTGCATAAATGTATTCCAGCCCCTTGGTAAATTCCGGCCAGTTAGGGCATGGCTCTGAGTTGTGTTACGCACCAAATCCAGCATATTAGAGCCGGGTATTATAGTTCCTTTGAAAATAAACTCACTTTTATCATTCCACGATGTAATATTTGTGTTTTGCAACATCTTGTTTAGTAGAAGTTCTGCATTCTTTTTATATCGTGGATTTACATGACTTACAATTTCATTGACAGCGGGGCTTTTATCAACGGGTGAATTTGACAATTGTTGGTGATCAGATTCTGGAGTGTTAATGATCTTTAAAGTTGATAGCTCCTTAGCATCTTGTTTAGCATGAACCAAGTATCTTTGCAGTACATCACTATATTTTTTAATTTTCACGTCATCCGGCATGTCACGACGCTGTAAAATCTCACTAATTTCACCATCAAGACGTTGGATAACGCTTTGGCGAATGTCTGTGATAGGGGGCCGAAGTTTGATTAGCTCCTGCTTGGGAACAAGATACATTTTCTCGGTATGTTCCATTATTTGCCGGCAAGCAGGCTTGTTATTATTGGGATTGCAAAGCCTAAAAGAGGACCTATAAAGCCACCAGTCTGCTTCAGTAGCTGCTTCTTTTTCTTTATGCTGTGAGATTTATTACTCATGGTTTTTATAGCTTTTCGCCACTTTTTTAGTATTTTTTTGTCGCTCTTTCAGAGGGATTCGACCTTTTAAGATGTTTAATGCAATCTCCCCTACAGCTGTAATTAAATCATGACTCGCATTGCACAAAATAGATTTTCTGATAGAAGGTGGGGCCATCACCAGTGTTTTTAAGAGCTTCCAGTTACGCCGTATTCTCTCCGACATCTTTACAACACTATGGTCGCAGTGTAGAATGTCTGATTTTGTTTAAAATTCACTTTTTAGAAGTATTTTTCTTTTGAACATACACAGCTGGTAACGCTGGAGGAAACAGGCCCGTCCTCAAGCGAAGGTCCTCAGGGGTATCCGCTCTTAAGTCTAGCAACAAATACCCATAAGGCACCCGCGTGGCATCCTCAAAAGCTTCTAAGAAATGGCGTGTTTTCCTGGATACATTTGTCGCGCTAGTGTCACAATTTGCAATTGATCCCGAGGGTTATTAAAAAGGACCATGTACTTTGTGTTTAAATTTATCGTGCGGCTTTTCTTTCCTTGACAAAATATGTTTTGTGCCAGGTAGAAAATGCTGAGGTTTCTGTGGTGGACATACTTGGTAAATGCTTGTTCTATTTCGCAGTGATCACTAGCACTCTCCATGAGATCATCAACAATAGTCAAATTCACCTTTTCAGGAGGGAATAATTCATCATCTACGAATGTATGCGGCAGACCCTCCACAAATCTGATGAAGGGAAAAGAAAGAGATTTCATCATATAGTTTCTGCCAGCAGGAATAAAACCAAACAATATTATCAGGTTTATGAGAAAAATGAGTGTCAATATTATGTAACAATTGTTTTACAAAGTAACTTTTTCCAGAATTAGACGGGCCTGCTAGAATACACGAGAATGGATGTTGCAAACGTGGGTCCATCACGAGTCACAATTAATATCCAAATGGTACGGTGGTAAAATCGTCTAATAGTCTGCGCTTTGTGTAAACACACTTTTGGGTTTTTTGAAGAAGTCTTGTTTCAACGGACCAGAACTTTTTATTTTTCACAATGCCGGGCTGCTCTACGACAATATGTTTTTGCGTTTCAGAATCGGAATTACGCGGGTAGTCCAGAACAAGATCTTTTCGACTGCTGAAATTAATAGATTGAGCATTACCAACATTTAATGTTATTCCCTTCACTTTTAAGACAGTTTTACCGGTGTTGAGTTTGTATCCGTAGGTCTTTGGGCCGGCAGATACAAACTCAGTGATGTGTCATCAGGTATCTCACTGGTCAATTCCCCCAGGTAATCACCTAAAGGAGGACTCCACTCACCTTCTCTCTGCACAAAGATAACAGAATCAGTATCGTGATAAAGGCACCTTTCCTGCAGCCGGTCCAGCAGAGAGTAAAGCTCTAGTCTGGCATACGCTGTGGTAAAACAGGCTATAAAATGTTTGTGTTCTTGTTGATGGTGTGGTGCCCTTCTGTATATTTCCAATCTATTGTTGCGGTTTCATCATCAATAAAATGCAACATCGAAACGTCGTAATACGGTAACAAAACTTGTTGAAACAGTTCATCAGGATCGCTAATAATGCTGGTACATGGTAAATTAGATTTCTGGGCAAACTTTCCCCATAAAGAATTTAAGAAAAGTTTGGAGATCTGTCTCTTAGCAGGGTTCTCTCCTATATATTCAGAGCGTAACTGCACCCCTTCTTTGTCAAGAAAGGAATCGATGTACTGTTGTTTCTTACTGTCATCAGTGCACCAGCTGGGATAGCCTGAGGCCTCCTGCTTATCCCTAAGATGTAATTTAATGTACCGAGAAAACAGACGATCACTGGTTTTAGGAAAATCCCAAATTTCATAGATGTGGGCTATCCTATAGCCTTTCTCTATGGCCATCTCAAGCTCTATAGTGCACCATGTAGCTGTCAGAGCCCGCTCTTCATCACTATGTGTACATTCCTCGGTCTGCGAATTTACAGAGCATGTGTAGCATAGAGGAAACAATAATTTTTTGTTGAGTTTTACCGGTAGAACAGGAAAAAATAAATCCCTCGGAGGGTAGACCTTGACTTTGGCAATACCAAAGTAATTTTTAATGAACCCAAATCCCTCATAGATAATGTGTGGATGACCAACGGGATATGTTTTAGTCTTGTTTACAAATGGATACAGGCTGGTGAAATCATAGAAATGTAGTGTCTCCCCAGGCTTCAGTTGGTGATAAAGTTTAATGGCATTAGTACGGCCCCCATAAAGAGCATCGCGGGGGTCTAAAGGGGTAGGGAATTCCATTTGGAGAAGAAATGATTGAAGATTAGAATCTTTTTGAATCCTTTCATTCCATTCATGTTCCCACAGGACTCTCACTGTGTAGCCGCACCACTGCAGAAAACGTTTTTTAGCTAAAAAGGCATAATATAATTATAATATAATTGCCCATAGGAGGTGTTTGTGACCTTATTTGAATCGTATTCATTATAGCAGATGGGGCACCCATGATAAAAACACCCCTGAAATTCGAATGCGATATGTCTGTCATTAACATAGGCATAACCGTCTAAAAAATATTTTCCTCTTAAAGCATGTTGGATTGCTATGTTCTCTCTGTGGGATACTTACATGAGCCACTGTATAGCGGATGATGAAAAGCGTTTTTGTGTCTTGTGATAATTATCACCCGGTAAAATGGCAATGGTCTTTTTTGGAAGAAATTTAAACCTGTACATTGACCTACATACAGATGCAAGGGTTACGAGTTGAAAAGGATCAACACATCTGGACACTTCAATTTTTTTCTTTTCTCGCTTACAGTATATTTTAACATTTTTCTGCGTCATTTCCATGACACGCTCCCGGTAAAGTTCACATGAGTGTCTCAGAATCTCAACATCTTGTTTACAGTAAGACTTTAGTTCAGACTTAAAGTGAAAAGTTGTATTTTCCTGCGTCTCATACCACTCCATGAATTCCCCTTTCTCACTAGGCGACATGTACTCTACCCCATAATATTTTACAGCTGGTAGGGGGCCCACATAGTTTTGATTTTCTTCGGTGTTAAAAAAGTGGGGGAAATGTCCTTTTGAACCTGAGAATCCCATAGCCTGCGGCATCTTACTAAGTTTCATCGGTATGAAATTTAGGGAGTCAATAAACCTCAGTTCCAAATCAGGCAGCGTTACACACAAGAGGCGGCCGCCTCGGGATATTAATTTCACACAGAGTTTTTCAGAAATCAGCTCCTTAACAATAAAGTATGCATCGTATCTTCCAGCATTGTGGGCTATAAACGTATATCCAGAAAATTTACCGGATGTAAAGAATTGCACAAAATCATGAGTTGCTGATTTACCTTCAAACTCCCGAGAGGGGCTACCATACAGCGTCGTAGCATAAATATAATTTGGGATGTGAGTACCTGTCTCCTGCATACATTCAAAGTCATAAAATATATATTGATCTGTCGCCTCCTTTGGTACATACCGGCGCATGTAACAAAGGTGCTCATCAAATTTATTTAAACGTCTGGGACAGACAGGACAACGCAACCCTTTACATTTATGTTCGGAATCACTTTCTCTGGGGACAAAATGATGACATTTATCACAAAATATTTTAAGTCTGCAGAATGTTGGATTATCTGCAGATAAACGAGTGTGGTGATCTAAGCACTCACTGGACCGACAAAACACACGACAAATTGGACAGCGAGGCGGCTGATCCATGTCGGTTCCCTCCACACATCTCTCTCTTTGACAAGCCTTGCAAAAATATTGACACGAATGATTAAATTTGTGATGAAACAACGAATTGCATCTTTCACAAAAGTAATCCGCGCCGATAAAACCCTTCATATTTTTGATACCGTAGTAGTGATTATCATGATGCAATATGAAAATAGTTCTAGCACTAGGGGTATTACCTGTTTGAAAATATCGCCAGTCGCCCTGACTGTAGTATAATACTTTAATGTTGATACCCAGATGTTTCTCAAAAGCTTCAATATCACTAAAACTTATAAGTTGGTCCTCAGGGATAGCCAGGGCCACGTGTATGGATTTAGCATGATTCAGTAAAACTGTATCACCAACATCAGTGTCAGTGATCAGGGCGCACACGCTAGCTGCAAAGCACAGGTTTGTGCTGTAATTTTTATAGTCATATAACCAGCGTCTCTTTTGCTTAATGATTTGACTACTCGCTATAGATTTCAGACGTCTTTTTATGCCTCCGCGTCTGTTTTTAATAATTGTTACGACTAATTTCAGGGAGCTGTTTGCTAAGCATTCAGCATTGCTTTGCAATGTGCGAGCTACGGCATTTAAGAATGCTTCAGAACTAAAATCCTCCCTTGTCTGTTTTGTAGTGAAAATGGGATCTAACGTGTCACCGCCTTCAAGCCTTAACTGAACAAAGTCTCCAGGGTCAATGTCTCTGATAACTCTGTCCAGTAAAGACTGAATGGCTCCATGTACAATGTTTAGGGCCTCTACGAATGATTGAATGCGGTCTAAATTTACAAATCTGAAATGATCAATATACATGCGAGCATTGAAATTGCGGACATCTCTTTGATGGTGATAAAAATGTTGTAAAAATACTGAATGATCTACGTCCTGTACATTATCATCAACATGACCATCAGCTGCATCATCATGTCCATTTTCATCTACGTCCCGTACATTTTCATCAACATGACCGTCAGCTGCAACATCATATACATTTTCAGCCTGTGTTTCAAGAGGCTCAAAGCTTTGAGCGATTGGAGACACATCGGGGCTAACACCCCTAGGGGGATCATGGCTGTGAAACGAGGGACTCTGTGCATGTATCAACAGCTGAGGGTTTTGTGTAGTTATCGGTCTGTGAGTTGGCTCTCGCAGGCTTCTAGCTTCTAGTGAACGTCTTGCGCTAATCAACAACTTTTGAGCGCGTTTAATTGTTCTCGATCTATAACCCCTTTGTGGAGATATTTTAGACAGTTTCTGCAGACCATAACCAACCAAGCCTAGTCACATTGAATTATTTTTATTTGATTTCACAAAGACTGATGGACCATCTGCACAGTCTCTTTGGAACGCATATAGCTCATCAACAATGTCAGGTGTTGGGGCCGCAGTTTGTAACCTTTCATAAGTGTCACAGAAATATTTAAGATGAGTAATAACGTTTTTGTAATTTAGGTACTGAGTTCCCATATCATGAAACACCTTATACTGTTCTTCAGGCCACCCAGGGGTAATTGGGGTATTATGTACTTTTTGTTTTTTACTTGCCCTCCGGGTCTGGGTTGATACTGTTCGTCTCTTTAAAGGATGTACAATTGCAAATTCATTAGACGTTCCTGCAAAAGTAATATCTGCAGGGTGTATAGTATGACACACACGTATATTGTCCAGATTAGAGGTCTTCTTACCCTCAGCAAGCTGATCAATTTCTCTGTTGATGGCTTCACGTTCAGCTTGTGGCACACCGTCCACGGAAATGATTGAATGTGTAATATTGGATGCAGCTGAGTCGGTGTTATATTTTCGGGCTGAAGACTTCGGCACCGCCTTCCTAGGTTGCTTGGGTTTCACAGGAATTTCTTCATCCGACAGAACAATGATTGGTGAAAGCGGAGTTGATCTCACTGCCGGATTAACTCTTTGTGGGGGGATCTGCGTTGGCCCGTAAGTAGGCTCCTGCAGTACTTGAGGCTGCAGCAACGGCTGTGCATCTTTTTTTAGCGTATTCTTTGTATCTAAAAGAAAAAAGTTACATGTGTCAGATGTCCATGAAGCTTGAGCAACAATGGAAATGTTACATGTATCAGATAGTGAAGAAACACATATAAGTGTTTGTATAAAGATAGTATTTTAGGTTGTACCCCTTATGAGCAGGGGCCTCACTAATTTTGCTTTAATTATTGTTTTGATAACTGTTACTTATGACTGGATGTCTAGGAATAGCTGAATTATAAATCTCTGCAGAATATGTAAGCTCTAAATAAATAAAGATTATTATCATTATTACAGAAAAATGAAATATATACTTACAAGATTGTTCTGGGTATTGGTCTTCTGCCGGCTCTGGGTTCATAGCCGTCTCACTATTCACCGTCAGTGGGATGTATGTATTTTCATTTGAATGTAGCCTTTTTCTTGCCGCTCGTTTATCTGCCGTAAATAAAATAAAACTATTAGACATGCCTGAAATGATTTTCTTCACGATACTGATTATCTATTGTTTTCAAGCTCACAGTACCTTTTCGAAACAGCAGCGCCATATTTTTTGGTTTCCCGCTAGGCCTGATAGAAACCCTGGGAGCCCTAATCTTGAGCGATGTGTTTCGTGGTTTCCGCGGCTTTTTAGGATTGTTAGAAACCATGGGCCCATCAACATTATAGAATTCTTTCAAGTGTTGGTCACCTGTATAAGAAATTAGGGGAAATTTCATCCCTGCATACATACGGACTCTTTTTTCAAAGAGATGTTACTTTTTCCATATGTTCTTACCTTTTTGATATGTTTGTTGCCTCCGCAGCGGATTCGCCAGATTTACAGGTTCAGTAACATGGCCGTTTTCTTGCTTATCGGCCGCTTGCAGCATCTCAGCATCTGTATGAGAAATTGTATTTAGTTTCACGTCTACATATGATTAAAGCAGTTATTATACAAATATACAACTTACCAGTGATAGGATAATGTGAAATTGCAGTACTTGATTCTCCGCCAGCATTGAAAGGCCCTAAAGGGTATGCATCTATGGAATCCAAAGTCTGAAGTATCTGAGGATAGGCGCTGTTTAGTGACTCTTTTGAAAAAGAGCAAAATATTATATAATTAATATACAAAACAAAACTTTAATCAGATTGTCTAACACTCCGTTCATTATATTCAATATAAGACCTACCTAGTTGTTGGCATTGTGTGCTCGTAAGAAGAGGCTCGGCTTGTTCAAAGTCGTAGTCTTCCATCTTAACTAAAATGATTTAAATTGTGAATACTATTATACTTTTAAAATTATTAACTATAACTATGCGGTGGGAAGTACTATCATATAAAATTATAATCTAAGTCTATGCCGTAGAAATACATTTTATATACTATATGATAAATGATACAAAAGGCAAATAAAATTATAGACGAACATCAATGAAATAATTATACATCAAATAAATATTGTATTAAATATCTAAATTTCTTCTAAATGAGTTAATTTATTTTAAGAAAAATACAATTTTTAACATTATTAACTATAACTATGCAGTGGAAAGCAATTGACAATAATATTAATTAAATAATGTGTTAATACTTACTATTTTAAAGAGTAGAAGTTGCTGCCCAGTATAACAGGAAACTGTTTCTAATGCTGAATGTGTGTAAGGACATCACCTAATGACCTGTTTTAAAGCCAAACTGCAAGGATCGCTCCGCCTTCATTCACATCCCTGTTACGCCTCACCAAAAGTCCTCAAGCAATCAGCAGAAAGTCTACACCTCCAGTTAACACCCACACGAGCCTCCCAGTTACAGCCCATCATGCTGGCCCAAACAATCATGGTATACTCATATTATAATGATATCAAGCATGATATATTTGTATTACATTCCACATTTAATTTCATTTTATACATTTTGATTTTCTGATAAAGACGGCATTGGTTCATGAGACGATGTCTTCTAGACACGATGAAAAAATATTAGAGAACCAGTATTTTACCCCTCAAGCCTCCGGCTCCTATGGCGGAATTGATAAATTATATAGAGAAACTAGAGATTACGGAATTAAAAAATCAATTGTGCGTGATTGGTTAAATAACCAGGATAGCTATTTGTTGCACAAACCTGTGAGAAAAAGATTTCTGACAAATAAGATCATGGTCTGAAACATGGATGTGTTGTGGCAAGGAGATTTAGTGAGTTTAATTGACTATTCCAAGGAAAATGATAATGTTAAATATATCCTTACCGTGATTGATTGCCTATCAAAATTTGCGTGGTGCGTAGCCTTATCAAACAAGACTGGGGCCGCTGTAGCCTGTTCATTCGAGCTGATATTTCAAAATGATAAGCGCATACCGAAGAAATTACAGACGGATCGGGGCAAAGAATTTATTAATTCGTCGATGAATCGTCTTTGTAAAGCGTATGATATTCTGCACTATCTTACGAATAACGCAGTTAAGGCCTCTATTGTGGAGCGGTTTAATCGTACATTAAAAACTCGAATGTGGCGGTATTTTACGAAAAATAACACTAATAGGTCTATTGATATTTTACCAGATTTGGTTGATAGCTACGATCGAACCTATCATTCTACCATTCGATGTAGACCGATTGATGTTACAAGCAAAAATTCACTACAAATATGGAAAAATATTTATGGCTCGAGCATGAAAAATAAGCGTAGTAAGCCTTCTTTTAAAATTGGCGACAATGTACGTTTGGTCCAATATAAACGTACATTTATGAAAGCATATGAACAATCATATACCGATGAAATATTTATCATAACCGAAATTAACACAAAATTCCATTTTCCTCTCTACAAAATCGTGGATTTTTACGGAGAACCTGTGATTGGGTCATTTTATAAGGAGGAACTACAAAAAGTCACAGCGGATGAGAATCGCATCTACAAAATAGAAAAAGTATTAAGAAAAAAGCGCGTCAGAGGGTCCACCCTGTATCTCGTTAAATGGAAGGGATATCCGGAAAAATTTAATACTTGGATTAAAGAAAACCAGCTGACGGACCTCTAATCATGGGTTCTGGATCATTTTATATTACCCTAGCGTGTAATGCGTCAAGTAAGCTATTCCCAGACAACACGATTTCGACTTTTACCACTAAACTGGCAAAGCCTGTACATCTTGTAGGTCCATATGAAGTTGCCCTCACAGAATTTCAGTATCCCCATACCTGGTTTACTTTCGAAAATAGCGAAGGCACATTTTTTCTTGGAAAACGAGGGGATGTTCTAAGAGAATATTTCGTAAAAGCAGGCTATTATTTAAATATTTCGGATCTTATAAGGGCTATTAATGAGCATATTGACAGCTTGAAGATAGCGTCCGAACCTTTTAAACTTCGCTATGATGAAGTGAAGAGAAGTGTTACTCTATCGGATTCCCCCACGATACATTTTGCTCCAGGCCCAAAATTGTCTCATATTTTAGGGCTACCACCATATATTGAGGCCTATGATAATAGTGTGATTAGCCCCAAGGAGAAGAGCTACGCAGATATCATGAACGGATTTGATACCTTATTTGTTTACTCAGACATTATTAACCATCAGCTAGTCGGAGATTCTTACGTCCAGCTTCTGAGAACTGAGCAGGTGACTGGTAAAAGTGGGGAGATCATCACACTTCAATACACAAGACCTGATTATGTACCTCTATGCAAACAGCACTTTGATTCTGTGCGCATCTCTATCTTGACTGATCAGGGTACGCCTGTTAAATTCAAGTACGGAAAAACTATTTTGCGATTACATTTCAGACCGCGTCGTGATTGACACGTCAAAATGGTGTCGCAACGTGTTTACGGAGATCCGACCATTTATGCCCGCTACTATATTGCTCAGACAGGCCACGGATTAGAGGGATTTCGCGGTGATGAGTACATGTATGGGGCTGGGCTTGCAGGAATATTTAGAGGCTTATTTAGAAAAGCGGTTCCTCTATTGAGAAAAGGACTCGAATTAGTAAAACCCATGTAATGACAGCTGTTTCAAATATTGCTAAGGACGCCATTGCCTCTTTCTCAGCAGCCGCTATGAATTGGCTAAACACCCCTCCTCAGGAAGGCTCCGGTATTGTTTATGTTGCTAAAAAACAGAAAAAAAGAAAAAGGCGTGTTCGCTATTCGCCCCCACCAATGCTCATGAATAAAATCACACCCGCAAGACGCAAATGCCAGAAAAGAGTAAGACGCAGTGTTGAAGACATCTTTTAGGAAAAATATATAAAATAAATATATTATATATAACATGGCCTTCATACATGATGCTTCGGTGGAGTGCATGAAATTAGAACTGGATATTTTTCAAATACCTCCTACGCAGGTTTCTGTCGAGAAATCGATATTCATAGAAGTTCAGCCTATTGCGGCTCTGGCGGACAATGCACCACTTGAATTTTTCATATCGGGAAGTGGTGAATATTATTATGATTTAAATAATACCCTACTTTACATAAGTTGCCGGGTCGTAAAACAAGATAATTCTGCCATCGCGGATGGAGCCCGTGTAGCTCTCATTAACTATCCATTAGCGACTCTTTTTAATCAAGTTGATGTCACCCTGGGTGATCGCCTCATCTCACAATCAGACAATCTATACAGCTATAGGGCCTACATTGAAACTCTGCTAAATTACAGACTTTAGCCTCGCAATTCACATCAGGATTATTCTATAAAGATACCGCCAGACATCATGATGTACGAATCCTGGATGGCGCCAATGTGGGCTTCAACAAGCGGGCTCATGCAGTCGCACACTCCAAGCCCGTCGATTTGCTCGGTCCAATTTTTAGCGACATTTTTAATCAGCCGAAGCTTATATTGAATGGACTTGACCCTAAAATCAAGCTGACGCGAAATAAAGATGCGTTCTGTTTAGTTTCTGCTGACCCAGATCCGCTCAAAGTGCAGATTCTGAACGCGTGTCTCTATGTAAAGAGAGTCCAGGTGGCTCCCGCTGTGAGGATTGGTCACTCTCAGGCCTTACTATCTGCTACAGCAAAATATGCTATTGATAGGGCCTGTATGAAAGTGTACAGCATCCCTGGGGGCACCCGAATTTCTAATATAGAAAATCTATTTTTAGGCGCCATTCCGCGAGTAATTATATTGGGCTTTGTAGATAATGAGGCCTTTAGCGGGACATATAATAAAAACCCACTGTACTTTCATCATTATAATGTAAACCATGCGGCTTTATATTTGGATGGTCAGCAGATCCCCTCCCAGCCATTCCAACCTAATTTCAATATTGAATTAGCTGTAAGAGAGTATATGGCTCTTGCCCATATTTCTGGAAAGCAGAAGGCCGATTGTGCACTGGCAATTGGCCGAGAAGAATTTATGGATGGCTATACATTTTTTGCATTTGATTTATCAGCCGACCAAGAACCTGGAGGTCACTTCTCTCTCATAAAAACTGGGAACCTGCGTTCTGAAGTCCGATTTGCGCTAGCCACCCCTCATACGATAAATATGGTGGTATACGGCGTGAATTCGTCTATTCTAGAAATTAATAACCGCCGTGAAGTATTGTATGATTTCTACTGATGATGGATTCCCTGCAGCTCACTACGTTATTGAAAGCCGATCACTACACAGAGGCCATATTTTATGGGGTGTATCCGTGTGACTTGCTACCGTCAAATAGAGTAACTCAGAGGCCAGCGGCGTACATCGTGAATACAGACCGGTCCAATCAGAGCGGCAAACATTGGATATTAATTTTACTTTGCAATGAAAAGAATGCGATATTCTTTGACAGTTATGGCCTCTCACCAGACAGCGAACTTTTTCCGGATGAATTTATAATCTTCCTAAAGAGAAATAGCGAATTATTCTGCTATCAAGACAGGCAAATTCAGAATAATTATAGCACTGTATGCGGCCATTATTGCGTGTATATCCTAAAGGAACTTGCAAGGGGCCTTTCATTCCGTGAGATTTTGCAACATTTTACTGATGACTTAAATCATAAAGATAATTTAGTTTATAAATCTGTAAAGAAAGATTTACTTGAATCAAACTGCTCCCCCTGCAAACATTCTTTTATATTTAAGCAGCGTTGCTTATCACTGTGTAGTATGTAGGATTCCTTTATTATTAAAATGAAGTTAACACGGGAAAGTGTCTAGGATGCAGTGACATCTGTTTATCAGTTGCTTTTGTTGAGATAGTTGTGTAAATAGTGGCCTTTCTGGTCTGTTCAATTAACCCCTTAACGACCGCCGATACGCCTTTTAACGGCGGTAATTAAGGGTACTTAAACCACAGCGCCGTTAATTCACGGCGCTGTGATTTAAGTGAATAGCGCCCCCCAGTGTCGGATTTTCTCTGGGGTCTCGGCTGCCAGGGGTAGCCGAGACCCCAGAGAACATGAATCGGTCGGTTTTTACCGACCCCCGCTTTTGCGATCGCCATTATTAACCCTATAACGGCGACCGCAAAAAAAAAAAAAAAGCCGCGATTTTACATTTAATTTCTCTTTCCTCTGATGTGATCGCACATCAGAGGATAGAGAAATAGGGTCCCCGATCCCCCCGGTCCCCTCCCGGTACCTCTCCCTTGTCCTCTGTCCCCTCCCGGTAGTCCCGCGCCCGCCGGCGTCATCCGATGGGCGCCGCCATCTTGGAAATGGCGGGCGCATGCGCAGTGCGCCCGCCGGGAATCTGCTGGCTCCGGCTGGCAGATTCCATTCATTATTTTGATCACTATGATAAACGATCATAGTGATCAAAATAATAAAAATAGTACATAACCCCCCCGTTTATCACCCCCTTATATAGGCACACATAATGAAATAAAAAAAATATTTTTTTTTTCAGTTTTCCATAAGGGTTAGGGTTAGGGTTAGGCTAGGGTTAGGGTTAGGCTTAGGGTTAGGCTAGGGTTAGGGTTAGGGTTAGGCTAGGGTTAGGGTTAGGGTTAGGCTAGGGTTAGGGTTAGGCTAGGGTTAGCGTTAGGCTAGGGTTAGGCTAGGGTTAGGGTTAGGCTAGGGTTAGGGTTAGGCTAGGGTTAGGGTTAGGCTAGGGTTAGGGTTAGGCTAGGGTTAGGCTAGGGTTAGGGCTAGGCTAGGGTTAGGGCTAGGGTTAGGGTTGGGCTAGGGTTAAGGGTTAGGGTTGGGCTAGGGTTAGGGTTGGGCTAGGGTTAAGGGTTAGGGTTGGGCTAGGGTTAAGGGTTAGGGTTGGGCTAGGGTTAGGGCTAGGGTTGGGCTAGGGTGAACTAGGATTAGGGTTAGGATTAGGGATTAGGGTTGGGATTAGGGTTAGGAGTGTGTTGGGGTTAGGGTTGGAGCAAGAATTGAGGGGTTTCCACTATTTACCAACTTTGGGTGTCTAAAAATTGGGGTCTAAAAAATCACTTTTGTGGAAATAAAAAAGACTTTTTATTTTCACGGCTCTGCGTTTATAAACTTCTGTGACGCGCTTGGGGGTTCAAAGTGCTCACCACACATCTAGATAAGTTCCTTAGGGGGTCTAATTTCCAAAATGGGGTCACTTGTGGGGGGTTTCCACTGTTTAGGCCCATCAGGGGCTCTGCAAACGCAACTTGATGCCTGCAGACCATTCCATCAAAGTCTGCATTCCAAAATGGCACTCCTTCCCTTCCGAGCTCTCCCATGCGCCCAAACAGTGGTTCCCCCCCACATATGGGGTATCAGTGTACTCAGGACAAATCGCATAATAACTGTGGGGGTATGATTTCTCCTGTTACCCTTGTAAAAATAAAAATTTGGGGGTGAAAAGATCATTTTTGTGGAAAAAAAATGGATTTCTTATTTTCACGGCTCTACGTTATAAACTTCTGTGAAGCACTTGAAGGTTCAAAGTGCTCACCACACATCTAGATAAGTTCCTTCATGGGTCTAGTTTCCAAAATGGAGTCACTTGTTGGGGGTTTCCACTGTTTAGGCCCATCAGGGGCTCTGCAAACGCAACATGATGCCCGCAGACCATTCCATCAAAGTCTGCATTCCAAAATGGCACTCCTTCCCTTCCGAGCTCTCCCATGCACCCAAACAGTGGTTCCTCCCCACATATGGGGTATCAGCGTACTCAGGACAAATCGCATAATAACTGTGGGGGTATGATTTCTCCTGTTACCCTTGTAAAAATAAAAATTTGGGGGCAAAAACATCATTTTTGTGGAAAAAAAATGGATTTCTTATTTTCACGGCTCTACGTTATAAACTTCTGTGAAGCACTTGAAGGTTCAAAGTGCTCACCACACATCTAGATAAGTTCCTTAATGGGTCTAGTTTCCAAAATGGGGTCACTTGTTGGAGTTTTCCACTGTTTAGGCACATTAAGGGCTCTCCGAACGCAACATGGCATCCGATCTTAATTCCAGCCAATTCTGCGTTGAAAAAGTCAAACGGTGCTCCATCCCTTGTGAGCTCTGCCGTGTGCTGAAAAAGGGGTTTACCCCCACATATGGGGTATCGGCGTATTCAGGAGAAATTGTACAACAAATTTTGTGGTTGATTTTTGCTTTTAACACTTGTGAAAATAAAAAAAATTGGTTCTGAAGTAATTCTTTTCCAAAAAAAAGTTAAATGTTAATTTTTTCCATCCACATTGCTTTCGTTCCTGTGAAGCACTTAAAGGGTTAATAAACTTCTTGAATGTGGTTTTGAGCACCTTGAGGGGTCTAGTTTTTAGAATGGTGCCACTTTTGGGTATTTTCTGTCATGTACACCCCTCAAAATGACTTTAAATATGATGTGGTCCCTAAAAAAAATGGCTTTGTAAATTTTGTTGTAAAAATGAGAAATCGCTGGTCAACTTTTAACCCTTATAACTTCCTAACAAAAAAAAAATTTGCTTCCAAAATTGTGCTGATGTAAAGTAGACATGTGGGAAATGTTATTTATTAAGAAATTTATGTGACATATCTCTCTAATTTAAGGGCATAAAAATTTAAAATTTTAAAATTGCAAAATTTTAAAAATTTTTGCCATATTTCTGTTTTTTTCATAAATAAACACAAGACTTATCGAAGAAATTTTACCACTAACATGAAGTACAATATGTCACGAAAAAACAATCTCAGAATCAGCAGGATCTATTAAAGCGTTCCAGAATTATAACCTCATAAAGGGACAGTGGTCAGAATTGTAAAAATTGGCCTGGTCATTAAGCTGCAAACTGGCTCTGTCGCTAAGGGGTTAAAATATTGTGACCCTATTGTAAGCCCACACCATAACAACTTATCATCTTGTCATGTTTACATCTGTATGTCATTTCAACTTTGACCTTTCTGGACTGTTCAGTTAAAATATCGTAACCCTATTATAAGTCCATACCTTAACAACTTATCATATTGTCATCTTTACATCTGTATCTCTTTTCATCTTTGACCTTTATGGTCTGTTCAATTAAAATACCTAGTCCCTATTGTATTGCAATGGTACATCCTGTCTGTATTCGATTTTCTGCATTCCTGAAGTCCTATGGGAAAGCTCCCAGGATGTTGTAACATCTGCCCTAGCCCCCCTTCTGCATCACTGAAATGCAAGCAGCACAGAAAATACACACAGAGCTTATATTGCCCTGTATTATATATTTATATATATATAAATATATATGTATATATTGATTTGATTAAGTGCAGAGCTGTGTGATAAATAAAATATAATTGAATGTGCTTCTAAAATAACAGTATAAATGCCAAATGTAATGCTTTATAAAAAAATG
Source organism: Dendrobates tinctorius (assembly GCF_039654945.1). Lineage (NCBI taxonomy): Eukaryota > Metazoa > Chordata > Amphibia > Anura > Dendrobatidae > Dendrobates > Dendrobates tinctorius. The sequence goes on along the minus strand of NW_027361918.1, from coordinate 13,637,519 downwards.
TATTTGATTGTTGTTCAATAAACACTATTATCTTTTTTATAAAAATAGCGTCTCTCATTTTTATTTACAATGCGAATCAAATGTTTCCTTTATTAAAATAATGGTCAAATAAATAAAATACCCAATGGCTATAAAAGTGCCCCTTTATTGGTCATATAAAAGCGTATCAAGCACAATCTTTTATATCAAACAATAGCGATTGATTTAAAAGTGATTCAATCACGATCCTTTTATTCTACTTTTATTCTACTTTATTAAAAAGGCCTATAAAAGAGAAAATAATTGGACATATAAATATTTTATCCTATAATACCTTTTTATATACAATTTGATATCAAATTGTATAAAAGGGGCGTGTTTGATACACTTTGATAGGGGCGTGGTACCTGTCAGATTTCTTTTTGACGAGTAATACAGCCCCCTTACTACTGACATCTTCTTCCTTGCCTTATTTTTTCTTCCAATTCCTCTTTTCTATTCTTTCCTTTCTTCTTCCTTCTTCTTATTGTTATTTTCCTTCTTTCTTTCATATTCTTCCTTTCTTCATCCTCTTTACTTGTTCCCCTTCACTACTCTCTCTCCTTTTTTGGAATTCTTCAATTCCTCCTCCACCTCCCAATTATCCTCCTTCTACTAGTCCCCTTTCCATTCCCATTCTGTGTAATCTACCTTTCATCCTCCTTATTGTTGTCTTTGTTACTTTTTTTCTCCTTCCTCTTCATTTTCCTTTCTTTTTCCCTTAATCTACTTTTTACTCTTCTTTTTTTCTTCTTCTTTGCCATCATCTTCCTTCTTTTCGAAGGGGATATCAAACACTAAGTATAAATGGCCGTAGTAAGCCTCCCAGCCCCCCATAGGAGGCGTGGGAGGAGGCCATCATGACGGGGGGTTGGAGGGTTTAGTGGGGGGAGGGGTTAACAGGGAGGGGGAGCCAGGGGGTATTTAGGTGAGGCTCCACCGGGCCTCGCGTCACCACAGGAGCCCCTCCCGGGACACTCCAGGTCAGGGGGGGCCACATCGGTGACGGGCACGCGCCGCGCGGCCTGCCTCCCCAGCTCAGAGGATATCGGCCACCGGCAGAGTGGCGGCCTGCCGGGCAGCAGGGCCTGCTTCATCGTCCTCCAGTGGTGTGGGGGCGCCGCTGCGCAGGCCCTGGAGCTGAGTCTGCCTCAGACCCAGCAACCAGAACTTCCAGCTCTGGGGCTGCAGCGGGAGTGCCAGGCAGCATGGCGGGGTTGGTGCCTGCTGCAAGAAGGGTCGGAGGCAGGAGGACGATTTTGGGCTCCCAACTTTAATGGGGGGCCCAGGACGCCCGGGTGTGACAGGACGGCACACCGCCAGGACCTCCCGGTGGGGGGAGCCAGGAGGCATCAGCTTTTGGAGTACCACTGCCTGGTTCACTCCAGGGGTTCAGGCCTCCCACCCCGGTCCTCGCTGCGGGGATTTTCAGGGGCCAGCAACGTGGCAGCGAGTCCGCCACCAGGAGTCACGAGGTCCGTGAGGCTTCAGGGGATCCAGGCTTTCCAGCTGGAGGGCACACAGCCCCCTCGCAGCCCGGTGAGTATGTGTCCATGTCCCCTGTTTGTCACCCACTTTTGTCTTCCTCAGTGGTGGAAAGGGGGCCCTTGGCTGAACCTAGTGGTGTCGGGGTGGGGGCTGGGTTGAGCGGTCTAGGTTCTGCTGGGGGAGTGTGTGATATGCTTGCGGATGTGCATAGTTTGCTGTCACGTTTGGAGCAGGGCTTTGTCGGGTCGTCGCCGGTAGCAGCGTGGGTCGGGTCGCAGGTTGGGGGGTCGTCTGGTCAGAGCGGTCTAGAGCCGGGCCCCCGCTCCGGCGAGCCAGTATACATGTCGGTACGAACCGAAAAAGAGGAGTGTCGTGTGCATTTTGATGATCGGGCGCATGGCGAGGTGTACGTGTGCTTTGAAGGTTCGTTGGGGGCTCGCTTAAAAAAAGAGGTGAAAGCGGATTTGGAAGGATGAGTATGTGGAAATATTTTTGTTGCTGCCTCTTGAGAAGTTTAATTTAGACAAAAGCAAGAAAGAGGATAGCAAGAAGGAAGAGGAGGAAAAGCGCAGGTGGCGTTTGATTCCTCAGACGTTTGTGAATTGGCAACAAGCTTTTGCCATTTTGGGAAGCGTTATTGGGGAAAGGGCCCCTGACAATTGCTCAGAGCTGCTTTGTTATCTGGATGCTATAGGGGAGGCTTACAGAGTGTATGGTGGTCAGGCGTGGCTGAGGTACGATGAGCAATTCCGTCAGAGGAAGGCTGTGCGTCCGGCTATTCGCTGGGACCAAAAAGATATTGGATTGTGGATGCTCGTGATAGCTCAAAATAAGTTTGGGAGCTCCTTTCATGGGGGGGCTGGAAGCACCAGCCAGAGTAGCGGCAACTCCAGCTCTACGGGTGGCGGGGGTCAAGGGCAGACAGGAACGCACAAGGCGGGGGTGTGCTGGCAGTTTAATGACGGCCAGTGTAAGTTCGGGGTGAATTGAAAATTCAAACACCTCTGCTCTAATTGTAATGGCGCCTCACATGGAGCATCAAAGTGTTTCAAGAAAGGGAAGTCCAGAGCTGGGGGTGGAAGTTCTCAAGGGGGAGACTCCAGTGAATCTGGAAAGGATGGTTCCCTATCTAAATAGGTACCCAGATAGGGAAAGAGCGGGGTTGTTGTATACGGGTTTTAAGGAGGGTTTTCGCATTCCGGGTCCTCCATTTGAAATCCCGTTAGTTTTAACAAATTTGCGCTCAGCCTTGGAGCATTCCGCAGTTGTTTCTGAGAAACTCAGAAAGGAAGTTTTGTTGGGCCGCATGGCTGGCCCTTTTGTTTCCCCTCCATTTCCAGATTTGGTGGTTTCCCCTTTGGGGGTTGTTCCGAAGAAGGAGCCGAATAAGTTTCGGCTCATTCAACATTTGTCCTACCCATGTGGGAGGTCGGTTAACGATGGCATTGATCTGAAGATTTGTTCGGTGGTATACTCTTCGTTTGACGAGGCGGCTCGGTGGGTGCGAAAATGTGGTCGCGGTGCCCTTATGGCAAAAACTGATGTCGAATCCGCTTTTCGTCTATTACCGGTTCACCCTGAAAGCATGAAGCTGCTGGGCTGTTTTTTAGAAGGCATGTTTTTTGTGGATAGGTGTTTACCTATGGGTTGTTCGTTGTCCTGTGCATATTTTGAGGCGTTTAGTTCCTTTCTCGAGTGGGTCGTGTGCGACGTTTCCGGTTTCGACTCGGTTATTCATTATTTGGATGACTTTTTGTGTGTTGGTCCAGCGGATTCATTGCGTTGTTTCAGGATTTTTAAAGCCATTGAGTGGGTGGCTGATCATTTCGGTGTCCCGTTGGCGCCCGTAAAAACGGAGGGCCCTAGCACGTGTTTGCGTTTTCTGGGGATCGTCATCGATACAGTCGAATGGGAATTCAGGTTGCCTGAGGACAAGCTAGTGGATTTGAGGTCTGAAGTGGTCTGAGCGCGTCGTTTGAGGAAAATATCGTTGCGAAATCTTCAGTCGCTGTTGGGGAAGCTTTACTTCGCTTGTCGGGTTATGCCGATGGGTTGAGTTTTTTTGCGTAGGCTGGCTAGCGCTACTGCGGGGATTCGGGCTCCCCACCATTTTGTTAGGTTGTCGTCGGAGCTCAGGGCCGATTTGGCGGTCTGGGAGTCCTTTTTGGTGGTAGGTAATGATGCATTGGATTTGTTTACGGACGCGGCTGGCGGGATCGGTTTTGGCGCCTATTTCAGAGGGCAATGGTGTGAGGCTCAATGGCCTGACACGTGGGTTTCAACCGGTATGGTGCACAACATCATGTTGTTGGAGATTTTTCCGATACTGGTGGCGGTGCATTTGTGGGCGCAGGATTTCAGGAACTGACGTGTTCGTTTTAATTGCGACAACATGGGCATTGTGAGCACGATTAATGGTCTTACTGCGTCGTCCTTTCCAGTTGTTCGAGTTTTACAGCAATTGGTGCTATTATGTTTCTCTTTGAATGCCCATGTAACCGCGACGCACGTGCCCGGCGTGAGAAACGAGATAGCTGACTCTCTCTCTCGTTCGCAGTGGGATCGTTTTCGTTCTTTGGCTCTGGAAGCAGAGATTGAGGGTCTAACTTGTCCGGAGGAGCTGTGGAGGGTGGCTTACTGGCTGCAGAGTCGCTGATTGAATCATCACTGGCACCAAAAACTTGGGAGGCTTACCGGGCAGTGTGGCTGATGTGGGAAGAGGTCCTTACGGCCGGCCAAACCCAGTTGGGCCGGGCTTGATCAGGAGAGAATGTTGTTGTCCTGGTTGGGGCGAGGTGCGAGGGAGGGTTGGTCCCGTGCAAAGGTAACGCGCTTGTTAGCGGGTTTGTCTTTTGGTTTTCGATTGCGCGGGAGCAGGGATTTGCCGAAAACATTTTTGGTCATACAGGCGGCAAAAGGTTTCCGCCGTTTCAGAAGCGGGGGTGATTTAAGACGGCCTGTATCTTTTAATCTATCGGAGCAATTGGGTCAGGTTCTGGAGTCGGTCTGTTCGGATCGATATGAGGTTTTGTTGTTTCGCCTGGCCTTCTCGTTTACATTTTTTGGGGCTTTGCAGGTGGGGGAGCTTGTGTCTCCCAATAAAGAGTCGATGGGTGGCTTGTTAGCCAGGGATGTGGTATTGATCTCACGGGGGGTTGAATTCTGGCTGCGACGGTCCAAAACGCATCAGTCCGGGAAAGGCCGCCGGGTGGAGGTGGGTGGCGTGTCTGGTTCGTTAATGTGCCCTGTTCAGTGCTTGCGGAGTTTTTGGGAGCTTTGTCCCAGTTTGAGCGGTTCCTTGTTGTGCCACGCAAACGGGGGCAGTTTGTCTCGGTATCAGTTTGGCGCGGTTTTTAAAAAATCCATTCGGTGTTTGGGATAGATGACTCCCACTTTGCCTCTCATTCATTCAAGATAGGAGCAGAGACCGAGGCGGCATCGTGTGGTTTAGGTCTCTCTTTAATACAGTGCATTGGGGGGTGGAGGTTCAATCGGTACCGCAGTTACGTTCGGCTTTAATTTGTAAAGGGAGGGGGGGGTTTGGTTGGTCGTGAACATGGGACGAACAGGAGTTTGAGTGGGTTGGCGATAAATTTATGCTGCAAGTATATTTTTCTGTTAGTGTCGTATTTTGTTTCAGGTGCTGAGCCGCTGCTGGTCTGGATTTTTGGTCACTCCTTCGTTTATTGGGGAGCATTGTGAAACAATGTCAGGAACGAAGGCAGACAGCTGGGGATTCCCAGGGCCGTGGCGGTGGTGTGGTGGCTCGGGTTCAGGGGCCTGGTGTGACGAAGGGTGTTGCCGGAGATCCATGAATGCACCCTGTTGGACCGGCACCAGATATTCTCGTTATTCACGCTGGGGGTAACGATCTGGCGGTTCGGCCCTTTCGGGAGTTGGTCAAGGACATTAAGCAGGATTGCTTAAGGTTGTGGTTGATGTACCGGGGGCCACTATTGTGTGGTCTGAGATTGTGCCACGCAGGCGTTGGCGGTCTATGAGATCGTTGGAGAAGGTTAATCGGGCCAGGATAAAAGTTAACAGAGCGGTGTCTGCTTTTATTGTTAGAAATGGGGGAGTTGCCGTGCGGCATTTCGATTTGGAAAAGGGCGAGGGTGATTTTTGGTTGGCGGATGGGATCCATTTAAATGCAGTGGGTTCCGATATTTGGGCCTTCGCCCTTCAGGACGGTATAGAGAGGGCTGTCGCATGGCGGGTTGGGGGGGTCTCGGGTCATTGAGGTGTTCAGGGCTCCCTCGTTGTGGCGGTTTTGGAGGAGGGGGGAGTCCTTGAAGTCTGTGGAAATTGGTTTTGGAGACTCGGTGTGTAGGGTCTCCTCCGTTAAAAGGTATGCTGGTCGTGATCTGGTGAAAGGTGGATGGGGAGTTTTCCGTCGGAAGTGGGTGGCTCTCCAAGTAGTTTGTGGACAATATCTATTGGTGTGCTGGGGCTCCTGAGCCTGTGGGGTAATGGATGGGAGCAAATGGATGGGGTTTGTTCACAGTATTTTTGACTACTTCACCATGATCTTGTGACTTCAAGGACTCCTCCTTTCAGTGTTCAAGTCATTGTACTTTTGTTATTTATGATACAGTGTTTACTGTTGTTTTTTGGTTTAATAAAAGGCTACTGTGGCCATAAAAATTCCAAAGAAAATACTCGTGTCCGTGTCTTAGTTGGCGCCGATGAAGGGGTGGGGGTCTTCATGGTCACACAGGGGTAACGGGGAAAGTCAAGATGCTTGGTCTCCCCTGAGGTAAACCACTTGACAATACCAACGTCAAGAAATGGCCGGAGGAAGCCTCCCAGCCCCCCATAGGAGGCGTGGGTGGAGGCCATCATGACGGGGGGGTTGGAGGGTTTAGTGGGGGGAGGGGTTAACAGGGAGTGAGCCAGGGGGTATTTAAGTGAGGGTCGAGGGTGTTCCCGCCTTCTGTTCCCGCTCTCCCAGCTCTAAAGCTGTCCAACCCTCCCTCCCTTCTTTTCAACAGCTGGGAGCGTGATTCTAATTTTGGGTCATGGCGGTTTTGGAGGAGGGGGGAGTCCTTGAAGTCAGTGGAAATTGGTTTTGGAGACTCGGTGTGTAGGGTCTCCTTCATTAAAAGGTATGCTGGTCGTGATCTGGTGAAAGGTGGATGGGGAGTTTTCCATCGGAAGTGGGTGGATCTCCAAGTAGTTCGTAGACAATATCTATTGGTGTGCTGGTGCTCCTGAGCCTGTGGGGTAACGGCTGGGAGCAAATGGACGGGGTTTGTTCACAGTATTTTGGACTACTTCACCATGATCTTGTGGCTTCAAGGACTCCTCCTTTCAGTGTTCAAGTCATTGTACTTATGTTATTTATGATACAGTGTTTACTGTTGCTTTTTGGTTTAATAAAAGGCTGCTGTGGCCATAAAAATTCCAAAGAAAATACTCGTGTCCGTGTCTTAGTTGGCGCCGATGAAGGGGTGGGGGTCTTCATGGTCACACAGGGGTAACGGGGAAAGTCAAGATGCTTGGTCTCCCCTGAGGTAAACCACTTGACAATACCAACATCAAGAAATGGCCGGAGGAAGCCTCCCAGCCCCCCATAGGAGGCGTGGGCGGAGGCCATCATGACGGGGGGGATGGAGGGTTTAGTGGGGGGAGGGGTTAACAGGGAGGGAGCCAGTAGGTATTTAAGTGAGGGTCGAGGGTGTTCCCTCCTTCTGTTCCCGCTCTCCCAGCTCCAAAGCAGTCCAACCCTCCCTCCCTTCTTTTCAACAGCTGGGAGCGTGATTCTAATTTTGGGTCATGGCGGTTTTGGAGGAGGGGGGAGTCCTTGAAGTCAGTGGAAATTGGTTTTGGAGACTCGGTGTGTAGGGTCTCCTCCGTTAAAAGGTATGCTGGTCGTGATCTGGTGAAAGGTGGATGGGGAGTTTTCCGTCGGAAGTGGGTGGATCTCCAAGTAGTTCGTAGACAATATCTATTGGTGTGCTGGTGCTCCTGAGCCTGTGGGGTAACGGCTGGGAGCAAATGGACGGGGTTTGTTCACAGTATTTTGGACTACTTCACCATGATCTTGTGGCTTCAAGAACTCCTCCTTTCAGTGTTCAAGTCATTGTACTTATGTTATTTATGATACAGTGTTTACTGTTGTTTTTTGTTGGTTTAATAAAAGGCTGCTGTGGCCATAAAAAATCCAAAGAAAATACTTGTGTCCGTGTCTTAGTTGGCGCCGATGAAGGGGTGGGGGTTTTCATGGTCACACAGGGGTAACGGGGGAAAGTCAAGATGCTTTGTCTCCCCTGAGGTAAACCACTTGACAATACCAACGTCAAGAAATGGCCGGAGGAAGCCTCCCAGCCCCCCATAGGAGGCGTGGGCAGAGGCCATCATGATGGGGGGTTGGAGGATTTAGTGGGGGGAGGGGTTAACAGGGAGGGGGAGCCAGGGGGTATTAGGTGAGGGTAGGGGGTGTTCCCGCCCTCTGTTCCCGCTCTCCCAGCTCCAAAGCAGTCCAACCCTCCCTCCCTTCTTTTCTACAGCTGGGAGCGTGATTCTAATTTTGGGTCATGGCGGTTTTGGAGGAGGGTGAGTCTTTGAAGTCAGTGGAAATTGGTTTTGGAGACTCGGTGTGTAGGGTCTCCTCCGTTAAAAGGTATGCTGGTCGTGATCTGGTGAAAGGTGGACGGGGAGTTTTCCGTCGGAAGTGGGTGGATCTCCAAGTAGTTCGTAGACAATATCTATTGGTGTGCTGGTGCTCCTGAGCCTGTGGGGTTATGGCTGGGAGCAAATGGACGTGGTTTGTTCACAGCATTTTGGACTACTTCTCCATGATCTTGTGGCTTCAAGGACTCCTCCTTTCAGTGTTCAAATCATTGTACTTATGTTATTTATGATACAGTGTTTACTGTTGTTTTTTTTTGGTTTAATAAAAGGCTGCTGTGGCCATAAAAATTCCAAAGAAAATACTCGTGTCCGTGTCTTAGTTGGCGCCGATGAAGGGGTGGGGGTTTTCATAGTCACGCAGGGGTAACGGGCGAAAGTCAAGATGCCTGGTCTCCCCTGAGGTAAACCACTTGACAATACCAACGTCATGTTCAGAATATTTATACATGTATTTCACGTTGATTCTTTCTATGTTAATGATCACATTACTTCATCCACAGACTCACAAAGCTGCCTGAAATGTTTTGAATATGAAAACTCCAATGTTGATAGATCCGGGTGTGTCCCCAAAGATGTTGATTTTCTTTCTTACGGTGACATAGTAGGAGCCACTTTGACAAGTGTTTCAATACTTTTTTTCATCATGACAAGTGTAATTCTGGGAATTTTTTGGAGGTATCGAGAAACACCGATAGTAAAAGCCAATAATCGCATCCTCAGCTACATTCTCCTCATTTCCATTGCACTTTGCTTCATGTGCACTTTGCTATTTATTGGGCGACCATCACAGGTTTCTTGTCTTCTCCAACAAGCTGCCTTCGGAATTGTCTTCACCGTCTCCATTTCTTCTGTATTGGCCAAAACTTTGACAGTCATCATTGCCTTCAAAGCTACTCAGCCCGGAAGCAAGGTTAAGAAACTCTTAGGATCGAGGATTTCCATCACCTTTGTATTCCTCTGCTCTTTGGGTGAAATTCTGCTATCAGTCTTATGGATCATGTTCTATCCACCCTATTTAGATGTTGACACAGAGGTGGACACTGTTCTACTGTTGTGTAATCAAGGGTCAACCACCTTCTTCTTCTTGAATATTGGTTACATTGGTTTACTGGCTCTGATTTGTCTTGGGGCTGCATTTCTGGCCAAAGATTTCCCAGACAGATTTAATGAAGCCAAGAACATAAGTTTCAGTATCCTGATATTCTGTAGTGTGTGGGTGACATTTGTCCCAACCTACCTCAGTGTGAAAGGGAAGAACATGGTGGCTGTGGAGGTCTTCGCCATCTTGACATCCAGTGCAGGATTAATGAGTTTCATTTTCTTACCTAAGTGTTATTACATTTATGTCAGTAAAAACAGAATATAAGAAGATAAACTACTGCTGATGATCAAATTTGTTCATGCTGAATTGAACTTTCCTTGAAGTTTACAAAAAGTATGGATTCTCCTAAATCCAATATTTTTGCTATTTATTTTGTGCAAAATTACAAAAATGGCTGCCATTTTGGAAAAGAGTTAATAAAAAATTAAAACTTAACTCACTGTTCAACTGTTCCATCGCCATCGCAGCTCACTGTATGGTCCTCCGTGCTGTCTGGCCTTTTCGTTTCACCTTCCCTGTCATGCAACATCCCTCTTAACTCTGCACTGGGGCTTATAGTACAAAGTAGGCCCCTAATGTTACAGCACATGTTGTGATGTTATTATGATGTGCAGCCCCTGAGGCACTGACTACATAAGGAGATGGACATACTGTCCATGTTCCCCCTTGAAACAAAAAACAAGTTTATTGTTGTACTATATTATGTGATACAATGTGAAATATGATGTGTAATATCAATTGTGATATGCGTTAAAAGTGTTATAGTATTGATAGTGCGTGAATTTTGACAGTAGAGATAGTGAGAGTTAATTTTTGGGACTAATCCAGAGTGGGAGGAACTGAGTTGAAGCTAAAGTGACAATTTCCTGTTAGAATGTTAGATAGGGATTGGAGTGGATAGAAAAAGGATCCAAGGTCCATTTTGGGCAGTGACACATTTTGGGATGTCCCAAAAGTGAGATAAGACCAAAAGGAAGAGATAGGAAGATCCAGAGCAGAAGTTACTAAGGGACAGAGTAATCTACTGGAGAGGGGTCCTAGGAGAAGATGCCAGCAGCAAGACCTAGAGTTTTTAACTCACAAGTTAACTGGCCTAGACAAGACAGAATATGTGAGATGAATGCATTGTTCCAGCTGGGAGTTCCTGAGCATCAGCAAAAGAGATGATAAGTACTGGCCATACTAACACTCTAAAGAGTAAAGGAAGTAGAGGAGGATGCAGAAAGAATAACAATATCTTTAATTTACAGACTGTCATCGCAGAAGTGGATGCCATGGGAGGGTGTATTGCAGCAATTGAGGGGGCTCCTGGCACCAGACAAAATGTTAGTGAAGGTGCAGGAGCCAAGGAACAAATTGTGAAGGACGTGGAGGAAGAGGTGATTGGTGCACAACAGTCAAAAGATGAAGAGGATAATAATCCCCTCTCTGTTGTGCATTTTTGGTGGGGGGGGATGGAGGAAGCAAGCTTGAATGCTACGCTGCCAGCAACACACCATGGACTTGGACCTCATGGAAGCACCAAATACATGAGTGTCTTCTTGGAACACTATCTGCAACATGATACTTGTATCCTTAGGGCTAGATATTGTGTTAATTAGTGGCTTGCAAGGCTGTTATATCCATAGGACAAGAGTAAATTTTGCCGGATGGTTCCCCCTCTGGAAAGGAACACGTGCATGCTCAAGTATCAAAACATGCTCGTAGACAATCTTAAGAGTGGTTTTCCCTAAGATTCTTGTGATGCACCCAGTGTGCATTGCAGTAATAGAATTCCAACCCCAGGAGCGTTGAGTCGTGAATGCAAAAACATTAGAAGCAGCAGTGTGATTTGCATGGGTTCGTGACAAGAACATGCCTTGGGGTTGCGCCTGCAAGGGTTAATCTATCTCCTCTCACTCAGTCGAGCAGTCAACACAGACACAGACCACACATCCGCTTCATAGATGCTGCCACCACTCACCGAATACACGGGGGATGAGTCCTGGAAATACTACTACTACTGTCGGCCAATCACCAGGATAACACACTATAAGGCTATGGATTCGTTAGAGCATACAAGGTTCAAACTTATTAAAGTTTTAAGCTTTAATAGAAAGGGTACAGTACTTACAATAAAAAGGATATAAAAAATGTGGAAATAAAAAGTGACATACAAATATGCAAAACAGTTATAAATATAAAAGTGAGAAACTTACAGAAATGTCTAAACTTTGCAGTCTGTGAAAAATGAGGATGAATGAACTCATGGAGATCAACATCCAACGCTGCGGAGACACCATCACATGTTTCTCAACGCAGTGATGCTAGAGCATTGCCCCCCATCCCTTATGGGAAATATGCAAAAACATGTAAATCAAGAGCCCCCCATCCCATAAGGGATGGGGGCAATGCTCTAGCATCACTGCGTTGAGAAACATGTGATGGTGTCTCCGCAGTGTTGGATGTTGATCTCCATGAGTTCATTCATCCTCATTTTTCACAGTCTTCTACTAGGCATTGCTCCTACTAGCCAGTTTCCTACTCCACACTGATGAGGGGCAATACCCCGAAACAGCTGTCTGTGGATGGATACCATGTTTTGGCATAGGTAGTTTCCTTCATTGGAGACTGCCCTTCCCGTGGTTGTTCCTTCCCGGGGAAAGACCTGGCTAGTCATTGCTTGCATTGAGAAACATGTGATGGTGTCTCCGCGGCTCTTGATTTACATAAACTTTGCAGTCTGGCATTCTGCTCCCTGAGGAGGGGCGACATATGGAAACTCTCACACCAGCTTGGTTGTCCCTCAGTCTGTGAACATCTTTCTTTGTGTAAAGGCCTAAATTATAGATTTAACCTGGAGATCAGATTTCTAGACCAGCCTCTCATGTTAATATCCTATTTCTGGATCCTCACTATTTTACCAATAAATACATTATTTTTCTCTGAACACTATTTGTGTGAACTTTCTCATAGTAATTAGTGTCAGGCTACAATTAGCATCTCTCTTCAAAAGAGTCAGAAGGTGTGAAATGTTTCCAATTCTGTGTGCTCTCAGGAAGGCCACTTGGAGAGACTGGAGACTGCCTTTTTCAGGATAACATATTCTGTGATCTTTGTGAAGAGCTGCAGCCTGGAAACATACAGTGGGGAAAAAAAGTATTTAGTCAGTCAGCAATAGTGCAAGTTCCACCACTTAAAAAGATGAGAGGCGTCTGTAATTTACATCATAGGTAGACCTCAACTATGGGAGACAAACTGAGAAAAAAAAATCCAGAAAATCACATTGTCTGTTTTTTTTTTCATTGTATTTGCATATTATGGTGGAAAATAAGTATTTGGTCAGAAACAAAATTTCATCTCAATACTTTGTGATATATCCTTTGTTGGCAATGACAGAGGTCAAACGTTTTCTGTAAGTCTTCACAAGGTTGCCACACACTGTTGTTGGTATGTTGGCCTATTCCTCCATGCAGATCTCCTCTAGAGCAGTGATGTTTTTGGCTTTTCGCTTGGCAACACGGACTTTCAACTCCCTCCAAAGGTTTTCTATAGGGTTGAGATCTGGAGATTGGCTAGGCCACTCCAGGACCTTGAAATGCTTCTTACGAAGCCACTCCTTCGTTGCCCTGGCGGTGTGCTTTGGATCATTGTCATGTTGAAAGACCCAGCCACGTTTCATCTTCAATGCCCTTGCTGATGGAAGGAGGTTTGCACTCAAAATCTCACGATACATGGCCCCATTCATTCTTTCATGTACCCGGTCAGTCGTCCTGGCCCCTTTGCAGAGAAACAGCCCCAAAGCATGATGTTTCCACCACCATGCTTTACAGTAGGTATGGTGTTTGATGGATGCAACTCAGTATTCTTTTTCCTCCAAACACGACAAGTTGTGTTTCTACCAAACAGTTCCAGTTTGGTTTCATCAGACCATAGGACATTCTCCCAAAACTCCTCTGGATCATCCAAATGCTCTCTAGCAAACTTCAGACGGGCCCGGATATGTACAGGCTTAAGCAATGGGACACGTCTGGCACTGCAGGATCTGAGTCCATGGTGGCGTAGTGTGCTACTTATGGTAGGCCTTGTTACATTGGTCCCAGCTCTCTGCAGTTCATTCACTAGGTCCCCCCGCGTGGTTCTGGGATTTTTGCTCACCGTTCTTGTGATCATTCTGACCCCACGGGGTGGGATTTTGCGTGGAGCACCAGATCGAGGGAGATTATCAGTGGTCTTGTATGTCTTCCATTTTCTAATTATTGCTCCCACAGTTGATTTCTTCACTCCAAGCTGGTTGGCTATTGCAGATTCAGTCTTCCCAGCCTGGTGCAGGGCTACAATTTTGTTTCTGGTGTCCTTTGACAGCTCTTTGGTCTTCACCATAGTGGAGTTTGGAGTCAGACTGTTTGAGGGTGTGCACAGGTGTCTTTTTATACTGATAACAAGTTTAAACAGTTGCCATTACTACAGGTAATGAGTGGAGGAAAGAGGAGACTCTTAAAGAAGAAGTTACAGGTCTGTGAGAGCCAGAAATCTTGATTGCTTGTTTCTGACCAAATACTTATTTTCCACCATAACATGCAAATAAAATGAAAAAAAAACAGACAATGTGATTTTCTGGATTTTTTTTTCTCAGTTTGTCTCCCATAGTTGAGGTCTACCTATGATGTAAATTACAGACGCCTCTCATCTTTTTAAGTGGTGGAACTTGCACTATTGCTGACTGACTAAATACCGTATTTTCCGCTTTGTAAGACGCACTTTTTTTCCCCAAAATTTGGGGGGAAAACAGGGGTGCGTCTTACAAAGCGGACATGCCTTACCTAGGCTGTGATCGGGGGCGTCCGGCGGTTGCTGGCCGCTGCTGCGGGTGTGTCCGGTGCCGCGTTGTGTGCCCGTCGATGCCCGGGGCTCTGCCAACATTGTGCGACAGGCCAGAGCCCCGGCATTTCCTCGGTTCCCTGTGTGCCGGTAAAAAGATGGCCGCCGGCGCGTGCGCAGATGAGATCTCGGGACCCAGTTCTCGAGAGATGAGATTTGAAATCTCATCTCTCGAGAGCTGGGTCCCGAGATCCCATCTGCGCACGCGCCGGCGGCCATTTTCCCTGGGTTCCCTGTGTGCGCGCGGTGGTGCCTGCAAAAAAATGGCCGCCGCGCGTGCGCAGATGGGATCTCGGGACCCAGCTCTCGAGAGATGAGATTTCAGATCTCATCTCTCGAGAACTGGATCCCGAGATCCCATCTGCGCACGCGCCGGCGGCCATTTTTTTTTTTTTACCGGCACTTCAGCGCACGTATACAGGGAACTGAGGAAATGCTGGGGCTCTGGTCTGTCGAACAATGTCGGCAGAGCCCCGGGCATCGATGGGCACACAACGCCGCACCGGAGGCACCCGCAGCACCGGCCTCCAACTGCCGGACAAGTGGATAAACCTGACACCAGCACAAGACTCTGCAGCAGCAACGGCACACATCGGAGCCCCCCCTCATCCCTGAATGCGGCCTGCAGCATCACTCCACGCCTGCCTCCTCCAGCAGCGAGCCTGGGACCCCGCTACACCGCAGCCACCAACCCTGGTAAGCAATAAGATGCAAGGATTATAAGAGGCACCACCATTTTATTAAAAAATATTTTTTTCTTATTTTTCTCCTCAAAAATTGTGGTGCGTCTTATAATCCGGAGCGTCTTATAAAGCGAAAAATACGGTACTTTTTTTCCCCACTGTATGCTATCACCTTTGTGAGAGCTGCAGTCTAAGGACAGATGTTAATTTACTGCCGGTCATACATCCATAAATATACATATTTCACTACACCTCCCTCCTTATGAACTTGCATGGGGGTTGACTTACAGTGAATGTCAGGTCAGCACAGTGACTCAGTGGTTAGCACTGCAGCCTTCTCGCGAGAATTACCGCGAGAATTCCGGAATTCCATTCCGCGGGAAAATCGCATTTTAAATTCCAGTGATTTTCCCGCGGAAAAACTAGCATTTTGCAAGCGTAATTAGCTTGCAAAATGCTAGCGTTTTCCAAGCGATCTGTAGCATCGCTTGGAGAACTGATTGACAGGTTGGTCACACTCGTCAAACATAGTGTTTGACAAGTGTGACCAACTTTTTACTACTGAGGCCACCTATGCAGCATCAGTAGTAAAAGATAAAATGTAAAAAAAAATAAAAAATGGTGTTATTCTTACCTTCCGACGTCCCGCGCAGCCGTTCCCAGTAATCCTTTGCGAAAATGCCCACGATGACGTACGTTCTCGCGGGATCGCAACGTCTCGCGGTAATTCGCGATGATGTCACGCGAATGACCGCGAGACTTCGCGATCCCGCGAGAACGGACGCCATCGCGGGCATTTTCACAAAGGATTACTGGGAACGAGAGCGTGGAGGGAGGCGGGAAGGCTGCGCGGGACGTCGGAAGGTAAGAATAACAATATTTTTTATTTTAAATTCTATTTTTTACAGGGATATGTATGGTACCCACAGCCCGGAGGACAGTCTCCTCTCCTCTGGACCGTGGGTACCATCCGCAACTGTTCTGCTTACTTTCCGCATGGTGGGCACAGCCACATGCGGGAAATAAGCGGAACAATGCATTCCTATGGGTGCGGGATCGCCGCGATTCCGCAAAATTAATGAGCATGCTGCGGTTTTTATCGCGAAGCGATTCCGCCACGGTAAAAACCGCAGCATTAGCACAGCATTGCGGAATCCCATAGGAATGCATGGGATGCTTATTTTTCGCGTTTTTGCGGCAAAATCGCACTGTTAAAACCGCCGCGGAAACGAGAAAAAAATGCCACGTGTGAACTCAGCCTAAAGAGCTGTGGAATATGTTAGCGCTATATAAAAATAAAGAATATTATTATAATTGGGGTGCCACCGCTGAGGACTATACTGTGTGTGATGTTCAGGTGGAATAAGTGAAGGAGAGGCTACTTGATGCAGTGCTTGCCATCTACTAGAGCACATGCTTCTTCTGGTTCTCATCTACAAGGCGGACTGCTGTGTGGTTGACAAACAGAAGTTGCCAGTTGTCTTTGGATAGGATGAGACGATGATTGTTCAGTAGCGCTTTCAATAACATTACCACCTACCCCATGTACATCTCAAACACCAAGCCTATTAACTAGTGATGAGCGAGCATGCTCACCACTACTCGGTACTTGCCAAGCATATCACTGCTAGAGATGCCCGGTGCTCACCAAGTATTTCTGGGGTTGCTCGGTGGGAGCTCGGGTCCCCGCCCTGCATGTTTGGCGCTCTTTAGAGAGCCAATGAACATGCAGGGAATGTCTGCCACACACTGCAATGACGCAGCCACGTTGGTTGTGGCATTACAGAGATTGGCTAGCCACACTATACCATATCTTATACACATATCCATCTCAACTAACAGTCCTTCTGCGGACTAATAAATCTGCATACATATCAGTGCTAGACAGGTAGGCAGTGTATGTGGCAGACTGCAGTGCATATAGCAAGAGGGTGTATTTCAGTCCTGTCTGCTGCTGCATTTAAATTTTGTTGCAGTGTGTTAGCAAAGTTATTGACACCAGTTTGCTGCTAAAACTAGTTACCTACAGGCCAGGTTTTAAAACTGTGGTTTTCCGACCAGATCACATATAAGGGCCCTCCAAATTCTGGCATTTCTGCCCTCAATTTAATTTTTGTTGCAGTGTGTTAGTGAAGTTATTGACACCAGTTTGCTGTGAAAAATAGTTATCTACAGGCGAGCTATTTTAAAGTGTGGTTTGTACGTCACACGGATCACATATAATTGTGCTGAAAATTCTGTCACTTCTGCCTTCCATTTAACTTTTGATGCAGTGTGTTAGCGAAGTTATTGACAACAGTTTGCTGTGAAAAATAGTTACCTACACTACATGCCAGTTATTTAAAACAAGGATTACATATAAGGGCACTCCAAATTTTGCTATTTCTGCCCTCCATTTAATCTTAGCTGCAGTGTGTTAGCTGTTATGAATGAGTCACCGTAGGAGGCAAAAACAGAAATACTAGCTAAGTCCAGAAAACCAGAGAAGCTGGCAGCTATCGGATTGCAGACCCCTGAACCTAACAACAACAACTAGCAGTAGCCATGGGGGGTTCCTACGGTGCCCTAGACCCCTCGATCACAGCCGGAGAACTACATAGCCTAAAGACAGAAAGGGAAATCTAAACTGCCCCAGAGCAGACCCCAAAGCAATAGGCAGCCCCCAACATATAATGACGGTGAAGCAAGATGAAAAAACACATACACAGACAGAAAGATAGGCTGAGCAAACGATGGGGCCCAAGCTAACTAAATAGGACAGTAAAGGAAGGCTGCTGTCTGCAATCTGCCAAAACCCTTTCAAAGACAAAAGCCAACAGACTGATATGGAAAAAGGCCCTGAAGACGCTAGGCTTCAAAAATACTATATCAGTACTCAGGTATTTTCTGAAGACAGAGCTAATAGGAATTCAGCTCACCCCAGCAGGGATGGCAGAAATCCAGAAAAACAAAGCAAAACAAAATCAAAACACAAATGCAAAAAAGAGAGCAGAAAACTTAGCTTTTGAGGAGCAGGAATACAGACTGGTCTCCAAGAATACCTCAGAGAAATCACCCGCAAGGCAGAAGGGCGTCGGCTGCCTTACATGCAGTCAGCAATTCTAGTCACCCAGTCATCATCATTAGGCTCAGGTGCTTTGTAATCAGCCTCACTACCTTCCTTCACCAGAAGAGGGAGTTCATCAGACCTCAATGGTGAAGGGGAAAATGAACTCACAACAGTTAGCGAAGTTATTTATACCAGTTTGCTGCTAAAAATAGTCACCTACAGTCCAGCTATTTTAAAGTGAGGTTTGTCCGTCACACGGATCACATATAAGTTTACTCCAAATTCAGCCATTTGTAGTGAATGTGGAAAATATTGTCCTCCATTTAAAATGGGCAAGGTGCGTGGCAAGGGATATGGAACTGGAAGTGATGGTGCATGCAGAGGCCGAGTCCAAGCTGAAATTGTGCCACAACAAACACTCACATCTTCTCGCCTGACCTTCCTGTCCCAGTTACTAGGGGACCGCAGCACACCACTGTTTAACCCAGAGCAGTGTCAAAAGGTTGTTGGTTGGATAGCGGATAATGCTTCCAGTCAATTTGCCACCACCAGCACCCAGTCTTTCACATGGTAAAGTGTTGTGAGCTCATTTTCGGGTTTGCCTCTGGCTTCTGGTGAGGGTTATGGAGCTGGCTGTGCTGACAGAGGAGTAGTGAGTTTTTCTATCTGGACTCCCTCTGTTGGTGAAGGGAGGTAATGAAGCTAATCTAAATGGCAGAGACCGGCCACCTGAGGAAGATGACTGCGATTGGACATCAGGAGTTTCTGATTGGATTTAAGGCAGCCGACTCCCTAGTTTCTTGCTGGTGATTTCTCCTGACTGTGGCTTCTGGTTTCTAGTTTGGTTCCTGCCTTCTTAAAGCTAAGTTTTCTCTGCTATTGTTCATATGAGTTTTTGTCTGGTTTACTTAGTTTTTGTGTTCAGCCAGCCCTGGCTGGGACTCGGCTGAATCCCCATTTTTGTCTCTGATCTGTTGATCTCTTTGCTCTGTCTTCAGAATATACCTGAGTGCTGATATAGTGATTTGAAGTCTAGCAACTTCAGGGCCTTTTTCTATCAGACATGTTGGACATTCTTTTTGGCAGGGTTTTTTGCGTGATTGCAGACAGCAGCTTTTCTTTCCTGTCCTTTCTAGTTAGCGAGGGCCCCATCGTTTGCTCAGCCTATCTTTCTACCTGTGTCTGTGTTTTCATCTTGTTTAACCGACAATACATGTTGGGGCTGTCTATTGCTTTGGAGTCTGCTCTGGGGCAGTTTAGATTTTCCCTTTCTGTCTTTAGGCTTATTTAGTTCTCCGGCCGTGACAAGGCATCTAGGACCACCGTAGGCATGCTCCACGGCTACTGCTAGTTGTTGTGGATAGGATCAGGGGTCTGCAACCCGCTAGTTACCAACCTCTCCAATTTTTTGGGCTTAGCTTGCTTTTTGTTTTTTCCTCCTCGGTGACTCATTCATAATAGTAAAGTCTCAGTAGCCTTGAGTCTGGACCGCATATTCCTCACCCTGATTCTCCTTCCTCACACCATGCCGAGTGCCCGGAGACAACTGATCCCACATTTGGACACTCCAAAGAGCTGTTCACTTTTCCATTTACAGATTCGGCCTCTCGCCCGGTCCAGTTGAAGCGGGGTAAGAGGAGATTGCATGTAGCAATGCCCAAATATTTAAGTAGCCACAGTCACATGAAGGCAACAGTGGGAAAGTGTCATGAGGTGGACAAAGATGAGACACCATTGCCAGAAAATCAAGAGGAGGACCAGGGTGCAGAAGTGGAAGACGAAGTGGTGAATGATATAGTAACTTACCCAACCTGGCAGGAGGACATGCAGAGCGAGGACAGCAGCACACAGGGGGAGGGAGTTGTAGCAGCCCAAAAGGCAAGAAGAAGCTATGTGGTGGCCGTACACAGAAGGTTGGCAAACCTTCCCCATAACACCAACACAATGCAATTTGCCAGTACAACTGTTAGGTCTTCCTGAGTCTGGTGGTTTTTTAAAGACTCTGCTGATAACCCCAAAAAGGCCATTTGCACCACCTGCCAGGCCAGCATCAGCAGGGGTAGCAAAACTACCATCCTGACCACCACCAGCATGATCAGGCACATCGCAGCAAAGCACCCTAC
The DNA here is from genome assembly GCF_039654945.1 of Dendrobates tinctorius. Classification (NCBI taxonomy): domain Eukaryota; kingdom Metazoa; phylum Chordata; class Amphibia; order Anura; family Dendrobatidae; genus Dendrobates; species Dendrobates tinctorius. The sequence goes on along the minus strand of NW_027361918.1, from coordinate 13,617,563 downwards.
TTTGTGGGCTGAACCTCAGGGTCCAGGAACAGTGTCTGTGGGTGACACCACTGCTTCTTCCGCTGTTGTGTGTGGAATCCAAGCCCCTGTCCATGGTGCATGCGAAGAAGCCTCCTGTCCTGCACCTGTCATTGCACACACTCAACTAGCACCATCAGCAAGCACATCCACGTCCTTGTCAAAGCACAGCGTTCAGTTGTCCATACCCCAGTCCTTGGAACGCAAGCGTAAATACGCACCCAACGCCCCACTGGCCACACTACTAAATTCCCACATTTCGAGACTGCTTGCAATCGAAATGTTTCCTTTTAGGCTCGTAAAGACGGAAGCTTTCCGCAACTTGATGGCGGCGGCCGTCCCTTGGTATTCAGTCCCCAGCTGCCACTATTTCTCCCGGTTTGCCATCCCCGCATTACACAAGCACGTGTCCCACAACATTAGCCATGCCCTCAACAATGCAGTTACTGGGAGAGTCCACCTAACCACGGACACGTGGGCAAGTGCTTGTGGGCAGGGACAGTACATCTCGCTGATGGCACACTGGGTTAACATAGTGGAAGTCAGGACCCAGTCGGACCTTTGGATGGAACACGTCCTCCCGACGCCGAGGATTACGGTCCCTAGGTCAATCAGGGTTGCCCCCACATTCTACAGCTCCTGCACCTCCCCCTCCTCTTTAGCCTCCCTCTCTGAAATGACCACATCAGTCACAAGCTGGAAGCACTACAGTACTGCCTCAGCCAAGTGGCAACCGGCTGTGCTGAAGCTAATATGCTTAGGTGACAAACCGCACAATGCTGAAGAGTTGTGGACAGTTCTGAAAGAGCAGGCAGATCTGTGGCAGACACCGCTGAATCTACAGCCAGGCATGGTCATGTGTGACAGTGGCCGGAAACTGCTGGTGGTTCTGAGGCGAGAAAAGCTTACACACGTACCATGCCTGGCCCATGTGCTTAACCTCGTGGTTCAGCGGTTTCTCAAAACCTATCCGGAGCTGCTGGATCTGCTTGTCAAAGCACTTCACCTATGTGCCCATTTTAGGAAGTCAGCTACAACTTCTGCCGCCCTTGCCGTGCTTCAGCAGCGTTTGCAGCTTCCAGCTCACCGACTGTTGTGTGATGTCCCCACACATTGGAACTCTACACTGCAGATGTTGGGAAGGATTTGTGTGCAGAATAGGGCAGTTGTTGACTACTAGCATCAACAAGGACATCAGTATTCAGTTCAGACTCCACATATAAGACGTCAAGAGTGGACATGGATGTCAGACATATGTACCATCCTCCAAAACCTTGAGGACTCCACCAAGATGGTGAGCGGTGATGGCACCATAATTAGTGTCACCATCCTGCTTTTCTGTATTCTGAAATGCTCTCTGCTCACAATCAAAGAAGATGCATTGCAGGCGGAGCATGATGAGATGGATCAAGGAACCATACGGGGCAATTACACAGCCCAGCCCCATCTCATCCCAACGTGGATTGGGTGACAATGAGGAAGAGGAGGATGAGGAGGAAGAGGAAGAACTGGCGCTAGTTTCATGCGCTATAGACGGTACTACCTGCAAAACCGTCATTCCATCTGTTCAGCGTGGATGGCTTGAGGACGGGGAGGAGGAGGAGAAGGACAGCATGGTCAGTCGTTCTCTTGGTGAGGACATGGAAGTCTTGTCTGTTAGCAGTCTGGCACACATGGCTGAGTCTATGTTAGTCTGCCTTTTCCGTGACCCTCGCATTCTCCAAATTTTGATTGACAGTCATTACTGGTTGGTGACACTTCTAGACCTATGCTACAAGGAGAACTTTCTATCTCTTATTCCCGAGGTGGACAGGTCTACAAAATTGGGGCAGTAGCAGAGGGCCCTTGCTGTGGAATTATTTAAAAAATTCCCATCTGAAAACACTGGCGGCAGAGGTACAGGCGAGAGAGACACAACTCCAATGCAGCAGAGGCAGGGAATCACTGTCAAAGGTATATGAGTTTTTTCAGACCATCCCATCGCACAGACCCTGAGGCACGGGGTACTCTCACAAGGAATGCAAAGTTTGGGAAGATGCTGAGGGAGTACCTTGCTGACCGTATCAACATCCTTCATGATTCATCTGTGATTGGGTATCCAAGCTGGACACGTGGCATGAACTGTCCTTGGAGGTCCTGGTCTGCCCTGCAGCTAGTGTTCTGTCAGAGCGGGTATTTAGTGCCGCTGGTGGAATTATAACTGATAAACGCATCCGCCTGTCAAATAAAAATGCTGACAGGTTGACTCTTAAAAATGAACAAGGGCTGGATTGGGCCAGACTTCTCAATGCCGCAGAATGATAGCAGTGTAACATAAACTCAAATCCAGTGTCTTTTTTTGGCAGGTCTATTCCCATGCACCTCTTCACATCCACATATGGGTATACGCTTCCTGATTTTGGCTATTTGCTGTTGTCCTCCTCCTTCTCCTCATCATCCTCCACCATATCACCAGGATGACCGTGTTCCATAATGCAACACCCACATAATTGTTTTAAAGGGTGTTTATGATGCCCATACAAAAAATAATAGTTATACAGTATGTGCATATACTGTATACCCCCAGGGGTAAATGTTTGTCAGCCCATACACTTAGTGCATCGGCATTACAAGTATAGGAGACCCACTCCTTTCTAATGGGAATTTTTTTTTCATGAGGCCCTCCTCCATGCTTCTTGCAAGGAGCATTGGAGTGCTTCCAAATTTTTGGCAGCCCTTGCATTCACTGCATAGGCAAACACTATGGGAGACCCACTTCATAATAATGGGAACATTTTTTCTTGAAGCCCTCCTCTACGTCTCTTCAAAGGGTTATTGGGGTGCGTCCAAATTTGTGGGCAGCACTACCACTCACTGTATACACAATAACAGTATAGGAGACCCACTGTTTAATAATGGGAACAACAAAGCATAGCCGGCTGATGGCTCTCTAAGAATAGAGAGGGCCAACTGCTGGCCCTTTAAGAATAGTTAAGGCCACCTGATGGCCATATAAAAATAGGCTTTGTGACTTTCAGAGTCCCTCCTTCATAAATGAAACAGAATGTGTCTGATAATACGTCACACACCACATGGCCAGAAAAGGTTGTAAAATGTTAAAATGACATTTCCCAGTGAATGCATTTGTCTTGGTTGAAAAAAAAGTTCAAAAACGCTACGTGTGAACGTAGCCCAAGGTGTGGAGGAGCAATTTTGTTTTTGGTTATTTATTTTGCCTTATGTACAAGTCATTACCCTGGAAAGGATGTTCCTTAACATATTTCCCAGGAAAATCCATTTTGTTTTTGTATGTTTTATTGTGAGTCTGTAAAAGTGGCGTAACACTCTGACAACCTTGTTCACAGCTTTGACCTGGGAGTCAGAAATGCTTCCAGGGGTCTTCCCCATGCTGTTCCCATGTCATTAGACACTGTTCCCATTGGTTTCCGCAATTTCTAGTCCCTCTGCAGACCGCCGGGGGGGGGCAGCCGGAAAAAAGCTGGAGCTTCCCATAGACTTACACCCGAGCTGTCCAATTTGCTCGACCCGAGCAACGATCACTCGAGCATTTCAGTGCTCGCTCATCACTACTATTAACCCTTCCACCATGGCCTCGCTTTTTTCCCCACTCATGTTGGATGTACCCTTCCCCTCTTGACAAGCTCTTTCAGAACCCTAGGCTCAGTCCTGTTAGTCACATGTCAGTAAATTAACAATCTGAATCTATTTCCTGAGATAGTGTGGCTGGTCCAAAGAATTATCACAAAAGATTTAGATGCTGAAATGTGGACTGATGTCTGGACCACACAATTAGAAAAATGGATTTAGATACTGAAATGTGCACTCCTGGATGGACATAACAGTTAGGACAATAGATTTTAGATGCTGAACTGTATACTTCTGGCTGGACCACACGATGTGTACAAAGGACTTAGATTCTGAAATGTTGACTAATGGCTGGACCACAGTATTACCACAAAGGATTTAATTTTTTATTTTATTTTTTTATTTATTTTTTATTCGTTTATTAACCACAAAATAAAATGTACAATCTACATATTAACAAAGAAACATGGAACTGTAAATATCAGCACAAAGGATTTAGATTATGAAATGTCTCCTGGTACTTGCACCAAAATATTATCCCAAATGATTTCAATAATGAAACGTGGCCTGGTGCCTGCACTACATTATTAGCACAAACAATTTAGATTATTAAATGTTACCTGGTGCCTGCACCACAGTACAGTTGTGGCCAAAAGTATTGACACCCCTGCAATTCTGTCAGATAATACTCAGTTTCTTCCTGAAAATGATTGCAAACACAAATTCTTTGTTATTATTATCTTCATTTAATTTGTCTTAAATGAAAAAACACAAAAAGAATTGTCCTAAAGCCAAAATGGATATAATTCCACACCAAACATAAAAAAGAGGGTGGAGAAGAGTATTGGCACTGTTCGAAAAATCATGTGATGCTTCTCTAATTTGTGTAATTAACAGCACCTGTAACTTACCTGTGGCACCTAACAGGTGTTGGCAATAACTAAATCACACTTGCAGCCAGTTGACATGGAGTAAAGTTGACCCAACCTCTGTCCTGTGTCCTTGTGTGTACCACATTGAGCATGGAGAAAAGAAAGAAGACCAAAAAACTGTCTGAGGACTTGAGAAACCAAATTGTGAGGAAGCATGAGCAATCTCAAGGCTACAAGTCCATCTCCAAAGACCTGAATGTTCCTGTGTCTACCGTGCGCAGTGTCATCAAGAAGTTTAAAGCCCATAGCACTGTGGCTAACCTCCCTAGATGTGGCCGGAAAAGAACAATTGACAAGAGATTTCAACGCAAGAATGTGCGGATGTTGGATAAAGAACCTCGACTAACATCCAAACAAGTTCAAGCTGCCCTGCAGTCCGAGGGTACAACAGTGTCAACCCGTACTATTCGTCGGCGTCTGAATGAAAAGGGTCTGTATGGTAGGAGACCCAGGAAGACCCCACTTCTTACCCCAAGACATAAAAAAGCCAGGCTGGAGTTTGCCAAAACTTACCTGAAAAAGCCTAAAACGTTTTGGAAGAATGTTCTCTGGTCAGATGAGACAAAAGTAGAGCTTTTTGGGCAAAGGCATCAACATAGAGTTTACATAAGAAAAAAAGGCATTCAAAGAAAAAAACACGGTCCCTACAGTCAAACATGGCGGAGGTTCCCTGATGTTTTGGGGTTGCTTTGCTGCCTCTGGCACTGGACTGCTTGACCGTGTGCATGGCATTATGAAGTCGGAAGACTACCAACAAATTTTGCAGCATAATGTAGGGCCCAGTGTGAGAATGCTGGGTCTCCCTCAAAGGTCATGGGTCTTCCAGTAGGACAATGACCCAAAACACACTTCAAAAAGCGCAAGAAAATGGTTTGAGAGAAAGCACTGGAGACTTCTAAGGTGGCCAGCAATGAGTCCAGACCTGAATCCCATAGAACACCTGTGAAGAGATCTAAAAATGGCAGTTTGGAGAAGGCACCCTTCAAATATCAGGGACCTGGAGCAGTTTGCCAAAGAAGAATGGTCTAAAATTCCAGCAGAGCATTGTAAGAAACTCATTGATGGTTACCGGAAGCGGTTGGTCGCAGTTATTTTGGCTAAAGATTGTGCAATCAAGTATTAGGCTGTGGGTGCCAATACTTTTGTCTGGCCCATTTTTGGAGTTTTGTGTGAAATGATCAATGTTTTGCTTTTTGCTTCATTCTCTTTTGTGTTTTTTCATTTAAGACAAATTAAATGAAGATAATAATACCAAAGAATTTGTGTTTGCAATCATTTTCAGGAAGAAACTGAGTATTATCTGACAGAAGTGCAGGGGTGTCAATACTTTTGGCCACAACTGTATTAGCACAAAGGACTGTAAGCTGCACCACAGTGTTAGCCCAAATAATTTAGATTATGAAATGTGACCTGATTTTGAAATGTACTGTGGTGCGTGCACCACAGCATTGACACAAAGTGTTGATGTGCTGAAATGTGGCCTGGTGACTGCACTACAGTATTAGCACAAACTACTTAGATTAAGAAATGTGGCATGGTGCCTGTACCACAGTATTAGCATTAGTGACTTAGATTATGAAATGTACTGTGGTGCTTGCCCCACAGTATTAGCACAAACAATTAGATTAGGAAATGTGGCCTCCTGCCTGCACCACAATATTAGCTCAAATGTGCTACATGCTTGAAGGTCAATTACACACAGGATCCTATCTATCTGAACTAGCTGAGAATAAACCACCTGTTTAACTATCTGACTGCTTGCAGCAGCAGGTGCAAACTCTCTGCGCTGTTACACAGACAAGAATGGAGCCAAACAACATGTTATATATAGAGGGACACGTGACTTCAGTAGCATATGACAGAAGCCCTTGCGTCTAGATGTTGTGTATAGTTTTTGTGCCCTGATTTATTCTCCACCCATTAAGTTTAAAAAAATAAATTACAGTCCATTGCTACTCCCCCTTTCCCATCACTACTCACCCTCTCACCTCATCAAACACATCCCCCCTCGTTCATTACATAGCACATGGACCTAGGTTGGAATGGTGGTATTGCAAACACTAGTAGCAGCACCAACAGATAGCATAGTTAGGAATAGCCAAGGAGTCGGTACACAGGAGCAGCAATGTAGTTAAGGGAACAACAGGTAGCATAGTCATGAATAGCCAAGGGTTCAGTACACAGGAGCAGCAGTATAATCTTGGAATGAAGGAGCAGGTGAAAGGAAGCTTGACTAAAGGCTCGTAGCTCAATAATATCACAAGGAAGGAAGTGCAATGCCAAGTTTAAGTAGGGTGTTCAATCAAGGTGGAACCAATCAGAAACTCAGGGTGGAGACAATCAGGAGCAACAGAGGTACTAGTGTCTGAGTTAGGAAGGAACTGTCCAGCGAGCTGATTGGCTCACAGGGAAGAGCTGCTGCCTGGTGCACAAGAGCTGCTGGGTTTGAGTCCTGTCAGCACCACTATCCTAGCCAAAAGCATTAGTATACATGCAATCATTTACTGAACTGTGCCCAAGTTATGCCAACTTTGAGGGAAAATGCTCAGGAATCCAAATGTGCTACATTTGTGCCGAATTTGAGATTGTCAAATGTTTCTGAACAAGTTAGCTCATCTCTAGTAAATATAGAGGACAAGAGAGAAAAGAGTTCTCTGCCGAGGGTTCCATCTAAATCAAGTATTTCAGAGATTTACACGAAAACTCCAATGTAAGTGCTCAGCGTAGAGTGCAAGATAAATGTAAGCTGAGCTTTACTGCAATATTTTGAGGCAGAATGAACAAACCAACAGCAGGTGAAGAAATGGCTTTATTTACTTTTTAAGCCATTCCTCATGTGGGATAAGTGATTAGGTGACTTAATTCTTCAGGTCGGTGCAATTACAGTGATGCCAGATTTATATTGTGTTTTTATGTTTGGCTGATGTCACACACTAAAAGAGGTGTTTTTTGCAAAAACAAGTTTTTGCATTGCCTTATTTCAAGATCTGTAGTTTTCAAGTTTTCAGCCAACAGAGTCATGTGATGGCTTGTTTTTTGCGGCATGAGTTGATGTTTTTACTGTTACCATTTTTGGGCACATGACATTTTTTGATCACTTTCTATTCCAATATTTGGGAGGCAGAATGAGAAAACACCAGCAATTCAGGAATTGTTTTTTTTTGGTGGGGGCGGATTATGCCATTCCACATGTGGTAAAATTGATGACAGCTTTACTCTTCAGGTGAGTGCAATTACAGCGATACTCCACTTATATAGTTTTTTTTATGTTTTGGCGCTTTTACCCAAAGAAACTTTTTCTATAGAAAAAATAGTTTTGCATCCCTCTATTCTGAGAGCTGTAACTTTTATACTTTTCTGTTGATTGAGCTGTATGATGGCTTCTTTTGTGCGGGACAAGATGACATTTTCAGCAATACCATTTTTGTTTACATTTGTTTAGATCTTTATTATTATTTTGTGATTAAAAAAAATATTTTTACAATTTTTTTACTTTTTTTTTACTAAGTTCCTCCCATGGTACTTTCACTTTCTGATGTCTGTCACAGTTCTAAAGCATTGCACTGCATACACCTTGGTTAACCACTGCTTATAGCAACCCCGTGGCCTTGTCCACTACCGAGAATCAACAGGAGCTTGAAGCAATCTCCCCGCTGTTGTTCCTTTCTGTAGACCCCATGGGAGTAACAGATAGGTGTTGACACCTCTGGCCGAGGCTGGTGGCCACATGTTCTCCTCTCACCTCTGATCTAATCTTCGAGACTGCAATTGTGAATCAATTGTTGGGGTTTTCCACTGTTTAGGCACATCCGAGGCTCCACAAACGCGACATGACACCTACAGACCGTTCCATCAAAATCTGTGTTCCAAAACGTCACTCCTTCCTTTCTGAGCCCTTCTGTGCTCCCAAACAGTAGTTTTTAACCACATATGGGGTATTTGCATACTCAGAAGAAATTTCACAACAAATTTTGGGGTCCTTTTTCTCTTGTTAACTTGTGAAAATAAAAAATGTTGGACCAAAAGAAAGTTTTTGTGGGAAAAATATGATTTTTTTATTTTCACGATTCTACGTTATCAACTTCTGTGAAGTACCTGGGGGTTCAAGATGCTCAGCACAGATCTAGATAAGTTCTCTGAAAGGTCTAGTTTCCAAAATGGTGTCACTTTTGTGGGGTTTCCACTGTTTAGGCACATCAGGGGCTCTCCAAAAACGACATGGTGTCCACTAATTATTCCATCAAATTTTGCATTCAAAAAGTTAAATGGCGCCCCTTCCCTTCTGAGCCCTGCCGTGTGCCCAAAAAGTGGTTTTCTTCCACATAATGGGTATCGGCGTATTCAGGAGAAATTTAACAACAAATTTTATTGAACAATTGCATCACCCACTAGGGCCATGGGTTACTCGGTCCGGGCCAGACAGTTCTCCCGGGGGTTGTCACGGCAGCAGGGACCCAGTCCGTGGCCCTGGGCGTACAATAAAATATTGAGAAAAAGTTTATAGGGGATTTAACGTGACGCCACTTGTGGTGTTCGGCAATGGATGGCTAACGCTGCTTAAGGAGTCCACTGGGGCCGATGGTCACGCAGCTAGGATAGTTCTGCTCCCCACAGGTGGAGCGGGGCCCCAGGGCTACCGGTACTGTTGTTATAAGGGATCATTGACATTGAGGTGCAGGACTGTGGGAGTGAGGAATGATTCAAGACTCAGGGGTTGTGGTTTCCTTTACCTTTACTTGATGGTTCGAGGTGCAGACCAGAGCACTGATAACAGATGGTAATGGAGATCTGGGCAGCCTGGAAGTAATTTAGGATCCACTAAGACAGATGGGTTTGGAGGCCTTCCTATTGCACTGTCCTCTGAGGTCCTTGCTGCCTAAAGCTATGCTTGGGCCTCTGTTCCTTCTTGTCCAGGCTCTCGGGTGCTGCTGTGCCGACAGGTGTTTGATGGGGCCAGGAGACGTGCAGTCCCCTGCCCTCCAGATTTAGTTGCTGGGACTTTTGTACCCGCGCAGCCACGGACTCCGGTGTCCGGTTTCTAGCACTCAGCTCTGGGGTGAGCTTGGTTACAGCTCCACTCCCCAGGTTCTCCTTGACTTCCCTCTTCCTCCTTCACTGCTATCTCTCTGACTCAGACTGCCTAACCCCACTTCCATGCCATAACTTATAGGGAAGCTCCCCTGAAATGAGGTGTTAGAGCTCCCCCTTCTGGCCTGGAGTCAGGAAAAGTGTTGGATGCCGGTGTTACCTGGTAAGGGGACCCCTCCTTGCTTCCAGGCATGATATCACCCCCTGTGAGGGAGGCAATGCCACTGTGGCAACCAGAGTCCTGGGGTGCCAAATTCCCCTCTTGTTAAATTCAGTACTCCCCAACTGTGGAACTATAGCATATTAACAAGTGAGCAATCATAACTATTTACAAGATTTAAAAAATAAAAATTACAAAAACCAAAGCTCCAAAATAGTCCTGGTGATAACTAATCTTTGTATCATTGTCCATGGTTCACTCCTGAGCCAGTTGAGTAACTATATACAAGTATTGTCCTAGTCACGAGTCCAGAGACCCAATCGTTCATTAAGTCAAGTAAAGTAGGATTGCTCAAGAGTTCTTACAGAGTCTCTGTAGGCTCATATGCTTGACGGTTACGTATTTACATTACATATTTACACAATCTACTTACATGCGGAACCTTATGGGGGTTTGATATTGGGTACTACGGCTAGACCTTCATAGCACTGGTATTGCTAGTGAGTGATCTAACCGGATACACTGTGCTTGCTACCACTGGTCTAGTGTGTTCTCTATTGGCTACGCTACGGGTGACTCTACGTAGCACGAGTATACCTGATTTTCTATGACCACTGATGCTCACTGTGGGCATGACAGATTTGCCGCTGGCAGGGGTTAAATTTTCTTGCTCCACTGCTGGTGTGGCATCTGCTGCTTGAGCCCGCTGGTCTTCAGGCTGGTCTTTAGTTGTATCCCTTTCTGGCGCTACTAGCTGGGGAACGGTCAAGATGGGCACAACTATGGCCTGGTTTACCCTTGTCCAATTTGTAGGGAACTCGCCGAGTTCAGTGCTGACCTTTTCCTACACCTCTTCCACGGGCTGAGGAATGTCTTGGTCTTCAATCCTTTCCTTTAGTTGGTCAGGGCACGTTTAAGATGATCCCTTGACACTGCCGCTGAGGTTTCTCCTCCACCTTTACTGATGAGGCACACCTTGGTGTTATCAAAGTCTGAAGGTAAAATGGTGTATGGCACAGCCTCCCACTGATTGTCTAGTTTTTTAACTTGTTTTTTTTCCTTCTGAGTACCTGTTCTCCAGGTGACAAGGGAACTGCAAGGGCATGCTTATTATAATTTCTTTCCTGCCTCTGTCTTGCCTGGGACCAGTGCATTCTTGCACTTTGCGGTATTGTTGCTGCCACTCCATATCCCAGTCTGCATCGGGTGATGTCGTCTCAGGTGTTAAAACTCCCATATCCAAGTCAATGGGTAACTTGCCAGGTCTTGCCCTCATTAGGTAGGCCGTGGTCCAGTTGGTGGAGTTTACAGGGATATGATTGTATAGATCCATCAAATCTGGCAACTTCAATAGCCACAGGTTTTGCTCTTCTAGAGGCAAGGTCTTCAACAGGTCAATTACCACCTTGTTCATCTTCTCGCACATGCAATTTGTCTGTGGATGGTACGGCGTCGTCCTGATTTTCTTGCAGCCATACAGGTTACAGAACTTCTGGAACACTTCTGCCTCAAAGGCTGGGCCTTGGTCGGTGAGCACTTGTTCAGGGTAACCGTGCAGTCGAGAAGTATTCTTGAAACGCTTTGGCTGCTGTCTTCACTGTTTGGTCTTTGAGAGGCACGACTACCAAGAACCTCGAGTAATGGTCAACGATGGTCAGAGCGTAGGTGCAGCCATTCCTACTCAGAGTCAACTTCACATGATCCAAAGCTATCAGTTCAAGTGGCTGCTTCGTGATGATTGGCTGTAATGGGTCTCCCTGGCTGCTATGGTCTTTCCTGCTCAGGTTGCATGGGCCACATTCTCTGCACACAGCTTGCCCTTTTCCTTCTACAACTGCTGTGCTTCCTGTGGAGTATCTGGACCAGGGTGTGAGTCAGCCTGTGTCAGCAACTCCTTTAATAGGTGGACTGCCAGGTTGCTATCCTGTGTCTCTGCCCACTCATGGCGGGGCAGTGGGTTAAACGTGGCCTCTTGCACGATGTATCGCTTGTTCCTCATACCCTGGGAGCACTTGGCCGCACCGGGACGCTGGAAGGCTGGTAACTCGATTTCTTCGAGTTCTTCTGGGTCTTCTCCCCCATCTGGTAAATTGGGCATCCTGGATATAGTATCAGCATTAGTGTTCTTATGCCCCGCTTGGTACTTGATGATAAACTCGTAGTTGGACAGCCGGGCCATCCATTGCTGCTCCAGTGCAGCCAGCTTTGCCGTTTCAAGGTGGGTTAGCAGATTATTGTCCGTATAAATGGTAAACTTTGCTGAAGCCAGGTAGTGCTTGAAGCGCTCCGTTACCACCCAGACTATGGCGTGGAAGTCCAATTTAAAGGAACTGCAGTTGTTGGGGTTCCTTTCAGTGGGACAAAGCTTCCTACTGGTGTAGACAATCACTCTCTCTCTCTGCCTTTCTGCATTTGTGACAGCACTGCTCCCAATCCCACGTTGCTAGCGTCAGTCTAAAGTACAAATGGTTAGTTATAGTCAGGATAGGCCAGGACTTCATCTCCCATGAGAGCCAATTTCAATCGGGTCAAGCATTCTTCTATCCTGTTGTTTCACTCGAACAGAGGACTCTTATTCTTGGCCTTTTGGGTTGGCCCACTAGTAGGTCTTGCAGGGGTGTGGCTATTTTGGTGAAGCCCTTGATGAATCTCCGGTAGTAGCCCACCAACCCAAGAAACTGATGCACTTCATGAAAGAAATGGCTAGAGCCGAGCCTCCCACCCTCCCAATACGAGGCGTGGGCGGAGGCCAACATGACGGGGGGGTGGTAAGGTTTGGTGGGGGAGTGCCTTTTAATAAGGTGGGCGTCATGGGTATATAAGGGAACGTTGGGGACGTCCCTCCTTTACATTTCCCGCTCTTCCAATGAAAAAGCAGTCCCGCCCTCCCTCCCTGTACTTTGTTGAAAGTGGAAGGTCAAGCTATTTTGGGTCACGGCGATTCTGAGGGGGGGGGGGAGTCCTTGGAGTTGGTTGGAAGTTGGTTTTGGAGACTCAGTGTATAGGGTCTCCTCCGTTCAAAGGTGTGTTGGTGGTGATCTGGTGAAAGGTGTATGGGGAGTTTCCGACTGAAGTGGGCGGATCCCCAAGTAGCTTAGTGGACAATATAACTTGGTGTGTTGGTGCTCCTGAGCTTGTGGGGTAACGGCTGGGAGCAATATGATGGGTTTTGTTCACAGCATTTCGGGCTACTTCACCTAGATCTTGTGGCTTCAAGGACTCCTCCTCAGTATTCAAGTTATTGTATTTATGTCATTCATAGTATGTTGTTATTGTTTGTTGACTTAATAAAAGGCTGCTGTGGCCTTACAATTCCAAAGAAATTACCTGTCTCAGTGTCTTGGTGATCGGCGTAGCGGGTTTTACTTATGTGGGGGGTGGCCGGGGATGCCGAGATACTCTCGTCTCCCCGCAAGCAAACAACTTGACAATACCAACGTCATGGTGCTGGGTCTTTGCCAATCCTGGATAACGGCGAATTTGTCAGGGTCTGGTGCCACACCTTCCGCGCTTACCATATGGCCTAAATACTGCACTTTGGGCTTCAAAAGGTGACATTTGGACAGCTTTACTTTCAAGCCAAAGTTGGACAGGGCTTCGAACACCTCGGCCAGGTGCTTAAAGTGGTCATCATAGTTTTGGAAAAGACGATGATGCCATCCAGGTACAGCAGAACGGTTTCAAAGTTTTTATGTCATAGGCAGCATTCCATTAACCGCTGAAACATCTCCTGTGCACTACAGAGCCCAAATGGCATGTAGTTAAACTCGCAGAGGCCCATTGGGGCCGTAAACACTGTCTTCTCTCTGTCTGCTTCTGCCACGGGAACCTGCCAATACCCACTGGTGAGATCTAAAATAGAGAAATAGTTAGCAGTAGAGTTGAGCCAAACAGGTCGAAAAATTTCAAAAGTCGCCGACTTTCGGCCAAGTCGGGTTTCATGAAACGAAACCCGACCCTAGGATGAGGTCTGCCATGAGGTCGGCGACTTAAGCGCCAAAGTCGCGTTTCAAAAGTTTGTTTGCGCTCTTTTTCAGCCAATCAGGATCCACGGACACTGTGGGCAACGTGATGACATAGGCAGGGGTCACCACCATCTTTCAGAAGGGCATGCAAGTGATTGGCTTGCTTTGGTGGGCATCACAGGGGGTATAAAAGGGTGTGCATGCCGACCACCATGTTACTCATGCTGATCTCAGAATAGGGAGAGCTGCTGATGATGATTTTGTAGGGAGAGCGTTAGGCAGGGAAGAAGACACCAAAAACTGCTTCTGCTGCTAGCGATTTTGCCTGTACAACACACCAGTCACTGTGTGTGCAGTGCAAGTGGAGGCTATATTTTTCTGGATCAGCGGTGTTGGTTGTTAGGCTGCCTTCTAAGGCTTCCTGACGGCTGCATTGCTGTTTACCCACTGCTCTGCAAACTGCTTTTTTAAAAGCAATCCCAATTTTTTTTTTGTCCTGGTGAGGTACTGAGCGTGCATTTTTTCACACCATACAGCGGTGCACACTCCTCACACAGTACCGTGTAACGGCTGTTATCACAGCCACAGTGAAGCTATCTGTGTGTTACTCTGTAAGAATAAGTCGAGGACATGTTCCGTTCTTACAGACCTGCACCTTCTAGTTTTGTCTAGCTTTCAAACAGTTAAATATATTTGCTGTTTGATCACATTCAAAACTATAGAGAGACAGCGTCTGTCAGTCCGTATACTTAAAAAACACGGAGCTTGACAATTTTACGTACACCGGACAGCCGTGTACGTGCACGCTCCTCTCTCAGTACCGTGTAACGGCTGTTATCACGGCCACAGTGAAGCTATCTGTGTGTCGCTCTGTAAGGATAAGTCGAGGACATGTTCCGTTCTTACAGACCTGCACCTTCTAGTTTTGTCTAGTTTTCAAACAGTTAAATATATTTGCTGTTTGATCACATTCAAAACTGTAGAGCGACAGCGTGTGTCGGTCCGTATACTTAAAAAACATGGAGCTTGACAATTTTACGTACACCGTACAGCCGTGTACGTGCACGCTCCTCTCTCAGTACCACGTAACGGCTGTTATCACGGCCACAGCGAAGCTATCTGTGTGTCGCTCTGTAAGGATAAGTCGAGGACTTGTTCCGTTCTTACAGACCTACACTCTAGGGAGATTCCTATTCTGCCCAATTCTATATACACCTTGTAGTTTGTCATACACTAGCCAATTTCTGCCTGTGACATAGCGCTGTGATATTCACTGGGCCTCACACAATCCAAAAGTGTCCAGTGTCCACAAGTGTGTGCTGAAATTCAAAATCTCTGCTATCCTCTAGTCACATTTTTCACACCTGCGACATCAAGCCTGTGACATAGCGCTGTGATATTCAGTGGGCCTCACACAATCCAAAAGTGTCCAGTGTCCACAAGTGTGTGCAGAAATACAAAATCTCCGTTATCCTCTAGTGACATTTTTCACACCTGCGACATCGAGCCTGTGACATAGTGCTGTGATATTCAGTGGGCCTCACACAATCCAAAAGTGTCCAGTGTCCACAAGTGTGTGCAGAAATACAAAATCTCCGTTATCCTCTAGTGACATTTTTCACACCTGCGACATCGAGCCTGTGACATAGCGCTGTGATATTCAGTGGGCCTCACACAATCCAAAAGTGTCCAGTGTCCACAAGTGTGTGCAGAAATTCAAAATCTCAGTTATCCTCTAGTGACATTTTTCACACCTGCGACATCCAGCCTGTGACATAGCGCTGTGATATTCAGTGGGCCT
Source organism: Dendrobates tinctorius (assembly GCF_039654945.1). NCBI lineage: Eukaryota > Metazoa > Chordata > Amphibia > Anura > Dendrobatidae > Dendrobates > Dendrobates tinctorius. The sequence continues at coordinate 13,602,014 of NW_027361918.1, read as the reverse complement.
CACACAATCCAAAAGTGTCCAGTGTCCACAAGTGTGTGCAGAAATACAAAATCTCCGTTATCCTCTAGTGACATTTTTCACACCTGCGACATCGAGCCTGTGACATAGCGCTGTGATATTCAGTGGGCCTCACACAATCCAAAAGTGTCCAGTGTCCACAAGAGTGTGAAGAAATTTAAAATCTCCCCTGTCCTATAGACACCTTGTACCTTGTTTTACATTACTATATAGCTTGTTGGATTTTGTCTACATTTCTGCCAAAAATGAGGAAGGCTGGTGGAAGAGGCCGTAGAATTGGGCGGGGGTTGGCAGCTGGTAATGATGGTGTTGGTGGTGGATCTGATGGTAGTGGCAAAAGCAAAATAGGACCGAATGCAGGAGGTGTTGAGCCTGCATCATCGTCTGGGTCCACAAGGCCTCGAAGGCTTACTTTTCTAGGAGTTGGCAAACCGCTTTTAAAGCCAGAGCTTCAGGAAAAAGTTTTGTCTTACATTGCTGACTCAGTCTCCAGCTCTATCGCCTCCTCTTCTGAAGTAGTAAAAAAGCATTGAGTCGTCATTGAAGGCTCATGTTCATGAACCACACCTTTCCTCGTGTCCTTCACCCCAACCAAGATTGAAGGATGACGCAGGCCATACAACTGATTACTCCATGGAGCTGTTTTCACATACCATGACTGGGTTATCAAGTGAAATGGTGAATTACCCAGGCCAAGATGAATCTGACATGGAGTGCACTGATGCACAGCCACTGATAGATGATTCTGCTGGTACATTCAGTCAGAGCACTACATTGTCCTCGCAGTGTAATGAGCCAGATTCTGACCCTGATGAGACTCAGGTGCCCCTTCCCGCACACTATACCACCATACACGGTGACACAGAGGAAGGTGCACATGACAATGAAGAGGAGGTGATGGATGACCCAGTTGTTGACCCAGATTGGCATCCATTGGGGGAAGAGGGTGCTGCTTCCAATAGCTCAGATGAGGAGGAGGAGCATCCACAGCAGACATCGACATCGCAACAGCTGTTATCTGGCAGGCCCGGAGCACTCCAAAGACAGGTTCCAAAAATCAAAAGAGTTGCTGGACAGCTTGTCCAGAGGGTCAAAATATCACAGCGTGCTAGGCCGCAAAATGTCTGCCAAAGTAGGAAGAGTGCAGTGTGGCACTTTTTTGAACAAAATCCTCATGATCAGGCCAAGGTTATGTGTAAGAAGTGCGCAAAGACCTTTAGCCGAGGGAAAAATCTGAAAAATTTGAATACCAGTTGCATGCTTAGACATTTAACCAGCATGCACTTGCAAGCGTGGACACAACACCAAACCACAAGTACCACATGTGCAACTGATCACAAAGAAGGTAGTCAGCAACGCTACATTGTTTCCCCCACTGTAAGCCCACCGGTTAGCACAGCAGCAAATGTTGAGGTGTTGTTGCAAGGCCACAGCAGTCAGGGAATCCCACTGTTATATCAACGAAAGACTGATTCTAGGCCATCAGAAAGAACACCAACTCCATCACCATCATCAACCCTCTCTCAGTCCACCCTGTCCACCGCTACTTCCACCATATGCAGCTCTCAAGTCCAGCTCACCCTCCCAGACACTATGAGTAGGTCAAGAAAGTACTCAGTCTCTCATCCGCATACACTGGGTTTGAACGCCCACATTGCCAAACTAATCTCGTTAGAGATGATGCCCTATCGGTTGGTGGAAAGCGCAGCTTTCCGCGAACTCATGGCCTATGCAGTACCACGCTATGACCTACCCAGTCGCCACTTCTTCTCTCGCAAAGCCATCCCAGCCCTCCACCATCATGTGAAAGACCGCATTGTCCATGCACTCAAGCAGTCAGTGAGTGGAAAGGTGCACCTCACAACTGATGCATGGTCCAGTCGGCATGGCCATGGCCGTTACGTGTCCATCACTGCGCACTGGGTTAATGTGGTGGATGCAGGGTCCACAGGGGACAGCGGTGGTGGGACAGTGCTGCCTAGCCCACGGTATAGGAAACAGTTGGCTGTAGGCGTTCGACCCTCCTCCTCCTCCTCCAGAAGCGAAAGCTCGTCCACAGAGCGCAGTCGTACGAGCACTCCATCTGCAGCTGCCACTGTTGCACACGAGGTGTCCCCCTATCGAGCAGCTAGTGGAAAGCATCAGCAGGCTGTGTTGCAGATGATGTGTTTGGGCGACAGACACACCGCGGAGGTGCTGGCCGAGTACTTTCAGCGACAAACTGAGTCATGGCTGGGCAGTATATATCTTGAGGCAGGCAAGGTAGTTAGTGATAACGGCCGTAATTTTGTGGCAGCCATAACCCTTTCAAAACTCAGCCACATACCTTGCTAGGCTCACACCTTGAACCTGGTGGTGCAGTGCTTCCTCAATAATTATCCGGAGTTGACAGCCCTGCTCCAGAAGGTGCGAAGACTGTGCGCGCACATCCGCCGGTCGCCTGTACACTCCATTCATATGCAGAAGCTGCAGCGATTGCTCCACCTTCCCAACCACCGCCTCATTATCGACATTGCAACAAGGTGGAACTCCACCCTGCACATGGTTGAGCGGCTGTGCGAGCAGAGGCAGGCCATAATGCATTTGTGGTAGGATACACTGTCAGGCACTTTGAGAGAAGACATGGAGTTGACAGGTGTGCAGTGGTCGAAGCTGAAAGACCTCTGTTAAATCCTTCAGTGTTTTGAGGAATGCACACGGCTGGTAAGCGCAGACGACACCATCCTAAGCATGAGCATCCCACTTATGCGTCTGCTCATGCAAACTTTGACGCACCTTAAGGAGCAGGCGTCTGCAGCCAATGTTGACATGGAGGAAGAGGTGGAGGGAATCCTTGATGACATTCAGCCATTGTCTGCTCAAGGACCTCTTCTGGACGAGGTGGAGGAAGAAGAGGAGGAGGATGATGATGGGGATTACTTAGGGGAGGAGGATGCATCTCGTGGGGCAAGTGAAAATGTTGGCGTGGCAAGGTCTGGTACAGGGTTTGAGCGTGACAGGAGGGATGTGGATTTGCCAGAAAGTGCTCCTCCACCCAGCACTCGCAGTGCATCATTGACACCGGGAACATTGGCACACATGTCAATTTATGCCTTGCAGATCCTAAAAAGGGACCCACGCATTGCCAAAATGATGAACGATGACGACTACTGGTTGGCCAGCATCCTGGATCCACGCTATAAAGGCAAATTACAAAACATCATGCCACAGGAGAACCTTGACCTAATATTGGCTACTAAACAAGCAACTCTGGTTAACCGGTTGGTTGAGGCATTCCCAGCACACAGCAGCGGTGATGGTTCTCACACAAGCCGTACGGGCCAGGGGCAGCTTGGCAGAGGTGTTCGTGGTGCACACAGCAGAAGTGGCGTTGGAGACAGGGGTTTCATGACAATGTTGTGGACTGATTTTTCACGGACCGCTCACACAACTGGTAATACTGCATCGATGGAAAGTGACAGGAGACAGCAGTTGTCAACTATGGTTAACAACTACTTTTCCTCCCATATCGATGTTCTCCCGCACAGGTCATTCCCCTTTGACTATTGGGCCGCTAAACTGGACACCTGGCCTGAATTGGCACAATATGCCTTACAGGAGCTCGCTTGCCCAGCTGCAAGTGTGCTATCGGAAAGAGTCTTCAGTGCAGCTGGATCAATCCTGACAGAAAAAAGGACCCGTCTGTCAACCCAAAATGTGGATGATCTAACCTTCATTAAAATGAACCATGCATGGGTTTCCAAGGATTTTGTCCCACCTTCCCTTGATGACACATAGGTTGCCAGAAAAATGGCTTGCTTTGGTCCTCCTCCTATTCCGCGAACTTGACCTATTTTGCCTTTTGCAGCAGCTGAATGACCCACATCTACATATGCCACTTTGTAAACCTCCCTAAGTGGGCGGCCCCCCCATGGCTGGGGTCACCACCTAGCGCACAAAACTGTGCGAGTGCCATTGCCCTGGACAGGTGGGTAGGCCGACTCTTGGGCGGGGGCACTGGCATAGGGTCTCTCATAGTGCAGTCAAGTGTCTCTGACAGTGGTGGTGCACACCTGCCGTCAGACACACCGCCGTACTATGAGGGGCCCAGTACCAGTACCGACGCCCACGAGTGTGCCCCCCTTGCTTGGGCAGGGCCCCAGCATTTGCAGTGTTTACCTCTCCCTGCTCCTCCGCTGTGTAGTCTGGGCTGTCAAATCCTTCACTGGGACTGCCACTACAAATTGATTGAACTGAGAGATGATGGTTAAGATGTAGCTATGCCCTGTCCTGCTGGCCGGGCTCTAGCTCCAGATGATCAGTGGCTTCCATTTCTTATGGACGTCGACTCACAATTACATGCAGTGGTGGTTTACCATCAGCTTTCACAGTTTTCCTGCTCACAAACGTGTGACATTCCGGCGCACATTTCAAAATGTGCCCTCTCATGCCAATCAAATAGAATCGCCTACGGCCTGTGGCTTCTGTCTTTTGCACTCCAAAGTTACGTGACAGATCATGATAGCCAGTGAGCACCATGTTTACATCGCTCCCTGTTATAAAAATTAGATTGAGATGAGTAACAGTGATGGAATCAACGGAAGTGCGATACAGCAAGACTTTATTCACAAAAAAATGTTTTCACTGTCTCAACACACAAATTAATTGAGGGTCAGCATCACCTATGAGAATTGTGACGGAAGTTTTTCCCATGAATAATAATTCCTAGATTTTTGCAATCATTAGCCTTTATGTCACTAATTGTATGCATCTCATTTCCTATTGCGTAGAGGCTGGACTGTATTACTGAGACAGAAATATATATGAAGATTTAAAAATAACACCAAAAGTATATAGTTGTGTACGCCTCAAATGCATTTCCTTTTTTCCACTTTTTAGATTGCTGTGTAATCCATACTGAGAACACGGAGATTTTACATGTTTAAACTATGCTATATATACCTGCTATCCAGTGATAAAGTACCCTTTCTCAACTTTGTACAATCTGGTCAAATCCATACTGGGCCTGAGAACATCTTAGTCTGCCTCCTCATCTATAGACATATATTTTTAATGTGTAAACTAGGCTACATATATACGTGTTATCCGGTGAAACTGTACCCTTTATCAACTTTCTACAATGTTGTTGAATCCATACTGGGCCTGAGAACGGCTGCCGAGCTGTTAAGCAAGCTACAGCACCTGTGGTTTGGACACGTAATTTTTTCAGGAATGACGGTTAGGCCTAACTCCAGAATTGCGGTTGACCTGAACTTACTGGGAAATCATCGTTCGCGGGGAATAATCTGAATCCCAGATCCCCATCACTAACGGAGTTCAGCAGGTTATCTGCACCTGTAAGTGACAAAAGCTGGTCCTTTCAGTGTAGCGTGCATGCAGCCCCGGACATGTACTGGAATGCTAGACCTGTTATTGCTCGATCTCACGTGCCACAGCCTCGCGTATCCCTCTAGTAAGCTTGACGCGTACCGCGGGGCCATGCCGGAGTCTCGGTCGTTAACGGAATAAAGCTGAGAAATCGCTAGCACAACTACAAACGGACATACCACACCACACACAGAATCGACAAAGCTTGCGATCTGTCCATCTTTTCTGTAGCTTGTATGGTAGTGGTTTCCCGGGTGCAGTCCAATTAAGCCACAGGCTCCACTCCTGGTGGTGCCCTTTTGGACATTCCTTAAGGTTCAGCTTTGCAATCATACTGCCCCCGGAAACCAAAAACTTTGCCTTCAGGGACGCTGTTTGGAGGTTCGTGGGAATAACGCCGCCCGATCAGCAGTCGGCATATGGGTCGCCCTCTCAGGGCTGTGGGGTACTCGGTACTGGGCCGGTGTCAGTGGGATGTGTCACAGCAGCGGTGACCCGGTCGGTGGCCCTGGGCGCCCATGTAAATGGCGTGGTATAATGGTAAAGAGTTTATATAGATAGTTTGATGCCACCTGTGGTGTTCGGCAACATAGATGTTAGGCCGACGCTGCATGCAGATCCTCTGGGACTGATGGTGTTGTGCAGCAAAGATGGTGAAGCTCCTCACAGGTGGAGCTGGAGTCCCAGGGAAGTGTAGATGTAGTGATGGGGGAAAGGCACAGGCGGTGTAGGTGCTGGTACCCAGATGTAGCGATGCTGGAATAACTGTAGGACACCAGAGCGTGCAGTTCCAAAGCTTTACTCACAGTCTGCAGGTTACACAGATGCCTGCCTCCGTGCTGTGTCCTCCAGGTCAGGACCTCTGCCAACCTCCGGGACCAGAATGGAAAGCTCCCTTCCAACACTCTGCCAACATGTACCTTCCTGAACGTCTCCTTTCTAGCGCTTGTGGGGGAAGCACTCACAGGACCGTGGTTCACTGAAACGCCTCCTGTCTAACAGATGTTCCTCAGACTTTACTTGTATGGCAGACAGCTGTAGCCTTTTCCTTCTGCCTCGCACACGTCGATGCTGGGGCCTCCGAGCCTTAGTTGGGTACAGAGCATTTATAGATGCTACTTCCCCCGGTTTCTGCTGCAGGAACGTCAGTGTCCCTACAAACTCGGAGACCGGAATCCGGACCATGCGCTCCAGCTAGGAGTGAGCCTTAACTCTGCTCATCCTCCAGCTCCCCTTCTCACGTCCACACACTTCCCCTTCCCTGCACAGAGTGCCCTAACTTACCTCCTCCCGACCACAGAGAGCAGCTCCTCAGCAGTCAGGTTCAGAGGTCTCCCTGCTTGCCTGGAGTGGGAAATGTGTTGTGTGTTGGTTTCACTGCTAGAGAGACCCTTTGTTGCTCCCAAGCTTGACAACACACTCCCTAGGTGGAAGGCAATGCCACAGTGGCGACCGTACTCTTGGGGACGCCACAAGTGCACTGAGGCCCAGCCACTGCTGGATGATGCTACTGGTACATTGACCCAGACCACTACATTCCCCTCGCACTCTACACAGCCAGAATCTGACCCAGAGGAAACTCAGGTTCCCCTTCCCGCATACTATACCACCTTACACGGTGACAAAGAGGAAGGTGCAAATGAAAGTGCAGGTTCCTTGAGCAGGTGGGGGGGCATACTCATGGGCGATGGCACTGGCACAGGGCACCGCATAGTACGCAAAAGTGTCTCTGCCGGTGGGAGGGCCTAAACAGCCAAGTGCAGTGAGATGGAAGATGGGGACGACAAGGAGTTCAGAGTAGTGCAGGGATTCCCTAGCAAGGAGACTTATGTAATTGTTTTCAATGTTGGGACAGCAATTTTTGGGGAGCACTATACTCTGGTGAATGATATATGGGGCCCACCATACACTGGAGCATTCCAAAGGTGGACATCAGACACTGGAGCAGCATTTACAGGGCCCATTATACACTAGAGCAGTAGAAATGGGGCCCATTATATATGGAGCATTATTTGGGCCCATAAGACAGTGGAGCTTCATCCATTGGGACCAACATATACTGTAGCATTATGTGGAGCTCATCATATACGGTTTGAAACATTATATGGGAATAATGATTCCATATGGATAAATATATGGGCCTCATTACTCTGTATAGCGCACTAAGCGCTGGCCATAATACTGTATGGAGTTATATACTGTCCGTTTTTGGAGGTATTGGAGAATTTAAAATGGATATCAGTCATGAGTAGTGTTGAGCATTCCGATACCGCAAGTATCGGGTATCGGCCGATACTTGCTGTATCGGAATTCCGATAACGACTTCCGATATTTTTTCAATATCGGAAGTCGGCATCGGAATCGGAAGTTCAAAGTTGATTGACAGCCTGACGTCATCATGATGCGCGGTGTGTGCGCATCATGATGCGCCGTCATTTCGGGCCTTCCGGGGGTCTCTGCCGGCCTGCCGGGGGGCTGTGTGGACTGCCCGGGGTCTGTACCGGCCTGCCGGGGGGCTGTGCCGGCCTGCCGGTGGTCTGTGCACCCTGTGGGGGTCTGTACCGGCCTGCCGGGGGGCTGTGCCGGCCTGCCGGGGGGCTGTGCACCCTGTGGGGGTCTGTACCGGCCTGCCGGGGGGCTGTGCCGGCCTGCCGGGGGGCTGTGCTGATGTCCGGGGGTCTGTGCAAGCATCGTCCGATGGGACTACAAGTCCCATCTGGCGATGCCTGCTACCATGACAGTGATTGACACATTAGCCAATGATGGGACAGTAGTAGTCCCATCATCCGCATGTGTTAAAAAAAAAAAAATACTACATACATACTACATGCATGCTACATAAATACTACATGTAGTATGTATGTAGCATGCATGTAGTATGTATGTAGTATGTATGTAGTATATATGTAGTATGTATGTAGCATGTAGTATGTATGTAGCATGCATGTAGTATATATGTAGTATGTATGTAGCATGTAGTATGTATGTAGTATATATGTAGTATGCATGTAGCATGTAGTATGTATGTAGCATGCATGTAGTATGTATGTAGTATGTATGTGGTATGTATGTAGCATGTAGTATGTATGTAGTATGCATGTAGTATATATGTAGTATGTATGTAGCATGTAGTATGTATGTAGCATGCATGTAGTATATATGTAGTATGTATGTAGTATATATGTAGCATGTAGTATGTATGTAGCATGCATGTAGTATATATGTGTTATGTATGTAGTATGTATGTATATATGTGGTATGTATGTAGTATGTATGTGGTATGTATGTAGTATGTATGTAGCATGTAGTATTTATGTAGCATGCATGTAGTATGTATGTAGTATTTTTTATTTTTTTTTAACATTCAACACATTAGCCGGATGATGGGACTACTACTGTCCCATCATTGGCTAATGTGTCAATCACTGTCATGGTAGCAGGCATCGCCCGATGGGACTTGTAGTCCCATCGGACGATGCCTGCACAGCCCCCCCGGCAGGCCGGCACAGCCCCCCGGCAGGCCGGCACAGACCACCGGAGCCTGCACAGACCCCCTGGCAGGCCGGCACAGCCCCCCGAAAGGCCCGTACAGACCCCAGAGAGGCTGTACAAGGGAAAAACAGGATTTTTCTTATTCCGATACCGGAAGTCCCATAGACTTGAATGGGACTTCCGGTATCGGAATCGGCGATACCGATACTTTTTTTTTTAAGATCGGCCGATCCATTCCGATCCGATACTTTGAAGTATCGGACGGTATCGCTCAACTCTAGTCATGAGATGTAAGAAGTGAAGTATTTTTCATTGTACTATACTGCTATTTCTCTGCCGTATCGGAGCATCATGAGTTGTGGTATGTGTTAAAGGAGCGCTCTTTGGCCCTGGGCCCACGAAAACCTGGAGCCAGCCCTCCCCCCCACAACTGTAACCAAATAACCCCCATTTTTCAGTGCGTAACTAGTATTATGAAGTTAATTAAGGTTGACAAGCTTCAGTAACAAGAATTTATGCTTTTGGCATTCAAATGGGCACTGTTGGTGTGTTTCCTGTCCTCCTCTCACTGCCGACTTTAATTCTCCATTGACTTACATTGGGTTTCGTGTTTCGGGTTGACCCCGACTTTTCCCTATAGTCGGCCGATTTTGCTCGACCCGACTTTTGGAAAAGTCAGGTTTCATGAAACGAAACTTGACCCTAAAAAACCAAAAGTCACTCAACACTAGTTAGCAGACTTTAGTGCGGCTAATGATTCCTCAATTCTAGGTAATGGGTAAGCGTTCTTATGTGTAATGCGGTTAATCCGCCTGTAGTCAACACACATTCTCATGGTGCCATCTTTCTTTTTAACAAGGACTAATGGAGCTGCCCAGGGACTAAAACTATCTCTGATTACCCCAGCCTCCTTCATCTCCTGTAACATACCCTTGGCACATTGATAGTGCGCTGGGGGCACAGGCTGGTACCTCTCTTTAATGGGCGGATGATCTCCGGTGGGGATATGGTTTTAGTTCCCTTTTGCCTGCCCAAAGTCTAGAGGGTGTTTGCTGAGGACCCGCTCATATTCTCAAGCCACCCGGTAAGCCCCATGCATTTGGTGTGAAGGAGTGGAGTCAATGCCTGCGTGTAGCTTCTCACACCAATCCTCCAGCTGCCCCTCAGAGCCATTGTCCTCCACCTGGTCGGACGAAAGCAAGGGTTCCGCTGCCTCTATTGCACTGTTACTAACAGCGAACAGCTCAGCAAGGGTGGCATACCAGGGTAAATAGACCTCTTTCTCCCACAATTCAGAATGAGTGTCGGTACCCTCCCCTTGTGGACATCAACTACCCCTCTGGCTGTCAGGATGGTGGGCTGACTATCAGAGTACACAGGTTGTACAGGGCCTGGAAATCTTGACCTCTAAAGCCTGTTGCTAACTGACACCAAATTAACATTTCACTCCTAGGGGGTATTGCAGTGGGGAATGGATCACTCACACTGACACCGCCGACTTCTCCACCAGACAGCTCTACCTGTTGTCTCTGCATCAGGGCTCTGATCTCCTTTTACAGGACCCGCTGATGACTGGAGCTGGCGGTCTCGGCTACCTGTTGCAACAAAACAATAATTTCTCCAAGACAATTCACTATTACATTGGTGCCTAAAGTAATCATAGGATGGCATTCTCGTTGGTCAATATCAACTATAATCAAACCTTGCGACTGCAATTCTACTCTGCCAACCTTGATGGTCACCTCTTTATACCCCTCCTGAGGCAGGGGCTGACCTCTGCTGGCAAAGATGTCAAAGTATTCATTTGGGCTGCGAGTAATGTCTGAATCAGCCCAGTACCGTTTATATAGGATATATAGCATCGTTGTCACCTGGGAGCCGATGTCCAGTAAAGCATTCATACGGATGCCATCAATCACGACAGGCAGGACTGGCTGTCCTCCCACGTACTTGTCTCGCCAGCTTTGTGCCCCTGGATGTCTTACTCCTGGGGGTTGGCCCTCTGCCCCAGGGGTTGCTTGTTTAAATTACAGAATCTTGCGATGTACCCGCCTTGTTGCAGAGGCGACATATGGGCTTTCCGTCCTGGTAGTAACGATCGCTGTCTCTCCCTCTGGATGGTGGGATTCTCCTCTGCCATCGCTACGGGACATCATCTTGATTGGAGGCCAGCTGGATCTTCTCCTTTGGGGCCACTTGCATGGACTGCACAGTTTTAGTTAGTGCAGCCACACTTTTGGTCAGCTTCTTGACCTGGAGTCGTAGACATGCAGAGGAGTCATTATCTTGGGTCGGCACGTTGGCCTCAACGGGGGTCTGTTATGAATGGGTCACTGAGGAGGAAAACAAGACCAAGCCAAGTCACAGAAAACCAGAGAGGTTGGTAACTACGCGGATTGCAGACCCCTGATCCTAACCACACAACTAACAGCAGTCGTGGAGCGTAACTACGATGATTCTAGATGCCTCGTCACAGTCGGAGGACTAAATAAGCCTAAAGCATGAAAAGTGGAAATCTAAAACTGCCCCAGAGCAGACCCCAAAGGAATAGACAGCCCCCACACATGTATTGATGGTCAGACAAGATGAAAACGCGAACACAGGTAGGAAAATAGGCTGAGCAAGCGATGGGGCCCACACTAGCTAGAAAGGACAGGAAAGGAAAGATACTGTCTGCAATCATGCCAAAAAAACCTGCAAAAATGTCCAACACTTCTGATAGCAAAAAATACCCTGAAGTCACTAGACTTCTCCCACTATGTCAGCATATTCTGAGAACAGAGGAAAAAGAGGCCAATCTAATAAGGGACAAAAAGCAAACTGGCACATACTGTGACATTAAAGTGGAAATTCAGCACAGCCCCAGCCAGGGCTGGCTGACCACACAAAAAAGTGAATACACGAAACCAAATCAAATGTGAACATAAGCAAAGACAACTTAGCTTGAGAAGGCAGGAACTGAGCTGGAAACTAAGACCTCAGGAGGCAGGAAAAAATCACCAGCATGGGAATAGGGAGTTGGCTGTCTTAAATCCATTCTGAGACTTTGAGATGTCGAATCCTCTTCCTCATTATCAGGTGGCAGGTCTCTGTTAATTAGATCAGCTTCACTACCTCCTGCCACCACCAGAGGGAGCCCTGAAAGAGAACTCAAAACTCCTCTGTCAGCACAACCAGTTTCCTCACCAGAAACCAGAGGCAGACCAGAAAATGAGTTCACAACAGGGGTCTGGGGAAAGGATGCTGCCTCTTGCTGGTATGCAATTGCTGGGCACCTAGGGGGCGCTGTGTCACTAGAATTTGGTTCACGCAGCACCTAGATGACCCAATCTTTAAAGTGCGCAATGTCCAGGTCAGGGTTTTGTAGGGCCATTATGCGCAGCTGTGTCCTTTGGGTGTTAGGCAGGAGTCCCTCAATAAACTGCTTTGTTAGCAACCTATACTCATCTTGCACGCTGTCGGGGTCAACCTGCTATATGGCTCGTAGCGCCTCCTGAAGATTAAGGGCATAGTCCCATATATTGTCCTGCACCCTTTGTTTGCATCCAAAGAATCTTTTTTATTTCTGCTGCAATGCGTGTGTCAATGGTGTCCTTCAGCCTGGCCAAGATTTGCTTGACAGTTCTTTTATCAGTGTCCAACCGGGACTTTACTTCCCTCTGGGCTGCACCAGTTAACTGGCCAGTGAGGATGCTGACTTTTTGACTCTCAGACAGAGGGAACACTTCAAACAAACTACATAGTCTCTCCTTGAAATCACTCAGGTTGTGCGACTCCCCTGAGTACTGAGGTAACTAGGCCGCTCCGGTATGTATGGCATTGATAGTGGCATTATGGGAGCTACGACTGTGGCTGCCACTGGATCTCCACCCGGGTTGGATATTTTCTTCCCCCCTAGTGAACCTTAGCCAGGCTCTGGGTATCGTTACCACAGTAAGCGGCTGCCCCGAAGGCGGGATGGATTGAGCTCCTTCAGATTTCCAAGTCGGGGATTCCTGCTTTTCGCCTGCGGATGACAGAATGCGGCCCAAACTTTACTTTGCACCCGTTTTCGGGTTCCGCCCATGACGACACACCCCTCTCCTCCCGGGCACTGTGTGACACAGTAATGGTGGCGATTTTAAAGTTCAATAAAGTCTATGGCACACAGTACCCGGTAATGCCGGACTACGACATCCTGCTCATGACGCTAAGATTGCTTCGCCCACCAGGGCCGTGGGGTACTCGGTCTGGGCCAGACAGTTCTCCAGGAGGTTGTCACGGCACCAGGGACCTGGTCTGTGGCCCTGGGCGTGCAATAAAATAATGAGGAAAAGTTTATAGGGGATTTAACGTGACGCCACCTGTGGTGTTCGGCAATGGATGGCCGACGCTGCTTAAGGAGTCCACTGGGGCCGATGGTGATGCATTCAGGATGGTTCTGCTCACCCCAGGTGGAGAGGGGCTCCAGGGATACCGGTACTGTTCTTATAAGGGATCGCAGATGTTGGGGAGCAGGACTGAGGGAGTGAGGAATGACTCAAGACTCAGGGGTTGTGCTTTCCTTTACCTTTACTTGATGGTTAGAAGTGCAGACTGTAGCACTGATAACAGATGATAATGGAGATCCGGGCAGCCTGGAAGAAATTTGGGATCCACTAAGACAGTTGGGTTTGGAGGCCTTCCTATTGCACTGTCCTCTGAGGTCCTTGCTGCCTAAACCTATGCTCAGGCCTCTGTTCCTTCTTGTCCTTAAGTCCTTGCCTGTATGACAGGCAGTTTGAGCCTACTACAGATGTTGCTCCTTTGTGGCGGCTCCGGGCTCGCAGGAGGCTGCTGTGCCAATGTGTGTTTGATGGGGCCATGAGACATGCAGTCCCCTGCCTTCCGGATTTAGCTGCTGGGACTTTTGTACCCGCGCAGCCACGGACTCCGGCGTCCAGTTTCTAGCGCTTAGCTCTAGGGTGAGCTTGGTTACAGCTCCACTTCCCAGGTTCTCCTTGACTTCCCTCTTCCTCCTTCACTGCTCTCTCTGTGACTCAGACTGCCTAACCCCTGTCAGAGACACCGCACTGAACTTGCTCACTGAGCCAGTGTGCGTGCCCTGAGTAAAGCGAAAGCGTGCTCAAAGCTACCTGTGGAGCGGGCAGCAACCGAATAGATGCATACTTCAGAGCCGCAGGACCTGAAGCATGTGACTGCTAGAGGCGTGGCCTAAACTCCACAGAGCTAGGAGCTGCAAGACAATTCCTAGCAGAGTAACTGCGAGACAAAGTTACCAAGGGGCATAGACAGTGAGAATAGTCAGGACGTAGCCAATGAGTCACACACAGAGATAGCTGCAAGGTACCAGAGGGGCGAGCAGAGAGTAGTCAGGTCACAGGCAATGAGTCATACACAGATAATAACGCAGTACAAAAACAACAGGCAAACTCACAACGGGAAAAAGAATCGGGTCAGAACCATATAAACAAGCTATAGCAACAAACAGGCACACGGGGTCAGCACACTAGGCCAAAGGCAAAAGTATAACTGGCAGGGATTGAAGCTACCCAGAGGTTTATGAAGCTCACCCAGAACCAGAAAGAGACCACAATCATTAACCCCAAGTGTGCAGGTCAAAACCTGCACAGAGCTCCAGACATTAACCCCCGGTGTGCAGCTCAAAAACCTGCACTTGGATCATGACAGTACCCCCCTCTCAACGGGGGGCCTCTGGACCCCCAGGCTTCCCCGGGTACTTGGCATGGAACGCCTGAACCAGGCGATCTGCATGTACCGAACGAGCAGGGACCCATGAGCGCTCTTCTGGTCCATATCCCTTCCAGTGGACCAGGTACTGCAAAGAGCGGCGCACCCGCCGAGAGTCCACAATATGTCCGACCTCATACTCCAATTGACCCTCCACCAGCACTGGAGGAACAACAGTCTCAGAGTTCTCTTTGACAGATCCTGCTGGTTTCAACAGAGACTTATGGAACACATTAGATATTTTTAAGGAGGCGGGAAGACGCAACCTATATGCCACAGGGTTGACTATCTCCATAATCTCGTACGGACCAATGAACTTTGGTCCCAACTTAACTGATGGTACCTTTAAGTTGATGTTACGCATGGAGAGCCAAACCTTCTCTCCCACCTGAAACATGTCTCCCGAGGCTCTCTTTTTGTCCGCAAAATATCTGTATCTCCCCTGGGCCCGAGAGATATTACGCCGGACTTCAGCCCAGAGGTTTTTTAACCGTTGAACGGACCCTTCTGCTCCTGGACAACCGGAATCCACC
Organism: Dendrobates tinctorius; assembly: GCF_039654945.1. Classification (NCBI taxonomy): domain Eukaryota; kingdom Metazoa; phylum Chordata; class Amphibia; order Anura; family Dendrobatidae; genus Dendrobates; species Dendrobates tinctorius. The sequence continues at coordinate 13,586,874 of NW_027361918.1, read as the reverse complement.
CGAGAAAACTCCCCAAAATGCGGATTAAAGCCGTAGTTAATCAGGAATGGGGACATGTTGGTGGACTGACTCACCCGGTTGTTAAAAGCGAATTCAGCCAACAGTAATGCATCACACCAATCCTCCTGTCTGGCGGAGGTCAGACACCTGAGAATTTGTTCCAGGGATTGATTGGTGCGTTCCGTCTGACCTTTGCTCTCCGGGTGATATGCCGACGAGAAGGAGAGTGAGATGCCCAATTTCATACAGAACGCCCTCCAAAATTTGGCCACAAACTGCACACCTCTGTCAGACACAACATTCAGGGGTACCCCATGCAATCGGACCACATGCTGCACAAACAACCTTGACAATGTTTCTGCTGAAGGTAATGCTGCCAAGGGAATGAAATGGGCCTGTTTAGAAAACCTGTCCACCACCATCCAGATCACTGTATTGCCCCTGGAAGGTGGAAGACCGGTAATAAAATCCATGGAAAGATGAGTCCATGGCCTATCAGGAACCGGTAAAGGTATGAGTTCCCCAGCCGGTCGGTTATGCGAGCTTTTGGAACGGGCACACATGCCACAAGCAGAAAAAAATTCCTTGACATCGGACCTTAATGAAGGCCACCAAAAACCCCTGGTTACTGCCTCTCTAGTGGCCGTGATACCTGGATGAGCACTCAGCCTAGAATCATGAAACTCCTGCAGAAGTCTAGGCCGCAATGAATCTGGAAAAAACAGTTTATCGCTTGGCCTGGATGCCGGAGCTAGGGCCTGAGCCCTTAGGATTTCTTGTTCCAACTCAGTTGAGACCCCCGCCACTACCACCCCTGGGGGAAGAATGGAGGACTGCGGCTCAGGGGGAGACACTGGATCAAAACTTCTGGACAGGGCATCCGCTTTAACATTTTTGGATCCCGGTCGAAAAGTAATTGAGAACTGAAATCGTGAAAAAAAAGTGACCAACGGGCCTGTCTAGGAGTAAGCCTCTTAGCAGATTCAAGGTATGCCAAATTTTTGTGATCCGTGACAACCGTGATAGGGTGAGCCGCCCCTTCCAAAAAGTGCCTCCATTCCTCAAATGCCAGCTTGACCGCAAGAAGTTCTCTATTGCTTACATCATAGTTTTTCTCAGCTGAAGAGAACTTCTTGGAGAAGAAGGCACAGGGTTTGAGATTGGTAAGGGTGGCCGGACCCTGGGACAGCACAGCCTCCACCCCCACTTCCGAAGCATCCACCTCCACAATGAATGGTTTGGACGGGTCAGGTTGCACCAACACCGGGGCAGACATAAAACATTTTTTAATTGCTGAGAAGGATTCCTTAGCGAGTACAGACCAATTTTTTACATCAGCTCCCTTCTGGGTAAGATCCGTGAGTGGTTTAACCACTTGTGAGAAACCTTTAATGAATCTCTGGTAATAGTTCGCAAATCCTAAGAAGCGCTGGAGCCCCTTGAGATCTCGAGGCTGAACCCAGTCAGCGATCGCCAGCACCTTCTTAGGATCCATACGAAACCCCTCACAGGACACAATCAACCCCAAAAAAGACAGCTCCTGTACAAAAAACGAACATTTTTCCAATTTGGCGAACAATTGGTTCTCCCTGAGTCTCTGGAGAACAGTCTTAAGATGTTGCAAGTGAGATTGACTGTCCGGGGAATACACCAAAATATCATCCAAATAAATAATAACAAAACGGCCTATCAGATCAGAAAACACAACATTGATGAAATTTTGGAAAATAGCGGGTGCATTAGTTAACCCAAATGGCATTACCAGGTTCTCGAAGAGTCCTTCTGATGTGAGGAATGCCGTTTTCCACTCGTCCCCTTCCCGAACCCTTATCAGATTGTAGGCCCCCCGCAGATCCAACTTGGAGAACCATTGGGCCCCAGCTAACTGGTTACATAAGTCTGGGATGAGGGGAAGTGGGTAAGAGTTCCTAACCGTTATCTTGTTCAGTTCCCGAAAGTCGAGTCACGGCCGCAAACCACCATCTATTTTCTTCACAAAGAAGAACCCTGCTGCCACAGGTGACACAGAAGGCCTGATATGCCCTTTGCGGAGACTCTCAGCTATGTACTCCTTTATGGCTTGGCGCTCAGGCCCAGACAAATTGAACAATCGAGCCTTAGGTAACTTGGCTCTGGGTACTAAATCAATGGCACAATCATAGGGTCTATGTGGTGGCAGCGCCTCAGCCTCACTTTTGGAAAAAACGTCTTCAAAATCTTTCAGGTACTCCGGAATACCTTCCAGATCGACAGACGACACAGACACTGATTTAACAGTGTTAACAAGATGTCCCTGGTTACCACATTTACTATTGCATCCCCATTGAGTGATTTCCCCTGTAACCCAATCAATGGTAGGATTATGGCGTTGAAGCCAAGGCATCCCCAGTACCAGTCCTGCAGGCAAGTTATCTACCACCAGACAACTTAGTTTCTCCACATGAGTGGAACCCACTTTTAGAGAAAAAAGTTCAGACCTGCAACAGATACCGTCTTGGCTAAGAGGAGATGAATCAATTGCCACAAGTTTAACAGGATCGTGAAGCCTGACTGTCCCTATTTTATAAAGAGTCACAACCTTGGTATCAATCAGGTTCACAGCCGAACCACAGTCAATAAAAGCAGTAGTCTGAACAGGACCATAACCAAGTTCCAGTTCCACCTGCAGCACCATTTTTGCACATAAGGAAAATTGTACCTGAAGGTCTGGGTAGCCTCCTCGATTACTACCCAGACCTAGTCGTTTCCCGCCATCTTGGAGGATGACGGACAGGAGGGGCAGTCCTTCTTCCAATGTCCAGATTTCCCACAATAGAAGCACAACTGCTTTTCCCGGCGGCGTCTTCTTTCCTTTCCCTCACAGGTGACAGCGTTCACCTCCATAGCCATAGGAAGAGTCTGGGTCTCATCTCCACTGAAGAATAAGGGCGTTTCCCGTTGCATAATGCCTCTAGCCCGCAGCCTGCGATCCATGCGAACCGCTTGGACCATGGCATCCTCCAGGGAGTCAGGCGGAGGATGAAGTGCCAAAGCATCCTTCAGATGTTCACACAGGCCTCTGTGGAACAGCCCCCGCAGGGCGGCATCACTCCAGGAAATCTCCGCTGCCCAACGTCTGAATTCAGTACAGAACAATTCGGCCGAGTGCTCCCCCTGACAGACACTCATCACTTTGTCCTCAGCCAACCGCACTCTATCAGGCTCATCATAAATAAGCCCTAAGGCTTCAAAAAATGCATCCACAGACATTCTCTCAGGGGCAGAAGAGGAAAGTGAGAATTCCCAGGCTTGTGGAGACCCCCTAAGCAGGGACATCACCACCCCCACCCTCTGTTTCTTATCCCCAGAGGAGCGGGGTCTCAAAGAAAAAAAAAAGCTTACAGCCCTCCTTAAATGCCCTGAACTCATCCTTGTTACCAGAAAATATATCTGGCAATTTAACCGGGGATTCAGGTGGGATTAAAATGACATCTCTATTCCCCACCTGCTGGAAGCCAGCGGAAAGTACCCCCTGAACTGAGTCCTCAACCCGCCGTTGGGACGGGGCCAGAGCTTGGTGTTCCAAACTAAGCTTCTGCAGTGACTGAGTCAAGCTTCTCACCTGCTCAGATAAAGCACACATTGGGTCCATGCTGCAGAAGTGAGGAGAGAAAAAAAAATTGTAGGCCAGTTATAATGTCAGAGACACCGCACTGAACTTGCTCACTGAGCCAGTGTGCGTGCCCTGAGTAAAGCGAAAGCGTGCTCAAAGCTACCTGTGGAGCGGGCAGCAACCGAATAGATGCGTACTTCAGAGTCGCAGGACCTGAAGCACGTGACTGCTAGAGGCGTGGCCTAAACTCCACAGAGCTAGGAGCTGCAAGACAATTCCTAGCAGAGTAACTGCGAGACAAAGTTATCAAGGGGCATAGACAGTGAGAATAGTCAGGACGTAGCCAATGAGTCACACACAGAGATAGCTGCAAGGTACCAGAGGGGCGAGCAGAGAGTGGTCAGGTCACAGGCAATGAGTCAAACACAGATAGCTGCAAGGTACAAGAGGGGCGAGCAGAGAGTGGTCAGGTCACAGGCAATGAGTCATACACAGATAATAACGCAGTACAAAAACAACAGGCAAACTCACAACGGGAAACAGAATCGGGTCAGAACCATATAAACAAGCTATAGCAACAAACAGGCACACGGGGTCAGCACACTAGGCCAAAGGCAAAAGTATAACTGGCAGGGATTGAAGCTACCCAGGGGTTTATGAAGCTCTCCCAGAACCAGAAAGAGACCACAATCATTAACCCCAAGTGTGCAGGTCAAAACCTGCACAGAGCTCCAGACATTAACCCCCGGTGTGCAGCTCAAAAACCTGCACTGGGATCATGACAACCCCACCTCCAGGCAGAAACTTATAGGGAAGCTCTCCTAAAACCAGGTATTAGAGCTCCCCCTTCTGGCCTGGAGTCACGAAAAGTGTTGGATGCTGGTATTACCTGGTAAGGGGACCCCTCCTTGCTTCCAGGCATGACATCACCCCCTGTGAGGGAGGCAATGCCACTGTGGCAACCGCACTCCTGGGGTGCCACACAATTTCTCCTGTTACCCTTGTAAAAATGCAAAATTTTAGGCTCATTTATACATTTTTGTTGCAAAAAATGTGATATAAAACACAGGAAGCAGCAGCAATATCTCTGTCTCTCGCTGCCTCTCTGCTTATCTCTCATCCTACATAGATTTCAATAGACAGATTCTTATTTTGAGATGGATTTTAGCAGTTTTTCCAGTGAATAATTTGAGAAGTTGAGGATAAATGGATAAGTGTCTCATAACTGTGGAAAGAAACAACTTTCTCTAACATACGTTTACTTAAACTATTGATTTCTGTAGTTTATAGTAACAGCAGTGGCCATTTTGTGCATTTTATGGCTTGTTGTAATTCTCTACAAAAACCCGAAATATCATCAGGTAAAATTAAATTATTAATTCTTCTTTCTGGAGATAAATTTGCCATTATTTGATAATTATTATAATTTATGGCTTCTCCACAACTCGGGGCTATTTCAGAATTAGGATTGTCACTTGTCGATGCTTTGAAATAATTCTCAGAACCTTATTATAAAGGCTCCACATCGCTGACAGCCCTCTCACCGGGAGAAGCTGCCTTGTCATGGTCAGACGTCCCTTTTAAATGGTGCCAGCTCCCTGCCAAGACCCTCCGCTTGTCTCCTGCTTGCTCCGAGCCACTGTGCCCATCTTACTAGCCTCTGTGCTCCTCTATAAGCCGAAGATGCTTCTCTTACTTTGCCTATTCCTGCAGCTTTTCCCGGTGGCTTCTTCTCCTGAGGCTTGTGAGCTGAGAGGATACGATATGGACCGTTATTACAGGGAAGGAGACCTGATGATCGGAGGGATAATACAAGTCAATACTTTATATATACCAAGTAAACTGACATTTACTGCAAGACCAAAAGCTCTGAAATGCGGTCGGTAAGTGGCCCCCTAATCGCTGTCCCACCACCTCTGTAGACCTGCCCTTATATCATCAGCACATTATCACAGACTGGACCATTATTCCTGTAGTAACTTTTCATCTCTGTGACTTTCAGACCGTCTCTACGATTTTATCGGTATCTTATGATTTTCTTCCTCACATTTGAAGAGATTAATAAGAATCTGCAATTTCCTGCCAATATTTCCTTGGGTTACAGAATATTTGACTCTTGTGCCAATGTTCATAGGTCGGTCTGCAGCGTGCTCCGTATATTATCAGGTAAAAAGCAAATTATCCCAAACTACAGCTGCTGGAACAGGACTCACGTGGTGGGATTCATCGGAGACTTGACCACCACCTCCTCATACGCGGTAGCCCAGCTGGCCGGGATATACAGGTACCCGCAGGTACAAAACTATTCTTATATGTGCATCGTAGATAATTAGACAAGATGTAAAGTAAAAGGGACTTTAAACTTTTATGAGGGCCCCAAAGCAAAATAGATGTTTTATAGCACTGGTATCAGATGTGGCAAAAGGAATATTTGAGACTAATATGCTCCAAGGCACCACTACACTAGAAGGCACTCAATCCGTACTGGTGTGTTGGGTCTTTTACATTTAATACTCACCAATTGTGACATAAAAGCTGACACTACAGAAGAGAGGTCCCTATCCATAAGAGCAGAAGAGCTTACACTCTACAGGAGACAGGACCCTGCACATAAGAGCTGACACTCTACAGGAGACAGGACCCTGCACATAAGAGCTGACACTCTACAGGAGAGAGGACACTGCACATAAGAGCTGACACTCTACAGGAGAGAGGACCCTGCACATAGGAGCTGACACTCTACAGGAGAGAGGACACTGCACATAAGAGCTGACACTCTACAGGAGACAGGACACTGCACATAAGAGCTGACACTCTACAGGAGACAGAGGACCCTGCACATAAGAACTGACACTCTATAGGAGAGAGGATCCTGCATGTAAGAGCTGACACTCTACAGAAGATAGGATCCTGCACATAAGAGCTGACACTCTACAGGAGAGAGGACACTGCACATAAGAGCTGACACTCTACAGGAGACAGGACACTGCACATAAGAGCTGACACTCTACAGGAGACAGAGGACCCTGCACATAAGAGCTGACACTCTACAGGAGAGAGGATCCTGCATGTAAGAGCTGACACTCTACAGAAGATAGGATCCTGCACATAAGAGCTGACACTCTACAGGAGAGAGGACACTGCACATAAGAGCTGACACTCTACAGGAGAGGACCCTGCACATAAGATCTGACATGCTACAGGATAGAGGACACTGCACATAAGAGCTGACACTCTACAGGAGAGAGAGGGGCCTGCACATAAGAGCTGACACTCTACAGGAGAGAGAGGACCCTGCACATAAGAGCTGATACTCTAAAGGAGAGAGGACCCTGCACATAAGAGCTGACACTCTACAGGAGAGAGGACACTGCACATAAGAGCTGACAATCTACAGGAGAGAGAGGGCCTTGCACATAAGAGCTGACACTCAACAGGAGAGAGGACACTGCACATAAGAGCTGACACTCTACAGGAGAGAGAGGGCCCTGCACATAAGAGCTGACACTCTACAGGAGAGAGGACCCTGCACATAAGAGCTGACACTCTACAGGAGAGAGAGGACCCTGCACATAAGAGCTGACACTCTACAGGAGAGAGGACCCTGCACATAAGAGCTGACACTCTACAGGAGAGAGGACCCTGCACATAAGAGCTGACACTCTACAGGAGAGAGGACCCTGCACATAAGAGCTGACACTCTACAGGAGAGAGGACCCTGCACATAAGAGCTGACACTCTACAGGAGAGAGGACCCTGCACATAAGAGCTGACACTCTACAGGAGAGAGAGGACCCTGCACATAAGAGCTGACACTCTACAGGAGAGAGGACCCTGCACATAAGAGCTGACACTCTACAGGAGAGAGAGGACCCTGCACATAAGAGCTGACACTCTACAGGAGAGAGGACCCTGCACATAAGAGCTGACACTCTACAGGAGAGAGGACCCTGCACATAAGAGCTGACACTCTACAGGAGAGAGGACCCTGCACATAAGAGCTGACACTCTACAGGAGAGAGGACCCTGCACATAAGAGCTGACACTCTACAGGAGAGAGGACCCTGCACATAAGAGCTGACACTCTACAGGAGAGAGGATCCTGCACATAAGAGCTGACACTCTACAGGAGAGAGAGGACCCTGCACATAAGATCTGACACTCTACAGTACAGAGGACCCTGCACATAAGAGCTGACACTTGTAGGGAAGGTGAGCTGACGGACGGACTAGTCAGAGTGAAGAAGGAAAGGTTTGCACAGTGTAGGTAGGTGTCAGTTATTACAGTGGGGAAACAGCTAGGAAAGTGTAGTGGACGTGCAGTACCTTGGGTTGACCATTAGATGGCAGGTAGGAGTGTGAACAAAGGACTTGACAACAGCTTAGCGCTTTGGAAACCGTTGGTCATGGGGGGCGGGGTTACAGTGACAGGGGACCGGGAGAGCTATAAATACTGAGGGAGGGTTCCAGAAGGTTCCAGTCCTCAGGGGGAGCTCCAGTGACAGGAGGACTGCGACAGTCTGTGCGCTGTGAGGAGAATCCAGACCAGGGGGACTGAGGAGAGAGAACGTCAGGGGGGTGGTCCTGACAGGAAGGACCGCAAAAAGGACGAGACAGAGGCGAAACATACCGTGTGGATGAAGACGTCTGACCAGTAAAATTACTGTTGGTGTACGGGCCTAAGGCGGCCACAATGATGGACATGTCAGCAGCGTCATCAAGTTAAGTGGGGACGGTACGTGCATGTACGTCCCTGGTGCTAAGGTACGGTGTGTAAAGCGGGTCTAGAAACGGAGGCTCAGGAAAGTGAAGTGTGAAGTGAAGTGCGGTGTACTTCAGAGGCCGTCAGGCGGACGGCAAGCGAATAAACCTGGACCTGTTGTACCCGAATGTTGCCTCCAATTGTCTCTGTACGTCTCTGCGTGGTATAACGAGGGATCACTGTGACGAACAGCCCACAGCCGTTCGTCCACTTACGGAGGCGACTAACGGGGGTCCCGCTGCCACCAAAACGCGACGGACAGCGGACCCTGTGTCACCACTATGTCACAGTCCCACCACTGACACGGGTGTATCAGCGGATGGAGGGACGAGACACACTGCCGGCACACGGCTATCACAGGCACCGTTGGGGCTTATCTTAGTTATCCCACCACTGGCACCATGTGACCAAAAATATCCAGCAAGCTAATCTCGCTCTACAATTTGCCGCAGGGGGGGGTTTAATTTGGATGCCCCACCACTGCTATCAATCTTCCAAGTACTGCGGGGATTTATGTATATCCCACTTTCTCAGTTCCACTTTGGAACTCGCAGCTCTCCGGCGCCCCCCTTACCCTCAGGTCAGTCAGGGAACTGCACCTAGGATAATTGGTCGCCGGACGGGCTGCCTGTTGTGAACCGGCAATCAGGCTTCTGCAGTAAGGGAATTATTAATGCTGTGGCCGCAGCCCCTCATTCAGCAATATAAGACCCTTCTAGACTGCCAGCAAGCCGCAATAGCCGTACACAATGCGCTGCCACCAGTCACGGTTACTTAATTCACAGTGTTAAATTAAGAGGGTCCGTGGCAAACCCCTTGAATTAGTAGCGATTATCTATCAAAGGCGTATAGTTCGATTCTTAGAGCATGGAGACAGATATAAATTATTATTTCATTTATTTTCCGAAAGAGGACAGTGATCACAGATAAAAGTTGCTATAAAATTCAGACCTAAAATATGTACAGTACAGGTATAAAATAAAAGTGGAGAAAACAAAGAGATTACACTCACAGTTCCATATTGTTGTTAGGCATCCCATGTGGTTTTAAGGGGGGTGGAGGCGGAGCTGCGCATCTCCACTCATCTGAGTTCTTGTCAGCACGGACTCTGCAGCTGTTCTGAGCTGGTTCTGCCAGGGAATGCCTTATAGACTTTCCTATGTGACATCACAGAGAGGTGCATTCTGGGTTGATCCCACCTCTCTTATCCAAGTTATGTTTTTGCTACAAAACTTAGATTAGCTATAACTTTATGGGAGAAGCTGGTATGGACTCATCAGTGGTATCATGTTTCCCAGCGTAATGAGCCTATCAAGAAAACATCAAACATCTATGCGATATGACCGTCCATTTGGGCGGAAATCCTATCTCAGGTTCTGGACAGGGTAGAACTTCGAAAGATACGCGGTATCAAAGCTGGGACCGCTCAGGTTACAAAAATATGATTTCCATATCTCTACTTGGTACGGTTTTCGCAGGGCAGGCTCTTAAAGGGTTACCTCTAACCTTTATTTCAAACAAAGAGTTTTCCTTTCCCGCACTTTTTTTCCCTCTTTCAGCTGAGGCTGAGAGAAGCCAAATGGGGTGACAGGAAATTGGTTTATGGCACTCGGGGGAAGGGAAGCTGCTGTAGTGTGCAATGTAACTGAGACACTGGCAGGCAGCTTCTCAAAGAAAATGGAGGGTTTGTTAGCACATTGCAACAGAAAACATATCTTGCAGACATTGTACATCACACCTCCCCCCTTAAGAGGGCGCTAAGGAGGCATTACCTCTCGGTAATCGGCCATGCGCACCTCAGCGGGTTCGCCCTGGCGGGACAACCCATCGGCATCGCCGTTTTCACTGCCCTTCCTGTGTTTTACAGTAAAATCGTACTGTTGAAGGGCAAGGCTCCAGCGGAGCAATCTTCCATTGGTTCCGGACACTGTGTGCAACCAGCTCAGAGGGTTGTGGTCAGTTACCACCGTGAAGGCACGCCCGTACAGGTAGGGCTGCAAACGCTGCAGTGCCCACACCATGGCCAGACACTCCTTCTCGATGGTCGAGTATGCCACTTCCCTCGGCAAAAGTTTCCGGCTCAGGTACAACACGGGGTGCTCTTGGTCCCCCGAGTCGACCTGGCTAAGCACAGCACCGAGGCCAAACTCGCTGGCGTCGGTCTGTACCAGAAACGGGCGACTGCTATCGACTGCTCTCAACACTGGAGAGTTGCACAGGGCTGCTTTCAAAGCTTGGAAAGCCGCCTCACAGTCATCTGTCCAGTTGACTGTTTGGGGTAGCCTCTGCTTGGTGAGGTCAGTCAAGGGTTTGGCAAGGGCGCTATAGTCCTGTACGAACCGACTATAGTACCCTGCAGTGCCCAAGAAGGACTTCACCTGTTTCTTGGTCCTGGGGGTGGGCCAGGACACGATTGCGTCCACTTTTTCTGGCTCCGGACTCATGGAACCCCCGCCTACCCGGTGCCCCAGGTAGTGGACCTTGCGCATGCCTATCTGGCACTTCCCCGGCTTGATGGTCAGGCCTGCCTGGTGAAGATGCTTGAGCACCTCCTGGAGGTGCTGAAGGTGTTCCTCCCTGGTGGAACTGAAGACGGCAATATTGTCTAAGTACGCCACCGCGTACTCCTTCAGTCCCCGAAGCAGGTGGTTGACCATCCGCTGGAAAGTGGCAGGGGCATTCTTCATGCTGAAGGGCATGACCGTGGACTCGTACAGTCCAAAGGGGGTGATAAAGGCGGATTTCTCCTGCGCCTCAGGGCTCAGGGGAATCTGCCAGTATCCCCGACTCAAATCCATGATGGATATGTAGTTGGCGTTTGTCAACCGCTCGAGCAGATCCTCGATGCGCGGCATCGGGTGGGCATCAGAGGTTGTGATGGCGTTGAGCCCCCTGTAGTCCACGCAGAACCTGGTGGTTCGATCCTTTTTAGGCACGAGGACTACAGGTGAAGCCCACGCGCTTTTTGACCATCGAATCACCCCCAGCCTTAACATCTCATCGATCTCTTGGCGCATGACTTGTTGCACCGTTTCAGAGATCCGATAAGGTGTTTGCCGTAATGGGGCGTGATTCCCGGTGTCCACCTCATGAACCGCTAACTCCGTCCTCCCAGGACGGTTGGTGAACACGGGCCAGAAGAGTTCCAGGGTGGCCATCAACTGCAACCGCTGGGACACGGTGAGCGAACCACTTATCTCCATGTCCTCAATGGACCCATTGGCCTTGGCCTGGGCCAGCATGTCCAGGAGAGGATCTTCCTCCCCATCCTCTGGCAGATTGCAGACCGGTAGGACGCAAGCTTCACGTTCGTAGTGCGCCTTCAGCATGTTGACGTGAAAGGCCTTGCGCCTACCCCGAGCATGGTCAAGCGTGACCACGTAGGTGACCGGGTTGAGCTGTTGGTGGACGACGTATGGGCCTTCCCAGGCTGCCTGAAGCTTATCCGTTGGTACAGGGACCAGCGCCCACACCTTTTGACCCACCTGGTAGGTCCGCTCCCAGGCGTTCTGGTCGTACCAGCACTTCTGGTCAGCCTGAGCCTGCGTCATGTTGTCATGCACCAACTGCGTCAAGGTCTGCATCTTGTCACGGAAGCGCATGACATAATCCACGATGGACACTTCTGTGGGGTTTGGCTCATCTTCCCAGGATTCTCTTATCAACCCAAGGGGTCCCCGGACTCGCCTGCCATACAGGAGCTCGAAGGGGGAAAACCCGGTCGAGGCCTGCGGAACTTCTCTGTAAGCGAACAGCAGGTGTGGGAGGTACCGCTCCCAGTCGCGCCCTTGGGTCTCAACCAGTATGCGGAGCATCTGTTTGAGGGTACCGTTGAAGCGTTCACACAAACCATTAGTCTGTGGGTGATACGGACTCGATACCAGGTGTGTCACCTGCATTTTCTCACAGAGAGCCTCCATTAGGCGAGACATGAATTGGGGCCCTTGATCGGTAAGCATCTCCCTGGGAAATCCTACCCTTGAAAAGATGGTCACCAGAGCGTCAGCCACCTTATCTGCCCTGGTTGAAGACAGAGCTACTGCCTCTGGGTACCGGGTAGCGTAGTCTACCACGGTGAGAATGTATCGCTTTCCGGAGCTGCTGGGGACGGCCAGCGGGCCTACGATGTCCACCGTGATTCTCTGGAAAGGCTCCTCTATCACCGGCAAAGCAATAAGGGGAGCCTTAAGAGCAGGCCCCGCCTTACCCACTTTTTGACAGGTGGCACAGGAGCGGCAGTAGTGTGTTACATCTGTCCCCATCTTGGGCCAATAGAAGTGTTGAGACAGCCGTGCCTTTGTTTTGCCGATCCCCAAGTGTCCAGCGAGTGGAATCTCATGGGCAATCCGCAACAACTCAGTTCTGAACTGATAGGGGACGACCAACTGTCTTTCCCTCAACCACTCCTTTTTAGGATCTCTGGGTACTGTCTCCCGGTACAACCTTCCTCGTTCCCATAACACCCTCTCCTTATCAGACTTGGAGGTGGGCGTCTTGGCGAGACCTCTCAATTTCTCCAGGCTGGCATCTGAGAGCAGAGCAGCCTGGAACTCCATGCTGGAGGCTGCCAGAAGTGACGTCAGGGTACCTCCTTTACTGGGACCCTCTGGAACCGGCTCTGGGTTCACCTCTGGTTCAGTCTCTCCTGTAGCAGCAGAGGGTCCAGAAGACAGTGCGTTACCTGCGATCTGGGCACTCTGACTGCGTGTGACAGCTGCTATGTATGCTGTCTCCCTGGGGATTTCTACAGACCCACCAGTCGGTGCTGGCTTGGGCTCTACCTCCCCATCCACCCCCAACACTTCAGGAGCAGTGCTACTTATGGGCCAGTTACCTTCCTCGGTGGCACTGGTCAGCTGCATGGCATTACCTTCCTCATGGTCCCCATGCACCTCCCCATTTCCTTGAGCACCGTTGCTTACTCCTGCCAGGGGTTCCTCAGCCGTCTCACTCCGCAGAGTGACGGGGCTGAGCACTTCGGTACCTGTGGACACATCTACCGCTTCAAAGAAAGGGTTAACGGGTTCAGTCGGCACAGATACATCAACATCATCATCATCCTTCCTAGGAGAAGAATGGTTATCAGTTTGCTTTGGTACATTCACATTAGCATCAGCATCATACCTGGGGAAGGAATGGTTGTTAGTTGCATCATTACTCATCAAGGCATTAGCAGGTAACACATTCAGTTTCCCCTCAACAAACTCTTCATCATCAGGGTTAACGTTACCCTTATTATCAGTTTGGGGAAGGGTGTCAGGGACGTAGTATGCAACCATCCGCCCCAAGTCAGTCCCCAATAAAACATCAGTGGGCAGGTTTTCAGACACTCCCACCTCCCTCAACCCGCTCCCGGCACCCCAGTCAAGAAAAACTCGTGCCACTGGCAAGGGACAACGGGTGCCTCCAATCCCGGTGACAGTCAGGGTTTTCCCCACAAACTCTTCAGGGGCCGCCAGTCCAGGACGGATGAGGGTTCGTTCAGCCCTGGTGTCCTTGAGGCCTGTAGCAAGACGGGCCCCCACCTGAACAGGTTGAACGTTGTCGTCAGCCCTCCCAACCACACCTCCCACCAAAAGAACAGAGGCGTTGGGCCCGGGGGCCTTGGCTGGGGGGTTCTTCGGCCTATTCGGACAGGCCTAAAATAAGTGACCAGGCCGCTGGCAGTGGTGACACACGCGACTGTCAGTAGCCGGCCTGTTGTTGGCAACAGGGACAGGGCCTCCGGAGGGACGGCTAGCTGGGGCATTGGGGTTGGTTGCTGGCTTACCCCCTTTCCAGCTGGTGGCGACTGGCCTCCGCGTCTCGGGCTTCCGGTTGGCCTCGTAGTTGTCGGCGATCTGCGCCGCTTTGTCCGCGTTCGTTGGTTCGCGGTCCAGGATGAACTGTCGGACCTCAGCTGGGCAGAGATGCAGGAACTGGTCTTTGATCATCAGGTCCCGTAGCTGCTCAAAGGTTTCAACGGACAGTCCATGGATCCACTGGTCAAAGTGGGTCCTGAGTCCTTGCACCACATCACTGTAGCTATCGTGTGGGCCACGTTGGAGGTGCCGGAACTTCTTTCGGTATACCTCAGGTGTCAGCCGGTATTTGGCGATCAGCGCCTGCTTTATGGCGTCATAGTCGTCATCGGCTTCTGGCAGAAGAGAAGCAAATGCCTCCAGGGCTTTGCCTTTTAGCCCTGGGGTCAAGTACCTTGCCCATTGGTCTCTAGGCAGCTGGTACTGTCTGCAGGCTTTCTCAAAGGCTCGCAGAAACGTGTCCAAGTCCCCATCCTTCTCCATCACGGGAAAATGCTCTGGCCGGGGTTTAGGAGTCTGGACGCTGCTGGGCTCACTGGTTCGGGCTGTGGGGGCATTCCCACCCCGCTGGAGTACCTCCAGTTCATGGGCCCTCTGCGCCTGGCGCTCGGCTCTCTCAGCCTCTCTTTGGCGCTCAGCTCTCTCCTGAGCTTGCTGGATCAGCTGCAGACGTCCAACATGGTCTTCGGCAGGGAGTTGCTGTAGAGCCAATTGCAGATAGGGGTCCAGGACTTCCCGGCTGGCGGTCTGCACCATCTGGACCCCTGCAGCTGCACCATCGGCACGGGTGCTGCCTTCTGCGCCCTGGCTCTCTTCCCATTGCACTAGAGCCGTGACCAACTGGGCTTTGGTCTTGTCGGCGACATCAATCTGCTTTGACGTGCACAGGGACCTCAGGATGTCCTTATTAAGCTGCTTATAATAAGATTCTCGCCACGTAGCCATGGTTGCCAAATAAAAGATAGAAAAGAAAAATGAAGAAATGGGAGGGAATACTTGTACGTACACACAAATGTCTCAGAACTAGTAACCACTGAGTCTGTTCTCCAAAACCTATGATGCAGGATTCCCGCAGGAACCGTGCAGGTTTTTAGTGAGAGGAATGATTGCTCAAACCAAATCACTAATGCTCTAGGATTATCCCACCGCTCTGCCACCAATATGTGACGAACAGCCCACAGCCGTTCGTCCACTTACGGAGGCGACTAACGGGGGTCCCGCTGCCACCAAAACGCGACGGACAGCGGACCCTGTGTCACCACTATGTCACAGTCCCACCACTGACACGGGTGTATCAGCGGACGGAGGGACGAGACACACTGCCGGCACACGGCTATCACAGGCACCGTTGGGGCTTATCTTAGTTATCCCACCACTGGCACCATGTGACCAAAAATATCCAGCAAGCTAATCTCGCTCTACAATTTGCCGCAGGGGGGGTTTAATTTGGATGCCCCACCACTGCTATCAATCTTCCAAGTACTGCGGGGATTTATGTATATCCCACTTTCTCAGTTCCACTTTGGAACTCGCAGCTCTCCGGCGCCCCCCTTACCCTCAGGTCAGTCATGGAACTGCACCTAGGATAATTGGTCGCCGGACGGGCTGCCTGTTGTGAACCGGCAATCAGGCTTCTGCAGTAAGGGAATTATTAATGCTGTGGCCGCAGCCCCTCATTCAGCAATATAAGACCCTTCTAGACTGCCAGCAAGCCGCAATAGCCATACACAACGCGCTGCCACCAGTCACGGTTACTTAATTCACAGTGTTAAATTAAGAGGGTCCGTGGCAAACCCCTTGAATTAGTAGCGATTATCTATCAAAGGCGTATAGTTCGATTCTTAGAGCATGGAGACAGATCTAAATTATTATTTCATTTATTTTCCGAAAGAGGACAGTGATCACAGATAAAAGTTGCTATAAAATTCAGACCTAAAATATGTACAGTACAGGTATAAAATAAAAGTGGAGAAAACAAAGAGATTACACTCACAGTTCCATATTGTTGTTAGGCATGCCATGTGGTTTTAAGGGGGGTGGAGGCGAAGCTGCGCGTCTCCACTCATCTGAGTTCTTGTCAGCACGGACTCTGCAGCTGTTCTGAGCTGGTTCTGCCAGGGAATGCCTTATAGACTTTCCTATGTGACATCACAGAGAGGTGCATTCTGGGTTGATCCCACCTCTCTTATCCAAGTTATGTTTTTGCTACAAAACTTAGATTAGCTATAACTTTATGGGAGAAGCTGGTATGGACTCATCAGTGGTATCATGTTTCCCAGCGTAATGAGCCTATCAAGAAAACATCAAACATCTATGCGATATGACCGTCCATTTGGGCGGAAATCCTATCTCAGGTGCTGGACAGGGTAGAACTTCGAAAGATACGCGGTATTGAAGCTGGGACCGCTCAGGTTACAAAAATATGATTTCCATATCTCTACTTGGTACGGTTTTCGCAGGGCAGGCTCTTAAAGGGTTACCTCTAACCTTTATTTCAAACAAAGAGTTTTCCTTTCCCGCACTTTTTTTCCCTCTTTCAGCTGAGGCTGAGAGAAGCCAAATGGGGTGACAGGAAATTGGTTTATGGCACTCGGGGGAAGGGAAGCTGCTGTAGTGTGCAATGTAACTGAGACACTGGCAGGCAGCTTCTCAAAGAAAATGGAGGGTTTGTTAGCACATTGCAACAGAAAACATATCTTGCAGACATTGTACATCACAATCACCCCCCTAGTCCGGCCCACCAACTCTACAGGAGAGATGACACTGCACATAAGAGCTGACACTCTACAGGAGAGAGGACCCTGGCCATAAGAGCTGACACTCTGCAGGAGAGAGAGGACCCTGCACATAAGAGCTGACACTCTACAGGAGAGAGGACACTGCACATAAGAGCTGACACTCTACGAGAGAGAGAGGACCCTGCACATAAGAGCTGACACTCTACAGGAGAGAGGACACAGAACATAAGAGCTGACACTCTACAGGAGAGAGGACCCTGCACATAAGAGCTGACACTCCACAGGAGAGAGAGGACCCTGCACATAAGAGCTGACACTGTACAGAAGAGGGGACCCTGCACATAAGAGCTGACACTCTACAGGAGAGAGCACCATGCACACAAGAGCTGACACTCTACAGGAGAGAGGATCCTGCATATAAGACCTGACACTCTACAGAAGAGAGGACCCTGCACATAAGAGCTGACACTCTACAGAAGAGAGGACACAGCACATAAGAGCTGACACTCTACAGAAGAGAGGACACAGCACATAAGAGCTGACACTCTACAGAAGAGAGGACACAGCACACAAGAGCTGACACTCTACAGAAGAGAGGACACAGCACACAAGAGCTGACACTCTACAGAAGAGAGGACACAGCACATAAGAGCTGACACTCTACAGAAGAGAGGACACAGCACACAAGAGCTGACACTCTACAGAAGAGAGGACACAGCACACAAGAGCTGACACTCTACAGAAGAGAGGACACAGCACATAAGAGCTGACACTCTACAGAAGAGAGGACACAGCACACAAGAGCTGACACTCTACAGAAGAGAGGACCCTGCACATAAGAGCTGACACTCTACAGAAGAGAGGATCCTGCACATAAGAGCTGACACTCTACAGGAGAGAGGACCCTGCACATAAGAGCTGACACTCTACAGAAGAGAGGACACAGCACATAAGAGCTGACACTCTACAGAAGAGAGGACACAGCACACAAGAGCTGACACTCTACAGAAGAGAGGACACAGCACATAAGAGCTGACACTCTACAGAAGAGAGGACACAGCACACAAGAGCTGACACTCTACAGAAGAGAGGACCCTGCACATAAGAGCTGACATTCTACAGGAGTGGGGACCCTGCACATAAGAGCTGACTCTCTACAGGAGAGAAGACCCTGCACATAAGAGCTGACATTCTACAGGAGTGGGGACCCTGCACATAAGAGCTGAGACTCTACAGGAGAGGGGACCCTGCACATAAGAGCAGACACTCTACAGGAGAGAGGACCCTGCACATAAGAGCTGACACTCTACAGGAGAGGGGACCCTGAGCATAAGAGCTTACACTCTACAGGAGACAGGAGGCTGCACATAAGAGCTGACTCTCTACAGGAGATAAGACCCTGCACGTAAGAGCTGACATTCTACAGGAGTGGGGACCCTGCACATAAGAGCTGACTCTCTACAGGAGAGAAGACCCTGCACATAAGAGCTGACATTCTACAGGAGTGGGGACCCTGCACATAAGAGCTGAGACTCTACAGGAGAGGGGACCCTGCACATAAGAGCTGACACTCTACAGGAGAGGGGACCCTGAGCATAAGAGCTTACACTCTACAGGAGACAGGAGGCTGCACATAAGAGCTGACTCTCTACAGGAGAGAAGACCCTGCACGTAAGAGCAGACATTCTACAGGAGTGGGGACCCTGCACATAAGAGCTGAGACTCTACAGGAGAGGGGACCCTGCACATAAGAGCTGACTGTGATGTACAATGTCTGCAAGATATGTTTTCTGTTGCACTGTGCTAAAAAATCCTCCATTTTGTAAGAAGCTGCCTGCCAGTGTCTCAGTTACATTGCACCCTGCAGCAGCTTCCCTTCCCCCCCAGGTGATTATAAATCAACTTCCTGCCACACCATTTGGCTTCTCTCAGCCTCAGCTGAAAGAGAAAAAAGTGCGGGAAATAAACTCTTTGTTTGAAATCAGGAATCAGAAGTAAACCTTTAAGAGCCTGACCTGCGAAAACCATATACCCTAGAGATATAAAAATCATATTTTTGTAATCCGGGCGGTCACAGCGTCGCTGCCGTGGTTCTTGTGAAGCCTAATCCTTTCAGAACCTGAGATATGTGTTCCAGCTAAACGGTGTATCAGAACTACTGCATATTTGGTCTTGAATTATTGTACTCAACAAATCACAGCCAATGATGCCCTATATGTGTCTGTGCGGGCTGCCCCCATGGAGTTATGATTAGTATAAGTTTTCTAGTGTAATTCTAAATCCAAAAGGGAGAGGTGGGATTAACCCAGCATGCATCTCTCCGTGATGTCACATAGCAAGTCTATAAAGCATTTCCTGGACAAAACCAGAGCAGAACAGCTGCAGAGTCCGTGCTGACAAGAACTCAGATGAGTGGAGAAGTGCAGCTCCGCCTCCACCCCCCCTTAAAACCACATGGGATGCCTAACAACAATATGGAACTGTGAGTGTAATCTCTTTGTTTTCTCCACTTTTATTTTATACCTGTACTGTACATATTTTAGGTCTCAATTTTATAGCAACTTTTATCTGTAATCACTGTCCTCTTTCGGAAAATAAATGAAATAATTATTTAGATCTGTCTCCATGCTCTAAGAATCGAACTATACGCCTTTGATAGATAATCGCTACTAATTCAAGGGGTTTGCCATGGACCCTCTTAATTTAACACTGTGAATTAAGTAACCGTGGCTGGTGGCAGCGCGTTGTGCACGGCTATTGCGGCTTGCTGGCAGTCCAGAAGGGTCTTATATTGCTGAATAAGGGTCTGCGGCCACAGCATTGATAATTCCCTTACTGCAGAAGCCTAATTGCCGGTTCACAACAGGCAGCCCGTCCGGCAACCAATTATCCTACGTGCAGTTCCCTGACTGACCTGAGGGTAAGGGGGGGCGACGGAGAGCTGCGAGTTCCAAAGTGGAACTGAGAAAGTGGGATATACATAAATCCCCGCAGTACTTGGAAGGTTGATAGCAGTGGTGGGGCATCCAAAATAAAACCCCCCTGCGGCAAATTGTAGAGCGAGATTAGCTTGCTGGATATTTTTGGTCACATGGTGCCAGTGGTGGGATAACTAAGATAAGCCCCAACGGTGCCTGTGATAGCCGTGTGCCGGCAGTGTGTCTCGTCCCTCCTTCTGCTGATACACCCGTGTCAGTGGTGGGACTGTGACATAGTGGTGACACAGGGTCCGCTGTCCGTCGCATATTGGTGGCAGCGGGACCCCCCGTTAGACCTCCGTAAGTGGACGAACGGCCGTGGGCTGTTCGTCACACTGACACTCTACAGGAGAGAGGACCCTGCACATAAGAGCTGACACTCTACAAGAAAGAGGACACTGCACATAAGAGCTGACACTCTACAGGTGAGATAGGACCCTGCACATAAGAGCTGACACTCTACAGGAGAGAGGACACTGCACATAAGAGCTGACACTCTACAGGAGAGAGGATCCTGCACAAAAGAACTGACACTCTATAGGAGAGAGGACACTGCACATAAGAGCTGACACTCTAGAGGAGAGAGGACACAGCACATAAGAGCTGACACTCTACAGTAGAGAGGACCCTGCACATAAGAGCTGACATTCTACAGGAGAGGGGACCCTGCGCATAAGAGCTGACACTCCACAGGAGAGAGGACCCTGCACATAAGAGCTGACACACCACAGGAGAGAGGACCCTGCACAAAAGAACTGACACTCTACAGAAGAGAGGATCCTGCACAAAAGAACTGACACTCTACAGGAGAGAGGACACTGCACATAAGAGCTGACACTCTACAGGAGAGAGGACCCTGCACAAAAGAACTGACACTCTACAGGAGAGAGGATCCTGCACAAAAGAACTGACACTCTACAGGAGAGAGGACACTGCACATAAGAGCTGACACTCTACAGGAGACAGGATACTGCACATAAGAGCTGACACTCTACAGGAGAGAGGATCCTGCACAAAAGAGCTGACACTCTACAGGAGAGAGGACACTGCACATAATAGCTGACACTGCACAGGAGAGAGGATCCTGCACAAAAGAGCTGACACTCTACAGGAGAGAGGACACTGCACATAAGAGCTGACACTCTAGAGTTGAGAGGACACAACACATAAGAGCTGACACTCTACAGGAGAGAGGATCCTGCACGTAAGAGCTTACACTCAACAGGAGAGAGGATCCTGCACATAAGAGCTGACACTCTACAGGAGACAGGATACTGCACATAAGAGCTGACACTCTACAGGAGAGAGGATCCTGCACAAAAGAGCTGACACAGCACATAAGAGCTCACACTCTACAGGAGAGGGGACCCTGCACAAAAGAGCTGACACTCTACAGGAGAGAGGACCCTGCACAAAAGAGCTGACACTCTACACTAGAGAGAGAGAACCTTGCACATAAGAGCTGACACTCTACAGGAGAGGGGACCCTGCACATAAGAGCTGACACTCTACAGGAGAGAGGACCCTGCACAAAAGAGCTGACACTCTACAGGAGAGAGGACCCTGCACATAAGAGCTTACACTCTATAGGAGAGGGGACCCTGCACATAAGAGCTGACACTCTACAGGATAGAGGAGGCGGCACATAAGAGCTAGCACTCTACAGGAGAGAGGACACTGCACATAAAAGCTGACACTCTACACTAGAGAGAGGGGACCCTGCAAAAAAGACTTGACACTCTACAGGAGAAAGAGGACTCTGCAAAGAAGAGCTGACACTGTACAGGAGAGGGGACCCTGCACATAAGAGCCGACACTCTACAGGAGAGAGGACCCTGCACATAAGAGCCGACCCTCTACAGGAGAGAGGACCCTGCACATAAGAGCCGACACTCTACACTAGAAAGAGGGGACCTTGCACATAAGAGCTGACACTCTACAGGACAGAGGACCCTGCACAAAAGAGCTGACACTCTACAGGAGAGAGGACCTTGCAGATAAGAGCTGACACTCTACAAGAGAGAGGACCCTGCACATAGGAGCTGACACTCTACAGGAGAGGGGACCCTGCACACAAGAGCTGACACTCTACAGGAGAGGGGACCCTGCACATAAGAGCTGACACTCTACAGGAGAGGGGACCCTGCACATAAGAGCTGACACTCTACAGGAGAGGGGACCCTGCACATAAGAGCTGACACTCTACAGGAGAGGGGACCCTGCACATAAGAGCTGACACTCTACAGGAGATAGGATCCTGCACAAAAGAGCTGACACAGCACATAAGAGCTGACACTCTACAGGAGAGGGGACCCTGCACAAAAGAGCTGACACTCTACAGGAGAGAGGACCCTGCACAAAAGAGCTGACACTCTACACTAGAGAGAGAGGACCATGCACATAAGAGCTGACACTCTACAGGAGAGGGGACCCTGCACATAAGAGCTGACACTCTACAGGAGAGAGGACCCTGCACAAAAGAGCTGACACTCTACAGGAGAGAGTACCCTGCACATAAGAGCCGACACTCTACAGGAGAGAGGACCCTGCACATAAGAGCCGACACTCTACACTAGAAAGAGGGGACCTTGCACATAAGAGCTGACACTCTGCAGAACAGAGGACCCTGCACAAAAGAGCTGACACTCTACAGGAGAGAGGACCTTGCAGATAAGAGCTGACACTCTACAAGAGAGAGGACCCTGCACATAAGAGCTGACACTCTACAGGAGAGGGGACCCTGCACATAAGAGCTGACACTCTACAGGAGAGAGGAGGCTGCACATAAGAGCTGACACTCCACAGGAGATAGGACACTGCACATAAGAGCTGACACTCTACAGGAGAGAGGACACTGCACATAAGAGCTGACACTCTACAGGAGAGAGAGGACCCTGCACATAAGAGCTGACACTCTACAGGAGAGAGGACACTGCACATAAGAGCTAACACTCTACAGGAGAGAGGATCCTGCACATAAGAGCTGACACGCTAGAAGAGAGAGGACACTGCACATAAGAGCTGACACTCTACAGGAGAGCGGATCCTGCACAAAAGAGCTGACACTCTACAGGAGAGATTACACTGCACATAAGAGCTGACACTCTACAGGAGATAGGATCCTACACATAAGAGCTGACACTCTACAGGAGAGAGGACACTGCACATAAGAGCTGACACTCTACAGGAGTGATGACACTGCACATAAGATCTGACACTCTACAGGAGAGAGGACACTGCACATAAGAGCTGACACTCTACAGGAGAGAGGATCCTGCACACAAGAGCTGACACTCCACAGGAGAGAGGATCCTGCACAAAAGAGCTGACACTCTACAGCAGAGAGAGGACCCTGCACATAGGAGCTGACACTCTACAGGAGAGAGGAGGCTGCACATAAAAGCTTACACTCTACAGGAGAGAGGACCCTGCACATAAGAGCTGACACTCTACAGGAGAGAGGACACTGCACATAAGAGCTGACACTCTACAGGAGAGAGAGGACCCTGCACACAAGAGCTGACACTCTACAGGAGAGAGGAAACTGCACATAAGAGCTGACACTCTACAGGAGAGAGGATCCTGCACATAAGAGCTGACACTCTACAGGAGAGAGGATCCTGCACATAAGAGCTGACACTCTACAGGAGAGAGGACACTGCACATAAGAGCTGACACTCTACAGGAGAGAGGATGCTGCACAAAAGAGCTGACACTCTACAGGAGAGAGTGGACCCTGCACATAAGAGCTGACACTCTACAGGAGAGAGGCCACTGCACATAAGAGCTGACACTCTACAGGAGAGATGATCCTGCACGTAAGAGCTGACACTCTACAGGAGAGAGGACACTGCACATAAGAGCTGACACTCTACAGTAGAGAGGATCCTGCACAAAAGAACTGACACTCTACAGGAGAGAGGACTCTGCACATAAGAGCTGACACTCTACAGGAGAGAGGATCCTGCACGTAAGAGCTGACATTCTACAGGAGATAGAGGACCCTTCACATAAGAGCTGACACTCTACAGGAGAGAGGACTCTGCACATAAGAGCTGAAATGCTAGAGGAGAGAGGACACATCACATAAGAGCTGACACTGTACAAGAGAGAGGACCCTGCACAGAAGAGCTGATACTCTACAGGAGAAAGGACCCTGCACATAAGAGCTGACACTCTACAGTAGAGAGGACCCTGCACATAAGAGCTGACACTCTACAGGAGAGAGGACTCTGCACATAAATGCTGACACTCTACAGGAGAGAGGACTCTGCACATAAGAGCTGACACTCTACAGGAAAGAGGACCCTGCACATAAGAGCTGACACAATACAGGAGAGATGACACTGCACATAAGACCTGACACTCTATAGGAGAGAGGATCCTGCACTTAAGAGCTGACACTCTACAGGAGAGAGGACACAGAACATAAGAGCTGACACTCTACAGGAGAGAGGACCCTGCACATAAGAGCTGACACTCTACAGGAGAGACGATCCTGCACATAAGAGCTGACACTCTACAGGAGAGAGAGGACCCTGCACATAAGAGCTGACACTCTACAGGAGAGAGGACACTGCACATAAGAGCTGACACTCTACAGGAGAGAGGACACAGCACATAAGAGCTGACACTGTACAAGAGAGAGGACCCTGCACATAAGAGCTGACACTCTACAGGAGAGAGGGCACAGCACATAAGAGCTGACACTCTACAGGAGAATGGACACTGCACATAAGAGCTGACACTCTACAGGAGAGAGGACCCTGCACATAAGAGCTGACACTCTCCATGAGAGAGGACCCTGCACATAAGAGCTGACACTCTACAGGAGAGAGGACACAGCACATAAGAGCTGACACTCTACAGGAGAGGGGATCCTGCACGTAAGAGCTGACATTCTACAGGATAGAGGACCCTGCACATAAGAGCTGACACTCTACAGGAGAGAGGACACTGCACATAAGAGCTGACACTCTACAGGAGAGAGAATCCTGCATGTAAGAGCTGACACTCTACAGGAGAGAGGACACTGCACATAAGAGCTGACACTCTACAGGAGATAGGATCCTACACATAAGAGCTGACACTCTACAGGAGAGAGGACACTGCACATAAGAGCTGACACTCTACAGGAGAGAGGACACTGCACATAAGATCTGACACTCTACAGGAGAGCGGACACTGCACATAAGAGCTGACACTCTACAGGAGAGAGGACCCTGCACATAAGAGCTGACACTCTACAGAAGAGAGGACACTGCACATAAGAGCTGACACTCTACAGGAGAGAGGACCCTGCACATAAGAGCTGACACTCTACAGGAGAGAGGACACAGCACATAAGAGCTGACACTGTACAAGAGAGAGGACCCTGCACATAAGAGCTGACACTCTACAGGAGAAAGGACCCTGCACATAAGAGCTGACATTCTACAGTAGAGAGGACCCTGCACATAAGAGCTGACACTCTACAGGAGAGAGGACCCTGCACATAAGAGCTGACACTCTACAGGAGAGATGACACAGCACATAAGAGCTGACACTCTATAGGAGTGAGGACTCTGCACATAAGAGCTGACACTCTACAGGAGAGAGGACCCTGCACATAAGAGCTGACACAATATTGGAGAGATGGCACTGCACATAAGAGATGACACTCTATAGGAGAGGGGACCCTGCACATAAGAGCTGACACTCTACAGGAGAGAGGACACTGCACATAAGAGCTGACACTCTACAGGAGATAGGATCCTACACATAAGAGCTGACACTCTACAGGAGAGAGGACACTGCACATAAGAGCTGACACTCTACAGGAGAGATGACACTGCACATAAGATCTGACACTCTACAGGAGAGAGGACACTGCATATAAGAGCTGACACTCTACAGGAGAGAGGATCCTGCACACAAGAGCTGAGACTCCACAGGAGAGAGGATCCTGCACAAAAGAGCTGACACTCTACAGGATAGAGAGGACCCTGCACATAAGAGCTGACACTCTACAGGAGAGAGGACACTGCACATAGGAGCTGACACTCTACAGGAGAGAGGAGGCTGCACATAACAGCTTACACTCTACAGGAGAGAGGACCCTGCACATAAGAGCTGACACTCTACAGGAGAGAGGACACTGCACATAAGAGCTGACACTCTACAGGAGAGAGAGGACCCTGCACATAAGAGCTGACACTCTACAGGAGAGAGGAAACTGCACATAAGAGCTGACACTATACAGGAGAGAGGATCCTGCACATAAGAGCTGACACTCTACAGGAGAGACGATCCTGCACATAGGAGCTGACACTCTACAGGAGAGAGGACACTGCACATAAGAGCTGACACTCTACAGGAGAGAGGATCCTGCACAAAAGAGCTGACACTCTACAGGAGAGAGAGGACCCTGCACATAAGAGCTGACACTCTACAGGAGACAGGATACTGCACATAAGAGCTGACACTCTACAGGAGAGAGGATCCTGCACAAAAGAGCTGACACTCTACAGGAGAGAGGGCACAGCACATAAGAGCTGACACTCTACAGGAGAGAGGACCCTGCACATAAGAGCTGACACTCTACAGGAGAGACGATCCTGCACAAAAGAGCTGACACTCTACAGGAGAGAGAGGACCCTGCACATAAGAGCTGACACTCTACAGGAGAGAGGACACTGCACATAAGAGCTGACACTCTACAGGAGAGAGGACACAGCACATAAGAGCTGACACTGTACAAGAGAGAGGACCCTGCACATAAGAGCTGACACTCTACAGGAGAGAGGACCCTGCACATAAGAGCTGACACTCTACAGGAGAAAGGACACAGCACATAAGAGCTGACACTCTACAGGAGAGAGGATCCTGCATGTAAGAGCTGACACTCTACAGGAGAGAGGACACTGCACATAAGAGCTGACACTCTACAGGAGAGAGGATCCTGCATGTAAGAGCTGACACTCTACAGGAGAGAGGACACTGCACATAAGAGCTGACACTCTACAGGAGATAGGATCCTACACATAAGAGCTGACACTCTACAGGAGAGAGGACACTGCACATAAGAGCTGACACTCTACAGGAGAGAGGACACTGCACATAAGATCTGACACTCTACAGGAGAGAGGACACTGCAAATAAGAGCTGACACTCTACAGGAGAGAGGACCCTGCACATTAGAGCTGACACTCTACAGGAGAGAGGACACAGCACATAAGAGCTGACACTGTACAAGAGAGAGGACCCTGCACATAAGAGCTGACACTCTACAGGAGAGAGGACACTGCACATAAGAGCTGACACTCTACAGGTGAGATAGGACCCTGCACATAAGAGCTGACACTCTACAGGAGAGAGGACACTGCACATAAGAGCTGACACTCTACAGGAGAGAGGATCCTGCACAAAAGAACTGACACTCTATAGGAGAGAGGACACTGCACATAAGAGCTGACACTCTAGAGGAGAGAGGACACAGCACATAAGAGCTGACACTCTACAGTAGAGAGGACCCTGCACATAAAAGCTGACACTCTACAAGAGAGAGAGGACACTGCACATAAGAGCTGACACTCTACAGGAGAGAGGACACTGCACATAATAGCTGACACTCTACAGGAGATAGAGGACCCTGCACATAAGAGCTGAGATTCTACAGGAGAGAGGACCCTGCACATAAGAGCTGACACTCCACAGGAGAGAGGGCACAGCACATAAGAGCTGACACTATACAAGAGAGAGAGGACCCTGCACATAAGAGCTGACACTCTACATGAGAGAGGACACAGCACATAAGAGCTAACACTCTACAGGAGAGAGGACCCTGCACATAAGAGCTGACACTCTACAGAAGAGAGGACACTGCACATAAGAGCTGACACTCTACAGGAGAGAGGACCCTGCACATAAGAGCTGACATTCTACAGGAGAGGGGACCCTGCGCATAAGAGCTGACACTCCACAGGAGAGAGGACCCTGCACATAAGAGCTGACACACCACAGGAGAGAGGACCCTGCACAAAAGAACTGACACTCTACAGGAGAGAGGATCCTGCACAAAATAACTGACACTCTACAGGAGAGAGGACACTGCACATAAGAGCTGACACTCTACAGGTGAGAGGACCCTGCACAAAAGAACTGACACTCTACAGGAGAGAGGATCCTGCACAAAAGAACTGACACTCTACAGGAGAGAGGACACTGCACATAAGAGCTGACACTCTACAGGAGACAGGATACTGCACATAAGAGCTGACACTCTACAGGAGAGAGGATCCTGCACAAAAGAGCTGACACTCTACAGGAGAGAGGACACTGCACATAATAGCTGACACTGCACATGAGAGAGGATCCTGCACAAAAGAGCTGACACTCTACAGAAGAGAGGACACTGCACATAAGAGCTGACACTCTAGAGTTGAGAGGACACAACACATAAGAGCTGACACTCTACAGGAGAGAGGATCCTGCACATAAGAGCTTACACTCAACAGGAGAGAGGATCCTGCACATAAGAGCTGACACTCTACAGGAGACAGGATACTGCACATAAGAGCTGACACTCTACAGGAGAGAGGATCCTGCACAAAAGAGCTGACACAGCACATAAGAGCTGACACTCTACAGGAGAAAGAGGACTCTGCAAAGAAGAGCTGACACTCTACAGGAGAGGGGACCCTGCACATAAGAGCTGACACTCTACAGGAGAGGGGACCCTGCACATAAGAGCTGACACTCTACAGGAGAGGGGACCCTGCACATAAGAGCTGACACTCTACAGGAGAGGGGACCCTGCACATAAGAGCTGACACTCTACAGGAGAGGGGACCCTGCACATAAGAGCTGACACTCTACAGGAGAGGGGACCCTGCACATAAGAGCTGACACTCTACAGGAGATAGGATCATGCACAAAAGAGCTGACACAGCACATAAGAGCTGACACTCTACAGGAGAGGGGACCCTGCACAAAAGAGCTGACACTCTACAGGAGAGAGGACCCTGCACAAAAGAGCTGACACTCTACACTAGAGAGAGAGGACCTTGCACATAAGAGCTGACACTCTACAGGAGAGGGGACCCTGCACATAAGAGCTGACACTCTACAGGAGAGAGGACCCTGCACAAAAGAGCTGACACTCTACAGGAGAGAGGACCCTGCACATAAGAGCTTACACTCTATAGGAGAGGGGACCCTGCACTTAAGAGCTGACACTCTACAGGATAGAGGAGGCGGCACATAAGAGCTGGCACTCTACAGGAGAGAGGACACTGCACATAAAAGCTGACACTCTACACTAGAGAGAGGGGACCCTGCAAAAAAGACCTGACACTCTACAGGAGAAAGAGGACTCTGCAAAGAAGAGCTGACACTGTACAGGAGAGGGGACCCTGCACATAAGAGCCGACACTCTACAGGAGAGAGGACCCTGCACATAAGAGCCGACACTCTACAGGAGAGAGGACCCTGCACATAAGAGCCGACACTCTACACTAGAAAGAGGGGACCTTGCACATAAGAGCTGACACTCTACAGGACAGAGGACCCTGCACAAAAGAGCTGACACTCTACAGGAGAGAGGACCTTGCAGATAAGAGCTGACACTCTACAAGAGAGAGGACCCTGCACATAAGAGCTGACACTCTACAGGAGAGGGGACCCTGCACATAAGAGCTGACACTCTACAGGAGAGGGGACCCTGCACATAAGAGCTGACACTCTACAGGAGAGGGGACCCTGCACATAAGAGCTGACACTCTACAGGAGAGAGGAGGCTGCACATAAGAGCTGACACTCCACAGGAGATAGGACACTGCACATAAGAGCTGACACTCTACAGGAGAGAGGACACTGCACATAAGAGCTGACACTCTACAGGAGAGAGAGGACCCTGCACATAAGAGCTGACACTCTACAGGAGAGAGGACACTGCACATAAGAGCTAACACTCTACAGGAGAGAGGATTCTGCACATAAGAGCTGACACGCTAGAGGAGAGAGGACACTGCACATAAGAGCTGACACTCTACAGGAGAGAGGATCCTGCACAAAAGAGCTGACACTCTACAGGAGAGATGACACTGCACATAAGAGCTGACACTCTACAGGAGATAGGATCCTACACATAAGAGCTGACACTCTACAGGAGAGAGGACACTGCACATAAGAGCTGACACTCTACAGGAGAGATGACTCTGCACATAAGATCTGACACTCTACAGGAGAGAGGACACTGCACATAAGAGCTGACACTCTACAGGAGAGAGGATCCTGCACACAAGAGCTGACACTCCACAGGAGAGAGGATCCTGCACAAAAGAGCTGACACTCTACTGGAAAGAGAGGACCCTGCACATAGGAGCTTACACTCTACAGGAGAGAGGAGGCTGCACATAAAAGCTTACACTCTACAGGAGAGAGGACCCTGCACATAAGAGCTGACACTCTACAGGAGAGAGGACACTGCACATAAGAGCTGACACTCTACAGGAGAGAGGAAACAGCACATAAGAGCTGACACTCTACAGGAGAGAGGATCCTGCACGTAAGAGCTGACATTCTACAGGAGAGAAGACCCTGCA
Source organism: Dendrobates tinctorius (assembly GCF_039654945.1). Classification (NCBI taxonomy): domain Eukaryota; kingdom Metazoa; phylum Chordata; class Amphibia; order Anura; family Dendrobatidae; genus Dendrobates; species Dendrobates tinctorius. The sequence continues at coordinate 13,556,421 of NW_027361918.1, read as the reverse complement.
CATAAGAGCTGACACTCTACAGGAGAGAGGACACTGCACATAAGAGCTGACACTCTACAGGAGAGAGGACACTGCACATAAGAGCTGACACTCTACAGGAGATAGAATCCTGCACATAAGAGCTGACACTCTACAGGAGAGAGGATCCTGCACATAAGAGCTGACACTCTACAGGAGATAGGATACTGCACATAAAATTTGACACTCTACAGGAGAGAGGACACTGCACATAAGAGCTGACACTCTACAGGAGAGAGGACACTGCACATAAGAGCTGACACTCTACAGGAGAGAGGATCCTGCACATAAGAGCTTACACTCAACAGGAGAGAGGATCCTGCACATAAGAGCTGACACTCTACAGGAGAGAGGACACTGCACATACTAGCTGACACTCTACAGGAGAGAGGTTCCTGCACAAAAGAACTGACACTCTACAGGAGATAGAGGACCCTGCACATAAGAGCTGACACTCTACAGGAGAGAGGACATAGCACATAAGAGCTGACACTCTAGAGGAGAGAGGACACATTACATAAGAGCTGACACTCTACAGTAGAGAGGACCCTGCACATAAAAGCTGACACTCTACAGGAGAGAGGATCCTGCACAAAAGATCTGACACTCTACATGAGAGAGAGGACCCTGCACATAAGAGCTGACACTCTACAGGAGAGAGGACCCTGCACATAAGAGCTGAAACGCTAGAGGAGAGAGGACTCAGCACATAAGAGCTGACACTGTACAAGAGAGAGGACCCTGCACATAAGAGCTGACACTCTACAGGAGAGAGGGCACAGCACATAACAGCTGACACTATACAAGAGAGAGAGGACCCTGCACATAAGAGCTGACACTCTACAGGAGAAAGGACACTGCACATAAGAGCTGACACTCTACAGGAGAGAGGACACTGCACATAAGCGCTGACACTCTACAGGAGAGAGAGGACCCTGCACATAAGAGCTGACACTCTACAGGAGAGAGGACACTGCACATAAGAGCTAACACTCTACAGGAGATAGGATCCTGCACATAAGAGCTGACACGCTACAGGAGAGAGGACACTGCACATAAGAGCTGACACTCTACAGGAGAGAGGATCCTGCACAAAAGAGCTGACACTCTACAGGAGAGATTACACTGCACATAAGAGCTGACACTCTACAGGAGATAGGATCCTACACATAAGAGCTGACACTCTACAGGAGAGAGCACACTGCACATAAGAGCTGACACTCTACAGGAGAGATGACACTGCACATAAGATCTGACACTCTACAGGAGAGAGGACACTGCACATAAGAGCTGACACTCTACAGGAGAGAGGATCCTGCACACAAGAGCTGACACTCCACAGGAGAGAGGATCCTGCACAAAAGAGCTGACACTCTACAGGAGAGAGAGGACCCTGCACATAGGAGCTGACACTCTACAGGAGAGAGGAGGCTGCACATAAAAGCTTACACTCTACAGGAGAAAGGACCCTGCACATAAGAGCTGACACTCTTCAGGAGAGAGGACACTGCACATAAGAGCTGACACTCTACAGGAGAGAGAGGACCCTGCACACAAGAGCTGACACTCTACAGGAGAGAGGAAACTGCACATAAGAGCTGACACTCTACAGGAGAGAGGATCCTGCACATAAGAGCTGACACTCTACAGGAGAGAGGATCCTGCACATAAGAGCTGACACTCTACAGGAGAGAGGACACTGCACATAAGAGCTGACACTCTACAGGAGAGAGGATCCTGCACAAAAGAGCTGACACTCTACAGGAGAGAGTGGACCCTGCACATAAGAGCTGACACTCTACAGGAGAGAGGCCACTGCACATAAGAGCTGACACTCTACAGGAGAGAGGATCCTGCACGTAAGAGCTGACACTCCACAGGAGAGAGGACACTGCACATAAGAGCTGACACTCTACAGTAGAGAGTATCCTGCACAAAAGAACTGACACTCTACAGGAGAGAGGACTCTGCACATAAGAGCTGACACTCTACAGGAGAGAGGATCCTGCACGTAAGAGCTGACATTCTACAGGAGATAGAGGACCCTTCACATAAGAGCTGACACTCTACTGGAGAGAGGACACTGCACATAAGGGCTGAAATGCTAGAGGAGAGAGGACACATCACATAAGAGCTGACACTGTACAAGAGAGAGGACCCTGCACATAAGAGCTGACACTCTACAGGAGAAAGGACCCTGCACATAAGAGCTGACACTCTACAGTAGAGAGGACCCTGCACATAAGAGCTGACACTCTACAGGAGAGAGGACTCTGTACATAAGCGCTGACACTCTACAGGAGAGAGGACTCTGCACATAAGAGCTGACACTCTACAGGAAAGAGGACCCTGCACATAAGAGCTGACACAATACAGGAGAGATGACACTGCACATAAGAGCTGACACTCTATAGGAGAGAGGATCCTGCACTTAAGAGCTGACACTCTACAGGAGAGAGGACACAGAACATAAGAGCTGACACTCTACAGGAGAGAGGACCCTGCACATAAGAGCTGACACTCTACAGGAGAGACGATCCTGCACATAAGAGCTGACACTTTACAGGAGAGAGAGGACCCTGCACATAAGAGCTGACACTCTACAGGAGAGAGGACACTGCACATAAGAGCTGACACTCTACAGGAGAGAGGACACAGCACATAAGAGCTGACACTGTACAAGAGAGAGGACCCTGCACATAAGTGCTGACACTCTACAGGAGAGAGGGCACAGCACATAAGAGCTGACACTCTACAGGAGAATGGACCCTGCACATAAGAGCTGACACTCTACAGGAGAGAGGACCCTGCACATAAGAGCTGACACTCTACAGGAGAGAGGACCCTGCACATAAGAGCTAACACTCTACAGGAGAGAGGACACAGCACATAAGAGCTGACACTCTACAGGAGAGGGGATCCTGCACGTAAGAGCTTACATTCTACAGGATAGAGGACCCTGCACATAAGAGCTGACACTCTACAGGAGAGAGGACACTGCACATAAGAGCTGACACTCTACAGGAGAGAGGACCTTGCACATAAGAGCTGACACTCTACAGGATAGACGATCCTGCACATAAGAGCTGACACTTTACAGGAGAGAGAGGACCCTGCACATAAGAGCTGACACTCTACAGGAGAGAGGACACTGCACATAAGAGCTGACACTCTACAGGAGAGAGGACACAGCACATAAGAGCTGACACTGTACAAGAGAGAGGACCCTGCACATAAGAGCTGACACTCTACAGGAGAGAGGGCACAGCACATAAGAGCTGACACTCTACAGGAGAATGGACCCTGCACATAAGAGCTGACACTCTACAGGAGAGAGGACCCTGCACATAAGAGCTGACACTCTACAGGAGAGAGGACCCTGCACATAAGAGCTGACACTCTACAGGAGAGAGGACACAGCACATAAGAGCTGACACTCTACAGGAGATGGGATCCTGCACGTAAGAGCTGACATTCTACAGGATAGAGGACCCTGCACATAAGAGCTGACACTCTACAGGAGAGAGGACACTGCACATAAGAGCTGACACTCTACAGGAGAGAGGATCCTGCATGTGAGAGCTGACACTCTACAGGAGAGAGGACACTGCACATAAGAGCTGACACTCTACAGGAGATAGGATCCTACACATAAGAGCTGACACTCTACAGGAGAGAGGACACTGCACATAAGAGCTGACACTCTACAGGAGAGAGGACACTGCACATAAGATCTGACACTCTACAGGAGAGAGGACACTGCACATAAGAGCTGACACTCTACAGGAGAGAGGACCCTGCACATAAGAGCTGACACTCTACAGGAGAGAGGACACTGCACATAAGAGCTGACACTCTACAGGAGAGAGGATCCTGCATGTGAGAGCTGACACTCTACAGGAGAGAGGACACTGCACATAAGAGCTGACACTCTACAGGAGATAGGATCCTACACATAAGAGCTGACACTCTACAGGAGAGAGGACACTGCACATAAGAGCTGACACTCTACAGGAGAGAGGACACTGCACATAAGATCTGACACTCTACAGGAGAGAGGACACTGCACAAAAGAGCTGACACTCTACAGGAGAGAGGACCCTGCACATAAGAGCTGACACTCTACAGGAGACAGGATACTGCACATAAGAGCTGACACTCTACAGGAGAGAGGATCCTGCACAAAAGAGCTGACACTCTACAGGAGAGAGGACCCTGCACATAAGAGCTGACACTCTACAGGAGAGGGGACCCTGCACATAAGAGCTGACACTCCACAGGAGAGAGGAAACAGCACATAATAGCTGACACTCTACAGGAGAGAGGATCCTGCACGTAAGAGCTGACATTCTACAGGAGAGAGGACCCTGCAAATAAGAACTGACACTCTACAGGAGAGAGGACACTGCACATACGAGCTGACACTCTACAGGAGAGAGGACACTGCACATAAGAGCTGACACTCTACAGGAGAGAGGACACTGCACATTAGAGCTGACACTCTACAGGAGAAAGGGCACAGCACATAAGTGCTGACACTGTACAGGAGAGAGGACCCTGCACATAAGAGCTGACACTCTACAGGAGAGAGGAAACAGCACATAAGAGCTGACACTCTACAGGAGAGAGGATCCTGCACGTAAGAGCTGACATTCTACAGGAGAGAAGACCCTGCACATAAGAGCTGACACTCTACAGGAGAGAGGACACTGCACATAAGAGCTGACACTCTACAGGAGAGAGGACACTGCACATAAGAGCTGACACTCTACAGGAGAGAGGATCCTGCACATAAGAGCTTACACTCAACAGGAGAGAGGATCCTGCACATAAGAGCTGACACTCTACAGGAGAGAGGACACTGCACATACTAGCTGACACTCTACAGGAGAGAGGATCCTGCACAAAAGAACTGACACTCTACAGGAGATAGAGGACCCTGCACATAAGAGCTGACACTATACAGGAGAGAGGACACAGCACATAAGAGCTGACACTCTAGAGGAGAGAGGACACATTACATAAGAGCTGACACTCTACAGTAGAGAGGACCCTGCACATAAAAGCTGACACTCTACAGGAGAGAGGATCCTGCACAAAAGATCTGACACTCTACAGGAGAGAGAGGACCCTGCACATAAGAGCTGACACTCTACAGGAGAGAGGACCCTGCACATAAGAGCTGAAACGATAGAGGAGAGAGGACACAGCACATAAGAGCTGACACTGTACAAGAGAGAGGAACCTGCACATAAGAGCTGACACTCTACAGGAGAGAGGGCACAGCACATAACAGCTGACACTATACAAGAGAGAGAGGACCCTGCACATAAGAGCTGACACTCTACAGGAGAAAGGACACTGCACATAAGAGCTGACATTCTACAGTAGAGAGGACCCTGCACATAAGAGCTGACACTCTACAGGAGAGAGGACCCTGCACATAAGAGCTGACATTCTACAGGAGAGAGGACATAGCACATAAGAGCTGACACTCTATAGAAGTGAGGACTCTGCACATAAGAGCTGACACTCTACAGGAGAGAGGACCCTGCACATAAGAGCTGACACAATACTGGAGAGATGACACTGCACATAAGAGCTGACACTCTACAGGAGAGAGGATCCTGCACATAAGAGCTGACACTCTACAGGAGAGAGGACACTGCAAATAAGAGCTGACACTCTACAGGAGATAGGATCCTACACATAAGAGCTGACACTCTACAGGAGAGAGGACACTGCACATAAGAGCTGACACTCTACAGGAGAGATGACACTGCACATAAGATCTGACACTCTACAGGAGAGAGGACACTGCACATAAGAGCTGACACTCTACAGGAGAGAGGATCCTGCACTTAAGAGCTGACACTCCACAGGAGAGAGGATCCTGAACAAAAGAGCTGACACTCTACAGGAGAGAGAGGACCCTGCACATAAGAGCTGACACTCTACAGGAGAGAGGACACTGCACATAAGAGCTGACACTCTACAGGAGATAGGATCCTACACATAAGAGCTGACACTCTACAGGAGAGAGGACACTGCTCATAAGAGCTGACACTCTACAGGAGAGATGACACTGCACATAAGATCTGACACTCTACAGGAGAGAGGACACTGCACATAAGAGCTGACACTCTACAGGAGAGAGGATCCTGCACACAAGAGCTGACACTCCACAGGAGAGAGGATCCTGCACAAAAGAGCTGACACTCTACAGGATAGAGAGGACCCTGCACATAAGAGCTGACACTCTACAGGAGAGAGGACACTGCACATAGGAGCTGACACTCTACAGGAGAGAGGAGGCTGCACATAACAGCTTACACTCTACAGGAGAGAGGACCCTGCACATAAGAGCTGACACTCTACAGGAGAGAGGACACTGCACATAAGAGCTGACACTCTACAGGAGAGAGAGGACCCTGCACATAAGAGCTGACACTCTACAGGAGAGAGGAAACTGCACATAAAAGCTGACACTCTACAGGAGAGAGGATCCTGCACATAAGAGCTGACACTCTACAGGAGAGACGATCCTGCACATAGGAGCTGACACTCTACAGGAGAGAGGACACTGCACATAAGAGCTGACACTCTACAGGAGAGAGGATCCTGCACAAAAGAGCTGACACTCTACAGGAGAGAGAGGACCCTGCACATAAGAGCTGACACTCTACAGGAGACAGGATACTGCACATAAGAGCTGACACTCTACAGGAGAGAGGATCCTGCACAAAAGAGCTGACACTCTACAGGAGAGAGGACACAGCACATAAGAGCTTACACTCTACAGGAGAGAGTACCCTGCACATAAGAGCTGACACTCTACAGGAGAGACGATCCTGCACATAAGAGCTGACACTCTACAGGAGAGAGGACACTGCACATAAGAGCTGACACTCTACAGGAGAGAGGACACAGCACATAATAGCTGACACTGTACAAGAGAGAGGACCCTGCACATAAGAGCTGACACTCTACAGGAGAGAGGGCACAGCACATAAGAGCTGACACTCTACAGGAGAATGGACCCTGCACATAAGAGCTGACACTCTACAGGAGAGAGGACCCTGCACATAAGAGCTGACACTCTACAGGAGAGAGGACCCTGCACATAAGAGCTGACACTCTACAGGAGAGAGGACACAGCACATAAGAGCTGACACTCTACAGGAGAGAGGATCCTGCATGTAAGAGCTGACACTCTACAGGAGAGAGGACACTGCACATAAGACCTGACACTCTACAGGAGAGAGGACACTGCACATAAGAGCTGACACTCTACAGGAGAGAGGACACTGCACATAAGAGCTGACACTCTACAGGAGAGAGGATCCTGCATGTAAGAGCTGACACTCTACAGGAGAGAGGACACTGCACATAAGAGCTGACACTCTACAGGAGATAGGATCCTTCACATAAGAGCTGACACTCTACAGGAGAGAGGACACTGCACATAAGAGCTGACACTCTACAGGAGAGAGGACACTGCACATAAGATCTGACACTCTACAGGAGAGAGGACACTGCACATAAGAGCTGACACTCTACAGGAGAGAGGACCCTGCACATAAGAGCTGACACTCTACAGGAGAGAGGTCACAGCACATAAGAGCTGACACTGTACAAGAGAGAGGACCCTGCACATAAGAGCTGACACTCTACAGGAGAAAGGACCCTGCACATAAGAGCTGACATTCTACAGTAGAGAGGACCCTGCACATAAGAGCTGACACTCTACAGGAGAGAGGACCCTGCACATAAGAGCTGACACTCTACAGGAGAGATGACACAGCACATAAGAGCTGACACTCTATAGGAGTGAGGACTCTGCACATAAGAGCTGACACTCTACAGGAGAGAGAACCCTGCACATAAGAGCTGACACAATATTGGAGAGATGGCACTGCACATAAGAGATGACACTCTATAGGAGAGGGGACCCTGCACATAAGAGCTGACACTCTACAGGAGAGAGGATCCTGCACATAAGAGCTGACACTCTACAGGAGAGAGGACACTGCACATAAGAGCTGACACTCTACAGGAGATAGGATCCTACACATAAGAGCTGACACTCTACAGGAGAGAGGACACTGCACATAAGAGCTGACACTCTACAGGAGAGATGACACTGCACATAAGATCTGACACTCTACAGGAGAGAGGACACTGCACATAGGAGCTGACACTCTACAGGAGAGAGGAGGCTGCACATAACAGCTTACACTCTACAGGAGAGAGGACCCTGCACATAAGAGCTGACACTCTACAGGAGAGAGGACACTGCACATAAGAGCTGACACTCTACAGGAGAGAGAGGACCCTGCACATAAGAGCTGACACTCTACAGGAGAGAGGAAACTGAACATAAGAGCTGACACTCTACAGGAGAGAGGATCCTGCACATAAGAGCTGACACTCTACAGGAGAGACGATCCTGCACATAAGAGCTGACACTCTACAGGAGAGAGGACACTGCACATAAGAGCTGACACTCTACAGGAGAGAGGATCCTGCACAAAAGAGCTGACACTCTACAGGAGAGAGAGGACCCTGCACATAAGAGCTGACACTCTACAGGAGACAGGATACTGCACATAAGAGCTGACACTCTACAGGAGAGAGGATCCTGCACAAAAGAGCTGACACTCTACAGGAGAGAGAGGACCCTGCACATAAGAGCTGACACTCTACAGGAGACAGGATACTGCACATAAGAGCTGACACTCTACAGGAGAGAGGATCCTGCACAAAAGAGCTGACACTCTACAGGAGAGAGGACACAGCACATAAGAGCTGACACTCTACAGGAGAGAGGACCCTGCACATAAGAGCTGACACTCTACAGGAGAGACGATCCTGCACATAAGAGCTGACACTCTACAGCAGAGAGAGGACCCTGCACATAAGAGCTGACACTCTACAGGAGAGAGGACACTGCACATAAGAGCTGACACTCTACAGGAGAGAGGACACAGCACATAATAGCTGACACTGTACAAGAGAGAGGACCCTGCACATAAGAGCTGACACTCTACAGGAGAGAGGGCACAGCACATAAGAGCTGACACTCTACAGGAGAATGGACCCTGCACATAAGAGCTGACACTCTACAGGAGAGAGGACCCTGCACATAAGAGCTGACACTCTACAGGAGAGAGGACCCTGCACATAAGAGCTGACACTCTACAGGAGAGAGGACACAGCACATAAGAGCTGACACTCTACAGGAGAGAGGATCCTGCATGTAAGAGCTGACACTCTACAGGAGAGAGGACACTGCACATAAGAGCTGACACTCTACAGGATAGAGGACACTGCACATAAGAGCTGACACTCTACAGGAGAGAGGACACTGCACATAAGAGCTGATACTCTACAGGAGAGAGGATCCTGCATGTAAGAGCTGACACTCTACAGGAGAGAGGACACTGCACATAAGAGCTGACACTCTACAGGAGATAGGATCCTACACATAAGAGCTGACACTCTACAGGAGAGAGGACACTGCACATAAGAGCTGACACTCTACAGGAGAGAGGACACTGCACATAAGATCTGACACTCTACAGGTGAGAGTACACTGCACATAAGAGCTGACACTCTACAGGAGAGAGGACCCTGCACATAAGAGCTGACACTCTACAGGAGAGAGGACATAGCACTTAAGAGCTGACACTGTACAAGAGAGAGGACCCTGCACATAAGAGCTGACACTCTACAGGAGAAAGGACCCTGCACATAAGAGCTGACATTCTACAGTAGAGAGGACCCTGCACATAAGAGCTGACACTCTACAGGAGAGAGGACCCTGCACATAAGAGCTGACACTCTACAGGAGAGATGACACAGCACATAAGAGCTGACACTCTATAGGAGTGAGGACTCTGCACATAAGAGCTGACACTCTACAGGAGAGAGGACCCTGCACATAAGAGCTGACACAATATTGGAGAGATGGCACTGCACATAAGAGATGACACTCTATAGGAGAGGGAACCCTGCACATAAGAGCTGACACTCTACAGGAGAGAGGATCCTGCACATAAGAGCTGACACTCTACAGGAGAGAGAGGACCCTGCACATAAGAGATGACACTCTACAGGAGACAGGATACTGCACATAAGAGCTGACACTCAACAGGAGAGAGGACCCTGCACATAAGAGCTGACACTCTACAGGAGAGACGATCCTGCACATAAGAGCTGACACTCTACAGGAGAGAGGACACTGCACATAAGAGCTGACACTCTACAGGAGAGAGGATCCTGCACAAAAGAGCTGACACTCTACAGGAGAGAGAGGACCCTGCACATAAGAGATGACACTCTACAGGAGACAGGATACTGCACATAAGAGCTGACACTCAACAGGAGAGAGGACCCTGCACATAAGAGCTGACACTCTACAGGAGAGGGGACCCTGCACATAAGAGCTGACACTCTACAGGAGAGAGGAAACAGCACATAAGAGCTGACACTCTACAGGAGAGAGGATCCTGCACGTAAGAGCTGACATTCTACAGGAGAGAGGACCCTGCAAATAAGAACTGACACTCTACAGGAGAGAGGACACTGCACATACGAGCTGACTCTCTACAGGAGAGAGGACACTGCACATAAGAGCTGACACTCTACAGGAGAGAGGACACTTCACATTAGAGCTGACACTCTACAGGAGAAAGGGCACAGCACATAAGTGCTGACACTGTACAGGAGAGAGGACCCTGCACATAAGAGATGACACTCTACAGGAGAGAGGAAACAGCACATAAGAGCTGACACTCTACAGGAGAGAGGATCCTGCACGTAAGAGCTGACATTCTACAGGAGAGAAGACCCTGCACATAAGAGCTGACACTCTACAGGAGAGAGGACACTGCACATAAGAGCTGACACTCTACAGGAGAGAGGATACTGCACATAAAAGCTGACACTCTACAGGAGATAGGATCCTGCACATAAGAGCTGACACTCTACAGGAGAGAGGATCCTGCACATAAGAGCTGACACTCTACAGGAGATAGGATACTGCACATAAAATCTGACACTCTACAGGAGAGAGGACACTGCACATAAGAGCTGACACTCTACAGGAGAGAGGACACTGCACATAAGAGCTGACACTCTACAGGAGAGAGGATCCTGCACATAAGAGCTTACACTCAACAGGAGAGAGGATCCTGCACATAAGAGCTGACACTCTACAGGAGAGAGGACACTGCACATACTAGCTGACACTCTACAGGAGAGAGGATCCTGCACAAAAGAACTGACACTCTACAGGAGATAAAGGACCCTGCACATAAGAGCTGACACTCTACAGGAGAGAGGACACAGCACATAAGAGCTGACACTCTAGAGGAGAGAGGACACATTACATAAGAGCTGACACTCTACAGTAGAGAGGACCCTGCACATAAAAGCTGACACTCTACAGGAGAGAGGATCCTGCACAAAAGATCTGACACTCTACAGGAGAGAGAGGACCCTGCACATAAGAGCTGACACTCTACAGGAGAGAGGACCCTGCACATAAGAGCTGAAACGCTAGAGGAGAGAGGACACAGCACATAAGAGCTGACACTGTACAAGAGAGAGGACCCTGCACATAAGAGCTGACACTCTACAGGAGAGAGGGCACAGCACATAACAGCTGACACTATACAAGAGAGAGAGGACCCTGCACATAAGAGCTGACACTCTACAGGAGAAAGGACACTGCACAGAAGAGCTGACATTCTACAGTAGAGAGGACCCTGCACATAAGAGCTGACACTCTACAGGAGAGAGGACCCTGCACATAAGAGCTGACATTCTACAGGAGAGAGGACACAGCACATAAGAGCTGATACTCTATAGGAGTGAGGACTCTGCACATAAGAGCTGACACTCTACAGGAGAGAGGACCCTGCACATAAGAGCTGACACAATACTGGAGAGATGACACTGCACATAAGAGCTGACACTCTACAGGAGAGAGGATCCTGCACATAAGAGCTGACACTCTACAGGAGAGAGGACACAGCAAATAAGAGCTGACACTCTACAGGAGATAGGATCCTACACATAAGAGCTGACACTCTACAGGAGAGATGACACTGCACATAAGATCTGACACTCTACAGGAGAGATGACACTGCACATAAGATCTGACACTCTACAGGAGAGAGGACACTGCACATAAGAGCTGACACTCTACAGGAGAGAGGATCCTGCACTTAAGAGCTGACACTCCACAGGAGAGAGGATCCTGAACAAAAGAGCTGACACTCTACAGGAGAGAGAGGACCCTGCACATAAGAGCTGACACTCTACAGGAGAGAGGACACTGCACATAAGAGCTGACACTCTACAGGAGATAGGATCCTACACATAAGAGCTGACATTCTACAGGAGAGAGGACACTGCACATAAGAGCTGACACTCTACAGGAGAGATGACACTGCACATAAGATCTGACACTCTACAGGAGAGAGGACACTGCACATAAGAGCTGACACTCTACAGGAGAGAGGATCCTGCACACAAGAGCTGACACTCAACAGGAGAGAGGATCCTGCACATAAGAGCTGACACTCTACAGGAGAGAGGACACTGCATATACTAGCTGACACTCTACAGGAGAGAGGATCCTGCACAAAAGAACTGACACTCTACAGGAGATAGAGGACCCTGCACATAAGAGCTGACACTCTACAGGAGAGAGGACACAGCACATAAGAGCTGACACTCTAGAGGAGAGAGGACACATTACATAAGAGCTGACACTCTACAGTAGAGAGGACCCTGCACATAAAAGCTGACACTCTACAGGAGAGAGGATCCTGCACAAAAGATCTGACACTCTACAGGAGAGAGAGGACCCTGCACATAAGAGCTGACACTCTACAGGAGAGAGGACCCTGCACATAAGAGCTGAAACGCTAGAAGAGAGAGAGGACACAGCACATAAGAGCTGACACTGTACAAGAGAGAGGACCCTGCACATAAGAGCTGACACTCTACAGGAGAGAGGGCACAGCACATAACAGCTGACACTATACAAGAGAGAGAGGACCCTGCACATAAGAGCTGACACTCTACAGGAGAAAGGACACTGCACAGAAGAGCTGACATTCTACAGTAGAGAGCACCCTGCACATAAGAGCTGACACTCTACAGGAGAGAGGACCCTGCACATAAGAGCTGACATTCTACAGGAGAGAGGACACAGCACATAAGAGCTGACACTCTATAGGAGTGAGGACTCTGCACATAAGAGCTGACACTCTACAGGAGAGAGGACCCTGTACATAAGAGCTGACACAATACTGGAGAGATGACACTGCACATAAGAGCTGACACTCTACAGGAGAGAGGATCCTGCACATAAGAGCTGACACTCTATAGGAGAGAGGACACAGCAAATAAGAGCTGACACTCTACAGGAGATAGGATCCTACACATAAGAGCTGACACTCTACAGGAGAGAGGACACTGCACATAAGAGCTGACACTCTACAGGAGAGATGACACTGCACATAAGATCTGACACTCTACAGGAGAGAGGACACTGCACATAAGAGCTGACACTCTACAGGAGAGAGGATCCTGCACTTAAGAGCTGACACTCCACAGGAGAGAGGATCCTGAACAAAAGAGCTGACACTCTACAGGAGAGAGAGGACCCTGCACATAAGAGCTGACACTCTACAGGAGAGAGGACACTGCACATAAGAGCTGACACTCTACAGGAGATAGGATCCTACACATAAGAGCTGACATTCTACAGGAGAGAGGACACTGCACATAAGAGCTGACACTCTACAGGAGAGATGACACTGCACATAAGATCTGACACTCTACAGGAGAGAGGACACTGCACATAAGAGCTGACACTCTACAGGAGAGAGGATCCTGCACACAAGAGCTGACACTCCACAGGAAAGAGGATCCTGCACAAAAGAGCTGACACTCTACAGGATAGAGAGGACCCTGCACATAAGAGCTGACACTCAACAGGAGAGAGGATCCTGCACATAAGAGCTGACACTCTACAGGAGAGAGGACACTGCATATACTAGCTGACACTCTACAGGAGAGAGGATCCTGCACAAAAGAACTGACACTCTACAGGAGATAGAGGACCCTGCACATAAGAGCTGACACTCTACAGGAGAGAGGACACAGCACATAAGAGCTGACACTCTAGAGGAGAGAGGACACATTACATAAGAGCTGACACTCTACAGTAGAGAGGACCCTGCACATAAAAGCTGACACTCTACAGGAGAGAGGATCCTGCACAAAAGATCTGACACTCTACAGGAGAGAGAGGACCCTGCACATAAGAGCTGACACTCTACAGGAGAGAGGACCCTGCACATAAGAGCTGAAACGCTAGAAGAGAGAGAGGACACAGCACATAAGAGCTGACACTGTACAAGAGAGAGGACCCTGCACATAAGAGCTGACACTCTACAGGAGAGAGGGCACAGCACATAACAGCTGACACTATACAAGAGAGAGAGGACCCTGCACATAAGAGCTGACACTCTACAGGAGAAAGGACACTGCACAGAAGAGCTGACATTCTACAGTAGAGAGCACCCTGCACATAAGAGCTGACACTCTACAGGAGAGAGGACCCTGCACATAAGAGCTGACATTCTACAGGAGAGAGGACACAGCACATAAGAGCTGACACTCTATAGGAGTGAGGACTCTGCACATAAGAGCTGACACTCTACAGGAGAGAGGACCCTGCACATAAGAGCTGACACAATACTGGAGAGATGACACTGCACATAAGAGCTGACACTCTACAGGAGAGAGGATCCTGCACATAAGAGCTGACACTCTACAGGAGAGAGGACACTGCAAATAAGAGCTGACACTCTACAGGAGATAGGATCCTACACATAAGAGCTGACACTCTACAGGAGAGAGGACACTGCACATAAGAGCTGACACTCTACAGGAGAGATGACACTGCACATAAGATCCGACACTCTACAGGAGAGAGGACACTGCACATAAGAGCTGACACTCTACAGGAGAGAGGATCCTGCACTTAAGAGCTGACACTCCACAGGAGAGAGGATCCTGAACAAAAGAGCTGACACTCTACAGGAGAGAGAGGACCCTGCACATAAGAGCTGACACACTACAGGAGAGAGGAAACTGCACATAAGAGCTGACACTCTACAGGAGAGAGGATCCTGCACATAAGAGCTGACACTCTACAGGAGAGACGATCCTGCACATAAGAGCTGACACTCTACAGGAGAGAGGACACTGCACATAAGAGCTGACACTCTACAGGAGAGAGGATCCTGCACAAAAGAGCTGACACTCTACAGGAGAGAGAGGACCCTGCACATAAGAGCTGACACTCTACAGGAGACAGGATACTGCACATAAGAGCTGACACTCTACAGGAGAGAGGATCCTGCACAAAAGAGCTGACACTCTACAGGAGAGAGGACACAGCACATAAGAGCTGACACTCTACAGGAGAGAGGACCCTGCACATAAGAGCTGACACTCTACAGGAGAGACGATCCTGCACATAAGAGCTGACACTCTACAGGAGAGAGGACACTGCACATAAGAGCTGACACTCTACAGGAGAGAGGATCCTGCACAAAAGAGCTGACACTCTACAGGAGAGAGAGGACCCTGCACATAAGAGATGACACTCTACAGGAGACAGGATACTGCACATAAGAGCTGACACTCTACAGGAGAGAGGATCCTGCACAAAAGAGCTGACACTCTACAGGAGAGAGGATCCTGCACATAAGAGCTGACACTCTACAGGAGAGGGGACCCTGCACATAAGAGCTGACACTGTACAGGAGAGAGGAAACAGCACATAAGAGCTGACACTCTACAGGAGAGAGGATCCTGCACGTAAGAGCTGACATTCTACAGGAGAGAGGACCCTGCAAATAAGAACTGACACTCTACAGGAGAGAGGACACTGCACATACGAGCTGACACTCTACAGGAGAGAGGACACTGCACATAAGAGCTGACACTCTACAGGAGAGAGGACACTGCACATTAGAGCTGACACTCTACAGGAGAAAGGGCACAGCACATAAGTGCTGACACTGTACAGGAGAGAGGACCCTGCACATAAGAGATGACACTCTACAGGAGAGAGGAAACAGCACATAAGAGCTGACACTCTACAGGAGAGAGGATCCTGCACGTAAGAGCTGACATTCTACAGGAGAGAAGACCCTGCACATAAGAGCTGACACTCTACAGGAGAGAGGACACTGCACATAAGAGCTGACACTCTACAGGAGAGAGGACACTGCACATAAAAGCTGACACTCTACAGGAGATAGGATCCTGCACATAAGAGCTGACACTCTACAGGAGAGAGGATCCTGCACATAAGAGCTGACACTCTACAGGAGATAGGATACTGCACATAAAATCTGACACTCTACAGGAGAGAGGACACTGCACATAAGAGCTGACACTCTACAGGAGAGAGGACACTGCACATAAGAGCTGACACTCTACAGGAGAGAGGATCCTGCACATAAGAGCTTACACTCAACAGGAGAGAGGATCCTGCACATAAGAGCTGACACTCTACAGGAGAGAGGACACTGCACATACTAGCTGACACTCTACAGGAGAGAGGATCCTGCACAAAAGAACTGACACTCTACAGGAGATAGAGGACCCTGCACATAAGAGCTGACACTCTACAGGAGAGAGGACACAGCACATAAGAGCTGACACTCTAGAGGAGAGAGGACACATTACATAAGAGCTGACACTCTACAGGAGAGAGAGGACCCTGCACATAAGAGCTGACACTCTACAGGAGAGAGGACCCTGCACATAAGAGCTGAAACGCTAGAGGAGAGAGGACTGAGCACATAAGAGCTGACACTGTACAAGAGAGAGGACCCAGCACATAAGAGCTGACACTCTACAGGAGAGAGGGCACAGCACATAATAGCTGACACTATACAAGAGAGAGAGGACCCTGCACATAAGAGCTGACACTCTACAGGAGAAAGGACACTGCACAGAAGGGCTGACATTCTACAGTAGAGAGGACCCTGCACATAAGAGCTGACACTCTACAGGAGAGAGGACCCTGCACATAAGAGCTGACATTCTACAGGAGAGAGGACACAGCACATAAGAGCTGACACTCTATAGGAGTGAGGACTCTGCACATAAGAGCTGACACTCTACAGGAGAGAGGACCCTGCACATAAGAGCTGACACAATACTGGAGAGATGACACTGCACATAAGAGCTGACACTCTACAGGAGAGAGGATCCTGCACATAAGAGCTGACACTCTACAGGAGAGAGGACACTGCAAATAAGAGCTGACACTCTACAGGAGATAGGATCCTACACATAAGAGCTGACACTCTACAGGAGAGAGGACACTGCACATAAGAGCTGACACTCTACAGGAGAGATGACACTGCACATAAGATCTGACACTCTACAGGAGAGAGGACACTGCACATAAGAGCTGACACTCTACAGGAGAGAGGATCCTGCACTTAAGAGCTGACACTCCACAGGAGAGAGGATCCTGAACAAAAGAGCTGACACTCTACAGGAGAGAGAGGACCCTGCACATAAGAGCTGACACTCTACAGGAGAGAGGACACTGCACATAAGAGCTGACACTCTACAGGAGATAGGATCCTACACATAAGAGCTGACATTCTACAGGAGAGAGGACACTGCACATAAGAGCTGACACTCTACAGGAGAGATGACACTGCACATAAGATCTGACACTCTACAGGAGAGAGGACACTGCACATAAGAGCTGACACTCTACAGGAGAGAGGATCCTGCACACAAGAGCTGACACTCCACAGGAGAGAGGATCCTGCACAAAAGAGCTGACACTCTACAGGATAGAGAGGACCCTGCACATAAGAGCTGACACTCAACAGGAGAGAGGATCCTGCACATAAGAGCTGACACTCTACAGGAGAGAGGACACTGCACATACTAGCTGACACTCTACAGGAGAGAGGATCCTGCACAAAAGAACTGACACTCTACAGGAGATAGAGGACCCTGCACATAAGAGCTGACACTCTACAGGAGAGAGGACACAGCACATAAGAGCTGACACTCTAGAGGAGAGAGGACACTGCACATAAGATCTGACACTCTACAGGAGAGAGGACACTGCACATAAGAGCTGACACTCTACAGGAGAGAGGACACTGCACATAAGAGCTGACACTCTACAGTAGAGAGGACCCTGCACATAAAAGCTGACACTCTACAGGAGAGAGGATCCTGCACAAAAGATCTGACACTCTACAGGAGAGAGAGGACCCTGCACATAAGAGCTGACACTCTACAGGAGAGATCCCTGCACATAAGAGCTGAAACGCTAGAGGAGAGAGGACACAGCACATAAGAGCTGACACTGTACAAGAGAGAGGACCCTGCACATAAGAGCTGACACTCTACAGGAGAGAGGGCACAGCACATAACAGCTGACACTATACAAGAGAGAGAGGACCCTGCACATAAGAGCTGACACTCTACAGGAGAAAGGACACTGCACAGAAGAGCTGACATTCTACAGTAGAGAGGACCCTGCACATAAGAGCTGACACTCTACAGGAGAGAGGACCCTGCACATAAGAGCTGACATTCTACAGGAGAGAGGACACAGCACATAAGAGCTGATACTCTATAGGAGTGAGGACTCTGCACATAAGAGCTGACACTCTACAGGAGAGAGGACCCTGCACATAAGAGCTGACACAATACTGGAGAGATGACACTGCACATAAGAGCTGACACTCTACAGGAGAGAGGATCCTGCACATAAGAGCTGACACTCTACAGGAGAGAGGACACAGCAAATAAGAGCTGACACTCTACAGGAGATAGGATCCTACACATAAGAGCTGACACTCTACAGGAGAGATGACACTGCACATAAGATCTGACACTCTACAGGAGAGATGACACTGCACATAAGATCTGACACTCTACAGGAGAGAGGACACTGCACATAAGAGCTGACACTCTACAGGAGAGAGGATCCTGCACTTAAGAGCTGACACTCCACAGGAGAGAGGATCCTGAACAAAAGAGCTGACACTCTACAGGAGAGAGAGGACCCTGCACATAAGAGCTGACACTCTACAGGAGAGAGGACACTGCACATAAGAGCTGACACTCTACAGGAGATAGGATCCTACACATAAGAGCTGACATTCTACAGGAGAGAGGACACTGCACATAAGAGCTGACACTCTACAGGAGAGATGACACTGCACATAAGATCTGACACTCTACAGGAGAGAGGACACTGCACATAAGAGCTGACACTCTACAGGAGAGAGGATCCTGCACACAAGAGCTGACACTCAACAGGAGAGAGGATCCTGCACATAAGAGCTGACACTCTACAGGAGAGAGGACACTGCATATACTAGCTGACACTCTACAGGAGAGAGGATCCTGCACAAAAGAACTGACACTCTACAGGAGATAGAGGACCCTGCACATAAGAGCTGACACTCTACAGGAGAGAGGACACAGCACATAAGAGCTGACACTCTAGAGGAGAGAGGACACATTACATAAGAGCTGACACTCTACAGTAGAGAGGACCCTGCACATAAAAGCTGACACTCTACAGGAGAGAGGATCCTGCACAAAAGATCTGACACTCTACAGGAGAGAGAGGACCCTGCACATAAGAGCTGACACTCTACAGGAGAGAGGACCCTGCACATAAGAGCTGAAACGCTAGAAGAGAGAGAGGACACAGCACATAAGAGCTGACACTGTACAAGAGAGAGGACCCTGCACATAAGAGCTGACACTCTACAGGAGAGAGGGCACAGCACATAACAGCTGACACTATACAAGAGAGAGAGGACCCTGCACATAAGAGCTGACACTCTACAGGAGAAAGGACACTGCACAGAAGAGCTGACATTCTACAGTAGAGAGCACCCTGCACATAAGAGCTGACACTCTACAGGAGAGAGGACCCTGCACATAAGAGCTGACATTCTACAGGAGAGAGGACACAGCACATAAGAGCTGACACTCTATAGGAGTGAGGACTCTGCACATAAGAGCTGACACTCTACAGGAGAGAGGACCCTGTACATAAGAGCTGACACAATACTGGAGAGATGACACTGCACATAAGAGCTGACACTCTACAGGAGAGAGGATCCTGCACATAAGAGCTGACACTCTATAGGAGAGAGGACACAGCAAATAAGAGCTGACACTCTACAGGAGATAGGATCCTACACATAAGAGCTGACACTCTACAGGAGAGAGGACACTGCACATAAGAGCTGACACTCTACAGGAGAGATGACACTGCACATAAGATCTGACACTCTACAGGAGAGAGGACACTGCACATAAGAGCTGACACTCTACAGGAGAGAGGATCCTGCACTTAAGAGCTGACACTCCACAGGAGAGAGGATCCTGAACAAAAGAGCTGACACTCTACAGGAGAGAGAGGACCCTGCACATAAGAGCTGACACTCTACAGGAGAGAGGACACTGCACATAAGAGCTGACACTCTACAGGAGATAGGATCCTACACATAAGAGCTGACATTCTACAGGAGAGAGGACACTGCACATAAGAGCTGACACTCTACAGGAGAGATGACACTGCACATAAGATCTGACACTCTACAGGAGAGAGGACACTGCACATAAGAGCTGACACTCTACAGGAGAGAGGATCCTGCACACAAGAGCTGACACTCCACAGGAAAGAGGATCCTGCACAAAAGAGCTGACACTCTACAGGATAGAGAGGACCCTGCACATAAGAGCTGACACTCAACAGGAGAGAGGATCCTGCACATAAGAGCTGACACTCTACAGGAGAGAGGACACTGCATATACTAGCTGACACTCTACAGGAGAGAGGATCCTGCACAAAAGAACTGACACTCTACAGGAGATAGAGGACCCTGCACATAAGAGCTGACACTCTACAGGAGAGAGGACACAGCACATAAGAGCTGACACTCTAGAGGAGAGAGGACACATTACATAAGAGCTGACACTCTACAGTAGAGAGGACCCTGCACATAAAAGCTGACACTCTACAGGAGAGAGGATCCTGCACAAAAGATCTGACACTCTACAGGAGAGAGAGGACCCTGCACATAAGAGCTGACACTCTACAGGAGAGAGGACCCTGCACATAAGAGCTGAAACGCTAGAAGAGAGAGAGGACACAGCACATAAGAGCTGACACTGTACAAGAGAGAGGACCCTGCACATAAGAGCTGACACTCTACAGGAGAGAGGGCACAGCACATAACAGCTGACACTATACAAGAGAGAGAGGACCCTGCACATAAGAGCTGACACTCTACAGGAGAAAGGACACTGCACAGAAGAGCTGACATTCTACAGTAGAGAGCACCCTGCACATAAGAGCTGACACTCTACAGGAGAGAGGACCCTGCACATAAGAGCTGACATTCTACAGGAGAGAGGACACAGCACATAAGAGCTGACACTCTATAGGAGTGAGGACTCTGCACATAAGAGCTGACACTCTACAGGAGAGAGGACCCTGCACATAAGAGCTGACACAATACTGGAGAGATGACACTGCACATAAGAGCTGACACTCTACAGGAGAGAGGATCCTGCACATAAGAGCTGACACTCTACAGGAGAGAGGACACTGCAAATAAGAGCTGACACTCTACAGGAGATAGGATCCTACACATAAGAGCTGACACTCTACAGGAGAGAGGACACTGCACATAAGAGCTGACACTCTACAGGAGAGATGACACTGCACATAAGATCCGACACTCTACAGGAGAGAGGACACTGCACATAAGAGCTGACACTCTACAGGAGAGAGGATCCTGCACTTAAGAGCTGACACTCCACAGGAGAGAGGATCCTGAACAAAAGAGCTGACACTCTACAGGAGAGAGAGGACCCTGCACATAAGAGCTGACACACTACAGGAGAGAGGAAACTGCACATAAGAGCTGACACTCTACAGGAGAGAGGATCCTGCACATAAGAGCTGACACTCTACAGGAGAGACGATCCTGCACATAAGAGCTGACACTCTACAGGAGAGAGGACACTGCACATAAGAGCTGACACTCTACAGGAGAGAGGATCCTGCACAAAAGAGCTGACACTCTACAGGAGAGAGAGGACCCTGCACATAAGAGCTGACACTCTACAGGAGACAGGATACTGCACATAAGAGCTGACACTCTACAGGAGAGAGGATCCTGCACAAAAGAGCTGACACTCTACAGGAGAGAGGACACAGCACATAAGAGCTGACACTCTACAGGAGAGAGGACCCTGCACATAAGAGCTGACACTCTACAGGAGAGACGATCCTGCACATAAGAGCTGACACTCTACAGGAGAGAGGACACTGCACATAAGAGCTGACACTCTACAGGAGAGAGGATCCTGCACAAAAGAGCTGACACTCTACAGGAGAGAGAGGACCCTGCACATAAGAGATGACACTCTACAGGAGACAGGATACTGCACATAAGAGCTGACACTCTACAGGAGAGAGGATCCTGCACAAAAGAGCTGACACTCTACAGGAGAGAGGATCCTGCACATAAGAGCTGACACTCTACAGGAGAGGGGACCCTGCACATAAGAGCTGACACTGTACAGGAGAGAGGAAACAGCACATAAGAGCTGACACTCTACAGGAGAGAGGATCCTGCACGTAAGAGCTGACATTCTACAGGAGAGAGGACCCTGCAAATAAGAACTGACACTCTACAGGAGAGAGGACACTGCACATACGAGCTGACACTCTACAGGAGAGAGGACACTGCACATAAGAGCTGACACTCTACAGGAGAGAGGACACTGCACATTAGAGCTGACACTCTACAGGAGAAAGGGCACAGCACATAAGTGCTGACACTGTACAGGAGAGAGGACCCTGCACATAAGAGATGACACTCTACAGGAGAGAGGAAACAGCACATAAGAGCTGACACTCTACAGGAGAGAGGATCCTGCACGTAAGAGCTGACATTCTACAGGAGAGAAGACCCTGCACATAAGAGCTGACACTCTACAGGAGAGAGGACACTGCACATAAGAGCTGACACTCTACAGGAGAGAGGACACTGCACATAAAAGCTGACACTCTACAGGAGATAGGATCCTGCACATAAGAGCTGACACTCTACAGGAGAGAGGATCCTGCACATAAGAGCTGACACTCTACAGGAGATAGGATACTGCACATAAAATCTGACACTCTACAGGAGAGAGGACACTGCACATAAGAGCTGACACTCTACAGGAGAGAGGACACTGCACATAAGAGCTGACACTCTACAGGAGAGAGGATCCTGCACATAAGAGCTTACACTCAACAGGAGAGAGGATCCTGCACATAAGAGCTGACACTCTACAGGAGAGAGGACACTGCACATACTAGCTGACACTCTACAGGAGAGAGGATCCTGCACAAAAGAACTGACACTCTACAGGAGATAGAGGACCCTGCACATAAGAGCTGACACTCTACAGGAGAGAGGACACAGCACATAAGAGCTGACACTCTAGAGGAGAGAGGACACATTACATAAGAGCTGACACTCTACAGGAGAGAGAGGACCCTGCACATAAGAGCTGACACTCTACAGGAGAGAGGACCCTGCACATAAGAGCTGAAACGCTAGAGGAGAGAGGACTGAGCACATAAGAGCTGACACTGTACAAGAGAGAGGACCCAGCACATAAGAGCTGACACTCTACAGGAGAGAGGGCACAGCACATAATAGCTGACACTATACAAGAGAGAGAGGACCCTGCACATAAGAGCTGACACTCTACAGGAGAAAGGACACTGCACAGAAGGGCTGACATTCTACAGTAGAGAGGACCCTGCACATAAGAGCTGACACTCTACAGGAGAGAGGACCCTGCACATAAGAGCTGACATTCTACAGGAGAGAGGACACAGCACATAAGAGCTGACACTCTATAGGAGTGAGGACTCTGCACATAAGAGCTGACACTCTACAGGAGAGAGGACCCTGCACATAAGAGCTGACACAATACTGGAGAGATGACACTGCACATAAGAGCTGACACTCTACAGGAGAGAGGATCCTGCACATAAGAGCTGACACTCTACAGGAGAGAGGACACTGCAAATAAGAGCTGACACTCTACAGGAGATAGGATCCTACACATAAGAGCTGACACTCTACAGGAGAGAGGACACTGCACATAAGAGCTGACACTCTACAGGAGAGATGACACTGCACATAAGATCTGACACTCTACAGGAGAGAGGACACTGCACATAAGAGCTGACACTCTACAGGAGAGAGGATCCTGCACTTAAGAGCTGACACTCCACAGGAGAGAGGATCCTGAACAAAAGAGCTGACACTCTACAGGAGAGAGAGGACCCTGCACATAAGAGCTGACACTCTACAGGAGAGAGGACACTGCACATAAGAGCTGACACTCTACAGGAGATAGGATCCTACACATAAGAGCTGACATTCTACAGGAGAGAGGACACTGCACATAAGAGCTGACACTCTACAGGAGAGATGACACTGCACATAAGATCTGACACTCTACAGGAGAGAGGACACTGCACATAAGAGCTGACACTCTACAGGAGAGAGGATCCTGCACACAAGAGCTGACACTCCACAGGAGAGAGGATCCTGCACAAAAGAGCTGACACTCTACAGGATAGAGAGGACCCTGCACATAAGAGCTGACACTCAACAGGAGAGAGGATCCTGCACATAAGAGCTGACACTCTACAGGAGAGAGGACACTGCACATACTAGCTGACACTCTACAGGAGAGAGGATCCTGCACAAAAGAACTGACACTCTACAGGAGATAGAGGACCCTGCACATAAGAGCTGACACTCTACAGGAGAGAGGACACAGCACATAAGAGCTGACACTCTAGAGGAGAGAGGACACTGCACATAAGATCTGACACTCTACAGGAGAGAGGACACTGCACATAAGAGCTGACACTCTACAGGAGAGAGGACACTGCACATAAGAGCTGACACTCTACAGTAGAGAGGACCCTGCACATAAAAGCTGACACTCTACAGGAGAGAGGATCCTGCACAAAAGATCTGACACTCTACAGGAGAGAGAGGACCCTGCACATAAGAGCTGACACTCTACAGGAGAGATCCCTGCACATAAGAGCTGAAACGCTAGAGGAGAGAGGACACAGCACATAAGAGCTGACACTGTACAAGAGAGAGGACCCTGCACATAAGAGCTGACACTCTACAGGAGAGAGGGCACAGCACATAACAGCTGACACTATACAAGAGAGAGAGGACCCTGCACATAAGAGCTGACACTCTACAGGAGAAAGGACACTGCACAGAAGAGCTGACATTCTACAGTAGAGAGGACCCTGCACATAAGAGCTGACACTCTACAGGAGAGAGGACCCTGCACATAAGAGCTGACATTCTACAGGAGAGAGGACACAGCACATAAGAGCTGACACTCTATAGGAGTGAGGACTCTGCACATAAGAGCTGACACTCTACAGGAGAGAGGACCCTGCACATAAGAGCTGACACAATACTGGAGAGATGACACTGCACATAAGAGCTGACACTCTACAGGAGAGAGGATCCTGCACATAAGAGCTGACACTCTACAGGAGAGAGGACACTGCAAATAAGAGCTGACACTCTACAGGAGATAGGATCCTACACATAAGAGCTGACACTCTACAGGAGAGAGGACACTGCACATAAGAGCTGACACTCTACAGGAGAGATGACACTGCACATAAGATCTGACACTCTACAGGAGAGAGGACACTGCACATAAGAGCTGACACTCTACAGGAGAAAGGATCCTGCACTTAAGAGCTGACACTCCACAGGAGAGAGGATCCTGAACAAAAGAGCTGACACTCTACAGGAGAGAGAGGACCCTGCACATAAGAGCTGACACTCTACAGGAGAGAGGACACTGCACATAAGAGCTGACACTCTACAGGAGATAGGATCCTACACATAAGAGCTGACTCTCTACAGGAGAGAGGACACTGCACATAAGAGCTGACACTCTACAGGAGAGATGACACTGCACATAAGATCTGACACTCTACAGGAGAGAGGACACTGCACATAAGAGCTGACACTCTACAGGAGAGAGGATCCTGCACACAAGAGCTGACACTCCACAGGAGAGAGGATCCTGCACAAAAGAGCTGACACTCTACAGGATAGAGAGGATCCTGCACATAAGAGCTGACACTCTACAGGAGAGAGGAGGCTGCACATAACAGCTTACACTCTACAGGAGAGAGGACCCTGCACATAAGAGCTGACACTCTACAGGAGAGAGGACACTGCACATAAGAGCTGACACTCTACAGGAGAGAGAGGACCCTGCACATAAGAGCTGACACTCTACAGGAGAGAGGAAACTGCACATAAGAGCTGACACTCTACAGGAGAGAGGATCCTGCACATAAGAGCTGACACTCTACAGGAGAGACGATCCTGCACATAAGAGCTGACACTCTACAGGAGAGAGGACACTGCACATAAGAGCTGACACTCTACAGGAGAGAGGATCCTGCACAAAAGAGCTGACACTCTACAGGAGAGGGAGGACCCTGCACATAAGAGCTGACACTCTACAGGAGACAGGATACTGCACATAAGAACTGACACTCTACAGGAGAGAGGATCCTGCACAAAAGAGCTGACACTCTACAGTAAAGAGGACACAGCACATAAGAGCTGACACTCTACAGGAGAGAGGACCCTGCACATAAGAGCTGACACTCTACAGGAGAGACGATCCTGCACATAAGAGCTGACACTCTACAGGAGAGAGAGATCCCTGCACATAAGAGCTGACACTCTACCGGAGAGAGGACACTGCACATAAGAGCTGACACTCTACAGGAGAGAGGACACAGCACATAAGAGCTGACACTGTACAAGAGAGAGGACCCTGCACATAAGAGCTGACACTCTACAGGAGAGAGGGCACAGCACATAAGAGCTGACACTCTACAGGAGAATGGACCCTGCACATAAGAGCTGACACTCTACAGGAGAGAGGACCCTGCACATAAGAGCTGACACTCTACAGGAGAGAGGACCCTGCACATAAGAGCTGACACTCTACAGGAGAGAGGACATAGCACATAAGAGCTGACACTCTACAGGAGAGAGGATCCTGAATGTAAGAGCTGACACTCTACAGGAGAGAGGACACTGCACATAAGAGCTGACACTCTACAGGAGAGAGGACACTGCACATAAGAGCTGACACTCTACAGGATAGAGGACACTGCACATAAGAGCTGACACTCTACAGGAGAGAGGATCCTGCATGTAACAGCTGACACTCTACAGGAGAGAGGACACTGCACATAAGAGCTGACACTCTACAGGAGATAGGATCCTACACATAAGAGCTGACACTCTACAGGAGAGAGGACACTGCACATAAGAGCTGACACTCTACAGGAGAGAGGACACTGCACATAAGATCTGACACTCTACAGGAGAGAGGACACTGCACATAAGAGCTGACACTCTACAGGAGAGAGGACCCTGCACATAAGAGCTGACACTCTACAGGAGAGAGGACACAGCACATAAGAGCTGACACTGTACAAGAGAGAGGACCCTGCACATAAGAGCTGACACTCTACAGGAGAAAGGACCCTGCACATAAGAGCTGACATTCTACAGTAGAGAGGACCCTGCACATAAGAGCTGACACTCTACAGGAGAGAGGACCCTGCACATAAGAGATGACACTCTACAGGAGAGATGACACAGCACATAAGAGCTGACACTCTATAGGAGTGAGGACTCTGCACATAAGAGCTGACACTCTACAGAAGAGAGGAACCTGCACATAAGAGCTGACACAATATTGGAGAGATGGCACTGCACATAAGAGATGACACTCTATAGGAGAGGGGACCCTGCACATAAGAGTTGACACTCTACAGGAGAGAGGATCCTGCACATAAGAGCTGACACTCTACAGGAGAGAGGACACTGCACATAAGAGCTGACACTCTAAAGGAGATAGGATCCTACACATAAGAGCTGACACTCTACAGGAGAGAGGACACTGCACATAAGAGCTGACACTCTACAGGAGAGATGACACTGCACATAAGATCTGACACTCTACAGGAGAGAGGACACTGCACATAAGAGCTGACACTCTACAGGAGAGAGGATCCTGCACACAAGAGCTGACACTCCACAGGAGAGAGGTTCCTGCACAAAAGAGCTGACACTCTACAGGATAGAGAGGACCCTGCACATAAGAGCTGACACTCTACAGGAGAGAGGACACTGCACATAGGAGCTGACACTCTACAGGAGAGAGGAGGCTGCACATAACAGCTTACACTCTACAGGAGAGAGGACCCTGCACATAAGAGCTGACACTCTACAGGAGAGAGGACACTGCACATAAGAGCTGACACTCTACAGGAGAGAGAGGACACTGCACATAAGAGCTGACACTCTACAGGAGAGAGGAAAATGCACATAAGAACTGACACTCTACAGGAGAGAGGATCCTGCATTTAAGAGCTGACACTCTACAGGAGAGACGATCCTGCACATAAGAGCTGACAATCTACAGGAGAGAGGACACTGCACATAAGAGCTGACACTCTACAGGAGAGAGGATCCTGCACAAAAGAGCTGACACTCTACAGGAGAGAGAGGACCCTGCACATAAGAGCTGACACTCTACAGGAGACAGGATACTGCACATAAGAGCTGACACTCTACAGGAGAGAGGATCCTGCACAAAAGAGCTGACACTCTACAGGAGAGAGGACACAGCACATAAGAGCTGACACTCTACAGCAGAGAGGACCCTGCACATAAGAGCTGACACTCTACAGGAGAGACGATCCTGCACATAAGAGCTGACACTCTACAGGAGAGAGGACACTGCACATAAGAGCTGACACTCTACAGGAGAGAGGATCCTGCACAAAAGAGCTGACACTCTACAGGAGAGAGAGGACCCTGCACATAAGAGCTGACACTCTACAGGAGACAGGATACTGCACATAAGAGCTGACACTCTACAGGAGAGAGGATCCTGCACAAAAGAGCTGACACTCTACAGGAGAGAGGACACAGCACATAAGAGCTGACACTCTACAGGAGAGAGGACCCTGCACATAAGAGCTGACACTCTACAGGAGAGGGGACCCTGCACATAAGAGCTGACACTCTACAGGAGAGAGGAAACAGCACATAAGAGCTGACACTCTACAGGAGAGAGGATCCTGCACGTAAGAGCTGACATTCTACAGGAGAGAGGACCCTGCACATAAGAACTGACACTCTACAGGAAAGAGGACACTGCACATACGATCTGACACTCTACAGGAGAGAGGACACTGCACATAAGAGCTGACACTCTACAGGAGAGAGGACACTGCACATTAGAGCTGACACTCTACAGGAGAAAGGGCACAGCACATAAGTGCTGACACTGTACAGGAGAGAGGACCCTGCACATAAGAGCTGACACTCTACAGGAGAGAGGAAACAGCACATAAGAGCTGACACTCTACAGGAGAGAGGATCCTGCACGTAAGAGCTGACATTCTACAGGAGAGAAGACCCTGCACATAAGAGCTGACACTCTACAGGAGAGAGGACACTGCACATAAGAGCTGACACTCTACAGGAGAGAGGACACTGCACATAAGAGCTGACACTCTACAGGAGATAGGATCCTGCACATAAGAGCTGACATTCTACAGGAGAGAGGATCCTGCACATAATAGCTGACACTCTACAGGAGATAGGATACTGCACATAAAATCTGACACTCTACAGGAGAGAGGACACTGCACATAAGAGCTGACACTCTACAGGAGAGAGGACACTGCACATAAGAGCTGACACTCTACAGGAGAGAGGATCCTGCACATAAGAGCTTACACTCAACAGGAGAGAGGATCCTGCACATAAGAGCTGACACTCTACAGGAGAGAGGACACTTCACATACTAGCTGACACTCTACAGGAGAGAGGATCCTGCACAAAAGAACTGACACTCTACAGGAGATAGAGGACCCTGCACATAAGAGCTGACACTCTACAGGAGAGAGGACACAGCACATAAGAGCTGACACTCTAGAGGAGAGAGGACACATTACATAAGAGCTGACACTCTACAGTAGAGAGAACCCTGCACATAAAAGCTGACACTCTACAGGAGAGAGGATCCTGCACAAAAGATCTGACACTCTACAGGAGAGAGAGGACCCTGCACATAAGAGCTGACACTCTACAGGAGAGAGGACCCTGCACATAAGAGCTGAAATGCTAGAGGAGAGAGGACTCAGCACATAAGAGCTGACACTGTACAAGAGAGAGGACCCTGCACATAAGAGCTGACACTCTACAGGAGAGAGGGCACAGCACATAACAGCTGACACTATACAAGAGAGAGAGGACCCTGCACATAAGAGCTGACACTCTACAGGAGAAAGGACACTGGACATAAGAGCTGACATTCTACAGTAGAGAGGACCCTGCACATAAGAGCTGACACTCTACAGGAGAGAGGACCCTGCAAATAAGAGCTGACATTCTACAGGAGAGAGGACACAGCACATAAGAGCTGACACTCTATAGGAGTGAGGATCCTGCACATAAGAGCTGACACTCTACAGGAGAGAGGATCCTGCACATAAGAGCTGACACTCTACAGGAGAGAGGATCCTGCACATAAGAGCTGACACTCTACAGGAGAGAGGACACTGCAAATAAGAGCTGACACTCTACAGGAGATAGGATCCTACACATAAGAGCTGACACTCTACAGGAGAGAGGACACTGCACATAAGAGCTGACACTCTACAGGAGAGATGACACTGCACATAAGATCTGACACTCTACAGGAGAGAGGACACTGCACATAAGAGCTGACACTCTACAGGAGAGAGGATCCTGCACTTAAGAGCTGACACTCCACAGGAGAGAGGATCCTGAACAAAAGAGCTGACACTCTACAGGAGAGAGAGGACCCTGCACATAAGAGCTGACACTCTACAGGAGAGAGGACACTGCACATAAGAGCTGACACTCTACAGGAGATAGGATCCTACACATAAGAGCTGACATTCTACAGGAGAGAGGACACTGCACATAAGAGCTGACACTCTACAGGAGAGATGACACTGCACATAAGATCTGACACTCTACAGGAGAGAGGACACTGCACATAAGAGCTGACACTCTACAGGAGAGAGGATCCTGCACACAAGAGCTGACACTCCACAGGAGAGAGGATCCTGCACAAAAGAGCTGACACTCTACAGGATAGAGAGGACCCTGCACATAAGAGCTGACACTCAACAGGAGAGAGGATCCTGCACATAAGAGCTGACACTCTACAGGAGAGAGGACACTGCACATACTAGCTGACACTCTACAGGAGAGAGGATCCTGCACAAAAGAACTGACACTCTACAGGAGATAGAGGACCCTGCACATAAGAGCTGACACTCTACAGGAGAGAGGACACAGCACATAAGAGCTGACACTCTAGAGGAGAGAGGACACATTACATAAGAGCTGACACTCTACAGTAGAGAGGACCCTGCACATAAAAGCTGACACTCTACAGGAGAGAGGATCCTGCACAAAAGATCTGACACTCTACAGGAGAGAGAGGACCCTGCACATAAGAGCTGACACTCTACAGGAGAGAGGACACTGCACATAGGAGCTGACACTCTACAGGAGAGAGGACACAGCACATAAGAGCTGACACTCTACAGGAGAGAGGATCCTGCATGTAAGAGCTGACACTCTACAGGAGAGAGGACACTGCACATAAGAGCTGACACTCTACAGGATAGAGGACACTGCACATAAGAGCTGACACTCTACAGGAGAGAGGACACTGCACATAAGAGCTGACACTCTACAGGAGAGAGGATCCTGCATGTAAGAGCTGACACTCTACAGGAGAGGGGACACTGCACATAAGAGCTGACACTCTACAGGAGATAGGATCCTACACATAAGAGCTGACACTCTACAGGAGAGAGGACACTGCACATAAGAGCTGACACTCTACAGGAGAGAGGACACTGCACATAAGATCTGACACTCTACAGGTGAGAGTACACTG
This sequence comes from Dendrobates tinctorius, assembly GCF_039654945.1. Taxonomy (NCBI): domain Eukaryota; kingdom Metazoa; phylum Chordata; class Amphibia; order Anura; family Dendrobatidae; genus Dendrobates; species Dendrobates tinctorius. The sequence goes on along the minus strand of NW_027361918.1, from coordinate 13,524,183 downwards.
CACATAAGAGCTGACACTCTACAGGAGAGAGGACCCTGCACATAAGAGCTGACACTCTACAGGAGAGAGGACACAGCACATAAGAGCTGACACTGTACAAGAGAGAGGACCCTGCACATAAGAGCTGACACTCTACAGGAGAAAGGACCCTGCACATAAGAGCTGACATTCTACAGTAGAGAGGACCCTGCACATAAGAGCTGACACTCTACAGGAGAGAGGACCCTGCACATAAGAGCTGACACTCTACAGGAGAGATGACACAGCACATAAGAGCTGACACTCTATAGGAGTGAGGACTCTGCACATAAGAGCTGACACTCTACAGGAGAGAGGACACTGCACATAAGAGCTGACACAATATTGGAGAGATGGCACTGCACATAAGAGATGACACTCTATAGGAGAGGGAACCCTGCACATAAGAGCTGACACTCTACAGGAGAGAGGATCCTGCACATAAGAGCTGACACTCTACAGGAGAGAGAGGACCCTGCACATAAGAGATGACACTCTACAGGAGACAGGATACTGCACATAAGAGCTGACACTCAACAGGAGAGAGGACCCTGCACATAAGAGCTGACACTTTACAGGAGAGACGATCCTGCACATAAGAGCTGACACTCTACAGGAGAGAGGACACTGCACATAAGAGCTGACACTCTACAGGAGAGAGGATCCTGCACAAAAGAGCTGACACTCTACAGGAGAGAGAGGACCCTGCACATAAGAGATGACACTCTACAGGAGACAGGATACTGCACATAAGAGCTGACACTCAACAGGAGAGAGGACCCTGCACATAAGAGCTGACACTCTACAGGAGAGGGGACCCTGCACATAAGAGCTGACACTCTACAGGAGAGAGGAAACAGCACATAAGAGCTGACACTCTACAGGAGAGAGGATCCTGCACGTAAGAGCTGACATTCTACAGGAGAGAGGACCCTGCAAATAAGAACTGACACTCTACAGGAGAGAGGACACTGCACATACGAGCTGACTCTCTACAGGAGAGAGGACACTGCACATAAGAGCTGACACTCTACAGGAGAGACGACACTGCACATTAGAGCTGACACTCTACAGGAGAAAGGGCACAGCACATAAGTGCTGACACTGTACAGGAGAGAGGACCCTGCACATAAGAGATGACACTCTACAGGAGAGAGGAAACAGCACATAAGAGCTGACACTCTACAGGAGAGAGGATCCTGCACGTAAGAGCTGACATTCTACAGGAGAGAAGACCCTGCACATAAGAGCTGACACTCTACAGGAGAGAGGACACTGCACATAAGAGCTGACACTCTACAGGAGAGAGGATACTGCACATAAAAGCTGACACTCTACAGGAGATAGGATCCTGCACATAAGAGCTGACACTCTACAGGAGAGGATCCTGCACATAAGAGCTGACACTCTACAGGAGATAGGATACTGCACATAAAATCTGACACTCTACAGGAGAGAGGACACTGCACATAAGAGCTGACACTCTACAGGAGAGAGGACACTGCACATAAGAGCTGACACTCTACAGGAGAGAGGATCCTGCACATAAGAGCTTACACTCAACAGGAGAGAGGATCCTGCACATAAGAGCTGACACTCTACAGGAGAGAGGACACTGCACATACTAGCTGACACTCTACAGGAGAGAGGATCCTGCACAAAAGAACTGACACTCTACAGGAGATAAAGGACCCTGCACATAAGAGCTGACACTCTACAGGAGAGAGGACACAGCACATAAGAGCTGACACTCTAGAGGAGAGAGGACACATTACATAAGAGCTGACACTCTACAGTAGAGAGGACCCTGCACATAAAAGCTGACACTCTACAGGAGAGAGGATCCTGCACAAAAGATCTGACACTCTACAGGAGAGAGAGGACCCTGCACATAAGAGCTGACACTCTACAGGAGAGAGGACCCTGCACATAAGAGCTGAAACGCTAGAGGAGAGAGGACACAGCACATAAGAGCTGACACTGTACAAGAGAGAGGACCCTGCACATAAGAGTTGACACTCTACAGGAGAGAGGGCACAGCACATAACAGCTGACACTATACAAGAGAGAGAGGACCCTGCACATAAGAGCTGACACTCTACAGGAGAAAGGACACTGCACAGAAGAGCTGACATTCTACAGTAGAGAGGACCCTGCACATAAGAGCTGACACTCTACAGGAGAGAGGACCCTGCACATAAGAGCTGACATTCTACAGGAGAGAGGACACAGCACATAAGAGCTGATACTCTATAGGAGTGAGGACTCTGCACATAAGAGCTGACACTCTACAGGAGAGAGGACCCTGCACATAAGAGCTGACACAATACTGGAGAGATGACACTGCACATAAGAGCTGACACTCTACAGGAGAGAGGATCCTGCACATAAGAGCTGACACTCTACAGGAGAGAGGACACAGCAAATAAGAGCTGACACTCTACAGGAGATAGGATCCTACACATAAGAGCTGACACTCTACAGGAGAGAGGACACTGCACATAAGAGCTGACACTCTACAGGAGAGATGACACTGCACATAAGATCTGACACTCTACAGGAGAGAGGACACTGCACATAAGAGCTGACACTCTACAGGAGAGAGGATCCTGCACTTAAGAGCTGACACTCCACAGGAGAGAGGATCCTGAACAAAAGAGCTGACACTCTACAGGAGAGAGAGGACCCTGCACATAAGAGCTGACACTCTACAGGAGAGAGGACACTGCACATAAGAGCTGACACTCTACAGGAGATAGGATCCTACACATAAGAGCTGACATTCTACAGGAGAGAGGACACTGCACATAAGATCTGACACTCTACAGGAGAGAGGACACTGCACATAAGAGCTGACACTCTACAGGAGAGAGGATCCTGCACACAAGAGCTGACACTCAACAGGAGAGAGGATCCTGCACATAAGAGCTGACACTCTACAGGAGAGAGGACACTGCATATACTAGCTGACACTCTACAGGAGAGAGGATCCTGCACAAAAGAACTGACACTCTACAGGAGATAGAGGACCCTGCACATAAGAGCTGACACTCTACAGGAGAGAGGACACAGCACATAAGAGCTGACACTCTAGAGGAGAGAGGACACATTACATAAGAGCTGACACTCTACAGTAGAGAGGACCCTGCACATAAAAGCTGACACTCTACAGGAGAGAGGATCCTGCACAAAAGATCTGACACTCTACAGGAGAGAGAGGACCCTGCACATAAGAGCTGACACTCTACAGGAGAGAGGACCCTGCACATAAGAGCTGAAACGCTAGAAGAGAGAGAGGACACAGCACATAAGAGCTGACACTGTACAAGAGAGAGGACCCTGCACATAAGAGCTGACACTCTACAGGAGAGAGGGCACAGCACATAACAGCTGACACTATACAAGAGAGAGAGGACCCTGCACATAAGAGCTGACACTCTACAGGAGAAAGGACACTGCACAGAAGAGCTGACATTCTACAGTAGAGAGCACCCTGCACATAAGAGCTGACACTCTACAGGAGAGAGGACCCTGCACATAAGAGCTGACATTCTACAGGAGAGAGGACACAGCACATAAGAGCTGACACTCTATAGGAGTGAGGACTCTGCACATAAGAGCTGACACTCTACAGGAGAGAGGACCCTGTACATAAGAGCTGACACAATACTGGAGAGATGACACTGCACATAAGAGCTGACACTCTACAGGAGAGAGGATCCTGCACATAAGAGCTGACACTCTATAGGAGAGAGGACACAGCAAATAAGAGCTGACACTCTACAGGAGATAGGATCCTACACATAAGAGCTGACACTCTACAGGAGAGAGGACACTGCACATAAGAGCTGACACTCTACAGGAGAGATGACACTGCACATAAGATCTGACACTCTACAGGAGAGAGGACACTGCACATAAGAGCTGACACTCTACAGGAGAGAGGATCCTGCACTTAAGAGCTGACACTCCACAGGAGAGAGGATCCTGAACAAAAGAGCTGACACTCTACAGGAGAGAGAGGACCCTGCACATAAGAGCTGACACTCTACAGGAGAGAGGACACTGCACATAAGAGCTGACACTCTACAGGAGATAGGATCCTACACATAAGAGCTGACATTCTACAGGAGAGAGGACACTGCACATAAGAGCTGACACTCTACAGGAGAGATGACACTGCACATAAGATCTGACACTCTACAGGAGAGAGGACACTGCACATAAGAGCTGACACTCTACAGGAGAGAGGATCCTGCACACAAGAGCTGACACTCCACAGGAAAGAGGATCCTGCACAAAAGAGCTGACACTCTACAGGATAGAGAGGACCCTGCACATAAGAGCTGACACTCAACAGGAGAGAGGATCCTGCACATAAGAGCTGACACTCTACAGGAGAGAGGACACTGCATATACTAGCTGACACTCTACAGGAGAGAGGATCCTGCACAAAAGAACTGACACTCTACAGGAGATAGAGGACCCTGCACATAAGAGCTGACACTCTACAGGAGAGAGGACACAGCACATAAGAGCTGACAGTCTAGAGGAGAGAGGACACATTACATAAGAGCTGACACTCTACAGTAGAGAGGACCCTGCACATAAAAGCTGACACTCTACAGGAGAGAGGATCCTGCACACAAGATCTGACACTCTACAGGAGAGAGAGGACCCTGCACATAAGAGCTGACACTCTACAGGAGAGAGGACCCTGCACATAAGAGCTGAAACGCTAGAAGAGAGAGAGGACACAGCACATAAGAGCTGACACTGTACAAGAGAGAGGACCCTGCACATAAGAGCTGACACTCTACAGGAGAGAGGGCACAGCACATAACAGCTGACACTATACAAGAGAGAGAGGACCCTGCACATAAGAGCTGACACTCTACAGGAGAAAGGACACTGCACAGAAGAGCTGACATTCTACAGTAGAGAGCACCCTGCACATAAGAGCTGACACTCTACAGGAGAGAGGACCCTGCACATAAGAGCTGACATTCTACAGGAGAGAGGACACAGCACATAAGAGCTGACACTCTATAGGAGTGAGGACTCTGCACATAAGAGCTGACACTCTACAGGAGAGAGGACCCTGCACATAAGAGCTGACACAATACTGGAGAGATGACACTGCACATAAGAGCTGACACTCTACAGGAGAGAGGATCCTGCACATAAGAGCTGACACTCTACAGGAGAGAGGACACTGCAAATAAGAGCTGACACTCTACAGGAGATAGGATCCTACACATAAGAGCTGACACTCTACAGGAGAGAGGACACTGCACATAAGAGCTGACACTCTACAGGAGAGATGACACTGCACATAAGATCCGACACTCTACAGGAGAGAGGACACTGCACATAAGAGCTGACACTCTACAGGAGAGAGGATCCTGCACTTAAGAGCTGACACTCCACAGGAGAGAGGATCCTGAACAAAAGAGCTGACACTCTACAGGAGAGAGAGGACCCTGCACATAAGAGCTGACACACTACAGGAGAGAGGAAACTGCACATAAGAGCTGACACTCTACAGGAGAGAGGATCCTGCACATAAGAGCTGACACTCTACAGGAGAGACGATCCTGCACATAAGAGCTGACACTCTACAGGAGAGAGGACACTGCACATAAGAGCTGACACTCTACAGGAGAGAGGATCCTGCACAAAAGAGCTGACACTCTACAGGAGAGAGAGGACCCTGCACATAAGAGCTGACACTCTACAGGAGACAGGATACTGCACATAAGAGCTGACACTCTACAGGAGAGAGGATCCTGCACAAAAGAGCTGACACTCTACAGGAGAGAGGACACAGCACATAAGAGCTGACACTCTACAGGAGAGAGGACCCTGCACATAAGAGCTGACACTCTACAGGAGAGACGATCCTGCACATAAGAGCTGACACTCTACAGGAGAGAGGACACTGCACATAAGAGCTGACACTCTACAGGAGAGAGGATCCTGCACAAAAGAGCTGACACTCTACAGGAGAGAGAGGACCCTGCACATAAGAGATGACACTCTACAGGAGACAGGATACTGCACATAAGAGCTGACACTCTACAGGAGAGAGGATCCTGCACAAAAGAGCTGACACTCTACAGGAGAGAGGATCCTGCACATAAGAGCTGACACTCTACAGGAGAGGGGACCCTGCACATAAGAGCTGACACTCTACAGGAGACAGGATACTGCACATAAGAACTGACACTCTACAGGAGAGAGGATCCTGCACAAAAGAGCTGACACTCTACAGTAAAGAGGACACAGCACATAAGAGCTGACACTCTACAGGAGAGAGGACCCTGCACATAAGAGCTGACACTCTACAGGAGAGACGATCCTGCACATAAGAGCTGACACTCTACAGGAGAGAGAGATCCCTGCACATAAGAGCTGACACTCTACCGGAGAGAGGACACTGCACATAAGAGCTGACACTCTACAGGAGAGAGGACACAGCACATAAGAGCTGACACTGTACAAGAGAGAGGACCCTGCACATAAGAGCTGACACTCTACAGGAGAGAGGGCACAGCACATAAGAGCTGACACTCTACAGGAGAATGGACCCTGCATATAAGAGCTGACACTCTACAGGAGAGAGGACCCTGCACATAAGAGCTGACACTCTACAGGAGAGAGGACCCTGCACATAAGAGCTGACACTCTACAGGAGAGAGGACATAGCACATAAGAGCTGACACTCTACAGGAGAGAGGATCCTGAATGTAAGAGCTGACACTCTACAGGAGAGAGGACACTGCACATAAGAGCTGACACTCTACAGGAGAGAGGACACTGCACATAAGAGCTGACACTCTACAGGAGAGAGGACACTGCACATAAGAGCTGACACTCTACAGGAGAGAGGATCCTGCATGTAACAGCTGACACTCTACAGGAGAGAGGACCCTGCACATAAGAGCTGACACTCTACAGGAGAGACGATCCTGCACATAAGAGCTGACACTCTACAGGAGAGAGAGATCCCTGCACATAAGAGCTGACACTCTACCGGAGAGAGGACACTGCACATAAGAGCTGACACTCTACAGGAGAGAGGACACAGCACATAAGAGCTGACACTGTACAAGAGAGAGGACCCTGCACATAAGAGCTGACACTCTACAGGAGAGAGGGCACAGCACATAAGAGCTGACACTCTACAGGAGAATGGACCCTGCACATAAGAGCTGACACTCTACAGGAGAGAGGACCCTGCACATAAGAGCTGACACTCTACAGGAGAGAGGACCCTGCACATAAGAGCTGACACTCTACAGGAGAGAGGACATAGCACATAAGAGCTGACACTCTACAGGAGAGAGGATCCTGAATGTAAGAGCTGACACTCTACAGGAGAGAGGACACTGCACATAAGAGCTGACACTCTACAGGAGAGAGGACACTGCACATAAGAGCTGACACTCTACAGGAGAGAGGACACTGCACATAAGAGCTGACACTCTACAGGAGAGAGGATCCTGCATGTAACAGCTGACACTCTACAGGAGAGAGGACACTGCACATAAGAGCTGACACTCTACAGGAGATAGGATCCTACACATAAGAGCTGACACTCTACAGGAGAGAGAGGACCCTGCACATAAGAGATGACACTCTACAGGAGACAGGATACTGCACATAAGAGCTGACACTCTACAGGAGAGAGGATCCTGCACAAAAGAGCTGACACTCTACAGGAGAGAGGATCCTGCACATAAGAGCTGACACTCTACAGGAGAGGGGACCCTGCACATAAGAGCTGACACTCTACAGGAGACAGGATACTGCACATAAGAACTGACACTCTACAGGAGAGAGGATCCTGCACAAAAGAGCTGACACTCTACAGTAAAGAGGACACAGCACATAAGAGCTGACACTCTACAGGAGAGAGGACCCTGCACATAAGAGCTGACACTCTACAGGAGAGACGATCCTGCACATAAGAGCTGACACTCTACAGGAGAGAGAGATCCCTGCACATAAGAGCTGACACTCTACCGGAGAGAGGACACTGCACATAAGAGCTGACACTCTACAGGAGAGAGGACACAGCACATAAGAGCTGACACTGTACAAGAGAGAGGACCCTGCACATAAGAGCTGACACTCTACAGGAGAGAGGGCACAGCACATAAGAGCTGACACTCTACAGGAGAATGGACCCTGCACATAAGAGCTGACACTCTACAGGAGAGAGGACCCTGCACATAAGAGCTGACACTCTACAGGAGAGAGGACCCTGCACATAAGAGCTGACACTCTACAGGAGAGAGGACATAGCACATAAGAGCTGACACTCTACAGGAGAGAGGATCCTGAATGTAAGAGCTGACACTCTACAGGAGAGAGGACACTGCACATAAGAGCTGACACTCTACAGGAGAGAGGACACTGCACATAAGAGCTGACACTCTACAGGAGAGAGGACACTGCACATAAGAGCTGACACTCTACAGGAGAGAGGATCCTGCATGTAACAGCTGACACTCTACAGGAGAGAGGACCCTGCACATAAGAGCTGACACTCTACAGGAGAGACGATCCTGCACATAAGAGCTGACACTCTACAGGAGAGAGAGATCCCTGCACATAAGAGCTGACACTCTACCGGAGAGAGGACACTGCACATAAGAGCTGACACTCTACAGGAGAGAGGACACAGCACATAAGAGCTGACACTGTACAAGAGAGAGGACCCTGCACATAAGAGCTGACACTCTACAGGAGAGAGGGCACAGCACATAAGAGCTGACACTCTACAGGAGAATGGACCCTGCACATAAGAGCTGACACTCTACAGGAGAGAGGACCCTGCACATAAGAGCTGACACTCTACAGGAGAGAGGACCCTGCACATAAGAGCTGACACTCTACAGGAGAGAGGACATAGCACATAAGAGCTGACACTCTACAGGAGAGAGGATCCTGAATGTAAGAGCTGACACTCTACAGGAGAGAGGACACTGCACATAAGAGCTGACACTCTACAGGAGAGAGGACACTGCACATAAGAGCTGACACTCTACAGGAGAGAGGACACTGCACATAAGAGCTGACACTCTACAGGAGAGAGGATCCTGCATGTAACAGCTGACACTCTACAGGAGAGAGGACACTGCACATAAGAGCTGACACTCTACAGGAGATAGGATCCTACACATAAGAGCTGACACTCTACAGGAGAGAGGACACTGCACATAAGAGCTGACACTCTACAGGAGAGAGGACACTGCACATAAGATCTGACACTCTACAGGAGAGAGGACACTGCACATAAGAGCTGACACTCTACAGGAGAGAGGACCCTGCACATAAGAGCTGACACTCTACAGGAGAGAGGACACAGCACATAAGAGCTGACACTGTACAAGAGAGAGGACCCTGCACATAAGAGCTGACACTCTACAGGAGAAAGGACCCTGCACATAAGAGCTGACATTCTACAGTAGAGAGGACCCTGCACATAAGAGCTGACACTCTACAGGAGAGAGGACCCTGCACATAAGAGCTGACACTCTACAGGAGAGATGACACAGCACATAAGAGCTGACACTCTATAGGAGTGAGGACTCTGCACATAAGAGCTGACACTCTACAGAAGAGAGGAACCTGCACATAAGAGCTGACACAATATTGGAGAGATGGCACTGCACATAAGAGATGACACTCTATAGGAGAGGGGACCCTGCACATAAGAGCTGACACTCTACAGGAGAGAGGATCCTGCACATAAGAGCTGACACTCTACAGGAGAGAGGACACTGCACATAAGAGCTGACACTCTACAGGAGATAGGATCCTACACATAAGAGCTGACACTCTACAGGAGAGAGGACACTGCACATAAGAGCTGACACTCTACAGGAGAGATGACACTGCACATAAGATCTGACACTCTACAGGAGAGAGGACACTGCACATAAGAGCTGACACTCTACAGGAGAGAGGATCCTGCACACAAGAGCTGACACTCCACAGGAGAGAGGTTCCTGCACAAAAGAGCTGACACTCTACAGGATAGAGAGGACCCTGCACATAAGAGCTGACACTCTACAGGAGAGAGGACACTGCACATAAGAGCTGACACTCTACAGGAGAGAGAGGACACTGCACATAAGAGCTGACACTCTACAGGAGAGAGGAAAATGCACATAAGAGCTGACACTCTACAGGAGAGAGGATCCTGCATTTAAGAGCTGACACTCTACAGGAGAGACGATCCTGCACATAAGAGCTGACACTCTACAGGAGAGAGGACACTGCACATAAGAGCTGACACTCTACAGGAGAGAGGATCCTGCACAAAAGAGCTGACACTCTACAGGAGAGAGAGGACCCTGCACATAAGAGCTGACACTCTACAGGAGACAGGATACTGCACATAAGAGCTGACACTCTACAGGAGAGAGGATCCTGCACAAAAGAGCTGACACTCTACAGGAGAGAGGACACAGCACATAAGAGCTGACACTCTACAGCAGAGAGGACCCTGCACATAAGAGCTGACACTCTACAGGAGAGACGATCCTGCACATAAGAGCTGACACTCTACAGGAGAGAGGACACTGCACATAAGAGCTGACACTCTACAGGAGAGAGGATCCTGCACAAAAGAGCTGACACTCTACAGGAGAGAGAGGACCCTGCACATAAGAGCTGACACTCTACAGGAGACAGGATACTGCACATAAGAGCTGACACTCTACAGGAGAGAGGATCCTGCACAAAAGAGCTGACACTCTACAGGAGAGAGGACACAGCACATAAGAGCTGACACTCTACAGGAGAGAGGACCCTGCACATAAGAGCTGACACTCTATAGGAGAGGGGACCCTGCACATAAGAGCTGACACTCTACAGGAGAGAGGAAACAGCACATAAGAGCTGACACTCTACAGGAGAGAGGATCCTGCACGTAAGAGCTGACATTCTACAGGAGAGAGGACCATGCACATAAGAACTGACACTCTACAGGAGAGAGGACACTGCACATACGAGCTGACACTCTACAGGAGAGAGGACACTGCACATAAGAGCTGACACTCTACAGGAGAGAGGACACTGCACATTAGAGCTGACACTCTACAGGAGAAAGGGCACAGCACATAAGTGCTGACACTGTACAGGAGAGAGGACCCTGCACATAAGAGCTGACACTCTACAGGAGAGAGGAAACAGCACATAAGAGCTGACACTCTACAGGAGAGAGGATCCTGCACGTAAGAGCTGACATTCTACAGGAGAGAAGACCCTGCACATAAGAGCTGACACTCTACAGGAGAGAGGACACTGCACATAAGAGCTGACACTCTACAGGAGAGAGGACACTGCACATAAGAGCTGACACTCTACAGGAGATAGGATCCTGCACATAAGAGCTGACATTCTACAGGAGAGAGGATCCTGCACATAATAGCTGACACTCTACAGGAGATAGGATACTGCACATAAAATCTGACACTCTACAGGAGAGAGGACACTGCACATAAGAGCTGACACTCTACAGGAGAGAGGACACTGCACATAAGAGCTGACACTCTACAGGAGAGAGGATCCTGCACATAAGAGCTTACACTCAACAGGAGAGAGGATCCTGCACATAAGAGCTGACACTCTACAGGAGAGAGGACACTTCACATACTAGCTGACACTCTACAGGAGAGAGGATCCTGCACAAAAGAACTGACACTCTACAGGAGATAGAGGACCCTGCACATAAGAGCTGACACTCTACAGGAGAGAGGACACAGCACATAAGAGCTGACACTCTAGAGGAGAGAGGACACATTACATAAGAGCTGACACTCTACAGTAGAGAGAACCCTGCACATAAAAGCTGACACTCTACAGGAGAGAGGATCCTGCACAAAAGATCTGACACTCTACAGGAGAGAGAGGACCCTGCACATAAGAGCTGACACTCTACAGGAGAGAGGACCCTGCACATAAGAGCTGAAATGCTAGAGGAGAGAGGACTCAGCACATAAGAGCTGACACTGTACAAGAGAGAGGACCCTGCACATAAGAGCTGACACTCTACAGGAGAGAGGGCACAGCACATAACAGCTGACACTATACAAGAGAGAGAGGACCCTGCACATAAGAGCTGACACTCTACAGGAGAAAGGACACTGGACATAAGAGCTGACATTCTACAGTAGAGAGGACCCTGCACATAAGAGCTGACACTCTACAGGAGAGAGGACCCTGCAAATAAGAGCTGACATTCTACAGGAGAAAGGACACAGCACATAAGAGCTGACACTCTATAGGAGTGAGGATCCTGCACATAAGAGCTGACACTCTACAGGAGAGAGGATCCTGCACATAAGAGCTGACACTCTACAGGAGATAGGATACTGCACATAAAATCTGACACTCTACAGGAGAGAGGACACTGCACATAAGAGCTGACACTCTACAGGAGAGAGGACACTGCACATAAGAGCTGACACTCTACAGGAGAGAGGATCCTGCACATAAGAGCTTACACTCAACAGGAGAGAGGATCCTGCACATAAGAGCTGACACTCTACAGGAGAGAGGACACTGCACATACTAGCTGACACTCTACAGGAGAGAGGATCCTGCACAAAAGAACTGACACTCTACAGGAGATAAAGGACCCTGCACATAAGAGCTGACACTCTACAGGAGAGAGGACACAGCACATAAGAGCTGACACTCTAGAGGAGAGAGGACACATTACATAAGAGCTGACACTCTACAGTAGAGAGGACCCTGCACATAAAAGCTGACACTCTACAGGAGAGAGGATCCTGCACAAAAGATCTGACACTCTACAGGAGAGAGAGGACCCTGCACATAAGAGCTGACACTCTACAGGAGAGAGGACCCTGCACATAAGAGCTGAAACGCTAGAGGAGAGAGGACACAGCACATAAGAGCTGACACTGTACAAGAGAGAGGACCCTGCACATAAGAGCTGACACTCTACAGGAGAGAGGGCACAGCACATAACAGCTGACACTATACAAGAGAGAGAGGACCCTGCACATAAGAGCTGACACTCTACAGGAGAAAGGACACTGCACAGAAGAGCTGACATTCTACAGTAGAGAGGACCCTGCACATAAGAGCTGACACTCTACAGGAGAGAGGACCCTGCACATAAGAGCTGACATTCTACAGGAGAGAGGACACAGCACATAAGAGCTGATACTCTATAGGAGTGAGGACTCTGCACATAAGAGCTGACACTCTACAGGAGAGAGGACCCTGCACATAAGAGCTGACACAATACTGGAGAGATGACACTGCACATAAGAGCTGACACTCTACAGGAGAGAGGATCCTGCACATAAGAGCTGACACTCTACAGGAGAGAGGACACTGCAAATAAGAGCTGACACTCTACAGGAGATAGGATCCTACACATAAGAGCTGACACTCTACAGGAGAGAGGACACTGCACATAAGAGCTGACACTCTACAGGAGAGATGACACTGCACATAAGATCTGACACTCTACAGGAGAGAGGACACTGCACATAAGAGCTGACACTCTACAGGAGAGAGGATCCTGCACTTAAGAGCTGACACTCCACAGGAGAGAGGATCCTGAACAAAAGAGCTGACACTCTACAGGAGAGAGAGGACCCTGCACATAAGAGCTGACACTCTACAGGAGAGAGGACACTGCACATAAGAGCTGACACTCTACAGGAGATAGGATCCTACACATAAGAGCTGACATTCTACAGGAGAGAGGACACTGCACATAAGAGCTGACACTCTACAGGAGAGATGACACTGCACATAAGATCTGACACTCTACAGGAGAGAGGACACTGCACATATGAGCTGACACTCTACAGGAGAGAGGATCCTGCACACAAGAGCTGACACTCCACAGGAGAGAGGATCCTGCACAAAAGAGCTGACACTCTGCAGGATAGAGAGGACCCTGCACATAAGAGCTGACACTCAACAGGAGAGAGGATCCTGCACATAAGAGCTGACACTCTACAGGAGAGAGGACACTGCACATACTAGCTGACACTCTACAGGAGAGAGGATCCTGCACAAAAGAACTGACACTCTACAGGAGATAGAGGACCCTGCACATAAGAGCTGACACTCTACAGGAGAGAGGACACAGCACATAAGAGCTGACACTCTAGAGGAGAGAGGACACATTACATAAGAGCTGACACTCTACAGTAGAGAGGACCCTGCACATAAAAGCTGACACTCTACAGGAGAGAGGATCCTGCACAAAAGATCTGACACTCTACAGGAGAGAGAGGACCCTGCACATAAGAGCTGACACTCTACAGGAGAGAGGACCCTGCACATAAGAGCTGAAACGCTAGAAGAGAGAGAGGACACAGCACATAAGAGCTGACACTGTACAAGAGAGAGGACCCTGCACATAAGAGCTGACACTCTACAGGAGACAGGATACTGCACATAAGAACTGACACTCTACAGGAGAGAGGATCCTGCACAAAAGAGCTGACACTCTACAGTAAAGAGGACACAGCACATAAGAGCTGACACTCTACAGGAGAGAGGACCCTGCACATAAGAGCTGACACTCTACAGGAGAGACGATCCTGCACATAAGAGCTGACACTCTACAGGAGAGAGAGATCCCTGCACATAAGAGCTGACACTCTACCGGAGAGAGGACACTGCACATAAGAGCTGACACTCTACAGGAGAGAGGACACAGCACATAAGAGCTGACACTGTACAAGAGAGAGGACCCTGCACATAAGAGCTGACACTCTACAGGAGAGAGGGCACAGCACATAAGAGCTGACACTCTACAGGAGAATGGACCCTGCACATAAGAGCTGACACTCTACAGGAGAGAGGACCCTGCACATAAGAGCTGACACTCTACAGGAGAGAGGACCCTGCACATAAGAGCTGACACTCTACAGGAGAGAGGACATAGCACATAAGAGCTGACACTCTACAGGAGAGAGGATCCTGAATGTAAGAGCTGACACTCTACAGGAGAGAGGACACTGCACATAAGAGCTGACACTCTACAGGAGAGAGGACACTGCACATAAGAGCTGACACTCTACAGGAGAGAGGACACTGCACATAAGAGCTGACACTCTACAGGAGAGAGGATCCTGCATGTAACAGCTGACACTCTACAGGAGAGAGGACACTGCACATAAGAGCTGACACTCTACAGGAGATAGGATCCTACACATAAGAGCTGACACTCTACAGGAGAGAGGACACTGCACATAAGAGCTGACACTCTACAGGAGAGAGGACACTGCACATAAGATCTGACACTCTACAGGAGAGAGGACACTGCACATAAGAGCTGACACTCTACAGGAGAGAGGACCCTGCACATAAGAGCTGACACTCTACAGGAGAGAGGACACAGCACATAAGAGCTGACACTGTACAAGAGAGAGGACCCTGCACATAAGAGCTGACACTCTACAGGAGAAAGGACCCTGCACATAAGAGCTGACATTCTACAGTAGAGAGGACCCTGCACATAAGAGCTGACACTCTACAGGAGAGAGGACCCTGCACATAAGAGCTGACACTCTACAGGAGAGATGACACAGCACATAAGAGCTGACACTCTATAGGAGTGAGGACTCTGCACATAAGAGCTGACACTCTACAGAAGAGAGGAACCTGCACATAAGAGCTGACATAATATTGGAGAGATGGCACTGCACATAAGAGATGACACTCTATAGGAGAGGGGACCCTGCACATAAGAGCTGACACTCTACAGGAGAGAGGATCCTGCACATAAGAGCTGACACTCTACAGGAGAGAGGACACTGCACATAAGAGCTGACACTCTACAGGAGATAGGATCCTACACATAAGAGCTGACACTCTACAGGAGAGAGGACACTGCACATAAGAGCTGACACTCTACAGGAGAGATGACACTGCACATAAGATCTGACACTCTACAGGAGAGAGGACACTGCACATAAGAGCTGACACTCTACAGGAGAGAGGATCCTGCACACAAGAGCTGACACTCCACAGGAGAGAGGTTCCTGCACAAAAGAGCTGACACTCTACAGGATAGAGAGGACCCTGCACATAAGAGCTGACACTCTACAGGAGAGAGGACACTGCACATAAGAGCTGACACTCTACAGGAGAGAGAGGACACTGCACATAAGAGCTGACACTCTACAGGAGAGAGGAAAATGCACATAAGAGCTGACACTCTACAGGAGAGAGGATCCTGCATTTAAGAGCTGACACTCTACAGGAGAGACGATCCTGCACATAAGAGCTGACACTCTACAGGAGAGAGGACACTGCACATAAGAGCTGACACTCTACAGGAGAGAGGATCCTGCACAAAAGAGCTGACACTCTACAGGAGAGAGAGGACCCTGCACATAAGAGCTGACACTCTACAGGAGACAGGATACTGCACATAAGAGCTGACACTCTACAGGAGAGAGGATCCTGCACAAAAGAGCTGACACTCTACAGGAGAGAGGACACAGCACATAAGAGCTGACACTCTACAGCAGAGAGGACCCTGCACATAAGAGCTGACACTCTACAGGAGAGACGATCCTGCACATAAGAGCTGACACTCTACAGGAGAGAGGACACTGCACATAAGAGCTGACACTCTACAGGAGAGAGGATCCTGCACAAAAGAGCTGACACTCTACAGGAGAGAGAGGACCCTGCACATAAGAGCTGACACTCTACAGGAGACAGGATACTGCACATAAGAGCTGACACTCTACAGGAGAGAGGATCCTGCACAAAAGAGCTGACACTCTACAGGAGAGAGGACACAGCACATAAGAGCTGACACTCTACAGGAGAGAGGACCCTGCACATAAGAGCTGACACTCTATAGGAGAGGGGACCCTGCACATAAGAGCTGACACTCTACAGGAGAGAGGAAACAGCACATAAGAGCTGACACTCTACAGGAGAGAGGATCCTGCACGTAAGAGCTGACATTCTACAGGAGAGAGGACCATGCACATAAGAACTGACACTCTACAGGAGAGAGGACACTGCACATACGAGCTGACACTCTACAGGAGAGAGGACACTGCACATAAGAGCTGACACTCTACAGGAGAGAGGACACTGCACATTAGAGCTGACACTCTACAGGAGAAAGGGCACAGCACATAAGTGCTGACACTGTACAGGAGAGAGGACCCTGCACATAAGAGCTGACACTCTACAGGAGAGAGGAAACAGCACATAAGAGCTGACACTCTACAGGAGAGAGGATCCTGCACGTAAGAGCTGACATTCTACAGGAGAGAAGACCCTGCACATAAGAGCTGACACTCTACAGGAGAGAGGACACTGCACATAAGAGCTGACACTCTACAGGAGAGAGGACACTGCACATAAGAGCTGACACTCTACAGGAGATAGGATCCTGCACATAAGAGCTGACATTCTACAGGAGAGAGGATCCTGCACATAATAGCTGACACTCTACAGGAGATAGGATACTGCACATAAAATCTGACACTCTACAGGAGAGAGGACACTGCACATAAGAGCTGACACTCTACAGGAGAGAGGACACTGCACATAAGAGCTGACACTCTACAGGAGAGAGGATCCTGCACATAAGAGCTTACACTCAACAGGAGAGAGGATCCTGCACATAAGAGCTGACACTCTACAGGAGAGAGGACACTTCACATACTAGCTGACACTCTACAGGAGAGAGGATCCTGCACAAAAGAACTGACACTCTACAGGAGATAGAGGACCCTGCACATAAGAGCTGACACTCTACAGGAGAGAGGACACAGCACATAAGAGCTGACACTCTAGAGGAGAGAGGACACATTACATAAGAGCTGACACTCTACAGTAGAGAGAACCCTGCACATAAAAGCTGACACTCTACAGGAGAGAGGATCCTGCACAAAAGATCTGACACTCTACAGGAGAGAGAGGACCCTGCACATAAGAGCTGACACTCTACAGGAGAGAGGACCCTGCACATAAGAGCTGAAATGCTAGAGGAGAGAGGACTCAGCACATAAGAGCTGACACTGTACAAGAGAGAGGACCCTGCACATAAGAGCTGACACTCTACAGGAGAGAGGGCACAGCACATAACAGCTGACACTATACAAGAGAGAGAGGACCCTGCACATAAGAGCTGACACTCTACAGGAGAAAGGACACTGGACATAAGAGCTGACATTCTACAGTAGAGAGGACCCTGCACATAAGAGCTGACACTCTACAGGAGAGAGGACCCTGCAAATAAGAGCTGACATTCTACAGGAGAAAGGACACAGCACATAAGAGCTGACACTCTATAGGAGTGAGGATCCTGCACATAAGAGCTGACACTCTACAGGAGAGAGGATCCTGCACATAAGAGCTGACACTCTACAGGAGATAGGATACTGCACATAAAATCTGACACTCTACAGGAGAGAGGACACTGCACATAAGAGCTGACACTCTACAGGAGAGAGGACACTGCACATAAGAGCTGACACTCTACAGGAGAGAGGATCCTGCACATAAGAGCTTACACTCAACAGGAGAGAGGATCCTGCACATAAGAGCTGACACTCTACAGGAGAGAGGACACTGCACATACTAGCTGACACTCTACAGGAGAGAGGATCCTGCACAAAAGAACTGACACTCTACAGGAGATAAAGGACCCTGCACATAAGAGCTGACACTCTACAGGAGAGAGGACACAGCACATAAGAGCTGACACTCTAGAGGAGAGAGGACACATTACATAAGAGCTGACACTCTACAGTAGAGAGGACCCTGCACATAAAAGCTGACACTCTACAGGAGAGAGGATCCTGCACAAAAGATCTGACACTCTACAGGAGAGAGAGGACCCTGCACATAAGAGCTGACACTCTACAGGAGAGAGGACCCTGCACATAAGAGCTGAAACGCTAGAGGAGAGAGGACACAGCACATAAGAGCTGACACTGTACAAGAGAGAGGACCCTGCACATAAGAGCTGACACTCTACAGGAGAGAGGGCACAGCACATAACAGCTGACACTATACAAGAGAGAGAGGACCCTGCACATAAGAGCTGACACTCTACAGGAGAAAGGACACTGCACAGAAGAGCTGACATTCTACAGTAGAG
The DNA here is from genome assembly GCF_039654945.1 of Dendrobates tinctorius. Taxonomy (NCBI): domain Eukaryota; kingdom Metazoa; phylum Chordata; class Amphibia; order Anura; family Dendrobatidae; genus Dendrobates; species Dendrobates tinctorius. The sequence goes on along the minus strand of NW_027361918.1, from coordinate 13,505,018 downwards.
AGGACCCTGCACATAAGAGCTGACACTCTACAGGAGAGAGGACCCTGCACATAAGAGCTGACATTCTACAGGAGAGAGGACACAGCACATAAGAGCTGATACTCTATAGGAGTGAGGACTCTGCACATAAGAGCTGACACTCTACAGGAGAGAGGACCCTGCACATAAGAGCTGACACAATACTGGAGAGATGACACTGCACATAAGAGCTGACACTCTACAGGAGAGAGGATCCTGCACATAAGAGCTGACACTCTACAGGAGAGAGGACACTGCAAATAAGAGCTGACACTCTACAGGAGATAGGATCCTACACATAAGAGCTGACACTCTACAGGAGAGAGGACACTGCACATAAGAGCTGACACTCTACAGGAGAGATGACACTGCACATAAGATCTGACACTCTACAGGAGAGAGGACACTGCACATAAGAGCTGACACTCTACAGGAGAGAGGATCCTGCACTTAAGAGCTGACACTCCACAGGAGAGAGGATCCTGAACAAAAGAGCTGACACTCTACAGGAGAGAGAGGACCCTGCACATAAGAGCTGACACTCTACAGGAGAGAGGACACTGCACATAAGAGCTGACACTCTACAGGAGATAGGATCCTACACATAAGAGCTGACATTCTACAGGAGAGAGGACACTGCACATAAGAGCTGACACTCTACAGGAGAGATGACACTGCACATAAGATCTGACACTCTACAGGAGAGAGGACACTGCACATATGAGCTGACACTCTACAGGAGAGAGGATCCTGCACACAAGAGCTGACACTCCACAGGAGAGAGGATCCTGCACAAAAGAGCTGACACTCTACAGGATAGAGAGGACCCTGCACATAAGAGCTGACACTCAACAGGAGAGAGGATCCTGCACATAAGAGCTGACACTCTACAGGAGAGAGGACACTGCACATACTAGCTGACACTCTACAGGAGAGAGGATCCTGCACAAAAGAACTGACACTCTACAGGAGATAGAGGACCCTGCACATAAGAGCTGACACTCTACAGGAGAGAGGACACAGCACATAAGAGCTGACACTCTAGAGGAGAGAGGACACATTACATAAGAGCTGACACTCTACAGTAGAGAGGACCCTGCACATAAAAGCTGACACTCTACAGGAGAGAGGATCCTGCACAAAAGATCTGACACTCTACAGGAGAGAGAGGACCCTGCACATAAGAGCTGACACTCTACAGGAGAGAGGACCCTGCACATAAGAGCTGAAACGCTAGAAGAGAGAGAGGACACAGCACATAAGAGCTGACACTGTACAAGAGAGAGGACCCTGCACATAAGAGCTGACACTCTACAGGAGAGAGGGCACAGCACATAACAGCTGACACTATACAAGAGAGAGAGGACCCTGCACATAAGAGCTGACACTCTACAGGAGAAAGGACACTGCACAGAAGAGCTGACATTCTACAGTAGAGAGCACCCTGCACATAAGAGCTGACACTCTACAGGAGAGAGGACCCTGCACATAAGAGCTGACATTCTACAGGAGAGAGGACACAGCACATAAGAGCTGACACTCTATAGGAGTGAGGACTCTGCACATAAGAGCTGACACTCTACAGGAGAGAGGACCCTGCACATAAGAGCTGACACAATACTGGAGAGATGACACTGCACATAAGAGCTGACACTCTACAGGAGAGAGGATCCTGCACATAAGAGCTGACACTCTACAGGAGAGAGGACACTGCAAATAAGAGCTGACACTCTACAGGAGATAGGATCCTACACATAAGAGCTGACACTCTACAGGAGAGAGGACACTGCACATAAGAGCTGACACTCTACAGGAGAGATGACACTGCACATAAGATCTGACACTCTACAGGAGAGAGGACACTGCACATAAGAGCTGACACTCTACAGGAGAGAGGATCCTGCACTTAAGAGCTGACACTCCACAGGAGAGAGGATCCTGAACAAAAGAGCTGACACTCTACAGGAGAGAGAGGACCCTGCACATAAGAGCTGACACTCTACAGGAGAGAGGACACTGCACATAAGAGCTGACACTCTACAGGAGATAGGATCCTACACATAAGAGCTGACTCTCTACAGGAGAGAGGACACTGCACATAAGAGCTGACACTCTACAGGAGAGATGACACTGCACATAAGATCTGACACTCTACAGGAGAGAGGACACTGCACATAAGAGCTGACACTCTACAGGAGAGAGGATCCTGCACACAAGAGCTGACACTCCACAGGAGAGAGGATCCTGCACAAAAGAGCTGACACTCTACAGGATAGAGAGGACCCTGCACATAAGAGCTGACACTCTACAGGAGAGAGGAGGCTGCACATAACAGCTTACACTCTACAGGAGAGAGGACCCTGCACATAAGAGCTGACACTCTACAGGAGAGAGGACACTGCACATAAGAGCTGACACTCTACAGGAGAGAGAGGACCCTGCACATAAGAGCTGACACTCTACAGGAGAGAGGAAACTGCACATAAGAGCTGACACTCTACAGGAGAGAGGATCCTGCACATAAGAGCTGACACTCTACAGGAGAGACGATCCTGCACATAAGACCTGACACTCTACAGGAGAGAGGACACTGCACATAAGAGCTGACACTCTACAGGAGAGAGGATCCTGCACAAAAGAGCTGACACTCTACAGGAGAGAGAGGACCCTGCACATAAGAGCTGACACTCTACAGGAGACAGGATACTGCACATAAGAACTGACACTCTACAGGAGAGAGGATCCTGCACAAAAGAGCTGACACTCTACAGTAGAGAGGACACAGCACATAAGAGCTGACACTCTACAGGAGAGAGGACCCTGCACATAAGAGCTGACACTCTGCAGGAGAGACGATCCTGCACATAAGAGCTGACACTCTACAGGAGAGAGAGGACCCTGCACATAAGAGCTGACACTCTACCGGAGAGAGGACACTGCACATAAGAGCTGACACTCTACAGGAGAGAGGACACAGCATATAAGAGCTGACACTGTACAAGAGAGAGGACCCTGCACATAAGAGCTGACACTCTACAGGAGAGAGGGCACAACACATAAGAGCTGACACTCTACAGGAGAATGGACCCTGCACATAAGAGCTGACACTCTACAGGAGAGAGGACCCTGCACATAAGAGCTGACACTCTACAGGATAGAGGACCCTGCACATAAGAGCTGACACACTACAGGAGAGAGGACATAGCACATAAGAGCTGACACTCTACAGGAGAGAGGATCCTGAATGTAAGAGCTGACACTCTACAGGAGAGAGGACACTGCACATAAGAGCTGACACTCTACAGGAGAGAGGACACTGCACATAAGAGCTGACACTCTACAGGAGAGAGGACACTGCACATAAGAGCTGACACTCTACAGGAGAGAGGATCCTGCATGTAACAGCTGACACTCTACAGGAGAGAGGACACTGCACATAAGAGCTGACACTCTACAGGAGATAGGATCCCACACATAAGAGCTGACACTCTACAGGAGAGAGGACACTGCACATAAGAGCTGACACTCTACAGGAGAGAGGACACTGCACATAAGATCTGACACTCTACAGGAGAGAGGAGACTGCACATAAGAGCTGACACTCTACAGGAGAGAGGACCCTGCACATAAGAGCTGACACTCTACAGGAGAGAGGGCACAGCACATAAGAGCTGACACTGTACAAGAGAGAGGACCCTGCACATAAGAGCTGACACTCTACAGGAGAAAGGACCCTGCACATAAGAGCTGACATTCTACAGTAGAGAGGACTCTGCACATAAGAGCTGACACTCTACAGGAGAGAGGACCCTGCACATAAGAGCTGACACTCTACAGGAGAGATGACACAGCACATAAAAGCTGACACTCTATAGGAGTGAGGACTCTGCACATAAGAGCTGACACTCTACAGGAGAGAGGACCCTGCACATAAGAGCTGACACAATATTGGAGAGATGGCACTGCACATAAGAGATGACACTCTATAGGAGAGGGGACCCTGCACATAAGAGCTGACACTCTACAGGAGAGAGGATCCTGCACATTAGAGCTGACACTCTACAGGAGAGAGGACACTGCACATAAGAGCTGACACTCTACAGGAGATAGGATCCTACACATAAGAGCTGACACTCTACAGGAGAGAGGACACTGCACATAAGAGCTGACACTCTACAGGAGAGATGACACTGCACATAAGATCTGACACTCTACAGGAGAGAGGACACTGCACATAAGAGCTGACACTCTACAGGAGAGAGGATCCTGCACACAAGAGCTGACACTCCACAGGAGAGAGGTTCCTGCACAAAAGAGCTGACACTCTACAGGATAGAGAGGACCCTGCACATAAGAGCTGACACTCTACAGGAGAGAGGACACTGCACATAAGAGCTGACACTCTAGAGGAGAGAGGACACATTACATAAGAGCTGACACTCTACAGTAGAGAGAACCCTGCACATAAAAGCTGACACTCTTCAGGAGAGAGTATCCTGCACAAAAGATCTGACACTCTACAGGAGAGAGAGGACCCTGCACATAAGAGCTGACACTCTACAGGAGAGAGGACCCTGCACATAAGAGCTGAAATGCTAGAGGAGAGAGGACTCAGCACATAAGAGCTGACACTGTACAAGAGAGAGGACTCTGCACATAAGAGCTGACACTCTACAGGAGAGAGGGCACAGCACATAACAGCTGACACTATACAAGAGAGAGAGGACCCTGCACATAAGAGCTGACACTCTACAGGAGAAAGGACACTGGACATAAGAGCTGACATTCTACAGTAGAGAGGACCCTGCACATAAGAGCTGACACTCTACAGGAGAGAGGACCCTGCAAATAAGAGCTGACATTCTACAGGAGAGAGGACACAGCACATAAGAGCTGACACTCTATAGGAGTGAGGATCCTGCACATAAGAGCTGACACTCTACAGGAGAGAGGATCCTGCACATAAGAGCTGACACTCTACAGGAGAGAGGATCCTGCACATAAGAGCTGACACTCTACAGGAGAGAGGACACTGCAAATAAGAGCTGACACTCTACAGGAGATAGGATCCTACACATAAGAGCTGGCACTCTACAGGAGAGAGGACACTGCACATAAGTGCTGACACTCTACAGGAGAGATGACACTGCACATAAGATCTGACACTCTACAGGAGAGAGGACACTGCACATAAGAGCTGACACTCTACAGGAGAGAGGATCCTACACTTAAGAGCTGACACTCCACAGGAGAGAGGATCCTGAACAAAAGAGCTGACACTCTACAGGAGAGAGAGGACCCTGCACATAAGAGCTGACACTCTACAGGAGAGAGGACACTGCACATAAGAGCTGACACTCTACAGGAGATAGGATCCTACACATAAGAGCTGACATTCTACAGGAGAGAGGACACTGCACATAAGAGCTGACACTCTACAGGAGAGATGACACTGCACATAAGATCTGACACTCTACAGGAGAGAGGACACTGCACATAAGAGCTGACACTCTACAGGAGAGAGGATCCTGCACACAAGAGCTGACACTCCACAGGAGAGAGGATCCTGCACAAAAGAGCTGACACTCTACAGGATAGAGAGGACCCTGCACATAAGAGCTGACACTCAACAGGAGAGAGGATCCTGCACATAAGAGCTGACACTCTACAGGAGAGAGGACACTGCACATACTAGCTGACACTCTACAGGAGAGAGGATCCTGCACAAAAGAACTGACACTCTACAGGAGATAGAGGACCCTGCACATAAGAGCTGACACTCTACAGGAGAGAGGACACAGCACATAAGAGCTGACACTCTAGAGGAGAGAGGACACATTACATAAGAGCTGACACTCTACAGTAGAGAGGACCCTGCACATAAAAGCTGACACTCTACAGGAGAGAGGATCCTGCACAAAAGATCTGACACTCTACAGGAGAGAGAGGACCCTGCACATAAGAGCTGACACTCTACAGGAGAGATCCCTGCACATAAGAGCTGAAACGCTAGAGGAGAGAGGACACAGCACATAAGAGCTGACACTGTACAAGAGAGAGGACCCTGCACATAAGAGCTGACACTCTACAGGAGAGAGGGCACAGCACATAACAGCTGACACTCTACAAGAGAGAGAGGACCCTGCACATAAGAGCTGACACTCTACAGGAGAAAGGACACTGCACAGAAGAGCTGACATTCTACAGTAGAGAGGACCCTGCACATAAGAGCTGACACTCTACAGGAGAGAGGACCCTGCACATAAGAGCTGACATTCTACAGGAGAGAGGACACAGCACATAAGAGCTGACACTCTATAGGAGTGAGGACTCTGCACATAAGAGCTGACACTCTACAGGAGAGAGGACCCTGCACATAAGAGCTGACACTCTACAGGAGAGAGGACACTGCAAATAAGAGCTCACACTCTACAGGAGAGAGGATCCTGCACATAAGAGCTGACACTCTACAGGAGAGAGGACACTGCAAATAAGAGCTGACACTCTACAGGAGATAGGATCCTACACATAAGAGCTGACACTCTACAGGAGAGAGGACACTGCACATAAGAGCTGACACTCTACAGGAGAGATGACACTGCACATAAGATCTGACACTCTACAGGAGAGAGGACACTGCACATAAGAGCTGACACTCTACAGGAGAGAGGATCCTGCACTTAAGAGCTGACACTCCACAGGAGAGAGGATCCTGAACAAAAGAGCTGACACTCTACAGGAGAGAGAGGACCCTGCACATAAGAGCTGACACTCTACAGGAGAGAGGACACTGCACATAAGAGCTGACACTCTACAGGAGATAGGATCCTACACATAAGAGCTGACTCTCTACAGGAGAGAGGACACTGCACATAAGAGCTGACACTCTACAGGAGAGATGACACTGCACATAAGATCTGACACTCTACAGGAGAGAGGACACTGCACATAAGAGCTGACACTCTACAGGAGAGAGGATCCTGCACACAAGAGCTGCCACTCCACAGGAGAGAGGATCCTGCACAAAAGAGCTGACACTCTACAGGATAGAGAGGACCCTGCACATAAGAGCTGACACTCTACAGGAGAGAGGAGGCTGCACATAACAGCTTACACTCTACAGGAGAGAGGACCCTGCACATAAGAGCTGACACTCTACAGGAGAGAGGACACTGCACATAAGAGCTGACACTCTACAGGAGAGAGAGGACCCTGCACATAAGAGCTGACACTCTACAGGAGAGAGGAAACTGCACATAAGAGCTGACACTCTACAGGAGAGAGGATCCTGCACATAAGAGCTGACACTCTACAGGAGAGACGATCCTGCACATAAGAGCTGACAGTCTACAGGAGAGAGGACACTGCACATAAGAGCTGACACTCTACAGGAGAGAGAGGACCCTGCACATAAGAGCTGACACTCTACAGGAGACAGGATACTGCACATAAGAACTGACACTCTACAGGAGAGAGGATCCTGCACAAAAGAGCTGACACTCTACAGTAGAGAGGACACAGCACATAAGAGCTGACACTCTACAGGAGAGAGGACCCTGCACATAAGAGCTGACACTCTACAGGAGAGACGATCCTGCACATAAGAGCTGACACTCTACAGGAGAGAGAGGACCCTGCACATAAGAGCTGACACTCTACCGGAGAGAGGACACTGCACATAAGAGCTGACACTCTACAGGAGAGAGGACACAGCACATAAGAGCTGACACTGTACAAGAGAGAGGACCCTGCACATAAGAGCTGACACTCTACAGGAGAGAGGCCACAGCACATAAGAGCTGACACTCTACAGGAGAATGGACCCTGCACATAAGAGCTGACACTCTACAGGAGAGAGGACCCTGCACATAAGAGCTGACACTCTACAGGAGAGAGGACCCTGCACATAAGAGCTGACACTCTACAGGAGAGAGGACATAGCACATAAGAGCTGACACTCTACAGGAGAGAGGATCCTGAATGTAAGAGCTGACACTCTACAGGAGAGAGGACACTGCACATAAGAGCTGACACTCTACAGGAGAGAGGACACTGCACATAAGAGCTGACACTCTACAGGAGAGAGGACACTGCACATAAGAGCTGACACTCTACAGGAGAGAGGATCCTGCATGTAACAGCTGACACTCTACAGGAGAGAGGACACTGCACATAAGAGCTGACACTCTACAGGAGATAGGATCCTACACATAAGAGCTGACACTCTACAGGAGAGAGGACACTGCACATAAGAGCTGACACTCTACAGGAGAGAGGACACTGCACATAAGATCTGACACTCTACAGGAGAGAGGACACTGCACATAAGAGCTGACACTCTACAGGAGAGAGGACCCTGCACATAAGAGCTGACACTCTACAGGAGAGAGGACACAGCACATAAGAGCTGACACTGTACAAGAGAGAGGACCCTGCACATAAGAGCTGACACTCTACAGGAGAAAGGACCCTGCACATAAGAGCTGACATTCTACAGTAGAGAGGACCCTGCACATAAGAGCTGACACTCTACAGGAGAGAGGACCCTGCACATAAGAGCTGACACTCTACAGGAGAGATGACACAGCACATAAGAGCTGACACTCTATAGGAGTGAGGACTCTGCACATAAGAGCTGACACTCTACAGGAGAGAGGACCCTGCACATAAGAGCTGACACAATATTGGAGAGATGGCATGCACATAAGAGATGACACTCTATAGGAGAGGGGACCCTGCACATAAGAGCTGACACTCTACAGGAGAGAGGATCCTGCACATAAGAGCTGACACTCTACAGGAGAGAGGACACTGCACATAAGAGCTGACACTCTACAGGAGATAGGATCCTACACATAAGAGCTGACACTCTACAGGAGAGAGGACACTGCACATAAGAGCTGACACTCTACAGGAGAGATGACACTGCACATAAGATCTGACACTCTACAGGAGAGAGGACACTGCACATAAGAGCTGACACTCTACAGGAGAGAGGATCCTGCACACAAGAGCTGACACTCCACAGGAGAGAGGTTCCTGCACAAAAGAGCTGACACTCTACAGGATAGAGAGGACCCTGCACATAAGAGCTGACACTCTACAGGAGAGAGGACACTGCACATAGGAGCTGACACTCTACAGGAGAGAGGAGGCTGCACATAACAGCTTACACTCTACAGGAGAGAGGACCCTGCACATAAGAGCTGACACTCTACAGGAGAGAGGACACTGCACATAAGAGCTGACACTCTACAGGAGAGAGAGGACACTGCACATAAGAGCTGACACTCTACAGGAGAGAGGAAAATGCACATAAGAGCTGACACTCTACAGGAGAGAGGATCCTGCATTTAAGAGCTGACACTCTACAGGAGAGACGATCCTGCACATAAGAGCTGACACTCTACAGGAGAGAGGACACTGCACATAAGAGCTGACACTCTACAGGAGAGAGGATCCTGCACAAAAGAGCTGACACTCTACAGGAGAGAGAGGACCCTGCACATAAGAGCTGACACTCTACAGGAGACAGGATACTGCACATAAGAGCTGACACTCTACAGGAGAGAGGATCCTGCACAAAAGAGCTGACACTCTACAGGAGAGAGGACACAGCACATAAGAGCTGACACTCTACAGCAGAGAGGACCCTGCACATAAGAGCTGACACTCTACAGGAGAGACGATCCTGCACATAAGAGCTGACACTCTACAGGAGAGAGGACACTGCACATAAGAGCTGACACTCTACAGGAGAGAGGATCCTGCACAAAAGAGCTGACACTCTACAGGAGAGAGAGGACCCTGCACATAAGTGCTGACACTCTACAGGAGACAGGATACTGCACATAAGAGCTGACACTCTACAGGAGAGAGGATCCTGCACAAAAGAGCTGACACTCTACAGGAGAGAGGACACAGCACATAAGAGCTGACACTCTACAGGAGAGAGGACCCTGCACATAAGAGCTGACACTCTACAGGAGAGGGGACCCTGCACATAAGAGCTGACACTCTACAGGAGAGAGGAAACAGCACATAAGAGCTGACACTCTACAGGAGAGAGGATCCTGCACGTAAGAGCTGACATTCTACAGGAGAGAGGACCCTGCACATAAGAAATGACACTCTACAGGAGAGAGGACACTGCACATACGAGCTGACACTCTACAGGAGAGAGGACACTGCACATAAGAGCTGACACTCTACAGGAGAGAGGACACTGCACATTAGAGCTGACACTCTACAGGAGAAAGGGCACAGCACATAAGTGCTGACACTGTACAGGAGAGAGGACCCTGCACATAAGAGCTGACACTCTACAGGAGAGAGGAAACAGCACATAAGAGCTGACACTCTACAGGAGAGAGGATCCTGCACGTAAGAGCTGACATTCTACAGGAGAGAAGACCCTGCACATAAGAGCTGACACTCTACAGGAGAGAGGACACTGCACATAAGAGCTGATACTCTACAGGAGAGAGGACACTGCACATAAGAGCTGACACTCTACAGGAGATAGGATCCTGCACATAAGAGCTGACATTCTACAGGAGAGAGGATCCTGCACATAATAGCTGACACTCTACAGGAGAGAGGACTCAGCACATAAGAGCTGACACTGTACAAGAGAGAGGACCCTGCACATAAGAGCTGACACTCTACAGGAGAGAGGGCACAGCACATAACAGCTGACACTATACAAGAGAGAGAGGACCCTGCACATAAGAGCTGACACTCTACAGGAGAAAGGACACTGGACATAAGAGCTGACATTCTACAGTAGAGAGGACCCTGCACATAAGAGCTGACACTCTACAGGAGAGAGGACCCTGCAAATAAGAGCTGACATTCTACAGGAGAGAGGACACAGCACATAAGAGCTGACACTCTATAGGAGTGAGGATCCTGCACATAAGAGCTGACACTCTACAGGAGAGAGGATCCTGCACATAAGAGCTGACACTCTACAGGAGATAGGATACTGCACATAAAATCTGACACTCTACAGGAGAGAGGACACTGCACATAAGAGCTGACACTCTACAGGAGAGAGGACACTGCACATAAGAGCTGACACTCTACAGGAGAGAGGATCCTGCACATAAGAGCTTACACTCAACAGGAGAGAGGATCCTGCACATAAGAGCTGACACTCTACAGGAGAGAGGACACTGCACATACTAGCTGACACTCTACAGGAGAGAGGATCCTGCACAAAAGAACTGACACTCTACAGGAGATAAAGGACCCTGCACATAAGAGCTGACACTCTACAGGAGAGAGGACACAGCACATAAGAGCTGACACTCTAGAGGAGAGAGGACACATTACATAAGAGCTGACACTCTACAGTAGAGAGGACCCTGCACATAAAAGCTGACACTCTACAGGAGAGAGGATCCTGCACAAAAGATCTGACACTCTACAGGAGAGAGAGGACCCTGCACATAAGAGCTGACACTCTACAGGAGAGAGGACCCTGCACATAAGAGCTGAAACGCTAGAGGAGAGAGGACACAGCACATAAGAGCTGACACTGTACAAGAGAGAGGACCCTGCACATAAAAGCTGACACTCTACAGGAGAGAGGGCACAGCACATAACAGCTGACACTATACAAGAGAGAGAGGACCCTGCACATAAGAGCTGACACTCTACAGGAGAAAGGACACTGCACAGAAGAGCTGACATTCTACAGTAGAGAGGACCCTGCACATAAGAGCTGACACTCTACAGGAGAGAGGACCCTGCACATAAGAGCTGACATTCTACAGGAGAGAGGACACAGCACATAAGAGCTGATACTCTATAGGAGTGAGGACTCTGCACATAAGAGCTGACACTCTACAGGAGAGAGGACCCTGCACATAAGAGCTGACACAATACTGGAGAGATGACACTGCACATAAGAGCTGACACTCTACAGGAGAGAGGATCCTGCACATAAGAGCTGACACTCTACATGAGAGAGGACACTGCAAATAAGAGCTGACACTCTACAGGAGATAGGATCCTACACATAAGAGCTGACACTCTACAGGAGAGAGGACACTGCACATAAGAGCTGACACTCTACAGGAGAGATGACACTGCACATAAGATCTGACACTCTACAGGAGAGAGGACACTGCACATAAGAGCTGACACTCTACAGGAGAGAGGATCCTGCACTTAAGAGCTGACACTCCACAGGAGAGAGGATCCTGAACAAAAGAGCTGACACTCTACAGGAGAGAGAGGACCCTGCACATAAGAGCTGACACTCTACAGGAGAGAGGACACTGCACATAAGAGCTGACACTCTACAGGAGATAGGATCCTACACATAAGAGCTGACATTCTACAGGAGAGAGGACACTGCACATAAGAGCTGACACTCTACAGGAGAGATGACACTGCACATAAGATCTGACACTCTACAGGAGAGAGGACACTGCACATATGAGCTAACACTCTACAGGAGAGAGGATCCTGCACACAAGAGCTGACACTCCACAGGAGAGAGGATCCTGCACAAAAGAGCTGACACTCTACAGGATAGAGAGGACCCTGCACATAAGAGCTGACAATCAACAGGAGAGAGGATCCTGCACATAAGAGCTGACACTCTACAGGAGAGAGGACACTGCACATACTAGCTGACACTCTACAGGAGAGAGGATCCTGCACAAAAGAACTGACACTCTACAGGAGATAGAGGACCCTGCACATAAGAGCTGACACTCTACAGGAGAGAGGACACAGCACATAAGAGCTGACACTCTAGAGGAGAGAGGACACATTACATAAGAGCTGACACTCTACAGTAGAGAGGACCCTGCACATAAAAGCTGACACTCTACAGGAGAGAGGATCCTGCACAAAAGATCTGACACTCTACAGGAGAGAGAGGACCCTGCACATAAGAGCTGACACTCTACAGGAGAGAGGACCCTGCACATAAGAGCTGAAACGCTAGAAGAGAGAGAGGACACAGCACATAAGAGCTGACACTGTACAAGAGAGAGGACCCTGCACATAAGAGCTGACACTCTACAGGAGAGAGGGCACAGCACATAACAGCTGACACTATACAAGAGAGAGAGGACCCTGCACATAAGAGCTGACACTCTACAGGAGAAAGGACACTGCACAGAAGAGCTGACATTCTACAGTAGAGAGCACCCTGCACATAAGAGCTGACACTCTACAGGAGAGAGGACCCTGCACATAAGAGCTGACATTCTACAGGAGAGAGGACACAGCACATAAGAGCTGACACTCTATAGGAGTGAGGACTCTGCACATAAGAGCTGACACTCTACAGGAGAGAGGACCCTGCACATAAGAGCTGACACAATACTGGAGAGATGACACTGCACATAAGAGCTGACACTCTACAGGAGAGAGGATCCTGCACATAAGAGCTGACACTCTACAGGAGAGAGGACACTGCAAATAAGAGCTGACACTCTACAGGAGATAGGATCCTACACATAAGAGCTGACACTCTACAGGAGAGAGGACACTGCACATAAGAGCTGACACTCTACAGGAGAGATGACACTGCACATAAGAGATGACACTCTACAGGAGACAGGATACTGCACATAAGAGCTGACACTCTACAGGAGAGAGGATCCTGCACAAAAGAGCTGACACTCTACAGGAGAGAGAGGACCCTGCACATAAGAGATGACACTCTACAGGAGACAGGATACTGCACATAAGAGCTGACACTCTACAGGAGAGAGGATCCTGCACAAAAGAGCTGACACTCTACAGGAGAGAGGACCCTGCACATAAGAGCTGACACTCTACAGGAGAGGGGACCCTGCACATAAGAGCTGACACTGTACAGGAGAGAGGAAACAGCACATAAGAGCTGACACTCTACAGGAGAGAGGATCCTGCACGTAAGAGCTGACATTCTACAGGAGAGAGGACCCTGCAAATAAGAACTGACACTCTACAGGAGAGAGGACACTGCACATACGAGCTGACACTCTACAGGAGAGAGGACACTGCACATAAGAGCTGACACTCTACAGGAGAGAGGACACTGAACATTAGAGCTGACACTCTACAGGAGAAAGGGCACAGCACATAAGTGCTGACACTGTACAGGAGAGAGGACCCTGCACATAAGAGATGACACTCTACAGGAGAGAGGAAACAGCACATAAGAGCTGACACTCTACAGGAGAGAGGATCCTGCACGTAAGAGCTGACATTCTACAGGAGAGAGGACACTGCACATAAGAGCTGACACTCTACAGGAGAGAGGACACTGCACATAAAAGCTGACACTCTACAGGAGATAGGATCCTGCACATAAGAGCTGACACTCTACAGGAGAGAGGATCCTGCACATAAGAGCTGACACTCTACAGGAGATAGGATACTGCACATAAAATCTGACACTCTACAGGAGAGAGGACACTGCACATAAGAGCTGACACTCTACAGGAGAGAGGACACTGCACATAAGAGCTGACACTCTACAGGAGAGAGGATCCTGCACATAAGAGCTTACACTCAACAGGAGAGAGGATCCTGCACATAAGAGCTGACACTCTACAGGAGAGAGGACACTGCACATACTAGCTGACACTCTACAGGAGAGAGGATCCTGCACAAAAGAACTGACACTCTACAGGAGATAGAGGACCCTGCACATAAGAGCTGACACTCTACAGGAGAGAGGACACAGCACATAAGAGCTGACACTCTAGAGGAGAGAGGACACATTACATAAGAGCTGACACTCTACAGGAGAGAGAGGACCCTGCACATAAGAGCTGACACTCTACAGGAGAGAGGACCCTGCACATAAGAGCTGAAACGCTAGAGGAGAGAGGACACAGCACATAAGAGCTGACACTGTACAAGAGAGAGGACCCTGCACATAAGAGCTGACACTCTACAGGAGAGAGGGCACAGCACATAACAGCTGACACTATACAAGAGAGAGAGGACCCTGCACATAAGAGCTGACACTCTACAGGAGAAAGGACACTGCACAGAAGAGCTGACATTCTACAGTAGAGAGGACTCTGCACATAAGAGCTGACACTCTACAGGAGAGAGGACCCTGCACATAAGAGCTGACATTCTACAGGAGAGAGGACACAGCACATAAGAGCTGACACTCTATAGGAGTGAGGACTCTGCACATAAGAGCTGACACTCTACAGGAGAGAGGACCCTGCACATAAGAGCTGACACAATACTGGAGAGATGACACTGCACATAAGAGCTGACACTCTACAGGAGAGAGGATCCTGCACATAAGAGCTGACACTCTACAGGAGAGAGGACACTGCAAATAAGAGCTGACACTCTACAGGAGATAGGATCCTACACATAAGAGCTGACACTCTACAGGAGAGAGGACACTGCACATAAGAGCTGACACTCTACAGGAGAGATGACACTGCACATAAGATCTGACACTCTACAGGAGAGAGGACACTGCACATAAGAGCTGACACTCTACAGGAGAGAGGATCCTGCACTTAAGAGCTGACACTCCACAGGAGAGAGGATCCTGAACAAAAGAGCTGACACTCTACAGGAGAGAGAGGACCCTGCACATAAGAGCTGACACTCTACAGGAGAGAGGACACTGCACATAAGAGCTGACACTCTACAGGAGATAGGATCCTACACATAAGAGCTGACATTCTACAGGAGAGAGGACACTGCACATAAGAGCTGACACTCTACAGGAGAGATGACACTGCACATAAGATCTGACACTGTACAGGAGAGAGGACACTGCACATAAGAGCTGACACTCTACAGGAGAGAGGATCCTGCACACAAGAGCTGACACTCCACAGGAGAGAGGATCCTGCACAAAAGAGCTGACACTCTACAGGATAGAGAGGACCCTGCACATAAGAGCTGACACTCAACAGGAGAGAGGATCCTGCACATAAGAGCTGACACTCTACAGGAGAGAGGACACTGCACATACTAGCTGACACTCTACAGGAGAGAGGATCCTGCACAAAAGAACTGACACTCTACAGGAGATAGAGGACCCTGCACATAAGAGCTGACACTCTACAGGAGAGAGGACACAGCACATAAGAGCTGACACTCTAGAGGAGAGAGGACACATTACATAAGAGCTGACACTCTACAGTAGAGAGGACCCTGCACATAAAAGCTGACACTCTACAGGAGAGAGGATCCTGCACAAAAGATCTGACACTCTACAGGAGAGAGAGGACCCTGCACATAAGAGCTGACACTCTACAGGAGAGAGGACCCTGCACATAAGAGCTGAAACGCTAGAGGAGAGAGGACACAGCACATAAGAGCTGACACTGTACAAGAGAGAGGACCCTGCACATAAGAGCTGACACTCTACAGGAGAGAGGGCACAGCACATAACAGCTGACACTATACAAGAGAGAGAGGACCCTGCACATAAGAGCTGACACTCTACAGGAGAAAGGACACTGCACAGAAGAGCTGACATTCTACAGTAGAGAGGACCCTGCACATAAGAGCTGACACTCTACAGGAGAGAGGACCCTGCACATAAGAGCTGACATTCTACAGGAGAGAGGACACAGCACATAAGAGCTGACACTCTATAGGAGTGAGGACTCTGCACATAAGAGCTGACACTCTACAGGAGAGAGGACCCTGCACATAAGAGCTGACACAATACTGGAGAGATGACACTGCACATAAGAGCTGACACTCTACAGGAGAGAGGATCCTGCACATAAGAGCTGACACTCTACAGGAGAGAGGACACTGCAAATAAGAGCTGACACTCTACAGGAGATAGGATCCTACACATAAGAGCTGACACTCTACAGGAGAGAGGACACTGCACATAAGAGCTGACACTCTACAGGAGAGATGACACTGCACATAAGATCTGACACTCTACAGGAGAGAGGACACTGCACATAAGAGCTGACACTCTACAGGAGAGAGGATCCTGCACTTAAGAGCTGACACTCCACAGGAGAGAGGATCCTGAACAAAAGAGCTGACACTCTACAGGAGAGAGAGGACCCTGCACATAAGAGCTGACACTCTACAGGAGAGAGGACACTGCACATAAGAGCTGACACTCTACAGGAGATAGGATCCTACACATAAGAGCTGACTCTCTACAGGAGAGAGGACACTGCACATAAGAGCTGACACTCTACAGGAGAGATGACACTGCACATAAGATCTGACACTCTACAGGAGAGAGGACACTGCACATAAGAGCTGACACTCTACAGGAGAGAGGATCCTGCACACAAGAGCTGACACTCCACAGGAGAGAGGATCCTGCACAAAAGAGCTGACACTCTACAGGATAGAGAGGACCCTGCACATAAGAGCTGACACTCTACAGGAGAGAGGAGGCTGCACATAACAGCTTACACTCTACAGGAGAGAGGACCCTGCACATAAGAGCTGACACTCTACAGGAGAGAGGACACTGCACATAAGAGCTGACACTCTACAGGAGAGAGAGGACCCTGCACATAAGAGCTGACACTCTACAGGAGAGAGGAAACTGCACATAAGAGCTGACACTCTACAGGAGAGAGGACACTGCACATAAGAGCTGACACTCTACAGGAGAGAGGACACTGCACATAAGAGCTGACACTCTACAGGAGAGAGGACACTGCACATAAGAGCTGACACTCTACAGGAGAGAGGATCCTGCATGTAACAGCTGACACTCTACAGGAGAGATGACACTGCACATAAGAGCTGACACTCTACAGGAGATAGGATCCTACACATAAGAGCTGACACTCTACAGGAGAGAGGACACTGCACATAAGAGCTGACACTCTACAGGAGAGAGGACACTGCACATAAGATCTGACACTCTACAGGAGAGAGGACACTGCACATAAGAGCTGACACTCTACAGGAGAGAGGACCCTGCACATAAGAGCTGACACTCTACAGGAGAGAGGACACAGCACATAAGAGCTGACACTGTACAAGAGAGAGGACCCTGCACATAAGAGCTGACACTCTACAGGAGAAAGGACCCTGCACATAAGAGC
The DNA here is from genome assembly GCF_039654945.1 of Dendrobates tinctorius. NCBI lineage: Eukaryota > Metazoa > Chordata > Amphibia > Anura > Dendrobatidae > Dendrobates > Dendrobates tinctorius. Next base: position 13,486,965 of record NW_027361918.1, on the reverse strand, counting down.
TGACATTCTACAGTAGAGAGGACCCTGCACATAAGAGCTGACACTCTACAGGAGAGAGGACCCTGCACATAAGAGCTGACACTCTACAGGAGAGATGACACAGCACATAAGAGCTGACACTCTATAGGAGTGAGGACTCTGCACATAAGAGCTGACACTCTACAGGAGAGAGGACCCTGCACATAAGAGCTGACACAATATTGGAGAGATGGCACTGCACATAAGAGATGACACTCTATAGGAGAGGGGACCCTGCACATAAGAGCTGACACTCTACAGGAGAGAGGATCCTGCACATAAGAGCTGACACTCTACAGGAGAGAGGACACTGCACATAAGAGCTGACACTCTACAGGAGATAGGATCCTACACATAAGAGCTGACACTCTACAGGAGAGAGGACACTGCACATAAGAGCTGACACTCTACAGGAGAGATGACACTGCACATAAGATCTGACACTCTACAGGAGAGAGGACACTGCACATAAGAGCTGACACTCTACAGGAGAGAGGATCCTGCACACAAGAGCTGACACTCCACAGGAGAGAGGTTCCTGCACAAAAGTGCTGACACTCTACAGGATAGAGAGGACCCTGCACATAAGAGCTGACACTCTACAGGAGAGAGGACACTGCACATAGGAGCTGACACTCTACAGGAGAGAGGAGGCTGCACATAACAGCTTACACTCTACAGGAGAGAGGACCCTGCACATAAGAGCTGACACTCTACAGGAGAGAGGACACTGCACATAAGAGCTGACACTCTACAGGAGAGAGAGGACACTGCACATAAGAGCTGACACTCTACAGGAGAGAGGAAAATGCACATAAGAGCTGACACTCTACAGGAGAGAGGATCCTGCATTTAAGAGCTGACACTCTACAGGAGAGACGATCCTGCACATAAGAGCTGACACTCTACAGGAGAGAGGACACTGCACATAAGAGCTGACACTCTACAGGAGAGAGGATCCTGCACAAAAGCGCTGACACTCTACAGGAGAGAGAGGACCCTGCACATAAGAGCTGACACTCTACAGGAGACAGGATACTGCACATAAGAGCTGACACTCTACAGGAGAGAGGATCCTGCACAAAAGAGCTGACACTCTACAGGAGAGAGGACACAGCACATAAGAGCTGACACTCTACAGCAGAGAGGACCCTGCACATAAGAGCTGACACTCTACAGGAGAGACGATCCTGCACATAAGAGCTGACACTCTACAGGAGAGAGGACACTGCACATAAGAGCTGACACTCTACAGGAGAGAGGATCCTGCACAAAAGAGCTGACACTCTACAGGAGAGAGAGGACCCTGCACATAAGAGCTGACACTCTACAGGAGACAGGATACTGCACATAAGAGCTGACACTCTACAGGAGAGAGGATCCTGCACAAAAGAGCTGACACTCTACAGGAGAGAGGACACAGCACATAAGAGCTGACACTCTACAGGAGAGAGGACCCTGCACATAAGAGCTGACACTCTACAGGAGAGGGGACCCTGCACATAAGAGCTGACACGCTACAGGAGAGAGGAAACAGCACATAAGAGCTGACACTCTACAGGAGAGAGGATCCTGCACGTAAGAGCTGACATTCTACAGGAGAGAGGACCCTGCACATAAGAACTGACACTCTACAGGAGAGAGGACACTGCACATACGAGCTGACACTCTACAGGAGAGAGGACACTGCACATAAGAGCTGACACTCTACAGGAGAGAGGACACTGCACATTAGAGCTGACACTCTACAGGAGAAAGGGCACAGCACATAAGTGCTGACACTGTACAGGAGAGAGGACCCTGCACATAAGAGCTGACACTCTACAGGAGAGAGGAAACAGCACATAAGAGCTGACACTCTACAGGAGAGAGGATCCTGCACGTAAGAGCTGACATTCTACAGGAGAGAAGACCCTGCACATAAGAGCTGACACTCTACAGGAGAGAGGACACTGCACATAAGAGCTGACACTCTACAGGAGAGAGGACACTGCACATAAGAGCTGACACTCTACAGGAGATAGGATCCTGCACATAAGAGCTGACATTCTACAGGAGAGAGGATCCTGCACATAATAGCTGACACTCTACAGGAGATAGGATACTGCACATAAAATCTGACACTCTACAGGAGAGAGGACACTGCACATAAGAGCTGACACTCTACAGGAGAGAGGACACTGCACATAAGAGCTGACACTCTACAGGAGAGAGGATCCTGCACATAAGAGCTTACACTCAACAGGAGAGAGGATCCTGCACATAAGAGCTGACACTCTACAGGAGAGAGGAGACTTCACATACTAGCTGACACTCTACAGGAGAGAGGATCCTGCACAAAAGAACTGACACTCTACAGGAGATAGAGGACCCTGCACATAAGAGCTGACACTCTACAGGAGAGAGGACACAGCACATAAGAGCTGACACTCTAGAGGAGAGAGGACACATTACATAAGAGCTGACACTCTACAGTAGAGAGAACACTGCACATAAAAGCTGACACTCTACAGGAGAGAGGATCCTGCACAAAAGATCTGACACTCTACAGGAGAGAGAGGACCCTGCACATAAGAGCTGACACTCTACAGGAGAGAGGACCCTGCACATAAGAGCTGAAATGCTAGAGGAGAGAGGACTCAGCACATAAGAGCTGACACTGTACAAGAGAGAGGACCCTGCACATAAGAGCTGACACTCTACAGGAGAGAGGGCACAGCACATAACAGCTGACACTATACAAGAGAGAGAGGACCCTGCACATAAGAGCTGACACTCTACAGGAGAAAGGACACTGGACATAAGAGCTGACATTCTACAGTAGAGAGGACCCTGCACATAAGAGCTGACACTCTACAGGAGAGAGGACCCTGCAAATAAGAGCTGACATTCTACAGGAGAGAGGACACAGCACATAAGAGCTGACACTCTATAGGAGTGAGGACTCTGCACATAAGAGCTGACACTCTACAGGAGAGAGGACCCTGCACATAAGAGCTGACACAATACTGAAGAGATGACACTGCACATAAGAGCTGACACTCTACAGGAGAGAGGACACTGCACATAAGAGCTGACACTCTACAGGAGATAGGATCCTACACATAAGAGCTGACACTCTACAGGAGAGAGGACACTGCACATAAGAGCTGACACTCTACAGGAGAGATGACACTGCACATAAGATCTGACACTCTACAGGAGAGAGGACACTGCACATAAGAGCTGACACTCTACAGGAGAGAGGATCCTGCACTCAAGAGCTGACACTCCACAGGAGAGAGGATCCTGAACAAAAGAGCTGACACTCTACAGGAGAGAGAGGACCCTGCACATAAGAGCTGACACTCTACAGGAGAGAGGACACTGCACATAGGAGCTGACACTCTACAGGAGAGAGGAGGCTGCACAAAACAGCTTACACTCTACAGGAGAGAGGACCCTGCACTTAAGAGCTGACACTCTACAGGAGAGAGGACACTGCACATAAGAGCTGACACTCTACAGGAGAGAGAGGACCCTGCACATAAGAGCTGACACTCTGCAGGAGGGAGGAAACTGCACATAAGAGCTGACACTCTACAGGAGAGAGGATCCTGCACATAAGAGCTGACACTCTACAGGAGAGAGGATCCTGCACATAAGAGCTGACACTCTACAGGAGAGAGTACACTGCACATAAGAGCTGACACTCTACAGGAGAGAGGATCCTACACAAAAGAGCTGACACTCTACAGGAGAGAGTGGACCCTGCACATAAGAGCTGACACTCTACAGGAGAGAGGCCACTGCACATAAGAGCTGACTCTCTACAGGAGAGAGGATCCTGCACATAAGAGCTGACACTCTACAGGAGAGAGGACACTGCACATTAGAGATGACACTCTACAGGAGAAAGGGCACAGCACATAAGAGCTGACACTTTACAGGAGAAAGGACCCTGCACATAAGATCTGACACTCTACAGGAGAGAGGACCCTGCACATAAGAGCTGACACTCTACAGTAGAGAGGAAACAGCACATAAGAGCAGACACTCTACAGGAGAGAGGATCCTGCACGTAAGAGCTGACATTCTACAGGAGAGAGGACCCTGCACATAACAGCTGACACTCTACAGGAGAGAGGACCCTGCACATAAGAGCTGACACTCTACAGGAGAGAGGACACTGCACATAAGAGCTGACACTCTACAGGAGAGAGGACAATGCACATAAGAGCTGACACTCTACAGGAGATAGTATCCTGCACATAAGAGCTGACACTCTACAGGAGAGAGAAAACTGCACATAATAGCTGACACTCTACAGTAGAGAGGATCCTGCACAAAAGAACTGACACTCTACAGGAGAGAGGACTCTGCACATAAGAGCTGACACTCTACAGGAGAGAGGATCCTGCACGTAAGAGCTGACATTCTACAGGAGATAGAGGACCCTTCACATAAGAGCTGACACTCTACAGGAGAGAGGACACTGCACATAAGAGCTGAAACGCTAGAGGAGAGAGGACACATCACATAAGAGCTGACACTGTACAAGAGAGAGGACCCTGCACATAAGAGCTGACACTCTACAGGAGAAAGGACCCTGCACATAAGAGCTGACACTCTACAGTAGAGAGGACCCTGCACATAAGAGCTGACACTCTACAGGAGAGAGGACCCTGCACATAAGAGCTGACACTCTACAGGAGAGAGGACTCTGCACATAAGAGCTGACACTCTACAGTTAAGAGGACCCTGCACATAAGAGCTGACACAATACAGGAGAGATGACACTGCACATAAGAGCTGACACTCTATAGGAGAGAGGATCCTGCACTTAAGAGCTGACACTCTACAGGAGAGAGGACACTGCACATAAGAGCTGACACTCTACAGGAGAGAGAGGACCCTGCACATAAGAGCTGACACTCTGCAGGAGAGAGGAAACTGCACATAAGAGCTGACACTCTACAGGAGAGAGGATCCTGCACATAAGAGCTGACACTCTACAGGAGAGAGAATCCTGCACATAAGAGCTGACACTCTACAGGAGAGAGTACACTGCACATAAGAGCTGACACTCTACAGGAGAGAGGATCCTGCACAAAAGAGCTGACACTCTACAGGAGAGAGTGGACCCTGCACATAAGAGCTGACACTCTACAGGAGAGAGGCCACTGCACATAAGAGCTGACTCTCTACAGGAGAGAGGATCCTGCACATAAGAGCTGACACTCTACAGGAGAGAGGACACTGCACATAAGAGCTGACACTCTACAGGAGAGAGGACACTGCACATTAGAGATGACACTCTACAGGAGAAAGGGCACAGCACATAAGAGCTGACACTTTACAGGAGAAAGGACCCTGCACATAAGATCTGACACTCTACAGGAGAGAGGACCCTGCACATAAGAGCTGACACTCTACAGTAGAGAGGAAACAGCACATAAGAGCAGACACTCTACAGGAGAGAGGATCCTGCACGTAAGAGCTGACATTCTACAGGAGAGAGGACCCTGCACATAACAGCTGACACTCTACAGGAGAGAGGACCCTGCACATAAGAGCTGACACTCTACAGGACAGAGGACACTGCACATAAGAGCTGACACTCTACAGGAGAGAGGACAATGCACATAAGAGCTGACACTCTACAGGAGATAGTATCCTGCACATAAGAGCTGACACTCTACAGGAGAGAGAAAACTGCACATAATAGCTGACACTCTACAGTAGAGAGGATCCTGCACAAAAGAACTGACACTCTACAGGAGAGAGGACTCTGCACATAAGAGCTGACACTCTACAGGAGAGAGGATCCTGCACGTAAGAGCTGACATTCTACAGGAGATAGAGGACCCTTCACATAAGAGCTGACACTCTACAGGAGAGAGGACACTGCACATAAGAGCTGAAACGCTAGAGGAAAGAGGACACATCACATAAGAGCTGACACTGTACAAGAGAGAGGACCCTGCACATAAGAGCTGACACTCTACAGGAGAAAGGACCCTGCACATAAGAGCTGACACTCTACAGTAGAGAGGACCCTGCACATAAGAGCTGACACTCTACAGGAGAGAGGACCCTGCACATAAGAGCTGACACTCTACAGGAGAGAGGACTCTGCACATAAGAGCTGACACTCTACAGTTAAGAGGACCCTGCACATAAGAGCTGACACAATATAGGAGAGATGACACTGCACATAAGAGCTGACACTCTATAGGAGAGAGGATCCTGCACTTAAGAGCTGACACTCTACAGGAGAGAGGACACAGAACATAAGAGCTGACACTCTACAGGAGAGAGGACCCTGCACATAAGAGCTGACACTCTACAGGAGAGACGATCCTGCACATAAGAGCTGACACTCTACAGGAGAGAGAGGACCCTGCACATAAGAGCTGACACTCTACAGGAGAGAGGACACTGCACATAAGTGCTGACACTCTACAGGAGAGAGGACACAGCACATAAGAGCTGACACTGTACAAGAGAGAGGACCCTGCACATAAGAGCTGACACTCTACAGGAGAGAGGGCACAGCACATAAGAGCTGACACTCTAAAGGAGAATGGACCCTGCACATAAGAGCTGACACTCTACAGGAGAGAGGACCCTGCACATAAGAGCTGACACTCTACAGGAGAGAGGACCCTGCACATAAGAGCTGACACTCTACAGGAGAGGGGATCCTGCACGTAAGAGATGACATTCTACAGGAGAGAGGACCCTGCACATAAGATCTGACACTCTACAGGAGAGAGGACACTGCACATAAGATCTGACACTCTACAGGAGAGTGGACACTGCACAAAAGAGCTGACACTCTACAGGAGAGAGGACCCTGCACATAAGAGCTGACACTCTACAGAAGAGAGGACACTGCAAACAAGAGCTGACACTCTACAGGAGAGAGGACCCTGCACATAAGAGCTGACACTCTACAGGAGAGAGGACACAGCACATAAGAGCTGACACTCTAGAGGAGAGAGGACACAGCACATAAGAGCTGACACTGTACAAGAGAGAGGACCTTGCACATAAGAGCTGACACTCTACAGGAGAAAGGACCCTGCACATAAGAGCTGACATTCTACAGTAGAGAGGACCCTGCACATAAGAGCTGACACTCTACAGGAGAGAGGACCCTGCACATAAGAGCTGACACTCTACAGGAGAGATGACACAGCACATAAGAGCTGACACTCTATAGGAGTGAGGACTCTGCACATAAGAGCTGACACTCTACAGGAGATAGGATCCTACATATAAGAGCTGACACTCTACAGGAGAGAGGACACTGCACATAAGAGCTGACACTCTACAGGAGAGATGACACTGCACATAAGATCTGACACTCTACAGGAGAGAGGACACTGCACATAAGAGCTGACAATCTACAGGAGAGAGGATCCTGCACACAAGAGCTGACACTCCACAGGAGAGAGGATCCTGCACAAAAGAGCTGACACTCTACCGGATAGAGAGGACCCTGCACATAAGAGCTGACACTCTACAGGAGAGAGGACACTGCACATAGGAGCTGACACTCTACAGGAGAGAGGAGGCTGCACATAACAGCTTACACTCTACAGGAGAGAGGACCCTGCACATAAGAGCTGACACTCTACATGAGAGAGGACACTGCACATAAGAGCTGACACTCTACAGGAGAGAGGACCCTGCACATAAGTGCTGACACTCTACAGGAGAGAGGACCCTGCACATAAGAGCTGACACTCTACAGGAGAGAGGAAACAGCACATAAGAGCTGACACTCTACAGGAGAGATGATCCTGCACGAAAGAGCTGACACTCTACAGGAGAGAGGACACTGCACATAAGAGCTGACACTCTACAGGAGAGAGAGGACCCTGCACATAAGAACTGACACTCTACAGGAGAGAGGACACTGCACATAAGAGCTGACACTCTACAGGAGAGAGGATCCTGCACATAAGAGCTAACACTCTACAGGAGAGAGGATCCTGCACATAAGAGCTGACACTCTACAGGAGAGAGGACACTGCACATAAGAGCTGACACTCTACAGGAGAGAGGATCCTGCACAAAAGAGCTGACACTCTACAGGAGAGAGAGGACCCTGCACATAAGAGCTGACACTCTACAGGAGAGAGGACACTGCACATTAGAGCTGACACTCTACAGGAGAGAGCAAACAGCACATAAGAGCTGACACTCTACAGGAGAGAGGATCCTGCACGTAAGAGCTGACATTCTACAGGAGAGAGGACCCTGCACATAAGTGCTGACACTCTACAGGAGAGAGGACCCTGCACATAAGAGCTGACACTCTACAGGAGAGAGCAAACAGCACATAAGAGCTGACATTCTACAGGAGAGAGGATCCTGCACGTAAGAGCTGACATTCTACAGGAGAGAGGACCCTGCACATAAGAGCTGACACTCTACAGGAGAGAGGACCCTGCACATAAGAGCTGACACTCTACAGGAGAGAGGACACTGCACATAAGAGCTGACACTCTACAGGAGAGAGGACACTGCACATAAGAGCTGACACTCTACAGGAGATAGGATCCTGCACATAAGAGCTGACACTCTACAGGAGATAGGATACTGCACATAAGATCTGACACTCTACAGGAGAGAGGACAATGCACATAAGAGCTGACACTCTACAGGAGAGAGGACACTGCACATAAGAGCTGACACTCTACAGGAGATAGGATACTGCACATAAGATCTGACACTCTACAGGAGAGAGGACACTGCACATAAGAGCTGACACTCTACAGGAGAGAGGACACTGCACATAAGAGCTGACACTCTACAGGAGAGAGGATCCTGCACATAAGAGCTGACACTCTACAGGAGAGAGGATCCTGCACATAAGAGCTTACACTCAACAGGAGAGAGGATCCTGCACATAAGAGCTGACACTCTACAGGAGAGAGGACACTGCACATAAGAGCTGACACTCTACAGGAGAGAGGATCCTGCACATAAGAGCTTACACTCAACAGGAGAGAGGATCCTGCACATAAGAGCTGACACTCTACAGGAAAGATTACAATGCACATACTAGCTGACACTCTACAGGAGAGAGGATCCTGCACATAAGAGCTAACACTCTACAGGAGAGAGGATCCTGCACATAAGAGCTGACACTCTACAGGAGAGAGGACACTGCACATAAGAGCTGACACTCTACAGGAGAGAGGATCCTGCACAAAAGAGCTGACACTCTACAGGAGAGAGAGGACCCTGCACATAAGAGCTGACACTCTACAGGAGAGAGGACACTGCACATTAGAGCTGACACTCTACAGGAGAGAGCAAACAGCACATAAGAGCTGACACTCTACAGGAGAGAGGATCCTGCACGTAAGAGCTGACATTCTACAGGAGAGAGGACACTGCACATAAGTGCTGACACTCTACAGGAGAGAGGACCCTGCACATAAGAGCTGACACTCTACAGGAGAGAGCAAACAGCACATAAGAGCTGACATTCTACAGGAGAGAGGATCCTGCACGTAAGAGCTGACATTCTACAGGAGAGAGGACCCTGCACATAAGAGCTGACACTCTACAGGAGAGAGGACCCTGCACATAAGAGCTGACACTCTACAGGAGAGAGGACCCTGCACATAAGAGCTGACACTCTACAGGAGAGAGGACACTGCACATAAGAGCTGACACTCTACAGGAGAGAGGACACTGCACATAAGAGCTGACACTCTACAGGAGATAGGATCCTGCACATAAGAGCTGACACTCTACAGGAGATAGGATACTGCACATAAGATCTGACACTCTACAGGAGAGAGGACAATGCACATAAGAGCTGACACTCTACAGGAGAGAGGACACTGCACATAAGAGCTGACACTCTACAGGAGATAGGATACTGCACATAAGATCTGACACTCTACAGGAGAGAGGACACTGCACATAAGAGCTGACACTCTACAGGAGAGAGGACACTGCACATAAGAGCTGACACTCTACAGGAGAGAGGATCCTGCACATAAGAGCTGACACTCTACAGGAGATAGGATACTGCACACAAGATCTGACACTCTACAGGAGAGAGGACACTGCACATAAGAGCTGACACTCTACAGGAGAGAGGACACTGCACATAAGAACTGACACTCTACAGGAGAGAGGATCCTGCACATAAGAGCTTACACTCAACAGGAGAGAGGATCCTGCACATAAGAGCTGACACTCTACAGGAAAGATTACAATGCACATACTAGCTGACACTCTACAGGAGAGAGGATCCTGCACAAAAGAACTGACACTCTACAGGAGATAGAGGACCCTGCACATAAGAGCTGACACTCTACAGGAGAGAGGACACAGCACATAAGAGCTGACACTCTAGAGGAGAGAGGACACAGCACATAAGAGCTGACACTCTACAGTAGAGAGGACCCTGCACATAAAAGCTGACACTCTACAGGAGAGAGGATCCTGCAAAAAATATCTGACACTCTACAGGAGAGAGAGGACCCTGCACATAAGAGCTGACACTCTACAGGAGAGAGGACCCTGCACATAAGAGCTGAAACGCTAGAGGAGAGAGGACACAGCACATAAGAGCTGACACTGTACAAGAGAGAGGACCCTGCACATAAGAGCTGACACTCTACAGGAGAGAGGGCACAGCACATAAGAGCTGACACTCTACAGGAGAAAGGACCCTGCACATAAGAGCTGACATTCTACAGTAGAGAGGACCCTGCACATAAGAGCTGACACTCTACAGGAGAGAGGACCCTGCACATAAGAGCTGACACTCTACAGGAGAGAGGACACAGCACATAAGAGCTGACACTCTATAGGAGTGAGGACTCTGCACATAAGAGCTGACACTCTACAGGAGAGAGGACCCTGCACATAAGATCTGACACAATACTGAAGAGATGACACTGCACATAAGAGCTGACACTCTATAGGAGAGGGGACCCTGCACATAAGAGCTGACACTCTACAGGAGAGAGGATCCTGCACATAAGAGCTGACACTCTACAGGAGAGAGGACACTGCACAAAAGAGCTGACACTCTACAGGAGATAGGATCCTACACATAAGAGCTGACACTCTACAGGAGAGAGGACACTGCACATAAGAGCTGACACTCTACAGGAGAGATGACACTGCACATAAGATCTGACACTCTACAGGAGAGAGGACACTGCACATAAGAGCTGACACTCTACAGGAGAGAGGATCCTGCACACAAGAGCTGACACTCCACAGGAGAGAGGATCCTGCTCAAAAGAGCTGACACTCTACAGGAGAGAGAGGACCCTGCACATAAGAGCTGACACTCTACAGGAGAGAGGACACTGCACATAGGAGCTGACTCTCTACAGGAGAGAAGAGGCTGCACATAACAGCTTACACTCTACAGGAGAGAGGACCCTGCACATAAGAGCTGACACTCTACAGGAGAGAGGACACTGCACATAAGAGCTGACACTCTACAGGAGAGTGAGGACCCTGCACATAAGAGCTGACACTCTACAGGAGAGAGGAAACTGCTCATAAGAGCTGACACTCTACAGGAGAGAGGATCCTGCACATAAGAGCTGACACTCTACAGGAGAGAGGATCCTTCACATAAGAGCTGACACTCTACAGGAGAGAGTGGACCCTGCACATAAGAGCTGACACTCTACAGGAGATAGGATACTGCACATAAGATCTGACACTCTACAGGAGAGAGGACACTGCACATAAGAGCTGACACTCTACAGGAGAGAGGACACTGCACATAAGAGCTGACACTCTACAGGAGAGAGTATCCTGCACATAAGAGCTGACACTCTACAGGAGATAGGATACTGCACATAAGATCTGACACTCTACAGGAGAGAGGACACTGCACATAAGAGCTGACACACTACAGGAGAGAGGACACTGCACATAAGAGCTGACACTCTACAGGAGAGAGGATCCTGCACATAAGAGCTTACACTCAACAGGAGAGAGGATCCTGCACATAAGAGCTGACACTCTACAGGAGAGATTACAATGCACATACTAGCTGACACTCTACAGGAGAGAGGATCCTGCACAAAAGAACTGACACTCTGCAGGAGATAGGACACAGCACATAAGAGCTGACACTCTAGAGGAGAGAGGACACAGTATATAAGAGCTGACTCTCTACAGTAGACAGGACCCTGCACATAAAAGCTGACACTCTACAGGAGAGAGGATCCTGCAAAAAATATCTGACACTCTACAGGAGAGAGAGGACCCTGCACATAAGAGCTGACACTCTACAGGAGAGAGGACCCTGCACATAAGAGCTGACACTCTACAGGAGAGAGGACACAGCACATAAGAGCTGACACTGCACAAGAGAGGACACAGCACATAAGAGCTGACACTGCACAAGAGAGGACCCTGCACATAAGAGCTGACACTCTACAGGAGAGAGGGCACAGCACATAAGAGCTGACACTCTACAGGAGAAAGGACCCTGCACATAAGAGCTGACATTCTACAGTAGAGAGGACCCTGCACATAAGAGCTGACACTCTACAGGAGAGAGGACACAGCACATAAGAGCTGACACTCTATAGGAGTGAGGACTCTGCACATAAGAGCTGACAAACTACAGGAGAGAGGACCCTGCACATAAGAGCTGACACAATACTGGAGAGATGACACTGCACATAAGAGCTGACACTCTATAGGAGAGGGGACCCTGCACATAAGAGCTGACACTCTACAGGAGAGAGGATCCTGCACATAAGAGCTGACACTCTACAGGAGAGAGGACAATGCACAAAAGAGCTGTCACTCTACAGGAGATAGGATACTACACATAAGAGCTGACACTCTACAGGAGAGAGGACACTGCACATAAGAGCTGACACTCTACAGGAGAGATGACACTGCACATAAGATCTGACACTCTACAGGAGAGAGGATCCTGCACACAAGAGCTGACACTCCACAGGAGAGAGGATCCTGCTCAAAAGAGATGACACTCTACAGGAGAGAGAGGACCCTGCACATAAGAGCTGACACTCTACATGAGAGAGGACACTGCACATAGGAGCTGACACTGTACAGGAGAGAGGAGGCTGCCCATAACAGCTTACACTCTGCAGGAGAGAGGACCCTGCACATAAGAGCTGACACTCTACAGGAGAGAGGACACTGAACATAAGAGCTGACACTCTACAGGAGAGAGAGGACCCTGCACATAAGAGCTGACACTCTACAGGAGAGAGGAAACTGCTCATAAGAGCTGACACTCTACAGGAGAGAGGATCCTGCACATAAGAGCTGACACTCTACAGGAGAGAGGACACTGCACATAAGAGCTGACACTCTACAGGAGAGAGGATCCTGCACAAAAGAGCTGACACTCTACAGGAGAGATTGGACCCTGCACATAAGAGCTGACACTCTACAGGAGAGAGGCGACTGCACATAAGAGCTGACACTCTACAGGAGAGAGGATCCTGCACATAAGAGCTGACACTCTACAGGAGAGAGGACACTGCACATAAGAGCTGACACTCTACAGGAGAGAGGACACTGCACATTAGAGCTGACACTCTACAGGAGAAAGTGCACAGCACATAAGAGCTGACACTCTACAGGAGAAAGGACCCTGCACATAAGAGCTGACACTCTACAGGAGAGAGGACCCTGCACATAAGAGATGACACTCTACAGGAGAGAGGGCACAGCACATAAGAGCTGACACTCTACAGGAGAATGGACCCTGCACATAAGAGCTGACACTCTACAGGAGAGAGGACCCTGCACATAAGAGCTGACACTCTACAGGAGAGAGGACCCTTCACATAAGAGATGACACTCTACAAGAGAGAGGACACAGTACATAAGAGCTGACACTCTACAGGAGAGAGGACCCTGCACATGAGAGCTGACACTCTACAGAAGAGAGGACACTGCACATAAGACCTGACATTCAACAGGAGAGAGGACCCTGCACATAAGAGCTGACACTCTACAGGAGAGAGGACACAGCACATAAGAGCTGACACTCTACAGGAGAGAGGACCCTGCACATAAGAGCTGACACTCTACAGAAGAGAGGACACTGCACATAAGAGCTGACACTCTACAGGAGAGAGGACCCTGCACATAAGAGCTGACACTCTACAGGAGAGAGGACACAGCACAAAAGAGCTGAGACTCTACAGGAGAGAGGATCCTGCACGTAAGAGCTGACACTCTACTGGAGAGAGGACACTGCACATAAGAGCTGACACTCTACAGGAGATAGGATCCTACACATAAGAGCTGACACACTACAGGAGAGAGGACACTGCACATAAGAGCTGACACTCTACAGGAGAGAGGACCCTGCACATAAGAGCTGACACTCTACAGAAGAGAGGACACTGCACATAAGAGCTGACACTCTACAGGAGAGAGGACCCTGCACATAAGAGCTGACACTCTACAGGAGACAGGATACTGCACATAAGAGCTGACACTCTACAGGAGAGAGGATCCTGCACAAAAGAGCTGACACTCTACAGGAGAGAGGACCCTGCACATAAGAGCTGACACTCTACATGAGAGGGGACCCTGCACATAAGAGCTGACACTCTACAGGAGAGAGGACCCTGCACATAAGAGCTGACACTCTACAGGAGAGAGGACCTTGCACATAGGAGATGACACTCTACAGGAGAGAGGAGGCTGCACATAACAGCTTACACTCTTCAGGAGTGAGGACCCTGCACATAAGAGCTGACACTCTACAGGAGAGATTACACTGCACATAAGAGCTGACACTCTACAGGAGAGAGAGGACCCTGCACATAAGAGCTGACACTCTACAGGAGAGAGGAAACTGCACATAAGAGATGACACTCTACAGGAGAGAGGATCCTGCACATAAGAGCTGACACTCTACAGGAGAGAGGATCCTGCACATAAGAGCTGACACTCTACAGGAGAGAGACGACCCTGCACATAAGAGCTGACACTCTAAAGGAGACAGGATACTGCACATAAGAGCTGACACTCTACAGGAGAGAGGACCCTGCACATAAGAGCTGACACTCTACAGGAGAGGGGACACAGCACATAAGAGCTGACACTGTACAAGAGAGAGGACCCTGCACATAATAGCTGACACTCTACAGGAGAAAGGACCCTGCACATAAGAGCTGACATTCTACAGTAGAGAGGACCCTGCACATAAGAGCTGACACTCTACAGGAGAGAGGACCCTGCACATAAGAGCTGACACTCTACAGGAGAGAGGACACAGCACATAAGAGCTGACACTCTATAGGAGTGAGGACATTGCACATAAGAGCTGACACTCTATAGGAGAGAGGACCCTGCACATAAGAGCTGACACAATACTGGAGAGATGACACTGCACATAAGAGCTGACACTCTACAGGAGACAGGATACTGCACATAAGAGCTGACACTCTACAGGAGAGAGGATCCTGCACAAAAGAGCTGACACTCTACAGGAGAGAGGACCCTGCACATAAGAGCTGACACTCTAAAGGAGAGGGGACCCTGCACATAAGAGCTGACACTCTACAGGAGAGAGGACCCTGCACATAAGAGCTGACACTCTACAGGAGAGAGGACCTTGCACATAGGAGCTGACACTCTACAGGAGAGAGGAGGCTGCACATAACAGCTTACACTCTACAGGAGAGAGACGACCCTGCAAATAAGAGCTGACACTCTACAGGAGACAGGATACTGCACATAAGAGCTGACACTCTACAGGAGAGAGGACCCTGCACATAAGAGATGACACTCTACAGGAGAGAGGGCACAGCACATAAGAGCTGACATTCTACAGGAGAATGGACCCTGCACATAAGAGCTGACACTCTACAGGAGAGAGGACCCTGCACATAAGAGCTGACACTCTACAGGAGAGAGGACCCTTCACATAAGAGATGACACTCTACAAGAGAGAGGACCCTGCACATGAGAGCTGACACTCTACAGAAGAGAGGACACTGCACATAAGAGCTGACATTCAACAGGAGAGAGGACCCTGCACATAAGAGCTGACACTCTACAGGAGAGAGGACACAGCACATAAGAGCTGACACTCTACAGGAGAGAGGACCCTGCACATAAGAGCTGACACTCTACAGAAGAGAGGACACTGCACATAAGAGCTGACACTCTACAGGAGAGAGGACCCTGCACATAAGAGCTGACACTCTACAGGAGAGAGGACACAGCACAAAAGAGCTGAGACTCTACAGGAGAGAGGATCCTGCACGTAAGAGCTGACACTCTACTGGAGAGAGGACACTGCACATAAGAGCTGACACTCTACAGGAGATAGGATCCTACACATAAGAGCTGACACACTACAGGAGAGAGGACACTGCACATAAGAGCTGACACTCTACAGGAGAGAGGACCCTGCACATAAGAGCTGACACTCTACAGAAGAGAGGACACTGCACATAAGAGCTGACACTCTACAGGAGAGAGGACCCTGCACATAAGAGCTGACACTCTACAGGAGATAGGACACAGCACAAAAGATCTGACACTCTACAGGAGAGAGGACACTGCACATAAGAGCTGACACTCTACAGGAGAGAGGACCCTGCACATAAGAGCTGACACTCTACAGAAGAGAGGACACTGCACATAAGAGCTGACACTCTACAGGAGAGAGGACCCTGCACATAAGAGCTGACACTCTACAGGAGAGGGGACACAGCACATAAGAGCTGACACTGTACAAGAGAGAGGACCCTGCACATAACAGCTGACACTCTACAGGAGAAAGGACCCTGCACATAAGAGCTGACATTCTACAGTAGAGAGGACCCTGCACATAAGAGCTGACACTCTACAGGAGAGAGGGCCCTGCACATAAGAGCTGACACTCTACAGGAGAGAGGACACAGCACATAAGAGCTGACACTCTATAGGAGTGAGGACACTGCACATAAGAGCTGACACTCTATAGGAGAGAGGACCCTGCACATAAGAGCTGACACAATACTGGAGAGATGACACTGCACATAAGAGCTGACACTCTACAGGAGACAGGATACTGCACATAAGAGCTGACACTCTACAGGAGAGAGGATCCTGCACAAAAGAGCTGACACTCTACAGGAGAGAGGACCCTGCACATAAGAGCTGACACACTACATGAGAGGGGACCCTGCACATAAGAGCTGACACTCTACAGGAGAGAGGACCCTGCACATAAGAGCTGACACTCTACAGGAGAGAGGACCTTGTACATAGGAGCTGACACTCTACAGGAGAGAGGAGGCTGCACATAACAGCTTACACTCTTCAGGAGTGAGGACCCTGCACATAAGAGCTGACACTCTACAGGAGAGATCACACTGCACATAAGAGCTGACACTCTACAGGAGAGAGAGGACCCTGCACATAAGAGCTGACACTCTACAGGAGAGAGGAAACTGCACATAAGAGATGACACTCTACAGGAGAGAGGATCCTGCACATAAGAGCTGACACTCTACAGGAGAGAGGATCCTGCACATAAGAGCTGACACTCTACAGGAGAGAGACGACCCTGCACATAAGAGCTGACACTCTACAGGAGACAGGATACTGCACATAAGAGCTGACACTTTACAGGAGAGAGGACCCTGCACATAAGAGCTGACACTCTACAGGAGAGGGGACACAGCACATAAGAGCTGACACTGTACAAGAGAGAGGACCCTGCACATAATAGCTGACACTCTACAGGAGAAAGGACCCTGCACATAAGAGCTGACATTCTACAATAGAGAGGACCCTGCACATAAGAGCTGACACTCTACAGGAGAGAGGACCCTGCACATAAGAGCTGACACTCTACAGGAGAGAGGACACAGCACATAAGAGCTGACACTCTATAGGAGTGAGGACATTGCACATAAGAGCTGACACTCTATAGGAGAGAGGACCCTGCACATAAGAGCTGACACAATACTGGAGAGATGACACTGCACATAAGAGCTGACACTCTACAGGAGACAGGATACTGCACATAAGAGCTGACACTCTACAGGAGAGAGGATCCTGCACAAAAGAGCTGACACTCTACAGGAGAGAGGACCCTGCACATAAGAGCTGACACTCTAAAGGAGAGGGGACCCTGCACATAAGAGCTGACACTCTACAGGAGAGAGGACCCTGCACATAAGAGCTGACACTCTACAGGAGAGAGGACCTTGCACATAGGAGCTGACACTCTACAGGAGAGAGGAGGCTGCACATAAAAGCTTACACTCTACAGGAGAGAGGATCCTGCACATAAGAGCTGACACTCTACAGGAGAGAGACGACCCTGCAAATAAGAGCTGACACTCTACAGGAGACAGGATACTGCACATAAGAGCTGACACTCTACAGGAGAGAGGACCCTGCACATAAGAGCTGACACTCTACAGGAGAGGGGACACAGCACATAAGAGCTGACACTGTACAAGAGAGAGGACCCTGCACATAATAGCTGACACTCTACAGGAGAAAGGACCCTGCACATAAGAGCTGACATTCTACAGTAGAGAGGACCCTGCACATAAGAGCTGACACTCTACAGGAGAGAGGACACTGCACATAAGAGCTGACACTCTACAGGAGAGAGGACCCTGCACATAAGAGCTGACACTCTACAGGAGAGAGGACACAGCACAAAAGATCTGACACTCTACAGGAGAGAGGACACAGCACATAAGAGCTGACACTCTACAGGAGAGAGGACCCTGCACATAAGAGCTGACACTCTACAGGAGAGAGGACCCTGCACATAAGAGCTGACACTCTACAGGAGAGAGGACACAGCACAAAAGATCTGACACTCTACAGGAGAGAGGACACAGCACATAAGAGCTGACACTCTACAGGAGAGACGACCCTGCACATAAGAGCTGACACTCTACAGGAGAGAGGACACTGCACATAAGAGCTGACACTCTACAGGAGAGAGGACACTGCACATAAGAGCTGACACTCTACAGGAGAGAGTATCCTGCACATAAGAGCTGACACTCTACAGGAGATAGGATACTGCACATAAGATCTGACACTCTACAGGAGAGAGGACACTGCAAATAAGAGCTGACACACTACAGGAGAGAGGACACTGCACATAAGAGCTGACACTCTACAGGAGAGAGGATCCTGCACATAAGAGCTTACACTCAACAGGAGAGAGGATCCTGCACATAAGAGCTGACACTCTACAGGAGAGATTACAATGCACATACTAGCTGACACTCTACAGGAGAGAGGATCCTGCACAAAAGAACTGACACTCTGCAGGAGAGAGGACACAGCACATAAGAGCTGACACTCTAGAGGAGAGAGGACACAGTATATAAGAGCTGACACTCTACAGTAGACAGGACCCTGCACATAAAAGCTGACACTCTACAGGAGAGAGGATTCTGCAAAAAATATCTGACACTCTACAGGAGAGAGAGGACCCTGCACATAAGAGCTGACACTCTACAGGAGAGAGGACCCTGCACATAAGAGCTGACACTCTACAGGAGAGAGGACCCTGCACATAAGAGCTGACACTCTACAGGAGAGATTACACTGCACATAAGAGCTGACACTCTACAAGAGAGAGAGGACCCTGCACATAAGAGCTGACACTCTACAGGAGAGAGGAAACTGCACATAAGAGATGACACTCTACAGGAGAGAGGATCCTGCACATAAGAGCTGACACTCTACAGGAGAGAGGATCCTGCACATAAGAGCTGACACTCTACAGGAGAGAGACGACCCTGCACATAAGAGCTGACACTCTAAAGGAGACAGGATACTGCACATAAGAGCTGACACTCTACAGGAGAGAGGACCCTGCACATTAGAGCTGACACTCTACAGGAGAGGGGACACAGCACATAAGAGCTGACACTGTACAAGAGAGAGGACCCTGCACATAATAGCTGACACTCTACAGGAGAAAGGACCCTGCACATAAGAGCTGACATTCTACAGTAGAGAGGACCCTGCACATAAGAGCTGACACTCTACAGGAGAGAGGACCCTGCACATAAGAGCTGACACTCTACAGGAGAGAGGACACAGCACATAAGAGCTGACACTCTATAGGAGTGAGGACATTGCACATAAGAGCTGACACTCTATAGGAGAGAGGACCCTGCACATAAGAGCTGACACAATACTGGAGAGATGACACTGCACATAAGAGCTGACACTCTACAGGAAACAGGATACTGCACATAAGAGCTGACACTCTACAGGAGAGAGGATCCTGCACAAAAGAGCTGACACTCTACAGGAGAGAGGACCCTGCACATAAGAGCTGACACTCTAAAGGAGAGGGGACCCTGCACATAAGAGCTGACACTCTACAGGAGAGAGGACCCTGCACATAAGAGCTGACACTCTACAGGAGAGAGGACCTTGCACATAGGAGCTGACACTCTACAGGAGAGAGGAGGCTGCACATAACAGCTTACACTCTACAGGAGAGAGACGACCCTGCAAATAAGAGCTGACACTCTACAGGAGACAGGATACTGCACATAAGAGCTGACACTCTACAGGAGAGAGGACCCTGCACATAAGAGCTGACACTCTACAGGAGAGAGGACCCTGCACATAAGAGATGACACTCTACAGGAGAGAGGGCACAGCACATAAGAGCTGACATTCTACAGGAGAATGGACCCTGCACATAAGAGCTGACACTCTACAGGAGAGAGGACCCTGCACATAAGAGCTGACACTCTACAGGAGAGAGGACCCTTCACATAAGAGATGACACTCTACAAGAGAGAGGACCCTGCACATGAGAGCTGACACTCTACAGAAGAGAGGACACTGCACATAAGAGCTGACATTCAACAGGAGAGAGGACCCTGCACATAAGAGCTGACACTCTACAGGAGAGAGGACACAGCACATAAGAGCTGACACTCTACAGGAGAGAGGACCCTGCACA
The DNA here is from genome assembly GCF_039654945.1 of Dendrobates tinctorius. Taxonomy (NCBI): domain Eukaryota; kingdom Metazoa; phylum Chordata; class Amphibia; order Anura; family Dendrobatidae; genus Dendrobates; species Dendrobates tinctorius. Next base: position 13,466,000 of record NW_027361918.1, on the reverse strand, counting down.
TAAGAGCTGACACTCTACAGAAGAGAGGACACTGCACATAAGAGCTGACACTCTACAGGAGAGAGGACCCTGCACATAAGAGCTGACACTCTACAGGAGAGAGGACACAGCACAAAAGAGCTGAGACTCTACAGGAGAGAGGATCCTGCACGTAAGAGCTGACACTCTACTGGAGAGAGGACACTGCACATAAGAGCTGACACTCTACAGGAGATAGGATCCTACACATAAGAGCTGACACACTACAGGAGAGAGGACACTGCACATAAGAGCTGACACTCTACAGGAGAGAGGACCCTGCACATAAGAGCTGACACTCTACAGAAGAGAGGACACTGCACATAAGAGCTGACACTCTACAGGAGAGAGGACCCTGCACATAAGAGCTGACACTCTACAGGAGATAGGACACAGCACAAAAGATCTGACACTCTACAAGAGAGAGGACACTGCACATAAGAGCTGACACTCTACAGGAGAGAGGACCCTGCACATAAGAGCTGACACTCTACAGAAGAGAGGACACTGCACATAAGAGCTGACACTCTACAGGAGAGAGGACCCTGCACATAAGAGCTGACACTCTACAGGAGAGGGGACACAGCACATAAGAGCTGACACTGTACAAGAGAGAGGACCCTGCACATAACAGCTGACACTCTACAGGAGAAAGGACCCTGCACATAAGAGCTGACATTCTACAGTAGAGAGGACCCTGCACATAAGAGCTGACACTCTACAGGAGAGAGGGCCCTGCACATAAGAGCTGACACTCTACAGGAGAGAGGACACAGCACATAAGAGCTGACACTCTATAGGAGTGAGGACACTGCACATAAGAGCTGACACTCTATAGGAGAGAGGACCCTGCACATAAGAGCTGACACAATACTGGAGAGATGACACTGCACATAAGAGCTGACACTCTACAGGAGACAGGATACTGCACATAAGAGCTGACACTCTACAGGAGAGAGGATCCTGCACAAAAGAGCTGACACTCTACAGGAGAGAGGACCCTGCACATAAGAGCTGACACTCTACATGAGAGGGGACCCTGCACATAAAAGCTGACACTCTACAGGAGAGAGGACCCTGCACATAAGAGCTGACACTCTACAGGAGAGAGGACCTTGCACATAGGAGCTGACACTCTACAGGAGAGAGGAGGCTGCACATAACAGCTTACACTCTTCAGGAGTGAGGACCCTGCACATAAGAGCTGACACTCTACAGGAGAGATCACACTGCACATAAGAGCTGACACTCTACAGGAGAGAGAGGACCCTGCACATAAGAGCTGACACTCTACAGGAGAGAGGAAACTGCACATAAGAGATGACACTCTACAGGAGAGAGGATCCTGCACATAAGAGCTGACACTCTACAGGAGAGAGGATCCTGCACATAAGAGCTGACACTCTACAGGAGAGAGACGACCCTGCACATAAGAGCTGACACTCTACAGGAGACAGGATACTGCACATAAGAGCTGACACTTTACAGGAGAGAGGACCCTGCACATAAGAGCTGACACTCTACAGGAGAGGGGACACAGCACATAAGAGCTGACACTGTACAAGAGAGAGGACCCTGCACATAATAGCTGACACTCTACAGGAGAAAGGACCCTGCACATAAGAGCTGACATTCTACAATAGAGAGGACCCTGCACATAAGAGCTGACACTCTACAGGAGAGAGGACCCTGCACATAAGAGCTGACACTCTACAGGAGAGAGGACACAGCACATAAGAGCTGACACTCTATAGGAGTGAGGACATTGCACATAAGAGCTGACACTCTATAGGAGAGAGGACCCTGCACATAAGAGCTGACACAATACTGGAGAGATGACACTGCACATAAGAGCTGACACTCTACAGGAGACAGGATACTGCACATAAGAGCTGACACTCTACAGGAGAGAGGATCCTGCACAAAAGAGCTGACACTCTACAGGAGAGAGGACCCTGCACATAAGAGCTGACACTCTAAAGGAGAGGGGACCCTGCACATAAGAGCTGACACTCTACAGGAGAGAGGACCCTGCACATAAGAGCTGACACTCTACAGGAGAGAGGACCTTGCACATAGGAGCTGACACTCTACAGGAGAGAGGAGGCTGCACATAAAAGCTTACACTCTACAGGAGAGAGGATCCTGCACATAAGAGCTGACACTCTACAGGAGAGAGACGACCCTGCAAATAAGAGCTGACACTCTACAGGAGACAGGATACTGCACATAAGAGCTGACACTCTACAGGAGAGAGGACCCTGCACATAAGAGCTGACACTCTACAGGAGAGGGGACACAGCACATAAGAGCTGACACTGTACAAGAGAGAGGACCCTGCACATAATAGCTGACACTCTACAGGAGAAAGGACCCTGCACATAAGAGCTGACATTCTACAGTAGAGAGGACCCTGCACATAAGAGCTGACACTCTACAGGAGAGAGGACACTGCACATAAGAGCTGACACTCTACAGGAGAGAGGACCCTGCACATAAGAGCTGACACTCTACAGGAGAGAGGACACAGCACAAAAGATCTGACACTCTACAGGAGAGAGGACACAGCACATAAGAGCTGACACTCTACAGGAGAGAGGACCCTGCACATAAGAGCTGACACTCTACAGGAGAGAGGACCCTGCACATAAGAGCTGACACTCTACAGGAGAGAGGACACAGCACAAAAGATCTGACACTCTACAGGAGAGAGGACACAGCACATAAGAGCTGACACTCTACAGGAGAGACGACCCTGCACATAAGAGCTGACACTCTACAGGAGAGAGGACACTGCACATAAGAGCTGACACTCTACAGGAGAGAGGACACTGCACATAAGAGCTGACACTCTACAGGAGAGAGTATCCTGCACATAAGAGCTGACACTCTACAGGAGATAGGATACTGCACATAAGATCTGACACTCTACAGGAGAGAGGACACTGCAAATAAGAGCTGACACACTACAGGAGAGAGGACACTGCACATAAGAGCTGACACTCTACAGGAGAGAGGATCCTGCACATAAGAGCTTACACTCAACAGGAGAGAGGATCCTGCACATAAGAGCTGACACTCTACAGGAGAGATTACAATGCACATACTAGCTGACACTCTACAGGAGAGAGGATCCTGCACAAAAGAACTGACACTCTGCAGGAGAGAGGACACAGCACATAAGAGCTGACACTCTAGAGGAGAGAGGACACAGTATATAAGAGCTGACACTCTACAGTAGACAGGACCCTGCACATAAAAGCTGACACTCTACAGGAGAGAGGATTCTGCAAAAAATATCTGACACTCTACAGGAGAGAGAGGACCCTGCACATAAGAGCTGACACTCTACAGGAGAGAGGACCCTGCACATAAGAGCTGAAACGCTAGAGGAGAGAGGACACAGCACATAAGAGCTGACACTGTACAAGAGAGGACCCTGCACATAAGAGCTGACACTCTACAGGAGAGAGGGCACAGCACATAAGAGCTGACACTCTACAGGAGAAAGGACCCTGCACATAAGAGCTGACATTCTACAGTAGAGAGGACCCTGCACATAAGAGCTGACACTCTACAGGAGAGAGGACACAGCACATAAGAGCTGACACTCTATAGGAGTGAGGACTCTGCACATAAGAGCTGACAATCTACAGGAGAGAGGACCCTGCACATAAGAGCTGACACAATACTGGAGAGATGACACTGCACATAAGAGCTGACACTCTATAGGAGAGGGGACCCTGCACATAAGAGCTGACACTCTACAGGAGAGAGGATCCTGCACATAAGAGCTGACACTCTACAGGAGAGAGGACAATGCACAAAAGAGCTGTCACTCTACAGGAGATAGGATCCTACACATAAGAGCTGACACTCTACAGGAGAGAGGACACTGCACATAAGAGCTGACACTCTACAGGAGAGATGACACTGCACATAAGATCTGACACTCTACAGGAGAGAGGATCCTGCACACAAGAGCTGACACTCCACAGGAGAGAGGATCCTGCTCAAAAGAGATGACACTCTACAGGAGAGAGAGGACCCTGCACATAAGAGCTGACACTCTACATGAGAGAGGACACTGCACATAGGAGCTGACACTCTACAGGAGAGAGGAGGCTGCACATAACAGCTTACACTCTGCAGGAGAGAGGACCCTGCACATAAGAGCTGACACTCTACAGGAGAGAGGACACTGAACATAAGAGCTGACACTCTACAGGAGAGAGAGGACCCTGCACGTAAGAGCTGACACTCTACAGGAGAGAGGAAACTGCTCATAAGAGCTGACACTCTACAGGAGAGAGGATCCTGCACATAAGAGCTGACACTCTACAGGAGAGAGGACACTGCACATAAGAGCTGACACTCTACAGGAGAGAGGATCCTGCACAAAAGAGCTGACACTCTACAGGAGAGATTGGACCCTGCACATAAGAGCTGACACTCTACAGGAGAGAGGCGACTGCACATAAGAGCTGACACTCTACAGGAGAGAGGATCCTGCACATAAGAGCTGACACTCTACAGGAGAGAGGACACTGCACATAAGAGCTGACACTCTACAGGAGAGAGGACACTGCACATTAGAGCTGACACTCTACAGGAGAAAGTGCACAGCACATAAGAGCTGACACTCTACAGGAGAAAGGACCCTGCACATAAGAGCTGACACTCTACAGGAGAGAGGACCCTGCACATAAGAGATGACACTCTACAGGAGAGAGGGCACAGCACATAAGAGCTGACACTCTACAGGAGAATGGACCCTGCACATAAGAGCTGACACTCTACAGGAGAGAGGACCCTGCACATAAGAGCTGACACTCTACAGGAGAGAGGACCCTTCACATAAGAGATGACACTCTACAAGAGAGAGGACACAGTACATAAGAGCTGACACTCTACAGGAGAGAGGACCCTGCACATGAGAGCTGACACTCTACAGAAGAGAGGACACAGCACATAAGAGCTGACATTCAACAGGAGAGAGGACCCTGCACATAAGAGCTGACACTCTACAGGAGAGAGGACACAGCACATAAGAGCTGACACTCTACAGGAGAGAGGACCCTGCACATAAGAGCTGACACTCTACAGAAGAGAGGACACTGCACATAAGAGCTGACACTCTACAGGAGAGAGGACCCTGCACATAAGAGCTGACACTCTACAGGAGAGAGGACACAGCACAAAAGAGCTGAGACTCTACAGGAGAGAGGATCCTGCACGTAAGAGCTGACACTCTACTGGAGAGAGGACACTGCACATAAGAGCTGACACTCTACAGGAGATAGGATCCTACACATAAGAGCTGACACACTACAGGAGAGAGGACACTGCACATAAGAGCTGACACTCTACAGGAGAGAGGACCCTGCACATAAGAGCTGACACTCTACAGAAGAGAGGACACTGCACATAAGAGCTGACACTCTACAGGAGAGAGGACCCTGCACATAAGAGCTGACACTCTACAGGAGATAGGACACAGCACAAAAGATCTGACACTCTACAGGAGAGAGGACACTGCACATAAGAGCTGACACTCTACAGGAGAGAGGACCCTGCACATAAGAGCTGACACTCTACAGAAGAGAGGACACTGCACATAAGAGCTGACACTTTACAGGAGAGAGGACCCTGCACATAAGAGCTGACACTCTACAGGAGAGGGGACACAGCACATAAGAGCTGACACTGTACAAGAGAGAGGACCCTGCACATAACAGCTGACACTCTACAGGAGAAAGGACCCTGCACATAAGAGCTGACATTCTACAGTAGAGAGGACCCTGCACATAAGAGCTGACACTCTACAGGAGAGAGGGCCCTGCACATAAGAGCTGACACTCTACAGGAGAGAGGACACAGCACATAAGAGCTGACACTCTATAGGAGTGAGGACACTGCACATAAGAGCTGACACTCTATAGGAGAGAGGACCCTGCACATAAGAGCTGACACAATACTGGAGAGATGACACTGCACATAAGAGCTGACACTCTACAGGAGACAGGATACTGCACATAAGAGCTGACACTCTACAGGAGAGAGGATCCTGCACAAAAGAGCTGACACTCTACAGGAGAGAGGACCCTGCACATAAGAGCTGACACTCTACATGAGAGGGGACCCTGCACATAAGAGCTGACACTCTACAGGAGAGAGGACCCTGCACATAAGAGCTGACACTCTACAGGAGAGAGGACCTTGCACATAGGAGCTGACACTCTACAGGAGAGAGGAGGCTGCACATAACAGCTTACACTCTTCAGGAGTGAGGACCCTGCACATAAGAGCTGACACTCTACAGGAGAGATCACACTGCACATAAGAGCTGACACTCTACAGGAGAGAGAGGACCCTGCACATAAGAGCTGACACTCTACAGGAGAGAGGAAACTGCACATAAGAGATGACACTCTACAGGAGAGAGGATCCTGCACATAAGAGCTGACACTCTACAGGAGAGAGGATCCTGCACATAAGAGCTGACACTCTACAGGAGAGAGACGACCCTGCACATAAGAGCTGACACTCTACAGGAGACAGGATACTGCACATAAGAGCTGACACTCTACAGAAGAGAGGACCCTGCACATAAGAGCTGACACTCTACAGGAGAGGGGACACAGCACATAAGAGCTGACACTGTACAAGAGAGAGGACCCTGCACATAATAGCTGACACTCTACAGGAGAAAGGACCCTGCACATAAGAGCTGACATTCTACAGTAGAGAGGACCCTGCACATAAGAGCTGACACTCTACAGGAGAGAGGACCCTGCACATAAGAGCTGACACTCTACAGGAGAGAGGACACAGCACATAAGAGCTGACACTCTATAGGAGTGAGGACATTGCACATAAGAGCTGACACTCTATAGGAGAGAGGACCCTGCACATAAGAGCTGACACAATACTGGAGAGATGACACTGCACATAAGAGCTGACACTCTACAGGAGACAGGATACTGCACATAAGAGCTGACACTCTACAGGAGAGAGGATCCTGCACAAAAGAGCTGACACTCTACAGGAGAGAGGACCCTGCACATAAGAGCTGACACTCTAAAGGAGAGGGGACCCTGCACATAAGAGCTGACACTCTACAGGAGAGAGGACCCTGCACATAAGAGCTGACACTCTACAGGAGAGAGGACCTTGCACATAGGAGCTGACACTCTACAGGAGAGAGGAGGCTGCACATAACAGCTTACACTCTACAGGAGAGAGGATCCTGCACATAAGAGCTGACACTCTACAGGAGAGAGACGACCCTGCACATAAGAGCTGACACTCTACAGGAGACAGGATACTGCACATAAGAGCTGACACTCTACAGGAGAGAGGACCCTGCACATAAGAGCTGACACTCTACAGGAGAGGGGACACAGCACATAAGAGCTGACACTGTACAAGAGAGAGGACCATGCACATAATAGCTGACACTCTACAGGAGAAAGGACCCTGCACATAAGAGCTGACATTCTACAGTAGAGAGGACCCTGCACATAAGAGCTGACACTCTACAGGAGAGAGGACACTGCACATAAGAGCTGACACTCTACAGGAGAGAGGACCCTGCACATAAGAGCTGACACTCTACAGGAGAGAGGACACAGCACAAAAGATCTGACACTCTACAGGAGAGAGGACACAGCACATAAGAGCTGACACTCTACAGGAGAGAGGACCCTGCACATAAGAGCTGACACTCTACAGAAGAGAGGACACTGCACATAAGAGCTGACACTCTACAGGAGAGAGGACCCTGCACATAAGAGCTGACACTCTACAGGAGAGGGGACACAGCACTTAAGAGCTGACACTGTACAAGAGAGAGGACCCTGCACATAACAGCTGACACTCTACAGGAGAAAGGACCCTGCACATAAGAGCTGACATTCTACAGTAGAGAGGACCCTGCACATAAGAGCTGACACTCTACAGGAGAGAGGGCCCTGCACATAAGAGCTGACACTCTACATGAGAGGGGACCCTGCACATAAGAGCTGACACTCTACAGGAGGGAGGACCCTGCACATAAGAGCTGACACTCTACAGGAGAGAGGGCCCTGCACATAAGAGCTGACACTCTACATGAGAGGGGACCCTGCACATAAGAGCTGACACTCTGCAGGAGAGAGGACCCTGCACATAAGAGCTGACACTCTACATGAGAGGGGACCCTGCACATAAGAGCTGACACTCTACAGGAGGGAGGACCCTGCACATAAGAGCTGACACTCTACAGGAGAGAGGACCTTGCACATAGGAGCTGACACTCTACAGGAGAGAGGAGGCTGCACATAACAGCTTACACTCTTCAGGAGTGAGGACCCTGCACATAAGAGCTGACACTCTACAGGAGAGATCACACTGCACATAAGAGCTGACACTCTACAGGAGAGAGAGGACCCTGCACATAAGAGCTGACACTCTACAGGAGACAGGATACTGCACATAAGTGCTGACACTCTACAGGAGAGAGGACCCTGCACATAAGAGCTGACACTCTACAGGAGAGGGGACACAGCACATAAGAGCTGACACTGTACAAGAGAGAGGACCCTGCACATAATAGCTGACACTCTACAGGAGAAAGGACCCTGCACATAAGAGCTGACATTCTACAGTAGAGAGGACCCTGCACATAAGAGCTGACACTCTACAGGAGAGAGGACCCTGCACATAAGAGCTGACACTCTACAGGAGAGAGGACACATCACATAAGAGCTGACACTCTATAGGAGTGAGGACACTGCACATAAGAGCTGACACTCTATAAGAGAGAGGACCCTGCACATAAGAGCTGACACAATACTGGAGAGATGACACTGCACATAAGAGCTGACACTCTACAGGAGACAGGATACTGCACATAAGAGCTGACACTCTACAGGAGAGAGGATCCTGCACAAAAGAGCTGACACTCTACAGGAGAGAGGACCCTGCACATAAGAGCTGACACTCTACAGGAGAGGGGACCCTGCACATAAGAGCTGACACTCTACAGGAGAGAGGACCCTGCACATAAGAGCTGACACTCTACAGGAGAGAGGACCTTGCACATAGGAGCTGACACTCTACAGGAGAGAGGAGGCTGCACATAACAGCTTACACTCTACAGGAGAGAGGACCCTGCACATAAGATCTGACACTCTACAGGAGAGAGGACCCTGCACATAAGAGCTGACACTCTACAGGAGAGAGGATCCTGCACATATGAGCTGACACTCTACAGGAGAGAGACGACCCTGCACATAAGAGCTGACACTCTACAGGAGAGAGGATCCTGCACGTAAGAGCTGACATTCTACAGGAGAGAGGACCCTGCACATAAGAGCTGACACTCTACAGGAGAGAGGACACTGCACATAAGAGCTGACACTCTACAGGAGAGAGGACACTGCACATAAGAGCTGATACTCTACAGAAGATAGGATCCTGCACATAAGAGCTGACACTCTACAGGAGAGAGGATCCTGCACATAAGAGCTGACACTCTACAGGAGATAGGATACTGCACATAAGATCTGACACTCTACAGGAGAGAGGACACTGCACATAAGAGCTGACACTCTACAGGAGAGAGGACACTGCACATAAGAGCTGACACTCTACAGGAGAGAGGATCCTGCACATAAGAGCTTACACTCAACAGGAGAGAGGATCCTGCACATAAGAGCTGACACTCTACAGGAGAGAGGACACTGCACATACTAGCTGACACTCTACAGGAGAGAGGATCCTGCACAAAAGAACTGACACTCTACAGGAGATAGAGGACCCTGCACATAAGAGCTGACACTCTACAGGAGAGAGGACACAGCACATAAGAGCTGACACTCTAGAGGAGAGAGGACACAGCACATAAGAGCTGACACTCTACAGTAGAGAGGACCCTGCACATAAAAGCTGACACTCTACAGGAGAGAGGATCCTGCACAAAAGATCTGACACTCTACAGGATAGAGAGGACCCTGCACATAAGAGCTGACAATCTACAGGAGAGAGGAACCTGCACATAAGAGCTGACACTCTACAGGAGAGAGGACACAGCACATAAGAGCTGACACTCTATAGGAGTGAGGACTCTGCACATAAGAGCTGACACTCTACAGGAGAGAGGACCCTGCACATAAGAGCTGACACAATACTGGAGAGATGACACTGCACATAAGAGCTGACAATCTATAGGAGAGGGGACCCTGCACATAAGAGCTGACACTCTACAGGAGAGAGGATCCTGCACATAAGAGCTGACACTCTACAGGAGAGAGGACACTGCACATAAGAGCTGACATTCTACAGGAGATAGGATCCTACACATAAGAGCTGACACTCTACAGGAGAGAGGACACTGCACATAAGAGCTGACACTCTACAGGAGAGATGACACTGCACATAAGATCTGACACTCTACAGGAGAGAGGACACTGCACACAAGAGCTGACACTCCACAGGAGAGAGGATCCTGCACAAAAGAGCTGACACTCTACAGGAGAGAGAGGACCCTGCACATAAGAGCTGACACTCTACAGGAGAGAGGACACTGCACATAGGAGCTGACACTCTACAGGAGAGAGGAGGCTGCACATAACAGCTTACACTCTACAGGAGAGAGGACCCTGCACATAAGAGCTGACACTCTACAGGAGAGAGGACACTGCACATAAGAGCTGAAACGCTAGAGGAGAGAGGACACATCACATAAGAGCTGACACTGTACAAGAGAGAGGACCCTGCACATAAGAGCTGACACTCTACAGGAGAAAGGACCCTGCACATAAGAGCTGACACTCTACAGTATAGAGGACCCTGCACATATGAGCTGACACTCTACAGGAGAGAGGACCCTGCACATAAGAGCTGACACTCTACAGGAGAGAGGACTCTGCACATAAGAGCTGACACTCTACAGGAAAGAGGACCCTGCACATAAGAGCTGACACAATACAGGAGAGATGACACTGCACATAAGAGCTGACACTCTATAGGAGAGAGGATCCTGCACTTAAGAGCTGACACTCTACAGGAGAGAGGACACAGAACATAAGAGCTGACACTCTACAGGAGAGAGGACCTTGCACATAAGAGCTGACACTCTACAGGAGAGAGGACCATGCACATAATAGCTGACACTCTACAGGAGAGAGAGGACCCTGCACATAAGAGCTGACACTCTACAGGAGAGAGGACCCTGCACATAAGAGCTGACACTCTACAGGAGAGAGGAGGCTGCACATAAGAGCTGACACTCTACAGGAGAGAGGACACTGCACATAGGCGCTGACAATCTACAGGAGTTAGGAGGCTGCACATAACAGCTTAAACTCTACAGGAGAGAGGACCCTGCACGTAAGAGCTGACTCTCTACAGGAGAGAGTGGGCTGCACATAAGAGCTGACACTCTACAGGACACAGGATACAGCACATAAGATCTGACACACTACAGGAGAGAGTACACTGCACATAAGAGCTGACACTCTACAGGAGAGAGGACACTGCACATAAGAGCTGACACTCTACAGGAGAGAGAGGACCCTGCACATAAGAGCTGACACTCTACAGGAGAGAGGACACTGCACATAAGAGCTGACACTCTACAGGAGAGAGGATCCTGCACATAAGAGCTAACACTCTACAGGAGAGAGGATCCTGCACATAAGAGCTGACACGCTACAGGAGAGAGGACACTGGACATAAGAGCTGACACTCTACAGGAAGAGAGGATCCTGCACAAAAGAGCTGACACTCTACAGGAGAGAGAGGACCCTGCAAATAAGAGCTGACACTCTACAGGAGAGAGGACACTGCACATTAGAGCTGACACTCTACAGGAGAAAGGACCCTGCACATAAGAGCTGACACTCTACAGGAGAGAGGACCCTGCACATAAGTGCTGACACTCTACAGGAGAGAGGACTCTGCACATAAGAGCTGACACTCTACAGGAGAGAGGACACTGCACATAAGAGCTGACACTCTACAGGAGAGAGAGGACCCTGCACATAAGAACTGACACTCTACAGGAGAGAGGACACTGCACATAAGAGCTGACACTCTACAGGAGAGAGGACACTGCACATAAGAGCTGACACTCTACAGGAGAGAGAGGACCCTGCACATAAGAACTGACACTCTACAGGAGAGAGGACACTGCACATAAGAGCTGACACTCTACAGGAGAGAGCACCCTGCACATAAGAGCTAACACTCTACAGGAGAGAGGATCCTGCACATAAGAACTGACACTCTACAGGAGAGAGGACACTGCACATAAGAGCTGACACTCTACAGGAGAGAGGATCCTGCACAAAAGAGCTGACACTCTACAGGAGAGAGAGGACCCTGCACATAAGAGCTGACACTCTACAGGAGAGAGGACACTGCACATTAGAGCTGACACTCTACAGGAGAAAGGGCACAGCACATAAGAGCTGACACTCTACAGGAGAAAGGACCCTGCACATAAGAGCTGACACTCTACAGGAGAGAGGACCCTGCACATAAGTGCTGACACTCTACAGGAGAGAGGACCCTGCACATAAGAGCTGACACTCTACCGGAGAGAGGAAACAGCACATAAGAGCTGACACTCTACAGGAGAGAGGATCCTGCACGTAAGAGCTGACATTCTACAGGAGAGAGGACCCTGCACATAAGAGCTGACACTCTACAGGAGAGAGGACACTGCACATAAGAGCTGACACTCTACAGGAGAGAGGACACTGCACATAAGAGCTGATACTCTACAGAAGATAGGATCCTGCACATAAGAGCTGACACTCTACAGGAGATAGGATACTGCACATAAGATCTGACACTCTACAGGAGAGAGGACACTGCACATAAGAGCTGACACTCTACAGGAGAGAGGACACTGCACATAAGAGCTGACACTCTACAGGAGAGAGGATCCTGCACATAAGAGCTTACACTCAACAGGAGAGAGGATCCTGCACATAAGAGCTGACACTCTACAGGAGAGAGGACACTGCACATACTAGCTGACACTCTACAGGAGAGAGGATCCTGCACAAAAGAACTGACACTCTACAGGAGATAGAGGACCCTGCACATAAGAGCTGACACTCTACAGGAGAGAGGACACAGCACATAAGAGCTGACACTCTAGAGGAGAGAGGACACAGCACATAAGAGCTGACACTCTACAGTAGAGAGGACCCTGCACATAAAAGCTGACACTCTACAGGAGAGAGGATCCTGCACAAAAGATCTGACACTCTACAGGATAGAGAGGACCCTGCACATAAGAGCTGACAATCTACAGGAGAGAGGAACCTGCACATAAGAGCTGACACTCTACAGGAGAGAGGACACAGCACATAAGAGCTGACACTCTATAGGAGTGAGGACTCTGCACATAAGAGCTGACACTCTACAGGAGAGAGGACCCTGCACATAAGAGCTGACACAATACTGGAGAGATGACACTGCACATAAGAGCTGACAATCTATAGGAGAGGGGACCCTGCACATAAGAGCTGACACTCTACAGGAGAGAGGATCCTGCACATAAGAGCTGACACTCTACAGGAGAGAGGACACTGCACATAAGAGCTGACATTCTACAGGAGATAGGATCCTACACATAAGAGCTGACACTCTACAGGAGAGAGGACACTGCACATAAGAGCTGACACTCTACAGGAGAGATGACACTGCACATAAGATCTGACACTCTACAGGAGAGAGGACACTGCACACAAGAGCTGACACTCCACAGGAGAGAGGATCCTGCACAAAAGAGCTGACACTCTACAGGAGAGAGAGGACCCTGCACATAAGAGCTGACACTCTACAGGAGAGAGGACACTGCACATAGGAGCTGACACTCTACAGGAGAGAGGAGGCTGCACATAACAGCTTACACTCTACAGGAGAGAGGACCCTGCACATAAGAGCTGACACTCTACAGGAGAGAGGACACTGCACATAAGAGCTGAAACGCTAGAGGAGAGAGGACACATCACATAAGAGCTGACACTGTACAAGAGAGAGGACCCTGCACATAAGAGCTGACACTCTACAGGAGAAAGGACCCTGCACATAAGAGCTGACACTCTACAGTATAGAGGACCCTGCACATATGAGCTGACACTCTACAGGAGAGAGGACCCTGCACATAAGAGCTGACACTCTACAGGAGAGAGGACTCTGCACATAAGAGCTGACACTCTACAGGAAAGAGGACCCTGCACATAAGAGCTGACACAATACAGGAGAGATGACACTGCACATAAGAGCTGACACTCTATAGGAGAGAGGATCCTGCACTTAAGAGCTGACACTCTACAGGAGAGAGGACACAGAACATAAGAGCTGACACTCTACAGGAGAGAGGACCTTGCACATAAGAGCTGACACTCTACAGGAGAGAGGACCATGCACATAATAGCTGACACTCTACAGGAGAGAGAGGACCCTGCACATAAGAGCTGACACTCTACAGGAGAGAGGGCACAGCACATAAGAGCTGACACTCTACAGGAGAATGGACCCTGCACATAAGAGCTGACACTCTACAGGAGAGAGGACCCTGCACATAAGAGCTGACACTCTACAGGAGAGAGGACCCTGCACATAAGAGCTGACACTCTACAGTAGAGAGGACACTTCACATAAGAGCTGACACTCTACAGGAGAGAGGATCCTGCACGTAAGAGCTGACACTCTAAAGGAGAGAGGACCCTGCACATAAGAGCTGACACTCTACAGGAGAAAGGACACTGCACATAAGAGCTGACACTCTACAGGAGAGAGGATCCTGCACGTAAGAGCTGACACTCTACAGGAGAGAGGACACTGCACATAAGAGCTGACACTCTACAGGAGATAGGATCCTACACATAAGAGCTGACACTCTAGATTAGAGAGGACACTGCACATAAGAGCTGACACTCTACAGGAGAGAGGACACTGCACATAAGATCTGACACTCTACAGGAGAGAGGACACTGCACATAAGAGCTGACACTCTGCAGGAGAGAGGACCCTGCACATAAGAGCTGACACTCTACAGGAGAGAGGACACTGCACATAAGAGCTGACACTCTACAGGAGAGAGGATCCTGCACGTAAGAGCTGACACTCTACAGGAGAGAGGACACTGCACATAAGAGCTGACACTCTACAGGAGATAGGATCCTACACATAAGAGCTGACACTCTACAGGAGAGAGGACACTGCACATAAGAGCTGACACTCTACAGGAAAGAGGACACTGCACATAAGAGCTGACACTCTACAGGACAGAGGACACAGCACATAAGAGCTGACACTCTACAGGAGAGGGGATCCTGCACGTAAGAGCTGACATTCTACAGGAGAGAGGACCCTGCACATAAGAGCTGACACTCTACAGGAGAGAGGACACAGCACATAAGAGCTGACACTCTACAGGAGAGAGGACCCTGCACATAAGAGCTGACACTCTACAGAAGAGAGGACACTGCACATAAGAGCTGACACTCTACAGGAGAGAGGACCCTGCACATAAGAGCTGACACTCTACAGGAGAGAGGACACTGCACATAAGAGCTGACACTCTACAGGAGAGAGGATCCTGCACATAAGAGCTGACACTCTACAGGAGAGAGGACACTGCACATAAGAGCTGACACTCTACAGGAGATAGGATCCTACACATAAGAGCTGACACTCTACAGGAGAGAGGACACTGCACATAAGAGCTGACACTCTACAGGAGAGAGGACACTGCACATAAGATCTGACACTCTACAGGAGAGAGGACACTGCACATAAGAGCTGACACTCTACAGGAGAGAGGACCCTGCACATAAGAGCTGACACTCTACAGAAGAGAGGACACTGCAAACAAGAGCTGACACTCTACAGGAGAGAGGACCCTGCACATAAGAGCTGACACTCTACAGGAGAGAGGACACAGCACATAAGAGCTGACACTCTACAGGAGAGAGAGGACCCTGCACATAAGAGCTGACAATCTACAGGAGAGAGAGGACCCTGCACATAAGAGCTGACACTCTACAGGAGAGAGGAAACTGCACATAAGAGCTGACACTCTACAGGAGAGAGGATCCTGCACATAAGAGCTGACACTCTATAGGAGAGAGGATCCTGCACATAAGAGCTGACACTCTACAGGAGAGAGGACACTGCACATAAGAGCTGACACTCTACAGGAGAGAGGATCCTGCACAAAAGAGCTGACACTCTACAGGAGAGCGAGGACCCTGCACATAAGAGCTGACACTCTACAGGAGACAGGATACTGCACATAAGAGCTGACACTCTACAGGAGAGAGGATCATGCACAAAAGAGCTGACACTCTACAGGAGAGAGGACACAGCAAATAAGAGCTGACACTCTACAGGAGAGAGGACCCTGCACATAAGAGCTGACACTCTACAGGAGAGGGGACCCTGCACATAAGAGCTGACACTCTACAGGAGAGAGGACCCTGCACATAACAGCTGACACTCTACACTAGAGAGAGAGCACCTTTCACTTAAGAGCTGACACTCTACAGGAGAGGGGACCCTGCACATAAGAGCTGACACTCTACAGGAGAGAGGACCCTGCACAAAAGAGCTGACACTCTACAGGAGAGAGGACCCTGCACATAAGAGCTTACACTCTACAGGAGAGAGGACCCTGCACATAAGAGCTGACATTCTACAGGAGAGGGGACCCTGCACATAAGAGCTGACACTCTACAGGAGAGAGGAGGCGGCACATAAGAGCTGGCACTCTACAGGAGAGAGGACACTGCACATAAAAGCTGACACTCTACAGGAGAGAGAGGACCCTGCAAAAAAGGCCTGACACTCTACAGGAGAAAGAGGACTCTGCAAAGAAGAGCTGACACTGTACAGGAGAGGGGACCCTGCACATAAGAGCTGACACTCTACAGGAGAGAGGACACAGAACATAAGAGCTGACACTCTACAGGAGAGAGGACCCTGCACATAAGAGCTGACACTCTACAGGAGAGAGGGCATAGCACATAAGAGCTGACACTCTACAGGAGAATGGACCCTGCACATAAGAGCTGACACTCTACAGGAGAGAGGACCCTGCACATAAGAGCTGACACTCTACAGGAGAGAGGACCCTGCACATAAGAGCTGACACTCTACAGGAGAGAGGACACAGCACATAAGAGCTGACACTCTTCAGGAGAGAGGACCTTGCAGATAAGAGCTGACACTCTACAGGAGAGGGGACCCTGCACATAAGAGCTGACACTCTACAGGAGAGAGGACCCTGCACATTAGAGCTGACACTCTACAGGAGAGAGGACCCTGCACTTAAGAGCTGACACTCTACAGGAGAGAGGAGGCTGCACATAAGAGCTGACACTCTACAGGACACAGGATACTGCACATAAGATCTGACACACTACAGGAGAGAGGACACTGCACATAAGAGCTGACACTCTACAGGAGAGAGGACACTGCACATAAGAGCTGACACGCTACAGGAGAGAGAGAACCCTGCACATAAGAGCTGACACTCTACAGGAGAGAGGACACTGCACATAAGAGCTGACACTCTACAGGAGAGAGGATACTGCACGAAAGAGCTGACACTCTACAGGAGAGAGGACACTGCACATACTAGCTGACACTCTACAGGAGAGAGAGGACCCTGCACATAAGAACTGACACTCTACAGGAGAGAGGACACTGCACATAAGAGCTGACACTCTACAGGAGAGAGGATCCTGCACATAAGAGCTAACACTCTACATGAGAGAGGATCCTGCACATAAGAGCTGACACTCTACAGGAGAGAGGATCCTGCACATAAGAGCTTACACTCAACAGGAGAGAGGATCCTGCACATAAGAGCTGACACTCTACAGGAGAGAGGACACTGCACATACTAGCTGACACTCTACTGGAGAGAGGATCCTGGACAAAAGAACTGACACTCTACAGGAGATAGAGGACCCTGCACATAAGAGCTGACACTCTACAGGAGAGAGGACACAGCACATAAGAGCTGACACTCTAGAGGAGAGAGGACACAGCACATAAGAGCTGACACTCTACAGTAGAGAGGACCCTGCACATAAAAGCTGACACTCTACAGGAGAGAGGATCCTGCACAAAAGATCTGACACTCTACAGGATAGAGAGGACCCTGCACATAAGAGCTGACAATCTACAGGAGAGAGGAACCTGCACATAAGAGCTGACACTCTACAGGAGAGAGGACACAGCACATAAGAGCTGACACTCTATAGGAGTGAGGACTCTGCACATAAGAGCTGACACTCTACAGGAGAGAGGACCCTGCACATAAGAGCTGACACAATACTGGAGAGATGACACTGCACATAAGAGCTGACAATCTATAGGAGAGGGGACCCTGCACATAAGAGCTGACACTCTACAGGAGAGAGGATCCTGCACATAAAAGCTGACACTCTACAGGAGAGAGAGGACCCTGCAAAAAAGGCCTGACACTCTACAGGAGAAAGAGGACTCTGCAAAGAAGAGCTGACACTGTACAGGAGAGGGGACCCTGCACATAAGAGCTGACACTCTACAGGAGAGAGGACACAGAACATAAGAGCTGACACTCTACAGGAGAGAGGACCCTGCACATAAGAGCTGACACTCTACAGGAGAGAGGGCATAGCACATAAGAGCTGACACTCTACAGGAGAATGGACCCTGCACATAAGAGCTGACACTCTACAGGAGAGAGGACCCTGCACATAAGAGCTGACACTCTACAGGAGAGAGGACCCTGCACATAAGAGCTGACACTCTACAGGAGAGAGGACACAGCACATAAGAGCTGACACTCTTCAGGAGAGAGGACCTTGCAGATAAGAGCTGACACTCTACAGGAGAGGGGACCCTGCACATAAGAGCTGACACTCTACAGGAGAGAGGACCCTGCACATTAGAGCTGACACTCTACAGGAGAGAGGACCCTGCACTTAAGAGCTGACACTCTACAGGAGAGAGGAGGCTGCACATAAGAGCTGACACTCTACAGGACACAGGATACTGCACATAAGATCTGACACACTACAGGAGAGAGGACACTGCACATAAGAGCTGACACTCTACAGGAGAGAGGACACTGCACATAAGAGCTGACACGCTACAGGAGAGAGAGAACCCTGCACATAAGAGCTGACACTCTACAGGAGAGAGGACACTGCACAAAAGAACTGACACTCTACAGGAGATAGAGGACCCTGCACATAAGAGCTGACACTCTACAGGAGAGAGGACACAGCACATAAGAGCTGACACTCTAGAGGAGAGAGGACACAGCACATAAGAGCTGACACTCTACAGTAGAGAGGACCCTGCACATAAAAGCTGACACTCTACAGGAGAGAGGATCCTGCACAAAAGATCTGACACTCTACAGGATAGAGAGGACCCTGCACATAAGAGCTGACAATCTACAGGAGAGAGGAACCTGCACATAAGAGCTGACACTCTACAGGAGAGAGGACACAGCACATAAGAGCTGACACTCTATAGGAGTGAGGACTCTGCACATAAGAGCTGACACTCTACAGGAGAGAGGACCCTGCACATAAGAGCTGACACAATACTGGAGAGATGACACTGCACATAAGAGCTGACAATCTATAGGAGAGGGGACCCTGCACATAAGAGCTGACACTCTACAGGAGAGAGGATCCTGCACATAAGAGCTGACACTCTACAGGAGAGAGGACACTGCACATAAGAGCTGACATTCTACAGGAGATAGGATCCTACACATAAGAGCTGACACTCTACAGGAGAGAGGACACTGCACATAAGAGCTGACACTCTACAGGAGAGATGACACTGCACATAAGATCTGACACTCTACAGGAGAGAGGACACTGCACACAAGAGCTGACACTCCACAGGAGAGAGGATCCTGCACAAAAGAGCTGACACTCTACAGGAGAGAGAGGACCCTGCACATAAGAGCTGACACTCTACAGGAGAGAGGACACTGCACATAGGAGCTGACACTCTACAGGAGAGAGGAGGCTGCACATAACAGCTTACACTCTACAGGAGAGAGGACCCTGCACATAAGAGCTGACACTCTACAGGAGAGAGGACACTGCACATAAGAGCTGAAACGCTAGAGGAGAGAGGACACATCACATAAGAGCTGACACTGTACAAGAGAGAGGACCCTGCACATAAGAGCTGACACTCTACAGGAGAAAGGACCCTGCACATAAGAGCTGACACTCTACAGTATAGAGGACCCTGCACATATGAGCTGACACTCTACAGGAGAGAGGACCCTGCACATAAGAGCTGACACTCTACAGGAGAGAGGACTCTGCACATAAGAGCTGACACTCTACAGGAAAGAGGACCCTGCACATAAGAGCTGACACAATACAGGAGAGATGACACTGCACATAAGAGCTGACACTCTATAGGAGAGAGGATCCTGCACTTAAGAGCTGACACTCTACAGGAGAGAGGACACAGAACATAAGAGCTGACACTCTACAGGAGAGAGGACCTTGCACATAAGAGCTGACACTCTACAGGAGAGAGGACCATGCACATAATAGCTGACACTCTACAGGAGAGAGAGGACCCTGCACATAAGAGCTGACACTCTACAGGAGAGAGGACCCTGCACATAAGAGCTGACACTCTACAGGAGAGAGGAGGCTGCACATAAGAGCTGACACTCTACAGGAGAGAGGACACTGCACATAGGCGCTGACAATCTACAGGAGATAGGAGGCTGCACATAACAGCTTAAACTCTACAGGAGAGAGGACCCTGCACGTAAGAGCTGACTCTCTACAGGAGAGAGTGGGCTGCACATAAGAGCTGACACTCTACAGGACACAGGATACAGCACATAAGATCTGACACACTACAGTAGAGAGTACACTGCACATAAGAGCTGACACTCTACAGGAGAGAGGACACTGCACATAAGAGCTGACACTCTACAGGAGAGAGAGGACCCTGCACATAAGAGCTGACACTCTACAGGAGAGAGGACACTGCACATAAGAGCTGACACTCTACAGGAAAGAGGATCCTGCACATAAGAGCTAACACTCTACAGGAGAGAGGATCCTGCACATAAGAGCTGACACGCTACAGGAGAGAGGACACTGGACATAAGAGCTGACACTCTACAGGAAGAGAGGATCCTGCACAAAAGAGCTGACACTCTACAGGAGAGAGAGGACCCTGCAAATAAGAGCTGACACTCTACAGGAGAGAGGACACTGCACATTAGAGCTGACACTCTACAGGAGAAAGGGCACAGCACATAAGAGCTGACACTCTACAGGAGAAAGGACCCTGCACATAAGAGCTGACACTCTACAGGAGAGAGGACCCTGCACATAAGTGCTGACACTCTACAGGAGAGAGGACTCTGCACATAAGAGCTGACACTCTACAGGAGAGAGGAAACAGCACATAAGAGCTGACACACTACAGGAGAGAGGATCCTGCACGTAAGAGCTGACACTCTACAGGAGAGAGGACACTGCACATAAGAGCTGACACTCTACAGGAGAGAGAGGACCCTGCACATAAGAACTGACACTCTACAGGAGAGAGGACACTGCACATAAGAGCTGACACTCTACAGGAGAGAGGACCCTGCACATAAGAGCTAACACTCTACAGGAGAGAGGATCCTGCACATAAGAACTGACACTCTACAGGAGAGAGGACACTGCACATAAGAGCTGACACTCTACAGGAGAGAGGATCCTGCACAAAAGAGCTGACACTCTACAGGAGAGAGAGGACCCTGCACATAAGAGCTGACACTCTACAGGAGAGAGGACACTGCACATTAGAGCTGACACTCTACAGGAGAAAGGGCACAGCACATAAGAGCTGACACTCTACAGGAGAAAGGACCCTGCACATAAGAGCTGACACTCTACAGGAGAGAGGACCCTGCACATAAGTGCTGACACTCTACAGGAGAGAGGACCCTGCACATAAGAGCTGACACTCTGCCGGAGAGAGGAAACAGCACATAAGAGCTGACACTCTACAGGAGAGAGGATTCTGCACGTAAGAGCTGACATTCTACAGGAGAGAGGACCCTGCACATAAGAGCTGACACTCTACAGGAGAGAGGACACTGCACATAAGAGCTGACACTCTACAGGAGAGAGGACACTGCACATAAGAGCTGATACTCTACAGAAGATAGGATCCTGCACATAAGAGCTGACACTCTACAGGAGAGAGGATCCTGCACATAAGAGCTGACACTCTACAGGAGATAGGATACTGCACATAAGATCTGACACTCTACAGGAGAGAGGACACTGCACATAAGAGCTGACACTCTACAGGAGAGAGGACACTGCACATAAGAGCTGACACTCTACAGGAGAGAGGATCCTGCACATAAGAGCTTACACTCAACAGGAGAGAGGATCCTGCACATAAGAGCTGACACTCTACAGGAGAGAGGACACTGCACATACTAGCTGACACTCTACAGGAGAGAGGATCCTGCACAAAAGATCTGACACTCTACAGGATAGAGAGGACCCTGCACATAAGAGCTGACAATCTACAGGAGAGAGGAACCTGCACATAAGAGCTGACACTCTACAGGAGAGAGGACACAGCACATAAGAGCTGACACTCTATAGGAGTGAGGACTCTGCACATAAGAGCTGACACTCTACAGGAGAGAGGACCCTGCACATAAGAGCTGACACAATACTGGAGAGATGACACTGCACATAAGAGCTGACACTCTACAGGAGAGAGGATCCTGCACATAAGAGCTAACACTCTACAGGAGAGAGGACACTGCACATAAGAGCTGACATTCTACAGGAGATAGGATCCTACACATAAGAGCTGACACTCTACAGGAGAGAGGACACTGCACATAAGAGCTGACACTCTACAGGAGAGATGACACTGCACATAAGATCTGACACTCTACAGGAGAGAGGACACTGCACACAAGAGCTGACACTGCACAGGAGAGAGGATCCTGCACAAAAGAGCTGACACTCTACAGGAGAGAGAGGACCCTGCACATAAGAGCTGACACTCTACAGGAGAGAGGACACTGCACATAGGAGCTGACACTCTACAGGAGAGAGGAGGCTGCACATAACAGCTTACACTCTACAGGAGAGAGGACCCTGCACATAAGAGCTGACACTCTACAGGAGAGAGGACACTGCACATAAGAGCTGAAACGCTAGAGGAGAGAGGACACATCACATAAGAGCTGACACTGTACAAGAGAGAGGACCCTGCACATAAGAGCTGACACTCTACAGGAGAAAGGACCCTGCACATAAGAGCTGACACTCTACAGTATAGAGGACCCTGCACATATGAGCTGACACTCTACAGGATAGAGGACCCTGCACATAAGAGCTGACACTCTACAGGAGAGAGGACTCTGCACATAAGAGCTGACACTCTACAGGAAAGAGGACCCTGCACATAAGAGCTGACACAATACAGGAGAGATGACACTGCACATAAGAGCTGACACTCTATAGGAGAGAGGATCCTGCACTTAAGAGCTGACACTATACAGGAGAGAGGACACAGAACATAAGAGCTGACACTCTACAGGAGAGAGGACCTTGCACATAAGAGCTGACACTCTACAGGAGAGAGGACCATGCACATAATAGCTGACACTCTACAGGAGAGAGAGGACCCTGCACATAAGAGCTGACACTCTACAGGAGAGAGGGCACAGCACATAAGAGCTGACACTCTACAGGAGAATGGACCCTGCACATAAGAGCTGACACTCTACAGGAGAGAGGACCCTGCACATAAGAGCTGACACTCTACAGGAGAGAGGACCCTGCACATAAGAGCTGACACTCTACAGTAGAGAGGACACTTCACATAAGAGCTGACACTCTACAGGAGAGAGGATCCTGCACGTAAGAGCTGACACTCTAAAGGAGAGAGGACCCTGCACATAAGAGCTGACACTCTACAGGAGAAAGGACACTGCACATAAGAGCTGACACTCTACAGGAGAGAGGATCCTGCACGTA
The DNA here is from genome assembly GCF_039654945.1 of Dendrobates tinctorius. Lineage (NCBI taxonomy): Eukaryota > Metazoa > Chordata > Amphibia > Anura > Dendrobatidae > Dendrobates > Dendrobates tinctorius. The sequence continues at coordinate 13,441,920 of NW_027361918.1, read as the reverse complement.
AGAGCTGACACTCTACAGGAGAGAGGACACTGCACATAAGAGCTGACACTCTACAGGAGATAGGATCCTACACATAAGAGCTGACACTCTAGATTAGAGAGGACACTGCACATAAGAGCTGACACTCTACAGGAGAGAGGACACTGCACATAAGATCTGACACTCTACAGGAGAGAGGACACTGCACATAAGAGCTGACACTCTACAGGAGAGAGGACCCTGCACATAAGAGCTGACACTCTACAGGAGAGAGGACACTGCACATAAGAGCTGACACTCTACAGGAGAGAGGATCCTGCACGTAAGTGCTGACACTCTACAGGAGAGAGGACACTGCACATAAGAGCTGACACTCTACAGGAGATAGGATCCTACACATAATAGCTGACACTCTACAGGAGAGAGGACACTGCACATAAGAGCTGACACTCTACAGGAAAGAGGACACTGCACATAAGAGCTGACACTCTACAGGACAGAGGACACAGCACATAAGAGCTGACACTCTACAGGAGAGGGGATCCTGCACGTAAGAGCTGACATTCTACAGGAGAGAGGACCCTGCACATAAGAGCTGACACTCTACAGGAGAGAGGACACAGCACATAAGAGCTGACACTCTACAGGAGAGAGGACCCTGCACATAAGAGCTGACACTCTACAGAAGAGAGGACACTGCACATAAGAGCTGACACTCTACAGGAGAGAGGACCCTGCACATAAGAGCTGACACTCTACAGGAGAGAGGACACTGCACATAAGAGCTGACACTCTACAGGAGAGAGGATCCTGCACGTAAGAGCTGACACTCTACAGGAGAGAGGACACTGCACATAAGAGCTGACACTCTACAGGAGATAGGATCCTACACATAAGAGCTGACACTCTACAGGAGAGAGGACACTGCACATAAGAGCTGACACTCTACAGGAGAGAGGACACTGCACATAAGATCTGACACTCTACAGGAGAGAGGACACTGCACATAAGAGCTGACACTCTACAGGAGAGAGGACCCTGCACATAAGAGCTGACACTCTACAGAAGAGAGGACACTGCAAACAAGAGCTGACACTCTACAGGAGAGAGGACCCTGCACATAAGAGCTGACACTCTACAGGAGAGAGGATCCTGCACATAAGAGCTGACACTCTACAGGAGAGAGGACACTGCACATAAGAGCTGACACTCTACAGGAGAGAGGATCCTGCACAAAAGAGCTGACACTCTACAGGAGAGAGAGGACCCTGCACATAAGAGCTGACACTCTACAGGAGACAGGATACTGCACATAAGAGCTGACACTCTACAGGAGAGAGGATCATGCACAAAAGAGCTGACACTCTACAGGAGAGAGGACACAGCAAATAAGAGCTGACACTCTACAGGAGAGAGGACCCTGCACATAAGAGCTGACACTCTACAGGAGAGGGGACCCTGCACATAAGAGCTGACACTCTACAGGAGAGAGGACCCTGCACATAAGAGCTGACACTCTACAGGAGAGGGGACCCTGCACATAAGAGCTGACACTCTACAGGAGAGAGGACACTGCACATAAGAGCTGACACTCTACAGGAGAGATGACACTGCACATAAGATCTGACACTCTACAGGAGAGAGGACACTGCACACAAGAGCTGACACTCCACAGGAGAGAGGATCCTGCACAAAAGAGCTGACACTCTACAGGAGAGAGAGGACCCTGCACATAAGAGCTGACACTCTACAGGAGAGAGGACACTGCACATAGGAGCTGACACTCTACAGGAGAGAGGAGGCTGCACATAACAGCTTACACTCTACAGGAGAGAGGACCCTGCACATAAGAGCTGACACTCTACAGGAGAGAGGACACTGCACATAAGAGCTGAAACGCTAGAGGAGAGAGGACACATCACATAAGAGCTGACACTGTACAAGAGAGAGGACCCTGCACATAAGAGCTGACACTCTACAGGAGAAAGGACCCTGCACATAAGAGCTGACACTCTACAGTATAGAGGACCCTGCACATATGAGCTGACACTCTACAGGAGAGAGGACCCTGCACATAAGAGCTGACACTCTACAGGAGAGAGGACTCTGCACATAAGAGCTGACACTCTACAGGAAAGAGGACCCTGCACATAAGAGCTGACACATACAGGAGAGATGACACTGCACATAAGAGCTGACACTCTATAGGAGAGAGGATCCTGCACTTAAGAGCTGACACTATACAGGAGAGAGGACACAGAACATAAGAGCTGACACTCTACAGGAGAGAGGACCTTGCACATAAGAGCTGACACTCTACAGGAGAGAGGACCATGCACATAATAGCTGACACTCTACAGGAGAGAGAGGACCCTGCACATAAGAGCTGACACTCTACAGGAGAGAGGGCACAGCACATAAGAGCTGACACTCTACAGGAGAATGGACCCTGCACATAAGAGCTGACACTCTACAGGAGAGAGGACCCTGCACATAAGAGCTGACACTCTACAGGAGAGAGGACCCTGCACATAAGAGCTGACACTCTACAGTAGAGAGGACACTTCACATAAGAGCTGACACTCTACAGGAGAGAGGATCCTGCACGTAAGAGCTGACACTCTAAAGGAGAGAGGACCCTGCACATAAGAGCTGACACTCTACAGGAGAAAGGACACTGCACATAAGAGCTGACACTCTACAGGAGAGAGGATCCTGCACGTAAGAGCTGACACTCTACAGGAGAGAGGACACTGCACATAAGAGCTGACACTCTACAGGAGATAGGATCCTACACATAAGAGCTGACACTCTAGATTAGAGAGGACACTGCACATAAGAGCTGACACTCTACAGGAGAGAGGACACTGCACATAAGATCTGACACTCTACAGGAGAGAGGACACTGCACATAAGAGCTGACACTCTACAGGAGAGAGGACCCTGCACATAAGAGCTGACACTCTACAGGAGAGAGGACACTGCACATAAGAGCTGACACTCTACAGGAGAGAGGATCCTGCACGTAAGAGCTGACACTCTACAGGAGAGAGGACACTGCACATAAGAGCTGACATTCTACAGGAGATAGGATCCTACACATAAGAGCTGACACTCTACAGGAGAGAGGACACTGCACATAAGAGCTGACACTCTACAGGAAAGAGGACACTGCACATAAGAGCTGACACTCTACAGGACAGAGGACACAGCACATAAGAGCTGACACTCTACAGGAGAGGGGATCCTGCACGTAAGAGCTGACATTCTAAAGGAGAGAGGACCCTGCACATAAGAGCTGACACTCTACAGGAGAGAGGACACAGCACATAAGAGCTGACACTCTACAGGAGAGAGGACCCTGCACATAAGAGCTGACACTCTACAGAAGAGAGGACACTGCACATAAGAGCTGACACTCTACAGGAGAGAGGACCCTGCACATAAGAGCTGACACTCTACAGGAGAGAGGACACTGCACATAAGAGCTGACACTCTACAGGAGAGAGGATCCTGCACGTAAGAGCTGACACTCTACAGGAGAGAGGACACTGCACATAAGAGCTGACACTCTACAGGAGATAGGATCCTACACATAAGAGCTGACACTCTACAGGAGAGAGGACACTGCACATAAGAGCTGACACTCTACAGGAGAGAGGACACTGCACATAAGATCTGACACTCTACAGGAGAGAGGACACTGCACATAAGAGCTGACACTCTACAGGAGAGAGGACCCTGCACATAAGAGCTGACACTCTACAGAAGAGAGGACACTGCAAACAAGAGCTGACACTCTACAGGAGAGAGGACCCTGCACATAAGAGCTGACACTCTACAGGAGAGAGGATCCTGCACATAAGAGCTGACACTCTACAGGAGAGAGGACACTGCACATAAGAGCTGACACTCTACAGGAGAGAGGATCCTGCACAAAAGAGCTGACACTCTACAGGAGAGAGAGGACCCTGCACATAAGAGCTGACACTCTACAGGAGACAGGATACTGCACATAAGAGCTGACACTCTACAGGAGAGAGGATCATGCACAAAAGAGCTGACACTCTACAGGAGAGAGGACACAGCAAATAAGAGCTGACACTCTACAGGAGAGAGGACCCTGCACATAAGAGCTGACACTCTACAGGAGAGGGGACCCTGCACATAAGAGCTGACACTCTACAGGAGAGAGGACCCTGCACATAACAGCTGACACTCTACACTAGAGAGAGAGCACCTTTCACTTAAGAGCTGACACTCTACAGGAGAGGGGACCCTGCACATAAGAGCTGACACTCTACAGGAGAGAGGACCCTGCACAAAAGAGCTGACACTCTACAGGAGAGAGGACCCTGCACATAAGAGCTTACACTCTACAGGAGAGAGGACCCTGCACATAAGAGCTGACATTCTACAGGAGAGGGGACCCTGCACATAAGAGCTGACACTCTACAGGAGAGAGGAGGCGGCACATAAGAGCTGGCACTCTACAGGAGAGAGGACACTGCACATAAAAGCTGACACTCTACAGGAGAGAGAGGACCCTGCAAAAAAGGCCTGACACTCTACAGGAGAAAGAGGACTCTGCAAAGAAGAGCTGACACTGTACAGGAGAGGGGACCCTGCACATAAGAGCTGACACTCTACAGGAGAGAGGACACAGAACATAAGAGCTGACACTCTACAGGAGAGAGGACCCTGCACATAAGAGCTGACACTCTACAGGAGAGAGGGCACAGCACATAAGAGCTGACACTCTACAGGAGAATGGACCCTGCACATAAGAGCTGACACTCTACAGGAGAGAGGACCCTGCACATAAGAGCTGACACTCTACAGGAGAGAGGACCCTGCACATAAGAGCTGACACTCTACAGGAGAGAGGACACAGCACATAAGAGCTGACACTCTTCAGGAGAGAGGACCTTGCAGTTAAGAGCTGACACTCTACAGGAGATGGGACCCTGCACATAAGAGCTGACACTCTACAGGAGAGAGGACCCTGCACATTAGAGCTGACACTCTACAGGAGAGAGGACCCTGCACTTAAGAGCTGACACTCTACAGGAGAGAGGAGGCTGCACATAAGAGCTGACACTCTACAGGACACAGGATACTGCACATAAGATCTGACACACTACAGGAGAGAGGACACTGCACATAAGAGCTGACACTCTACAGGAGAGAGGACACTGCACATAAGAGCTGACACGCTACAGGAGAGAGAGAACCCTGCACATAAGAGCTGACACTCTACAGGAGAGAGGACACTGCACATAAGAGCTGACACTCTACAGGAGAGAGGATACTGCACGAAAGAGCTGACACTCTACAGGAGAGAGGACACTGCACATACTAGCTGACACTCTACAGGAGAGAGAGGACCCTGCACATAAGAACTGACACTCTACAGGAGAGAGGACACTGCACATAAGAGCTGACACTCTACAGGAGAGAGGATCCTGCACATAAGAGCTAACACTCTACATGAGAGAGGATCCTGCACATAAGAGCTGACACTCTACAGGAGAGAGGATCCTGCACAAAAGAGCTGACACTCTACAGGAGAGAGGACACTGCACATAAGATCTGACACTCTACAGGAGAGAGGACACTGCACATAAGAGCTGACACTCTACAGGAGAGAGGACCCTGCACATAAGAGCTGACACTCTACAGGAGAGAGGACACTGCACATAAGAGCTGACACTCTACAGGAGAGAGGATCCTGCACGTAAGAGCTGACACTCTACAGGAGAGAGGACACTGCACATAAGAGCTGACACTCTACAGGAGATAGGATACTACACATAAGAGCTGACACTCTACAGGAGAGAGGACACTGCACATAAGAGCTGACACTCTACAGGAAAGAGGACACTGCACATAAGAGCTGACACTCTACAGGACAGAGGACACAGCACATAAGAGCTGACACTCTACAGGAGAGGGGATCCTGCACGTAAGAGCTGACATTCTACAGGAGAGAGGACCCTGCACATAAGAGCTGACACTCTACAGGAGAGAGGACACAGCACATAAGAGCTGACACTCTACAGGAGAGAGGACCCTGCACATAAGAGCTGACACTCTACAGAAGAGAGGACACTGCACATAAGAGCTGACACTCTACAGGAGAGAGGACCCTGCACATAAGAGCTGACACTCTACAGGAGAGAGGACACTGCACATAAGAGCTGACACTCTACAGGCGAGAGGATCCTGCACGTAAGAGCTGACACTCTACAGGAGAGAGGACACTGCACATAAGAGCTGACACTCTACAGGAGATAGGATCCTACACATAAGAGCTGACACTCTACAGGAGAGAGGACACTGCACATAAAAGCTGACACTCTACAGGAGAGAGGACACTGCACATAAGATCTGACACTCTACAGGAGAGAGGACACTGCACATAAGAGCTGACACTCTACAGGAGAGAGGACCCTGCACATAAGAGCTGACACTCTACAGAAGAGAGGACACTGCAAACAAGAGCTGACACTCTAAAGGAGAGAGGACCCTGCACATAAGAGCTGACACTCTACAGGAGAGAGGACACAGCACATAAGAGCTGACACTCTACAGGAGAGAGAGGACCCTGAACATAAGAGCTGACACTCTACAGGAGAGAGAGGACCCTGCACATAAGAGCTGACACTCTACAGGAGAGAGGAAACTGCACATAAGAGCTGACACTCTACAGGAGAGAGGATCCTGCACATAAGAGCTGACACTCTACAGGAGAGAGGATCCTGCACATAAGAGCTGACACTCTACAGGAGAGAGGACACTGCACATAAGAGCTGACACTCTACAGGAGAGAGGATCCTGCACAAAAGAGCTGACACTCTACAGGAGAGAGAGGACCCTGCACATAAGAGCTGACACTCTACAGGAGACAGGATACTGCACATAAGAGCTGACACTCTACAGGAGAGAGGATCATGCACAAAAGAGCTGACACTCTACAGGAGAGAGGACACAGCAAATAAGAGCTGACACTCTACAGGAGAGAGGACCCTGCACATAAGAGCTGACACTCTACAGGAGAGGGGACCTTGCACATAAGAGCTGACACTCTACAGGAGAGAGGACCCTGCACATAACAGCTGACACTCTACACTAGAGAGAGAGGACCTTTCACTTAAGAGCTGACACTCTACAGGAGAGGGGACCCTGCACATAAGAGCTGACACTCTACAGGAGAGAGGACCCTGCACAAAAGAGCTGACACTCTACAGGAGAGAGGACCCTGCACATAAGAGCTGACACTCTACAGGAGAGAGGACCCTGCACATAAGAGCTGACATTCTACAGGAGAGGGGACCCTGCACATAAGAGCTGACACTCTACAGGAGAGAGGAGGCGGCACATAAGAGCTGGCACTCTACAGGAGAGAGGACACTGCACATAAAAGCTGACACTCTACAGGAGAGAGAGGACCCTGCAAAAAAGGCCTGACACTCTACAGGAGAAAGAGGACTCTGCAAAGAAGAGCTGACACTGTACAGGAGAGGGGACCCTGCACATAAGAGCTGACACTCTACAGGAGAGAGGACACAGAACATAAGAGCTGACACTCTACAGGAGAGAGGACCCTGCACATAAGAGCTGACACTCTAAAGGAGAGAGGGCACAGCACATAAGAGCTAGCTGACACTCTACAGGAGAATGGACCCTGCACATAAGAGCTGACACTCTACAGGAGAGAGGACCCTGCACATAAGAGCTGACACTCTACAGGAGAGAGGACCCTGCACATAAGAGCTGACACTCTACAGGAGAGAGGACACAGCACATAAGAGCTGACACTCTTCAGGAGAGAGGACCTTGCAGATAAGAGCTGACACTCTACAGGAGAGGGGACCCTGCACATAAGAGCTGACACTCTACAGGAGAGAGGACCCTGCACATTAGAGCCGACACTCTACAGGAGAGAGGACCCTGCACTTAAGAGCTGACACTCTACAGGAGAGAGGAGGCTGCACATAAGAGCTGACACTCTACAGGACACAGGATACTGCACATAAGATCTGACACACTACAGGAGAGAGGACACTGCACATAAGAGCTGACACTCTACAGGAGAGAGGACACTGCACATAAGAGCTGACACGCTACAGGAGAGAGAGAACCCTGCACATAAGAGCTGACACTCTACAGGAGAGAGGACACTGCACATAAGAGCTGACACTCTACAGGAGAGAGGATACTGCACGAAAGAGCTGACACTCTACAGGAGAGAGGACACTGCACATAAGAGCTGACACTCTACAGGAGAGAGAGGACCCTGCACATAAGAACTGACACTCTACAGGAGAGAGGACACTGCACATAAGAGCTGACACTCTACAGGAGAGAGGATCCTGCACATAAGATCTAACACTCTACAGGAGAGAGGACACAGAACATAAGAGCTGACACTCTACAGGAGAGAGGACCCTGCACATAAGAGCTGACACTCTACAGGAGAGAGGGCACAGCACATAAGAGCTGACACTCTACAGAAGAATGGACCCTGCACATAAGAGCTGACACTCTACAGGAGAGAGGACCCTGCACATAAGAGCTGACACTCTACAGGAGAGAGGACCCTGCACATAAGAGCTGACACTCTACAGGAGAGAGGACACAGCACATAAGAGCTGACACTCTTCAGGAGAGAGGACCTTGCAGATAAGAGCTGACACTCTACAGGAGAGGGGACCCTGCACATAAGAGCTGACACTCTACAGGAGAGAGGACCCTGCACATTAGAGCCGACACTCTACAGGAGAGAGGACCCTGCACTTAAGAGCTGACACTCTACAGGAGAGAGGAGGCTGCACATAAGAGCTGACACTCTACAGGACACAGGATACTGCACATAAGATCTGACACACTACAGGAGAGAGGACACTGCACATAAGAGCTGACACTCTACAGGAGAGAGGACACTGCACATAAGAGCTGACACGCTACAGGAGAGGGAGAACCCTGCACATAAGAGCTGACACTCTACAGGAGAGAGGACACTGCACATAAGAGCTGACACTCTACAGGAGAGAGGATACTGCACGAAAGAGCTGACACTCTACAGTAGAGAGGACACTGCACATAAGAGCTGACTCTCTACAGGAGAGAGAGGACCCTGCACATAAGAACTGACACTCTACAGGAGAGAGGACACTGCACATAAGACCTGACACTCTACAGGAGAGAGGATCCTGCACATAAGAGCTAACACTCTACAGGAGATAGGATCCTGCACATAAGAGCTGACACTCTACAGGAGAGAGGGCACAGCACATAAGAGCTGACACTCTACAGGAGAATGGACCCTGCACATAAGAGCTGACACTCTACAGGAGAGAGGACCCTGCACATAAGAGCTGACACTCTACAGGAGAGAGGACCCTGCACATAAGAGCTGACACTCTACAGGAGAGAGGACACAGCACATAAGAGCTGACACTCTTCAGGAGAGAGGACCTTGCAGATAAGAGCTGACACTCTACAGGAGAGAGGACACTGCACATTAGAGCCGACACTCTACAGGAGAGAGGACCCTGCACTTAAGAGCTGACACTCTACAGGAGAGAGGAGGCTGCACATAAGAGCTGACACTCTACAGGACACAGGATACTGCACATAAGATCTGACACACTACAGGAGAGAGGACACTGCACATAAGAGCTGACACTCTACAGGAGAGAGGACACTGCACATAAGAGCTGACACGCTACAGGAGAGAGAGAACCCTGCACATAAGAGCTGACACTCTACAGGAGAGAGGACACTGCACATAAGAGCTGACACTCTACAGGAGAGAGGATACTGCACGAAAGAGCTGACACTCTACAGGAGAGAGGACACTGCACATAAGAGCTGACACTCTACAGGAGAGAGAGGACCCTGCACATAAGAACTGACACTCTACAGGAGAGAGGATCCTGCACATAAGAGCTAACACTCTACAGGAGAGAGGATCCTGCACATAAGAGCTGACACTCTACAGGAGAGAGGACACTGCTCATAAGAGCTGACACTCTACAGGAGGGAGGATCCTGCACAAAAGAGCTGACACTCTACAGGAGAGAGAGGAACCTGCACATAAGAGCTGACACTCTACAGGAGAGAGGACACTGCACATAAGAGCTGACACTCTACAGGAGAGAGGACCCTGCACATAAGAGCTGACACTCTACAGGAGAGAGCAAACAGCACATAAGAGCTGACACTCTACAGGAGAGAGGATCCTGCACGTAAGAGCTGACATTCTACAGGAGAGAGGACCCTGCACATAAGAGCTGACACTCTACAGGAGAGAGGACCCTGCACATAAGAGCTGACACTCTACAGGAGAGAGGACACTGCACATATGAGCTGACACTCTACAGGAGAGAGGACACTGCACATAAGAGCTGACACTCTACAGGAGATAGGATCCTGCACATAAGAGCTGACACTCTACAGGAGATAGGATACTGCACATAAGATCTGACACTCTACAGGAGAGAGGACACTGCACATAAGAGCTGACACTCTACAGGAGAGAGGACACTGCACATAAGAGCTGACACTCTACAGGAGATAGGATACTGCACATAAGATCTGACACTCTACAGGAGAGAGGACCCTGCACATAAGAGCTGACACTCTACAGGAGAGAGCAAACAGCACATAAGAGCTGACACTCTACAGGAGAGAGGATCCTGCACGTAAGAGCTGACATTCTACAGGAGAGAGGACCCTGCACATAAGAGCTGACACTCTACAGGAGAGAGGACCCTGCACATAGGAGCTGACACTCTACAGGAGAGAGGACACTGCACATATGAGCTGACACTCTACAGGAGAGAGGACACTGCACATAAGAGCTGACACTCTACAGGAGATAGGATCCTGCACATAAGAGCTGACACTCTACAGGAGATAGGATACTGCACATAAGATCTGACACTCTACAGGAGAGACTACACTGCACATAAGAGCTGACACTCTACAGGAGAGAGGACACTGCACATAAGAGCTGACACTCTACAGGAGATAGGATACTGCACATAAGATCTGACACTCTACAGCAGAGAGGACACTGCACATAAGAGCTGACATTCTACAGGAGAGAGGACACTGCACATAAGAGCTGACAGTCTACAGGAGAGAGGATCCTGCACATAAGAGCTGACACTCTACAGGAGATAGGATACTGCACACAAGATCTGACACTCTACAGGAGAGAGGACACTGCACATAAGAGCTGACACTCTACAGAAGAGAGGACACTGCACATAAGAGCTGACACTCTACAGGAGAGAGGATCCTGCACATAAGAGCTTACACTCAACAGGAGAGAGGATCCTGCACATAAGAGCTGACACTCTACAGGAGAGATTACAATGCACATACTAGCTGACACTCTACAGGAGAGAGGATCCTGCACAAAAGAACTGACACTCTACAGGAGAGAGCAAACAGCACATAAGAGCTGACACTCTACAGGAGAGAGGATCCTGCACGTAAGAGCTGACATTCTACAGGAGAGAGGACCCTGCACATAAGAGCTGACACTCTACAGGAGAGAGGATCCTGCACATAAGAGCTGACACTCTACAGGAGAGATTACAATGCACATACTATCTGACACTCTACAGGAGAGAGGATCCTGCACAAAAGAACTGACACTCTACAGGAGAGAGCAAACAGCACATAAGAGCTTACACTCAACAGGAGAGAGGATCCTGCACATAAGAGCTGACACTCTACAGGAGAGATTACAATGCACATACTAGCTGACACTCTACAGGAGAGAGGATCCTGCACAAAAGAACTGACACTCTACAGGAGAGAGCAAACAGCACATAAGAGCTTACACTCAACAGGAGAGAGGATCCTGCACATAAGAGCTGACACTCTACAGGAGAGATTACAATGCACATACTAGCTGACACTCTACAGGAGAGAGGATCCTGCACAAAAGAGCTGACACTCTACAGGAGAGAGCAAACAGCACATAAGAGCTGACACTCTACAGGAGAGAGGATCCTGCACGTAAGAGCTGACATTCTACAGGAGAGAGGACCCTGCACATAAGAGCTGACACTCTACAGGAGAGAGGACCCTGCACATAGGAGCTGACACTCTACAGGAGAGAGGACACTGCACATATGAGCTGACACTCTACAGGAGAGAGGACACTGCACATAAGAGCTGACACTCTACAGGAGATAGGATCCTGCACATAAGAGCTGACACTCTACAGGAGATAGGATACTGCACATAAGATCTGACACTCTACAGGAGAGAGGACACTGCACATAAGAGCTGACACTCTACAGGAGAGAGGACACTGCACATAAAAGCTGACACTCTACAGGAGATAGGATACTGCACATAAGATCTGACACTCTACAGCAGAGAGGACACTGCACATAAGAGCTGACATTCTACAGGAGAGAGGACACTGCACATAAGAGCTGACACTCTACAGGAGAGAGGATCCTGCACATAAGAGCTGACACTCTACAGGAGATAGGATACTGCACACAAGATCTGACACTCTACAGGAGAGAGGACACTGCACATAAGAGCTGACACTCTACAGGAGAGAGGACACTGCACATAAGAGCTGACACTCTACAGGAGAGAGGATCCTGCACATAAGAGCTTACACTCAACAGGAGAGAGGATCCTGCACATAAGAGCTGACACTCTACAGGAGAGATTACAATGCACATACTAGCTGACACTCTACAGGAGAGAGGATCCTGCACAAAAGAACTGACACTCTACAGGAGATAGAGGACCCTGCACATAAGAGCTGACACTCTACAGGAGAGAGGACACAGCACATAAGAGCTGACACTCTAGAGGGGAGAGGACACAGCACATAAGAGCTGACACTCTACAGGAGAGTGGACACTGCACATAAAAGCTGACACTCTACAGGAGAGAGGATCCTGCAAAAAATATCTGACACTCTACAGGAGAGAGAGGACCCTGCACATAAGAGCTGACACTCTACAGGAGAGAGGACCCTGCACATAAGAGCTGAAACGCTAGAGGAGAGAGGACACAGCACATAAGAGCTGACACTGTACAAGAGAGAGGACCCTGCACATAAGAGCTGACACTCTACAGGAGAGAGGGCACAGCACATAAGAGCTGACACTCTACAGGAGAAAGGACCCTGCACATAAGAGCTGACATTCTACAGTAGAGAGGACCCTGCACATAAGAGCTGACACTCTACAGGAGAGAGGACCCTGCACATAAGAGCTGACACTCTACAGGAGAGAGGACACAGCACATAAGAGCTGACACTCTATAGGAGTGAGGACTCTGCACATAAGAGCTGACACTCTACAGGACAGAGGACCCTGCACATAAGAGCTGACACAATACTGGAGAGATGACACTGCACATAAGAGCTGACACTCTATAGGAGAGGGGACCCTGCACATAAGAGCTGACACTCTACAGGAGAGAGGATCCTGCACATAAGAGCTGACACTCTACAGGAGAGAGGACACTGCACAAAAGAGCTGACACTCTACAGGAGATAGGATCCTACACATAAGAGCTGACACTCTACAGGAGAGAGGACCCTGCACATAAGTGCTGACACTCTACAGGAGAGAGGACCCTAAACATAAGAGCTGACACTGTACAGGAGAGAGGAAACAGCACATAAGAGCTGACACTCTACAGGAGAGAGGATCCTGCACGTAAGAGCTGACATTCTACAGGAGAGAGGACCCTGCACATAAGAGCTGACACTCTACAGGAGAGAGGACACTGCACATAAGAGCTGACACTCTACAAGAGAGAGGACACTGCACATAAGAGCTGACACTCTACAGGAGAAAGGACCCTGCACATAAGAGCTGACACTCTACAGGAGAGAGGACCCTGCACATAAGTGCTGACACTCTACAGGAGAGAGGACCCTGCACATAAGAACTGACACTCTACAGGAGAGAGGAAACAGCACATAAGAGCTGACACTCTACAGGAGAGAGGATCCTGCACGTAAGAGCTGACACTCTACAGGAGAGAGGACACTGCACATAAGAGCTGACCCTCTACAGGAGAGAGAGGACCCTGCACATAAGAACTGACACTCTACAGGAGAGAGGACACTGCACATAAGAGCTGACACTCTACAGGAGAGAGGATCCTGCACATAAGAGCTGACACTCTACAGGAGAGAGGACACTGCACATAAGAGCTGACACTCTACAGGAGGGAGGATCCTGCACAAAAGAGCTGACACTCTACAGGAGAGAGAGGACCCTGCACATAAGAGCTGACACTCTACAGGAGAGAGGACACTGCACATAAGATCTGACACTCTACAGGAGGGAGGATCCTGCACAAAAGAGCTGACACTCTACAGGAGAGAGAGGAACCTGCACATAAGAGCTGACACTCTACAGGAGAGAGGACACTGCACATAAGAGCTGACACTCTACAGGAGAGAGGACCCTGCACATAAGAGCTGACACTCTACAGGAGAGAGCAAACAGCACATAAGAGCTGACACTCTACAGGAGAGAGGATCCTGCACGTAAGAGCTGACATTCTACAGGAGAGAGGACCCTGCACATAAGAGCTGACACTCTACAGGAGAGAGGACCCTGCACATAAGAGCTGACACTCTACAGGAGAGAGGACACTGCACATATGAGCTGACACTCTACAGGAGAGAGGACACTGCACATAAGAGCTGACACTCTACAGGAGATAGGATCCTGCACATAAGAGCTGACACTCTACAGGAGATAGGATACTGCACATAAGATCTGACACTCTACAGGAGAGAGGACACTGCACATAAGAGCTGACACTCTACAGGAGAGAGGACACTGCACATAAGAGCTGACACTCTACAGGAGATAGGATACTGCACATAAGATCTGACACTCTACAGGAGAGAGGACCCTGCACATAAGAGCTGACACTCTACAGGAGAGAGCAAACAGCACATAAGAGCTGACACTCTACAGGAGAGAGGATCCTGCACGTAAGAGCTGACATTCTACAGGAGAGAGGACCCTGCACATAAGAGCTGACACTCTACAGGAGAGAGGACCCTGCACATAGGAGCTGACACTCTACAGGAGAGAGGACACTGCACATATGAGCTGACACTCTACAGGAGAGAGGACACTGCACATAAGAGCTGACACTTTACAGGAGATAGGATCCTGCACATAAGAGCTGACACTCTACAGGAGATAGGATACTGCACATAAGATCTGACACTCTACAGGAGAGAGGACACTGCACATAAGAGCTGACACTCTACAGGAGAGAGGACACTGCACATAAGAGCTGACACTCTACAGGAGATAGGATACTGCACATAAGATCTGACACTCTACAGCAGAGAGGACACTGCACATAAGAGCTGACATTCTACAGGAGAGAGGACACTGCACATAAGAGCTGACACTCTACAGGAGAGAGGATCCTGCACATAAGAGATGACACTCTACAGGAGATAGGATACTGCACACAAGATCTGACACTCTACAGGAGAGAGGACACTGCACATAAGAGCTGACACTCTACAGGAGAGAGGACACTGCACATAAGAGCTGACACTCTACAGGAGAGAGGATCCTGCACATAAGAGCTTACACTCAACAGGAGAGAGGATCCTGCACATAAGAGCTGACACTCTACAGGAGAGATTACAATGCACATACTAGCTGACACTCTACAGGAGAGAGGATCCTGCACAAAAGAACTGACACTCTACAGGAGATAGAGGACCCTGCACATAAGAGCTGACACTCTACAGGAGAGAGGACACAGCACATAAGAGCTGACACTCTAGAGGGGAGAGGACACAGCACATAAGAGCTGACACTCTACAGGAGAGTGGACACTGCACATAAAAGCTGACACTCTACAGGAGAGAGGATCCTGCAAAAAATATCTGACACTCTACAGGAGAGAGAGGACCCTGCACATAAGAGCTGACACTCTACAGGAGAGAGGACCCTGCACATAAGAGCTGAAACGCTAGAGGAGAGAGGACACAGCACATAAGAGCTGACACTGTACAAGAGAGAGGACCCTGCACATAAGAGCTGACACTCTACAGGAGAGAGGGCACAGCACATAAGAGCTGACACTCTACAGGAGAAAGGACCCTGCACATAAGAGCTGACATTCTACAGTAGAGAGGACCCTGCACATAAGAGCTGACACTCTACAGGAGAGAGGACCCTGCACATAAGAGCTGACACTCTACAGGAGAGAGGACACAGCACATAAGAGCTGACACTCTATAGGAGTGAGGACTCTGCACATAAGAGCTGACACTCTACAGGACAGAGGACCCTGCACATAAGAGCTGACACAATACTGGAGAGATGACACTGCACATAAGAGCTGACACTCTATAGGAGAGGGGACCCTGCACATAAGAGCTGACACTCTACAGGAGAGAGGATCCTGCACATAAGAGCTGACACTCTACAGGAGAGAGGACACTGCACAAAAGAGCTGACACTCTACAGGAGATAGGATCCTACACATAAGAGCTGACACTCTACAGGAGAGAGGACACTGCACATAAAAGCTGACACTCTACAGGAGAGAGGATCCTGCAAAAAATATCTGACACTCTACAGGAGAGAGAGGACCCTGCACATAAGAGCTGACACTCTACAGGAGAGAGGACCCTGCACATAAGAGCTGAAACGCTAGAGGAGAGAGGACACAGCACATAAGAGCTGACACTGTACAAGAGAGAGGACCCTGCACATAAGAGCTGACACTCTACAGGAGAGAGGGCACAGCACATAAGAGCTGACACTCTACAGGAGAAAGGACCCTGCACATAAGAGCTGACATTCTACAGTAGAGAGGACCCTGCACATAAGAGCTGACACTCTACAGGAGAGAGGACCCTGCACATAAGAGCTGACACTCTACAGGAGAGAGGACACAGCACATAAGAGCTGACACTCTATAGGAGTGAGGACTCTGCACATAAGAGCTGACACTCTACAGGACAGAGGACCCTGCACATAAGAGCTGACACAATACTGGAGAGATGACACTGCACATAAGAGCTGACACTCTATAGGAGAGGGGACCCTGCACATAAGAGCTGACACTCTACAGGAGAGAGGATCCTGCACATAAGAGCTGACACTCTACAGGAGAGAGGACACTGCACAAAAGAGCTGACACTCTACAGGAGATAGGATCCTACACATAAGAGCTGACACTCTACAGGAGAGTGGACACTGCACATAAGAGCTGACACTCTACAGGAGAGATGACACTGCACATAAGATCTGACACTCTACAGGAGAGAGGACACTGCACATAAGAGCTGACACTCTACAGGAGAGAGGATCCTGCACACAAGAGCTGACACTCCAAAGGAGAGAGGATCCTGCTCAAAAGAGCTGACACTCTACAGGAGAGAGAGGACCCTGCACATAAGAGCTGACACTCTACAGGAGAGAGGACACTGCACATAGGAGCTGACTCTCTACAGGAGAGAAGAGGCTGCACATAACAGCTTACACTCTACAGGAGAGAGGACCCTGCACATAAGAGCTGACACTCTACAGGAGAGAGGACACTGCACATAAGAGCTGACACTCTACAGGAGAGAGAGGACCCTGCACATAAGAGCTGACACTCTACAGGAGAGAGGAAACTGCTCATAAGAGCTGACACTCTACAGGAGAGAGGATCCTGCACATAAGAGCTGACACTCTACAGGAGAGAGGATCCTTCACATAAGAGCTGACACTCTACTGGAGAGAAGACACTGCACATAAGAGCTGACACTCTACAGGAGAGAGGATCCTGCACAAAAGAGCTGACACTATACAGGAGAGAGTGGACCCTGCACATAAGAGCTGACACTTTCCAGGAGATAGGATACTGCACATAAGATCTGACACTCTACAGGAGAAAGGACACTGCACATAAGAGCTGACACTCTACAGGAGAGAGGACACTGCACATAAGAGCTGACACTCTACAGGAGAGAGGATCCTGCACATAAGAGCTGACACTCTACAGGAGATAGGATACTGCACATAAGATCTGACACTCTACAGGAGAGAGGACACTGCACATAAGAGCTGACACTCTACAGGAGAGAGGACACTGCACATAAGAGCTGACACTCTACAGGAGAGAGGATCCTGCACATAAGAGCTTACACTCAACAGGAGAGAGGATCCTGCACATAAGAGCTGACACTCTACAGGAGAGATTACAATGCACATACTAGCTGAAACTCTACAGGAGAGAGGATCCTGCACAAAAGAACTGACACTCTACAGGAGATAGAGGACACTGCACATAAGAGCTGACACTCTACAGGAGAGAGGACACAGCACATAAGAGCTGACACTCTAGAGGAGAGAGGACACAGCACATAAGAGCTGACACTCTACAGTAGAGAGGACCCTGCACATAAAAGCTGACACTCTACAGGAGAGAGGATCCTGCAAAAAATATCTGACACTCTACAGGAGAGAGAGGACCCTGCACATAAGAGCTGACACTCTACAGGAGAGAGGACCCTGCACATAAGAGCTGAAACGCTAGAGGAGAGAGGACACAGCACATAAGAGCTGACACTGTACAAGGGAGAGGACCCTGCACATAAGAGCTGACACTCTACAGGAGAGAGGGCACAGCACATAAGAGCTGACACTCTACAGGAGAAAGGACCCTGCACATAAGAGCTGACATTCTACAGTAGAGAGGACCCTGCACATAAGAGCTGACACTCTACAGGAGAGAGGACACAGCACATAAGAGCTGACACTCTATAGGAGTGAGGACTCTGCACATAAGAGCTGACACTCTACAGGAGAGAGGACCCTGCACATAAGAGCTGACACTCTACAGGAGAGAGGACCCTGCACATAAGAGCTGACACTCTACAGGAGAGAGGAGGCTGCACATAAGAGCTGACACTCTACAGGAGAGAGGACACTGCACATAGGAGCTGACACTCTAGAGGAGATAGGAGGCTGCACATAACAGCTTAAACTCTACAGGAGAGAGGACCCTGCACTTAAGAGCTGACACTCTACAGGAGAGAGGAGGCTGCACATAAGAGCTGACACTTTACAGGACACAGGATACTGCACATAAGATCTGACACACTACAGGAGAGAGGACACTGCACATAAGAGCTGACACTCTACAGGAGAGAGGACACTGCACATAAGAGCTGACACTCTACAGGAGAGAGGATCCTGCACATAAGAGCTAAAATTCTACAGGAGATAGGATCCGGCACATAAGAGCTGAAACGCTACAGGAGAGAGGACACTGCACATAAGAGCTGACACTCTACAGGAGAGAGGATCCTGCACAAAAGAGCTGACACTCTACAGGAGAGAGAGGACCCTGCACATAAGAGCTGACACTCTACAGGAGAGAGGACACTGCACATTAGAGCTGACACTCAACAGGAGAAAGGGCACAGCACATAAGAGCTGACACTCTACAGGAGAGAGGAGGCTGCACATAAGAGCTGACACTCTACAGGACACAGGATACTGCACATAAGATCTGACACACTACAGGAGAGAGGACACTGCACATAAGAGCTGACACTCTACAGGAGAGAGGACACTGCACTTAAGAGCTGACACTCTACTGGAGAGAGAGAACCCTGCACATAAGAGCTGAAACTCTACAGGAGAGAGGACACTGCACATAAGAGCTGACACTCTACAGGAGAGAGGATCCTGCACATAAGAGCTAACACTCTACAGGAGAGAGGATCCTGCACATAAGAGCTGACGCGCTACAGGAGAGAGGACACTGCACATAAGAGCTGACACTCTACAGGAGAGAGGATCCTGCACAAAAGAGCTGACACTCTACAGGAGAGAGAGGACCCTGCACATAAGAGCTGACACTCTACAGGAGAGAGGACACTGCACATTAGAGCTGACACTCTACAGGAGAAAGGGCACAGCACATAAGAGCTGACACTCTACAGGAGAAAGGACCCTGCACATAAGAGCTGACACTCTACAGGAGAGAGGACCCTGCACATAAGTGCTGACACTCTACAGGAGAGAGGACCCTGCACATAAGAGCTGACACTCTACATGAGAGAGGAAACAGCACATAAGAGCTGACACTCTACAGGAGAGAGGATCCTGCACGAAAGTGCTGACAATCTACAGGAGAGAGGACACTGCACATAAGAGCTGACACTCTACAGGAGAGAGGATCCTGCACATAAGAGCTAACACTCTACAGGAGAGAGGATCCTGCACATAAGAGCTGACACTCTACAGGAGAGAGGACACTGCACATAAGAGCTGAAACTCTACAGGAGAGAGGATCCTGCACAAAAGAGCTGACACTCTACAGGAGAGAGAGGACCCTGCACATAAGAGCTGACACTCTACAGGAGAGAGGACACTGCACATTAGAGCTGACACTCTACAGGAGAAAGGGCACAGCACATAAGAGCTGACACTCTACAGGAGAAAGGACCCTGCACATAAGAGCTGACACTCTACAGGAGAGAGGACACTGCACATAAGAGCTGACACTCTACAGGAGAGAGAGGACCCTGCACATAAGAACTGACACTCTACAGGAGAGAGGACACTGCACATAAGAGCTGACACTCTACAGGAGAGAGGATCCTGCACATAAGAGCTAACACTCTACTGGAGAGAGGATCCTGCACATAAGAGCTGACACTCTACAGGAGAGAGGACACTGCACATAAGAGCTGACACTCTACAGGAGGCAGGATCCTGCACAAAAGGGCTGACACTCTACAGGAGAGAGAGGACCCTGCACATAAGAGCTGACACTCTACAGGAGAGAGGACACTGCACATTAGAGCTGACACTCTACAGGAGAAAGGGCACAGCAAATAAGAGCTGACACTCTACAGGAGAAAGGACCCTGCACATAAGTGCTGACACTCTACAGGAGAGAGGACACTGCACATAAGAGCTGACACTCTACAGGAGAGGTGACACTGCACATAAGATCTGACACTCTAAAGGAGAGAGGACACTGCACACAAGAGCTGACACTCCACAGGAGAGAGGATCCTGCACAAAAGAGCTGACACTCTACAGGAGAGAGAGGACCCTGCACATAAGAGCTGACACTCTACAGGAGAGAGGACACTGCACATAGGAGCTGACACTCTACAGGAGAGAGGAGGCTGCACATAACAGCTTACACTCTACAGGAGAGAGGACCCTGCACATAAGAGCTGACACTCTACAGGAGAGAGGACACTGCACATAAGAGCTGAAACGCTAGAGGAGAGAGGACACATCACATAAGAGCTGACACTGTACAAGAGAGAGGACCCTGCACATAAGAGCTGACACTCTACAGGAGAAAGGACCCTGCACATAAGAGCTGACACTCTACAGTATAGAGGACCCTGCACATATGAGCTGACACTCTACAGGAGAGAGGACCCTGCACATAAGAGCTGACACTCTACAGGAGAGAGGACACTGCACATAAGAGTTGACATTCTACAGGAAAGAGGACCCTGCACATAAGAGCTGACACAATACAGGAGAGATGACACTGCACATAAGAGCTGACACTCTATAGGAGAGAGGATCCTGCACTTAAGAGCTGACACTCTACAGGAGAGAGGATACAGAACATAAGAGCTGACACTCTATAGGAGAGAGGACCTTGCACATAAGAGCTGACACTCTACAGGAGAGAGGACCCTGCACATAATAGCTGACACTCTACAGGAGAGAGAGGACCCTGCACATAAGAGCTGACACTCTACAGGAGAGAGGGCACAGCACATAAGAGCTGACACTCTACAGGAGAATGGACCCTGCACATAAAAGCTGACACTCTACAGGAGAGAGGACCCTGCACATAAGAGCTGACACTCTACAGGAGAGAGGACCCTGCACATAAGAGCTGACACTCTACAGGAGAGAGGACACTTCACATAAGAGCTGACACTCTACAGGAGAGAGGATCCTGCACGTAAGAGCTGACACTCTACAGGAGAGAGGACCCTGCACATAAGAGCTGACACTCTACAGGAGAAAGGATACTGCACATAAGAGCTGACACTCTACAGGAGAGAGGATCCTGCACGTAAGAGCTGACACTCTACAGGAGAGAGGACACTGCACATAAGAGCTGACACTCTACAGGAGATAGGATCCTACACATAAGAGCTGACACTCTAGATTAGAGAGGACACTGCACATAAGAGCTGACACTCTACAGGAGAGAGGACACTGCACATAAGATCTGACACTCTACAGGAGAGAGGACACTGCACATAAGAATCATAGAATCGTAGAGTTGGAAGGGACCTCCTGGGCCATCTGGTCCAACCCCCTGCTCAAAGCAGGATTCGCTAAATCATCCCAGTCAGATGTCTGTCCAGCCTCTGTTTGAAGACTTCCATTGAAGGAGAACTCACCACTTCTCGTGGCAGCCTGTTCCACTCATTGATCACTCTAACTGTCAAAAAGTTTTTTCTAATATCTAATCTGTGTCTCTTCCCATTCAGTTTCATCCCATTGCTTCTAGTCTTTCCTTGTGCAAATGAGAATAAAGTTGATCCTTCTACAATGTGACAGCCCTTTAGATATTTGTAGACAGCTATTAAGTCTCCTCTCAGTCTTCTCTTTTGCAAACTAAACATTCCCAAATCCTGCAACCTTTCCTCATAAGACAGGGTTTGCAGACCGGTCACCATTCTGGTCGCTCTTTTCTGAACTTGCTCCAGTTTGTTGATGTCTTTTTTAAAATGTGGTGCCCAAAACTGGACACAATATTCCAGATGAGGTCTGACCAAAGAGGAGTAGAGGGAAATAATGACTTCACGTGATCTAGACTGTATGCTTCTGTTAATACATCCTAGAATTGCATTTGCCTTTTTTGCTGCTGCATCACACTGTTGACTCATATTCAGTCTGTGATCTATTAGTATACCCAAGTCTTTTTCACATGTGCTGTCACTTAGCCCTATTCCTCCCATTCTATATATGCTTTTTTCATTTTTATTGCCCAGATGTAGTACTTTGCATTTCTCCCTGTTAAAAACCATTCTGTTAGTTGCTGCCCACTGCTCCAGTTTATTTAAATCTTTTTGAATCCTCTCTCTCTCTTCTCTAGTATTAGCTATCCCTCCTAGCTTTGTGTCATCAGCAAATTTAATCAGTTTACCCTCAATTCCTTCATCTAAATCGTTGATAAAGATGTTGAACAATACAGGGCCCAGGACAGAGCCCTGTGGTACCCCACTTGAGACATTCTTCCAACTGGATGTGCAGCCATTTACGACCACTCTTTGGGTCCGATCACTAAGCCAGTTATGAATCCACCTAACAGTTGCCTTGTCCATTCCATACTTAGTCATTTTTTCAATAAGGATTGTATGAGAGACTTTGTCAAATGCTTTGCTGAAGTCAAGATATACTATATCTACAGCATTTCCTTGATCCACCCAATCAGTGATACCGTCATAGAAGGAAATTAAGTTAGTCTGACATGACTTATTAGTTACAAACCCATGCTGACTCTGTTTAATCACTTCATTCTTATCCAGGTATTGACATACATGTTGTTTAATAATTTGTTCAAAGATCTTTCCTGGTATAGAAGTCAGACTCACCGGCCTATAGTTGCCTGGGTCCACCTTCTTCCCCTTTTTGAAGATAGGGACAACATTTGCTCTTCTCCAGTCTTCTGGCACTTCTCCTGTTCTCCAAGAATTTTCAAAGATTATGGAGAGGGGTTCAAAAATTTCTTCTGCTATCTCCTTCAGTACTCTGGGGTGTAATTCATCTGGACCTGGAGACTTGAATTCATTTAGGTTAGCTAAGTGTTTCCCCACTATCTTTCTGTTTATAGATATCCTGGATTCTTCTATTCCCTTAATAGGACAGTGAATAACAGTTGATGTTGCATTTCCTTTCTGAGAGAAAACAGATGCAAAATAGGAATTTAAAAGTTCAGCCTTCTCAACATCCTGTCTTACCATTTCATCATTTTCATCCTGTAAAAATCCTATAGCATCTTTGACTTTTCTTTTACTTTTGACATATCCCCAAAATCCTTTATTATTGCTTTTGACATCTCTTGCAAGCCTCAGTTCATTTTCAGCTTTAGCTAATCTGATTTGTGCCCTGCAGGTTCTGCAGACAGCATTATATTCTTCTTTAGATATGCCTCCCTCTTTCCATTTTATAAACATTTTTTTCTTCCTTTTTAGCATGTGCTTAAGTTCTGTGTTCATCCATCCTGGTTTCCTTAAATGCTTCCTATTCTTCCCTCTTTTCGGAATTGTTAACAACTGTGCTTTGAGAATTTCATTTTTCAAGATTTCCCATCCTTCCTGGACATTTTTGTCTTTAAGGATATCCAGCCATTGGATCCCTCCAATTCTCTTTCTGAATCCCTTAAAATCTGCCTTTCTGAAATCTAACCTTGACGTCTGAGTCTTCACAGGTCTTCCACCTCTAGTAATCCAAAATTCTAAAATAGCATGTTCGCTACCTCCTAGGGTCCCAGCCACTTTTACCTCCTCAACCATTTCCTCCCTGTTTATAAGGATTAGATCCAAGGTAGCAGTTCCCCTTGTTTTCTCCCTTACCTTTTGGAAGATAAAGTTGTCAGCAAGAGAGGATAAGAATTTCCTTGACCTGTTAGTTTTGCCTGAGAGAGATTCCCAACAAATGTCTGGATAGTTGACACTCTACAGGAGAGAGGACCCTGCACATAAGAGCTGACACTCTACAGGAGAGAGGACATTGCACATAAGAGCTGACACTCTACAGGAGAGAGGATCCTGCACGTAAGAGCTGACACTCTACAGGAGAGAGGACACTGCACATAGAGCTGACACTCTACAGGAGATAGGATCCTACACATAAGAGCTGACACTCTACAGGAGAGAGGACACTGCACATAAGAACTGACACTCTACAGGATAGAGGACACTGCACAAAAGAGCTGAAACTCTACAGGAGAGAGGACACAGCACATAAGAGCTGACACTCTACAGGAGAGGGGATCCTGCACGTAAGAGCTGACATTCTACAGGAGAGAGGACCCTGCACATAAGAGCTGACACTCTACAGGAGAGAGGACACAGCACATAAGAGCTGACACTCTACAGGAGATAGGACCCTGCACATAAGAGCTGACACTCTACAGGAGAGAGGACACTGCACATAAGAGCTGAAACTCTACAGGAGAGAGGACACTGCACATAAGATCTGACACTCTACAGGAGAGAGGACACTGCACATAAGAGCTGACACTCTACAGGAGAGAGGACCCTGCACATAAGAGCTGACACTCTACAGAAGAGAGGACACTGCAAACAAGAGCTGACACTCTACAGGAGAGAGGACCCTGCACATAAGAGCTGACACTCTAGAGGAGAGAGGACACAGCACATAAGAGCTGACACTGTACAAGAGAGAGGACCTTGCACATAAGAGCTGACACTCTACAGGAGAAAGGACCCTGCACATAAGAGCTGACATTCTACAGTAGAGAGGACCCTGCACATAAGAGCTGACTCTCTACAGGAGAGAGGACCCTGCACATAAGAGCTGACACTCTACAGGAGAGATGACACAGCACATAAGAACTGACACTCTATAGGAGTGAGGACTCTGCACATAAGAGCTGACACTCTACAGGAGAGAGGACCCTGCACATAAGAGCTGACACAATACTGGAGAGATGACACTGCACATAAGAGATGACACTCTATAGGAGAGGGGACCCTGCACATAAGAGCTGACACTCTACAGGAGAGAGGATCCTGCACATAAGAGCTGACACTCTACAGGAGAGAGGACACTGCACATAAGAGCTGACACTCTACAGGAGATAGGATCCTACATATAAGAGCTGACACTCTACAGGAGAGAGGACACTGCACATAAGAGCTGACACTCTACAGGAGAGATGACACTGCACATAAGATCTGACACTCTACAGGAGAGAGGACACTGCACATAAGAGCTGACACTCTACAGGAGAGAGGATCCTGCACACAAGAGCTGACACTCCACAGGAGAGAGGACCCTGCACATAAGTGCTGACACTCTACAGGAGAGAGGACACTGCACATAAGAGCTGACACTCTACAGGAGAGAGGACACTGCACATAGGAGCTGACACTCTACAGGAGAGAGGAGGCTGCACATAACAGCTTACACTCTACAGGAGAGAGGACCTTGCACATAAGAGCTGACACTCTACAGGAGAGAGGACACTGCACATAAGAGCTGACACTCTACAGTAGAGAGAGGACCCTGCACATAAGAGCTGACACTCTACAGGAGAGAGAGGACCCTGCACATAAGAGCTGACACTCTACAGGAGAGAGGAAACTGCACATTAGAGCTGACACTCTACAGGAGAGAGGATCCTGCACATAAGAGCTGACACTCTACAGGAGAGAGGATCCTGCACATAAGAGCTGACACTCTACAGGAGAGAGGACACTGCACATAAGAGCTGACACTCTACAGGAGAGAGGATCCTGCACAAAAGAGCTGACACTCTACAGGAGAGAGAGGACCCTGCACATAAGAGCTGACACTCTACAGGAGACAGGATACTGCACATAAGAGCTGACACTCTACAGGAGAGAGGATCATGCACAAAAGAGCTGACACTCTACAGGAGAGAGGACACAGCACATAAGAGCTGACACTCTACAGGAGAGAGGACCCTGCACATAAGAGCTGACACTCTACAGGATAGGGGACCCTGCACATAAGAGCTGACACTCTACAGGAGAGAGGACCCTGCACATAAGAGCTGACACTCTACACTAGAGAGAGAGGACCTTTCACTTAAGAGCTGACACTCTACAGGAGAGGGGACCCTGCACATAAGAGCTGACACTCTACAGGAGAGAGGACCCTGCACAAAAGAGCTGACACTCTACAGGAGAGAGGACCCTGCACATAAGAGCTGACACTCTACAGGAGAGAGGACCCTGCACATAAGAGCTGACATTCTACAGGAGAGGGGACCCTGCACATAAGAGCTGACACTCTACAGGAGAGAGGAGGCGGCACATAAGAGCTGGCACTCTACACGAGAGAGGACACTGCACATAAAAGCTGACACTCTACAGGAGAGAGAGGACCCTGCAAAAAAGGCCTGACACTCTACTGGAGAAAGAGAACTCTGCAAAGAAGAGCTGACACTGTACAGGAGAGGGGACCCTGCACATAAGAGCTGACACTCTACAGGAGAGAGGATCCTGCACATAAGAGCCGACACTCTACAGGAGAGAGGACCTTGCACATAAGAGCTGACACTCTACAGGAGAGAGGACCTTGCAGATAAGAGCTGACACTCTACAGGACAGAGGACCCTGCACAAAAGAGCTGACACTCTTCAGGAGAGAGGACCTTGCAGATAAGAGCTGACACTCTACAGGAGAGGGGACCCTGCACATAAGAGCTGACACTCTACAGGAGAGAGGACCCTGCACATTAGAGCTGACACTCTACAGGAGAGAGGAGGCTGCACATAAGAGCTGACACTCTACAGGAGAGAGGACACTGCACATAGGAGCTGACACTCTAGAGGAGATAGGAGGCTGCACATAACAGCTTAAACTCTACAGGAGAGAGGACCCTGCACTTAAGAGCTGACACTCTACAGGAGAGAGGAGGCTGCACATAAGAGCTGACACTCTACAGGACACAGGATACTGCACATAAGATCTGACACACTACAGGAGAGAGGACACTGCACATAAGAGCTGACACTCTACAGGAGAGAGGACACTGCACATAAGAGCTGACACTCTACAGGAGAGAGAGAACCCTGCACATAAGAGCTGACACTCTACAGGAGAGAGGACACTGCACATAAGAGCTGACACTCTACAGGAGAGAGGACACTGCACATAAGAGCTAACACTCTACAGGAGAGAGGATCCTGCACATAAGAGCTGACACGCTACAGGAGAGAGGACACTGCACATAAGAGCTGACACTCTACAGGAGAGATGATCCTGCACAAAAGAGCTGACACTCTACAGGAGAGAGAGGACCCTGCACATAAGAGCTGACACTCTACAGGAGAGAGGACACTGCACATTAGAGCTGACACTCTACAGGAGAAAGGGCACAGCACATAAGAGCTGACACTCTACAGGAGAGAGGAGGCTGCACATAAGAGCTGACACTCTACAGGACACAGGATACTGCACATAAGATCTGACACACTACAGGAGAGAAGACACTGCACATAAGAGCTGACACTCTACAGGAGAGAGGACACTGCACATAAGAGCTGACACTCTACAGTAGAGAGAGAACCCTGCACATAAGAGCTGACACTCTACAGGAGAGAGGACACTGCACATAAGAGCTGACACTCTACAGGAGAGAGGATCCTGCACATAAGAGCTGACACTCTACAGGAGAGAGGACACTGCACATAAGAGCTGACACTCTACAGGAGAGAGGATCCTGCACAAAAGAGCTGACACTCTACAGGAGAGAGAGGACCCTGCACATAAGAGCTGACACTCTACAGGAGACAGGATACTGCACATAAGAGCTGACACTCTACAGGAGAGAGGATCATGCACAAAAGAGCTGACACTCTACAGGAGAGAGGACACAGCACATAAGAGCTGACACTCTACAGGAGAGAGGACCCTGCACATAAGAGCTGACACTCTACAGGATAGGGGACCCTGCACATAAGAGCTGACACTCTACAGGAGAGAGGACCCTGCACATAAGAGCTGACACTCTACACTAGAGAGAGAGGACCTTTCACTTAAGAGCTGACACTCTACAGGAGAGGGGACCCTGCACATAAGAGCTGACACTCTACAGGAGAGAGGACTCTGCACAAAAGAGCTGACACTCTACAGGAGAGAGGACCCTGCACATAAGAGCTGACACTCTACAGGAGAGAGGACCCTGCACATAAGAGCTGACATTCTACAGGAGAGGGGACCCTGCACATAAGAGCTGACACTCTACAGGAGAGAGGAGGCGGCACATAAGAGCTGGCACTCTACACGAGAGAGGACACTGCACATAAAAGCTGACACTCTACAGGAGAGAGAGGACCCTGCAAAAAAGGCCTGACACTCTACTGGAGAAAGAGAACTCTGCAAAGAAGAGCTGACACTGTACAGGAGAGGGGACCCTGCACATAAGAGCTGACACTCTACAGGAGAGAGGATCCTGCACATAAGAGCCGACACTCTACAGGAGAGAGGACCTTGCACATAAGAGCTGACACTCTACAGGAGAGAGGACCTTGCAGATAAGAGCTGACACTCTACAGGACAGAGGACCCTGCACAAAAGAGCTGACACTCTTCAGGAGAGAGGACCTTGCAGATAAGAGCTGACACTCTACAGGAGAGGGGACCCTGCACATAAGAGCTGACACTCTACAGGAGAGAGGACCCTGCACATTAGAGCTGACACTCTACAGGAGAGAGGAGGCTGCACATAAGAGCTGACACTCTACAGGAGAGAGGACACTGCACATAGGAGCTGACACTCTAGAGGAGATAGGAGGCTGCACATAACAGCTTAAACTCTACAGGAGAGAGGACCCTGCACTTAAGAGCTGACACTCTACAGGAGAGAGGAGGCTGCACATAAGAGCTGACACTCTACAGGACACAGGATACTGCACATAAGATCTGACACACTACAGGAGAGAGGACACTGCACATAAGAGCTGACACTCTACAGGAGAGAGGACACTGCACATAAGAGCTGACACTCTACAGGAGAGAGAGAACCCTGCACATAAGAGCTGACACTCTACAGGAGAGAGGACACTGCACATAAGAGCTGACACTCTACAGGAGAGAGGATACTGCACATAAGAGCTAACACTCTACAGGAGAGAGGATCCTGCACATAAGAGCTGACACGCTACAGGAGAGAGGACACTGCACATAAGAGCTGACACTCTACAGGAGAGATGATCCTGCACAAAAGAGCTGACACTCTACAGGAGAGAGAGGACCCTGCACATAAGAGCTGACACTCTACAGGAGAGAGGACACTGCACATTAGAGCTGACACTCTACAGGAGAAAGGGCACAGCACATAAGAGCTGACACTCTACAGGAGAGAGGAGGCTGCACATAAGAGCTGACACTCTACAGGACACAGGATACTGCACATAAGATCTGACACACTACAGGAGAGAAGACACTGCACATAAGAGCTGACACTCTACAGGAGAGAGGACACTGCACATAAGAGCTGACACTCTACAGTAGAGAGAGAACCCTGCACATAAGAGCTGACACTCTACAGGAGAGAGGACACTGCACATAAGAGCTGACACTCTACAGGAGAGAGGATCCTGCACATAAGAGCTAACACTCTACAGTAGAGAGGATCCTGCACATAAGAGCTGACACGCTACAGGAGAGAGGACACTGCACATAAGAGCTGACACTCTACAGGAGAGAGGATCCTGCACAAAAGAGCTGACACTCTACAGGAGAGAGAGGACACTGCACATTAGAGCTGACACTCTACAGGAGAAAGGGCACAGCACATAAGAGCTGACACTCTACAGGAGAGAGGACCCTGCACATAAGTGCTGACACTCTACAGGAGAGAGGACCCTGCACATAAGAGCTAACACTCTACAGGAGAGAGGAAACAGCACATAAGAGCTGACACTCTACAGGAGAGAGGATCCTGCACGAAAGAGCTGACACTCTACAGGAGAGAGGACACTGCACATAAGAGCTGACACTCTACAGGAGAGAGAGGACCCTGCACATAAGAACTGACACTCTACAGGAGAGAGGACACTGCACATAAGAGCTGACACTCTACAGGAGAGAGGATCCTGCACATAAGAGCTAACACTCTACAGGAGAGAGGATCCTGCACATAAGAGCTGACACTCTACAGGAGAGAGGACACTGCACATAAGAGCTGAAACTCTACAGGAGAGAGGATCCTGCACAAAAGAGCTGACACTCTACAGGAGAGAGAGGACCCTGCACATAAGAGCTGACACTCTACAGGAGAGAGGACACTGCACATTAGAGCTGACACTCTACAGGAGAAAGGGCACAGCACATAAGAGCTGACACTCTACAGTAGAAAGGACCCTGCACATAAGAGCTGGCACTATACAGGAGAGAGGACCCTGCACATAAGTGCTGACACTCTACAGGACAGAGGACCCTAAACATAAGAGCTGACACTCTACAGGAGAGAGGAAACAGCACATAAGAGCTGACACTCTACAGGAGAGAGGATTCTGCACGTAAGAGCTGACATTCTACAGGAGAGAGGACCCTGCACATAAGAGCTGACACTCTACAGGAGAGAGGACACTGCACATAAGAGCTGACACTCTACAAGAGAGAGGACACTGCACATAAGAGCTGACACTCTACAGGAGAAAGGACCCTGCACATAAGAGCTGACACTCTACAGGAGAGAGGACCCTGCACATAAGTGCTGACACTCTACAGGAGAGAGGACCCTGCACATAAGAGCTGACACTCTACAGGAAAGAGGAAACAGCACATAAGAGCTGACACTCTACAGGAGAGAGGATCCTGCACGTAAGAGCTGACACTCTACAGGAGAAAGGACACTGCACATAAGAGCTGACACTCTACAGGAGAGATAGGACCCTGCACATAAGAACTGACACTCTACAGGAGAGAGGACACTGCACATAAGAGCTGACACTCTACAGGAGAGAGGATCCTGCACATAAGAGCTGACACTCTACAGGAGAGAGGACACTGCACATAAGAGCTGACACTCTACAGGAGGGAGGATCCTGCACAAAAGAGCTGACACTCTACAGGAGAGAGAGGACCCTGCACATAAGAGCTGACACTCTACAGGAGAGAGGACACTGCACATAAGAGCTGACACTCTACAGGAGGGAGGATCCTGCACAAAAGAGCTGACACTCTACATGAGAGAGAGGACCCTGCACATAAGAGCTGACACTCTACAGGAGAGAGGACACTGCACATAAGAGCTGACACTCTACAGGAGAGAGGACCCTGCACATAAGAGCTGACACTCTACAGGAGAGAGCAAACAGCACATAAGAGCTGACACTCTACAGGAGAGAGGATCCTGCAAGTAAGAGCTGACATTCCACAGGAGAGAGGACCCTGCACATAAGTGCTGACACTCTACAGGAGAGAGGACCCTGCACATAAGAGCTGACACTCTACAGGAGAGAGCAAACAGCACATAAGAGCTGACACTCTACAGGAGAGAGGATCCTGCACGTAAGAGCTGACATTCTACAGGAGAGAGGAGCCTGCACATAAGAGCTGACACTCTACAGGAGAGAGGACCCTGCACATAAGAGCTGACACTCTACAGGAGAGAGTACACTGCACATATGAGCTGACACTCTACAGGAGAGAGGACACTGCACATAAGAGCTGACACTCTACAGGAGATAGGATACTGCACATAAGATCTGACACTCTACAGGAGAGAGGACACTGCACATAAGAGCTGACACTCTACAGGAGAGAGGACACTGCACATAAGAGCTGACACTCTACAGGAGATAGGATACTGCACATAAGATCTGACACTCTACAGGAGAGAGGACCCTGCACATAAGAGCTGACACTCTACAGGAGAGAGCAAACAGCACATAAGAGCTGACACTCTACAGGAGAGAGGATCCTGCACGTAAGAGCTGACATTCTACAGGAGAGAGGACCCTGCACATAAGAGCTGACACTCTACAGGAGAGAGGACTCTGCACATAAGAGCTGACACTCTACAGGAGAGAGGACACTGCACATATGAGCTGACACTCTACAGGAGAGAGGACACTGCACATAAGAGCTGACACTCTACAGGAGATAGGATCCTGCACATAAGAGCTGACACTCTACAGGAGATAGGATACTGCACATAAGATCTGACACTCTACAGGAGAGAGGACACTGCACATAAGAGCTGACACTCTACAGGAGAGAGGACACTGCACATAAGAGCTGACACTCTACAGGAGATAGGATACTGCACATAAGATCTGACACTCTACAGGAGAGAGGACACTGCACATAAGAGCTGACATTCTACAGGAGAGAGGACACTGCACATAAGAGCTGACACTCTACAGGAGAGAGGATCCTGCACATAAGAGCTGACACTCTACAGGAGATAGGATACTGCACACAAGATCTGACACTCTACAGGAGAGAGGACACTGCACATAAGAGCTGACACTCTACAGGAGAGAGGACACTGCACATAAGAGCTGACACTCTACAGGAGAGAGGATCCTGCACATAAGAGCTTACACTCAACAGGAGAGAGGATCCTGCACATAAGAGCTGACACTCTACAGGAGAGATTACAATGCACATACTAGCTGACACTCTACAGGAGAGAGGATCCTGCACAAAAGAACTGACACTCTACAGGAGATAGAGGACCCTGCACATAAGAGCTGACACTCTACAGGAGAGAGGACACAGCACATAAGAGCTGACACTCTAGAGGGGAGAGGACACAGCACATAAGAGCTGACACTCTACAGGAGAGAGGACACTGCACATAAAAGCTGACACTCTACAGGAGAGAGGATCCTGCAAAAAATATCTGACACTCTACAGGAGAGAGAGGACCCTGCACATAAGAGCTGACACTCTACAGGAGAGAGGACCCTGCACATAAGAGCTGAAACGCTAGAGGAGAGAGGACACAGCACATAAGAGCTGACACTGTACAAGAGAGAGGACCCTGCACATAAGAGCTGACACTCTACAGGAGAGAGGGCACAGCACATAAGAGCTGACACTCTACAGGAGAAAGGACCCTGCACATAAGAGCTGACATTCTACAGTAGAGAGGACCCTGCACATAAGAGCTGACACTCTACAGGAGAGAGGACCCTGCACATAAGAGCTGACACTCTACAGGAGAGAGGACACAGCACATAAGAGCTGACACTCTATAGGAGTGAGGACTCTGCACATAAGAGCTGACACTCTACAGGAGAGAGAGGACCCTGCACATAAGAACTGACACTCTACAGGAGAGAGGACACTGCACATAAGAGCTGACACTCTACAGGAGAGAGGATCCTGCACATAAGAGCTAACACTCTACAGGAGAGCGGATCCTGCACATAAGAGCTGACACTCTACAGGAGAGAGGACACTGCACATAAGAGCTGAAACTCTACAGGAGAGAGGATCCTGCACAAAAGAGCTGACACTCTACAGGAGAGAGAGGACCCTGCACATAAGAGCTGACACTCTACAGGAGAGAGGACACTGCACATTAGAGCTGACACTCTACAGTAGAAAGGGCACAGCACATAAGTGCTGACACTCTACAGGAGAGAGGACCCTAAACATAAGAGCTGACACTCTTCAGGAGAGAGGAAACAGCACATAAGAGCTGACACTCTACAGGAGAGAGGATCCTGCACGTAAGAGCTGACATTCTACAGGAGAGAGGACCCTGCACATAAGAGCTGACACTCTACAGGAGAGAGGACACTGCACATAAGAGCTGACACTCTACGAGAGGACACTGCACATAAGAGCTGACACTCTACAGGAGAAAGGACCCTGCACATAAGAGCTGACACTCTACAGGAGAGAGGACCCTGCACATAAGTGCTGACACTCTACAGGAGAGAGGACCCTGCACATAAGAGCTGACACTCTACAGGAGAGAGGAAACAGCACATAAGAGCTGACACTCTACAGGAGAGAGGATCCTGCACGTAAGAGCTGACACTCTACAGGAGAGAGGACACTGCACATAAGAGCTGACCCTCTACAGGAGAGAGAGGACCCTGCACATAAGAACTGACACTCTACAGGAGAGAGGACACTGCACATAAGAGCTGACACTCTACAGGAGAGAGGATCCTGCACATAAGAGCTGACACTCTACAGGAGAGAGGACACTGCACATAAGAGCTGACACTCTACAGGAGGGAGGATCCTGCACAAAAGAGCTGACACTCTACAGGAGAGAGAGGACCCTGCACATAAGAGCTGACACTCTACAGGAGAGAGGACACTGCACATAAGAGCTGACACTCTACAGGAGGGAGGATCCTGCACAAAAGAGCTGACACTCTACAGGAGAGAGAGGAACCTGCACATAAGAGCTGACACTCTACAGGAGAGAGGACACTGCACATAAGAGCTGACACTCTACAGGAGAGAGGACCCTGCACATAAGAGCTGACACTCTACAGGAGAGAGCAAACAGCACATAAGAGCTGACACTCTACAGGAGAGAGGATCCTGCACGTAAGAGCTGACATTCTACAGGAGAGAGGACCCTGCACATAAGTGCTGACACTCTACAGGAGAGAGGACCCTGCACATAAGAGCTGACACTCTACAGGAGAGAGCAAACAGCACATAAGAGCTGACACTCTACAGGAGAGAGGATCCTGCACGTAAGAGCTGACATTCTACAGGAGAGAGGACCCTGCACATAAGAGCTGACACTCTACAGGAGAGAGGACCCTGCACATAAGAGCTGACACTCTACAGGAGAGAGGACACTGCACATATGAGCTGACACTCTACAGGAGAGAGGACACTGCACATTAGAGCTGACACTCTACAGGAGAAAGGGCACAGCACATAAGAGCTGACACTCTACAGGAGAAAGGACCCTGCACATAAGAGCTGGCACTATACAGGAGAGAGGACCCTGCACATAAGTGCTGACACTCTACAGGACAGAGGACCCTAAACATAAGAGCTGACACTCTACAGGAGAGAGAGGACCCTGCACATAAGAACTGACACTATACAGGAGAGAGGACACTGCACATAAGAGCTGACACTCTACAGGAGAGAGGATCCTGCACATAAGAGCTGACACTCTACAGGAGAGAGGACACTGCACATAAGAGCTGACACTCTACAGGAGGGAGGATCCTGCACAAAAGAGCTGACACTCTACAGGAGAGAGAGGACCCTGCACATAAGAGCTGACACTCTACAGGAGAGAGGACACTGCACATAAGAGCTGACACTCTACAGGAGGGAGGATCCTGCACAAAAGAGCTGACACTCTACATGAGAGAGAGGACCCTGCACATAAGAGCTGACACTCTACAGGAGAGAGGACACTGCACATAAGAGCTGACACTCTACAGGAGAGAGGACCCTGCACATAAGAGCTGACACTCTACAGGAGAGAGCAAACAGCACATAAGAGCTGACACTCTACAGGAGAGAGGATCCTGCAAGTAAGAGCTGACATTCTACAGGAGAGAGGACCCTGCACATAAGTGCTGACACTCTACAGGAGAGAGGACCCTGCACATAAGAGCTGACACTCTACAGGAGAGAGCAAACAGCACATAAGAGCTGACACTCTACAGGAGAGAGGATCCTGCACGTAAGAGCTGACATTCTACAGGAGAGAGGACCCTGCACATAAGATCTGACACTCTACAGGAGAGAGGACCCTGCACATAAGAGCTGACACTCTACAGGAGAGAGTACACTGCACATATGAGCTGACACTCTACAGGAGAGAGGAAACTGCACATAAGAGCTGACACTCTACAGGAGATAGGATCCTGCACATAAGAGCTGACACTCTACAGGAGATAGGATACTGCACATAATATCTGACACTCTACAGGAGAGAGGACACTGCACATAAGAGCTGACACTCTACAGGAGAGAGGACACTGCACATAAGAGCTGACACTCTACAGGAGATAGGATACTGCACATAAGATCTGACACTCTACAGGAGAGAGGACCCTGCACATAAGAGCTGACACTCTACAGGAGAGAGCAAACAGCACATAAGAGCTGACACTCTACAGGAGAGAGGATCCTGCACGTAAGAGCTGACATTCTACAGGAGAGAGGACCCTGCACATAAGAGCTGACACTCTACAGGAGAGAGGACTCTGCACATAAGAGCTGACACTCTACAGGAGAGAGGACACTGCACATATGAGCTGACACTCTACAGGAGAGAGGACACTGCACATAAGAGCTGACACTCTACAGGAGATAGGATCCTGCACATAAGAGCTGACACTCTACAGGAGATAGGATACTGCACATAAGATCTGACACTCTACAGGAGAGAGGACACTGCACATAAGAGCTGACACTCTACAGGAGAGAGGACACTGCACATAAGAGCTGACACTCTACAGGAGATAGGATACTGCACATAAGATCTGACACTCTACAGGAGAGAGGACACTGCACATAAGAGCTGACATTCTACAGGAGAGAGGACACTGCACATAAGAGCTGACACTCTACAGGAGAGAGGATCCTGCACATAAGAGCTGACACTCTACAGGAGATAGGATACTGCACACAAGATCTGACACTCTACAGGAGAGAGGACACTGCACATAAGAGCTGACACTCTACAGGAGAGAGGACACTGCACATAAGAGCTGACACTCTACAGGAGAGAGGATCCTGCACATAAAAGCTTACACTCAACAGGAGAGAGGATCCTGCACATAAGAGCTGACACTCTACAGGAGAGATTACAATGCACATACTAGCTGACACTCTACAGGAGAGAGGATCCTGCACAAAAGAACTGACACTCTACAGGAGATAGAGGACCCTGCACATAAGAGCTGACACTCTACAGGAGAGAGGACACAGCACATAAGAGCTGACACTCTAGAGGGGAGAGGACACAGCACATAAGAGCTGACACTCTACAGGAGAGAGGACACTGCACATAAAAGCTGACACTCTACAGGAGAGAGGATCCTGCAAAAAATATCTGACACTCTACAGGAGAGAGAGGACCCTGCACATAAGAGCTGACACTCTACAGGAGAGAGGACCCTGCACATAAGAGCTGAAACGCTAGAGGAGAGAGGACACAGCGCATAAGAGCTGACACTGTACAAGAGAGAGGACCCTGCACATAAGAGCTGACACTCTACAGGAGAGAGGGCACAGCACATAAGAGCTGACACTCTACAGGAGAAAGGACCCTGCACATAAGAGCTGACATTCTACAGTAGAGAGGACCCTGCACATAAGAGCTGACACTCTACAGGAGAGAGGACCCTGCACATAAGAGCTGACACTCTACAGGAGAGAGGACACAGCACATAAGAGCTGACACTCTATAGGAGTGAGGACTCTGCACATAAGAGCTGACACTCTACAGGAGAGAGAGGACCCTGCACATAAGAACTGACACTCTACAGGAGAGAGGACACTGCACATAAGAGCTGACACTCTACAGGAGAGAGGATCCTGCACATAAGAGCTAACACTCTACAGGAGA
Source organism: Dendrobates tinctorius (assembly GCF_039654945.1). Classification (NCBI taxonomy): domain Eukaryota; kingdom Metazoa; phylum Chordata; class Amphibia; order Anura; family Dendrobatidae; genus Dendrobates; species Dendrobates tinctorius. The sequence goes on along the minus strand of NW_027361918.1, from coordinate 13,403,645 downwards.
GAGGATCCTGCACATAAGAGCTGACACTCTACAGGAGAGAGGACACTGCACATAAGAGCTGAAACTCTACAGGAGAGAGGATCCTGCACAAAAGAGCTGACACTCTACAGGAGAGAGAGGACCCTGCACATAAGAGCTGACACTCTACAGGAGAGAGGACACTGCACATTAGAGCTGACACTCTACAGGAGAAAGGGCACAGCACATAAGAGCTGACACTCTACAGGAGAAAGGACCCTGCACATAAGAGCTGACACTCTACAGGAGAGGACCCTGCACATAAGTGCTGACACTCTACAGGAGAGAGGACCCTAAACATAAGAGCTGACACTCTACAGGAGAGAGGAAACAGCACATAAGAGCTGACACTCTACAGGAGAGAGGATCCTGCACGTAAGAGCTGACATTCTACAGGTGAGAGGACCCTGCACATAAGAGCTGACACTCTACAGGAGAGAGGACACTGCACATAAGAGCTGACACTCTACAAGAGAGAGGACACTGCACATAAGAGCTGACACTCTACAGGAGAAAGGACCCTGCACATAAGAGCTGACACTCTACAGGAGAGAGGACCCTGCACATAAGTGCTGACACTCTACAGGAGAGAGGACCCTGCACATAAGAGCTGACACTCTACAGGAGAGAGGAAACAGCACATAAGAGCTGACACTCTACAGGAGAGAGGATCCTGCACGTAAGAGCTGACACTCTACAGGAGAGAGGACACTGCACATAAGAGCTGACCCTCTACAGGAGAGAGAGGACCCTGCACATAAGAACTGACACTCTACAGGAGAGAGGACACTGCACATAAGAGCTGACACTCTACAGGAGAGAGGATCCTGCACATAAGAGCTGACACTCTACAGGAGAGAGGACACTGCACATAAGAGCTGACACTCTACAGGAGGGAGGATCCTGCACAAAAGAGCTGACACTCTACAGGAGAGAGAGGACCCTGCACATAAGAGCTGACACTCTACAGGAGAGAGGACACTGCACATAAGAGCTGACACTCTACAGGAGGGAGGATCCTGCACAAAAGAGCTGACACTCTACAGGAGAGAGAGGAACCTGCACATAAGAGCTGACACTCTACAGGAGAGAGGACACTGCACATAAGAGCTGACACTCTACAGGAGAGAGGACCCTGCACATAAGAGCTGACACTCTACAGGAGAGAGCAAACAGCACATAAGAGCTGACACTCTACAGGAGAGAGGATCCTGCACGTAAGAGCTGACATTCTACAGGAGAGAGGACCCTGCACATAAGAGCTGACACTCTACAGGAGAGAGGACCCTGCACATAAGAGCTGACACTCTACAGGAGAGAGGACACTGCACATATGAGCTGACACTCTACAGGAGAGAGGACACTGCACATAAGAGCTGACACTCTACAGGAGATAGGATCCTGCACATAAGAGCTGACACTCTACAGGAGATAGGATACTGCACATAAGATCTGACACTCTACAGGAGAGAGGACACTGCACATAAGAGCTGACACTCTACAGGAGAGAGGACACTGCACAAAAGAGCTGACACTCTACAGGAGATAGGATACTGCACATAAGATCTGACACTCTACAGGAGAGAGGACCCTGCACATAAGAGCTGACACTCTACAGGAGAGAGCAAACAGCACATAAGAGCTGACACTCTACAGGAGAGAGGATCCTGCACGTAAGAGCTGACATTCTACAGGAGAGAGGACCCTGCACATAAGAGCTGACACTCTACAGGAGAGAGGACCCTGCACATAGGAGCTGACACTCTACAGGAGAGAGGACACTGCACATATGAGCTGACACTCTACAGGAGAGAGGACACTGCACATAAGAGCTGACACTCTACAGGAGATAGGATACTGCACATAAGATCTGACACTCTACAGGAGAGAGGACTCTGCACATAAGAGCTGACATTCTACAGGAGAGAGGACACTGCACATAAGAGCTGACACTCTACAGGAGAGAGGATCCTGCACATAAGAGCTGACAATCTACAGGAGATAGGATACTGCACACAAGATCTGACACTCTACAGGAGAGAGGACACTGCACATAAGAGCTGACACTCTACAGGAAATAGGACACTGCACATAAGAGCTGACACTCTACAGGAGAGAGGATCCTGCACATAAGAGCTTACACTCAACAGGAGAGAGGATCCTGCACATAAGAGCTGACACTCTACAGGAGAGATTACAATGCACATACTAGCTGACACTCTACAGGAGAGAGGATCCTGCACAAAAGAACTGACACTCTACAGGAGATAGAGGACCCTGCACATAAGAGCTGACACTCTACAGGAGAGAGGACACAGCACATAAGAGCTGACACTCTAGAGGGGAGAGGACACAGCACATAAGAGCTGAGACTCTACAGGAGAGTGGACACTGCACATAAAAGCTGACACTCTACAGGAGAGAGGATCCTGCAAAAAATATCTGACACTCTACAGGAGAGAGAGGACCCTGCACATAAGAGCTGACACTCTACAGGAGAGAGGACCCTGCACATAAGAGCTGAAACGCTAGAGGAGAGAGGACACAGCACATAAGAGCTGACACTGTACAAGAGAGAGGACCCTGCACATAAGAGCTGACACTCTACAGGAGAGAGGGCACAGCACATAAGAGTTGACACTCTACAGGAGAAAGGACCCTGCACATAAGAGCTGACATTCTACAGTAGAGAGGACCCTGCACATAAGAGCTGACACTCTACAGGAGAGAGGACCCTGCACATAATAGCTGACACTCTACAGGAGAGAGGACACAGCACATAAGAGCTGACACTCTATAGGAGTGAGGACTCTGCACATAAGAGCTGACACTCTACAGGACAGAGGACCCTGCACATAAGAGCTGACACAATACTGGAGAGATGACACTGCACATAAGAGCTGACACTCTATAGGAGAGGGGACCCTGCACATAAGAGCTGACACTCTACAGGAGAGAGGATCCTGCGCATAAGAGCTGACACTCTACAGGAGAGAGGACACTGCACAAAAGAGCTGACACTCTACAGGAGATAGGATCCTACACATAAGAGCTGACACTCTACAGGAGAGAGGACACTGCACATAAGAGCTGACACTCTACAGGAGAGATGACACTGCACATAAGATCTGACACTCTACAGGAGAGAGGACACTGCACATAAGAGCTGACACTCTACAGGAGAGAGGATCCTGCACACAAGAGCTGACACTCCAAAGGAGAGAGGATCCTGCTCAAAAGAGCTGACACTCTACAGGAGAGAGAGGACCCTGCACATAAGTGCTGACACTCTACAGGAGAGAGGACACTGCACATAGGAGCTGACTCTCTACAGGAGAGAAGAGGCTGCACATAACAGCTTACACTCTACAGGAGAGAGGACCCTGCACATAAGAGCTGACACTCTACAGGAGAGAGGACACTGCACATAAGAGCTGACACTCTACAGGAGAGAGAGGACCCTGCACATAAGAGCTGACACTCCAAAGGAGAGAGGAAACTGCTCATAAGAGCTGACACTCTACAGGAGAGAGGAACCTGCACATAAGAGCTGACACTCTACAGGAGAGAGGATCCTTCACATAAGAGCTGACACTCTACTGGAGAGAAGACACTGCACATAAGAGCTGACACTCTACAGGAGAGAGGATCCTGCACAAAAGAGCTGACACTCTACAGGAGAGAGTGGACCCTGCACATAAGAGCTGACACTTTCCAGGAGATAGGATACTGCACATAAGATCTGACACTCTACAGGAGAAAGGACACTGCACATAAGAGCTGACACTCTACAGGAGAGAGGACACTGCACATAAGAGCTGACACTCTACAGGAGAGAGGATCCTGCACATAAGAGCTGACACTCTACAGGAGATAGGATACTGCACATAAGAGCTGACACTCTACAGGAGAGAGGATCCTGCACATAAGAGCTTACACTCAACAGGAGAGAGGATCCTGCACATAAGAGCTGACACTCTACAGGAGAGATTACAATGCACATACTAGCTGACACTCTACAGGAGAGAGGATCCTGCACAAAAGAACTGACACTCTACAGGAGATAGAGGACACTGCACATAAGAGCTGACACTCTACAGGAGAGAGGACACAGCACATAAGAGCTGACACTCTAGAGGAGAGAGGACACAGCACATAAGAGCTGACACTCTACAGTAGAGAGGACCCTGCACATAAAAGCTGACACTCTACAGGAGAGAGGATCCTGCAAAAAATATCTGACACTCTACAGGAGAGAGAGGACCCTGCACATAAGAGCTGACACTCTACAGGAGAGAGGACCCTGCACATAAGAGCTGAAACGCTAGAGGAGAGAGGACACAGCACATAAGAGCTGACACTGTACAAGAGAGAGGACCCTGCACATAAGAGCTGACACTCTACAGGAGAGAGGGCACAGCACATAAGAGCTGACACTCTACAGGAGAAAGGACCCTGCACATAAGAGCTGACATTCTACAGTAGAGAGGACCCTGCACATAAGAGCTGACACTCTACAGGAGAGAGGACACAGCACATAAGAGCTGACACTCTATAGGAGTGAGGACTCTGCACATAAGAGCTGACACTCTACAGGAGAGAGGACCCTGCACATAAGAGCTGACACTCTACAGGAGAGAGGACCCTGCACATAAGAGCTGACACTCTACAGGAGAGAGGAGGCTGCACATAAGAGCTGACACTCTACAGGAGAGAGGACACTGCACATAGGAGCTGACACTCTAGAGGAGATAGGAGGCTGCACATAACAGCTTAAACTCTACAGTAGAGAGGACCCTGCACTTAAGAGCTGACACTCTACAGGAGAGAGGAGGCTGCACATAAGAGCTGACACTTTACAGGACACAGGATACTGCACATAAGATCTGACACACTACAGGAGAGAGGACACTGCACATAAGAGCTGACACTCTACAGGAGAGAGGACACTGCACATAAGAGCTGACACTCTACAGGAGAGAGGATCCTGCACATAAGAGGTAACACTCTACAGGAGATAGGATCCTGCACATAAGAGCTGAAACGCTACAGGAGAGAGGACACTGCACATAAGAGCTGACACTCTACAGGAGAGAGGATCCTGCACAAAAGAGCTGACACTCTACAGGAGAGAGAGGACCCTGCACATAAGAGCTGACACTCTATAGGAGAGAGGACACTGCACATTAGAGCTGACACTCAACAGGAGAAAGGGCACAGCACATAAGAGCTGACACTCTACAGGAGAGAGGAGGCTGCACATAAGAGCTGACACTCTACAGGACACAGGATACTGCACATAAGATCTGACACACTACAGGAGAGAGGACACTGCACATAAGAGCTGACACTCTACAGGAGAGAGGACACTGCACTTAAGAGCTGACACTGTACAGGAGAGAGAGAACCCTGCACATAAGAGATGACACTCTACAGGAGAGAGGACACTGCACATAAGAGCTGACACTCTACAGGAGAGAGGATCCTGCACATAAGAGCTAACACTCTACAGGAGAGAGGATCCTGCACATGAGAGCTGACGCGCTACAGGAGAGAGGACACTGCACATAAGAGCTGACACTCTACAGGAGAGAGGATCCTGCACAAAAGAGCTGACACTCTACAGGAGAGAGAGGACCCTGCACATAAGAGCTGACACTCTACAGGAGAGAGGACACTGCACATTAGAGCTGACACTCTACAGGAGAAAGGGCACAGCACATAAGAGCTGACACTCTACAGGAGAAAGGACCCTGCACATAAGTGCTGACACTCTACAGGAGAGAGGACCCTGCACATAAGAGCTGACACTCTACATGAGAGAGGAAACAGCACATAAGAGCTGACACTCTACAGGAGAGAGGATCCTGCACGAAAGAGCTGACAATCTACAGGAGAGAGGACACTGCACATAAGAGCTGACACTCTACAGGAGAGAGAGGACACTGCACATAAGAACTAACACTCTACAGGAGAGAGGACACTGCACATAAGAGCTGACACTCCACAGGAGAGAGGATCCTGCACATAAGAGCTAATACTCTACAGGAGAGAGGATCCTGCACATAAGAGCTGACACTCTACAGGAGAGAGGACACTGCACATAAGAGCTGAAACTCTACAGGAGAGAGGATCCTGCACAAAAGAGCTGACACTCTACAGGAGAGAGAGGACCCTGCACATAAGAGCTGACACTCTACAGGAGAGAGGACACTGCACATTAGAGCTGACACTCTACAGGAGAAAGGGCACAGCACATAAGAGCTGACACTCTACAGGAGAAAGGACCCTGCACATAAGAGCTGACACTCTACAGGAGAGAGGACACTGCACATAAGAGCTGACACTCTACAGGAGAGAGAGGACCCTGCACATAAGAACTGACACTCTACAGGAGAGAGGACACTGCACATAAGAGCTGACACTCTACAGGAGAGAGGATCCTGCACATAAGAGCTAACACTCTACTGGAGAGAGGATCCTGCACATAAGAGCTGACACTCTACAGGAGAGAGGACACTGCACATTAGAGCTGACACTCTACAGGAGAAAGGGCACAGCACATAAGAGCTGACACTCTACAGGAGAAAGGACCCTGCACATAAGTGCTGACAATCTACAGGAGAGAGGACACTGCACATAAGAGCTGACACTCTACAGGAGATAGGATCCTACACATAAGAGCTGACACTCTACAGGAGAGAGGACACTGCACATAAGAGCTGACACTCTACAGGAGAGATGACACTGCACATAAGATCTGACACTCTAAAGGAGAGAGGACACTGCACACAAGAGCTGACACTCCACAGGAGAGAGGATCCTGCACAAAAGAGCTGACACTCTACAGGAGAGAGAGGACCCTGCACATAAGAGCTGACACTCTACAGGAGAGAGGACACTGCACATAGGAGCTGACACTCTACAGGAGAGAGGAGGCTGCACATAACAGCTTACACTCTACAGGAGAGAGGACCCTGCACATAAGAGCTGACACTCTACAGGAGAGAGGACACTGCACATAAGAGCTGAAACGCTAGAGGAGAGAGGACACATCACATAAGAGCTGACACTGTACAAGAGAGAGGACCCTGCACATAAGAGCTGACACTCTACAGGAGAAAGGACCCTGCACATAAGAGCTGACACTCTACAGTATAGAGGACCCTGCACATATGAGCTGACACTCTACAGGAGAGAGGACCCTGCACATAAGAGCTGACACTCTACAGGAGAGAGGACTCTGCACATAAGAGTTGACACTCTACAGGAAAGAGGACCCTGCACATAAGAGCTGACACAATACAGGAGAGATGACACTGCACATAAGAGCTGACACTCTATAGGAGAGAGGATCCTGCACTTAAGAGCTGACACTCTACAGGAGAGAGGATACAGAACATAAGAGCTGACACTCTACAGGAGAGAGGACCTTGCACATAAGAGCTGACACTCTACAGGAGAGAGGACCCTGCACATAATAGCTGACACTCTACAGGAGAGAGAGGACCCTGCACATAAGAGCTGACACTCTACAGGAGAGAGGGCACAGCACATAAGAGCTGACACTCTACAGGAGAATGGACCCTGCACATAAGAGCTGACACTCTACAGGAGAGAGGACCCTGCACATAAGAGCTGACACTCTACAGGAGAGAGGACCCTGCACATAAGAGCTGACACTCTACAGGAGAGAGGACACTTCACATAAGAGCTGACACTCTACAGGAGAGAGGATCCTGCACGTAAGAGCTGACACTCTACAGGAGAGAGGACCCTGCACATAAGAGCTGACACTCTACAGGAGAAAGGATACTGCACATAAGAGCTGACACTCTACAGGAGAGAGGATCCTGCACGTAAGAGCTGACACTCTACAGGAGAGAGGACACTGCACATAAGAGCTGACACTCTACAGGAGATAGGATCCTACACATAAGAGCTGACACTCTAGATTAGAGAGGACACTGCACATAAGAGCTGACACTCTACAGGAGAGAGGACACTGCACATAAGACCTGACACTCTACAGGAGAGAGGACACTGCACATAAGAGCTGACACTCTACAGGAGAGAGGACCCTGCACATAAGAACTGACACTCTACAGAAGAGAGGACATTGCACATAAGAGCTGACACTCTACAGGAGAGAGGATCCTGCACGTAAGAGCTGACACTCTACAGGAGAGAGGACACTGCACATAGAGCTGACACTCTACAGGAGATAGGATCCTACACATAAGAGCTGACACTCTACAGGAGAGAGGACACTGCACATAAGAACTGACACTCTACAGGATAGAGGACACTGCACAAAAGAGCTGAAACTCTACAGGAGAGAGGACACAGCACATAAGAGCTGACACTCTACAGGAGAGGGGATCCTGCACGTAAGACCTGACATTCTACAGGAGAGAGGACCCTGCACATAAGAGCTGACACTCTACAGGAGAGAGGACACAGCACATAAGAGCTGACACTCTACAGGAGAGAGGACCCTGCACATAAGAGCTGACACTCTACAGGAGAGAGGACACTGCACATAAGAGCTGACACTCTACAGGAGAGAGGACACTGCACATAAGATCTGACACTCTACAGGAGAGAGGACACTGCACATAAGAGCTGACACTCTACAGGAGAGAGAACCCTGCACATAAGAGCTGACACTCTACAGAAGAGAGGACACTGCAAACAAGAGCTGACACTCTACAGGAGAGAGGACCCTGCACATAAGAGCTGACACTCTACAGGAGAGAGGACACAGCACATAAGAGCTGACACTCTAGAGGAGAGAGGACACAGCACATAAGAGCTGACACTGTACAAGAGAGAGGACCTTGCACATAAGAGCTGACACTCTACAGGAGAAAGGACCCTGCACATAAGAGCTGACATTCTACAGTAGAGAGGACCCTGCACATAAGAGCTGACACTCTACAGGAGAGAGGACCCTGCACATAAGAGCTGACACTCTACAGGAGAGATGACACAGCACATAAGAGCTGACACTCTATAGGAGTGAGGACTCTGCACATAAGAGCTGACACTCTACAGGAGAGAGGACCCTGCACATAAGAGCTGACACAATACTGGAGAGATGACACTGCACATAAGAGATGACACTCTATAGGAGAGGGGACCCTGCACATAAGAGCTGACACTCTACAGGAGAGAGGATCCTGCACATAAGAGCTGACACTCTACAGGAGAGAGGACACTGCACATAAGAGCTGACACTCTACAGGAGATAGGATCCTACACATAAGAGCTGACACTCTACAGGAGAGAGGACACTGCACATAAGAGCTGACACTCTACAGGAGAGATGACACTGCACATAAGATCTGACACTCTACAGGAGAGAGGACACTGCACATAAGAGCTGACACTCTACTGGAGAGAGGATCCTGCACACAAGAGCTGACACTCCACAGGAGAGAGGATCCTGCACAAAAGAGCTGACACTCTACAGGATAGAGAGGACCCTGCACATAAGAGCTGACACTCTACAGGAGAGAGGACACTGCACATAGGAGCTGACACTCTACAGGAGAGAGGAGGCTGCACATAACAGCTTACACTCTACAGGAGAGAGAACCTTGCACATAAGAGCTGACACTCTACAGGAGAGAGGACACTGCACATAAGAGCTGACACTCTACTGTAGAGAGAGGACCCTGCACATAAGAGCTGACACTCTACAGGAGAGAGAGGACCCTGCACATAAGAGCTGACACTCTACAGGAGAGAGGAAACTGCACATAAGAGCTGACACTCTACAGGAGAGAGGATCCTGCACATAAGAGCTGACACTCTACAGGAGAGAGGATCCTGCACATAAGAGCTGACACTCTACAGGAGAGAGGACACTGCACATAAGAGCTGACACTCTACAGGAGAGAGGATCCTGCACAAAAGAGCTGACACTCTACAGGAGAGAGAGGACCCTGCACATAAGAGCTGACACTCTACAGGAGACAGGATACTGCACATAAGAGCTGACACTCTACAGGAGAGAGGATCATGCACAAAAGAGCTGACACTCTACAGGAGAGAGGACACAGCACATAAGAGCTGACACTCTACAGGAGAGAGGACCCTGCACATAAGAGCTGACACTCTACAGGATAGGGGACCCTGCACATAAGAGCTGACACTCTACAGGAGAGAGGACCCTGCACATAAGAGCTGACACTCTACACTAGAGAGAGAGGACCTTTCACTTAAGAGCTGACACTCTACAGGAGAGGGGACCCTGCACATAAGAGCTGACACTCTACAGGAGAGAGGACCCTGCACAAAAGAGCTGACACTCTACAGGAGAGAGGACCCTGCACATAAGAGCTGACACTCTACAGGAGAGAGGACCCTGCACATAAGAGCTGACATTCTACAGGAGAGGGGACCCTGCACATAAGAGCTGACACTCTACAGGAGAGAGGAGGCGGCACATAAGAGCTGGCACTCTACACGAGAGAGGACACTGCACATAAAAGCTGACAATCTACACGAGAGAGAGGACCCTGCAAAAAAGGCCTGACACTCTACTGGAGAAAGAGAACTCTGCAAAGAAGAGCTGACACTGTACAGGAGAGGGGACCCTGCACATAAGAGCTGACACTCTACAGGAGAGAGGACCCTGCACATAAGAGCCGACACTCTACAGGAGAGAGGACCTTGCACATAAGAGCTGACAATCTACAGGAGAGGAGACCCTGCACATAAGAGCTGACACTCTACAGGACAGAGGACCCTGCACAAAAGAGCTGACACTCTTCAGGAGAGAGGACCTTGCAGATAAGAGCTGACACTCTACAGGAGAGGGGACCCTGCACATAAGAGCTGACACTCTACAGGAGAGAGGACCCTGCACATTAGAGCTGACACTCTACAGGAGAGAGGAGGCTGCACATAAGAGCTGACACTCTACAGGAGAGAGGACACTGCACATAGGAGCTGACACTCTAGAGGAGATAGGAGGCTGCACATAACAGCTTAAACTCTACAGGAGAGAGGACCCTGCACTTAAGAGCTGACACTCTACAGGAGAGAGGAGGCTGCACATAAGAGCTGAAACTCTACAGGACACAGGATACTGCACATAAGATCTGACACACTACAGGAGAGAGGACACTGCACATAAGAGCTGACACTCTACAGGAGAGAGGACACTGCACATAAGAGCTGACACTCTACAGGAGAGAGAGAACCCTGCACATAAGAGCTGACACTCTACAGGAGAGAGGACACTGCACATAAGAGCTGACACTCTACAGGAGAGAGGATCCTGCACATAAGAGCTAACACTCTACAGTAGAGAGGATCCTGCACATAAGAGCTGACACGCCACAGGAGAGAGGACACTGCACATAAGAGCTGACACTCTACAGGAGAGAGGATCCTGCACAAAAGAGCTGACACTCTACAGGAGAGAGAGGACCCTGCACATAAGAGCTGACAGTCTACAGGAGAGAGGACACTGCACATTAGAGCTGACACTCTACAGGAGAAAGGGCACAGCACATAAGAGCTGACACTCTACAGGAGAAAGGACCCTGCACATAAGAGCTGACACTCTACAGGAGAGAGGACCCTGCACATAAGTGCTGACACTCTACAGGAGAGAGGACCCTGCACATAAGAGCTAACACTCTACAGGAGAGAGGAAACAGCACATAAGAGCTGACACTCTACAGGAGAGAGGATCCTGCACGAAAGAGCTGACACTCTACAGGAGAGAGGACACTGCACATAAGAGCTGACACTCTACAGGAGAGAGAGGACCCTGCACAAAAGAACTGACACTCTACAGGAGAGAGGACACTGCCCATAAGAGCTGACACTCTACAGGAGAGAGGATCCTGCACATAAGAGCTAACACTCTACAGGAGAGAGGATCCTGCACATAAGAGCTGACACTCTACAGGAGAGAGGACACTGCACATAAGAGCTGAAACTCTACAGGAGAGAGGATCCTGCACAAAAGAGCTGACACTCTACAGGAGAGAGAGGACCCTGCACATAAGAGCTGACACTCTACAGGAGAGAGGACACTGCACATTAGAGCTGACACTCTACAGGAGAAAGGGCACAGCACATAAGAGCTGACACTCTACAGGAGAAAGGACCCTGCACATAAGAGCTGACACTATACAGGAGAGAGGACCCTGCACATAAGTGCTGACACTCTACAGGAGAGAGGACCCTAAACATAAGAGCTGACACTCTACAGGAGAGAGGAAACAGCACATAAGAGCTGACACTCTACAGGAGAGAGGATCCTGCACGTAAGAGCTGACATTCTACAGGAGAGAGGACCCTGCACATAAGAGCTGACACTCTACAGGAGAGAGGACACTGCACATTAGAGCTGACACTCTACAAGAGAGAGGACACTGCACATAAGAGCTGACACTCTACAGGAGAAAGGACCCTGCACATAAGAGCTGACACTCTACAGGAGAGAGGACCCTGCAAAATAAGTGCTGACACTCTACAGGAGAGAGGACCCTGCACATAAGAGCTGACACTCTACAGGAGAGAGGAAACAGCACATAAGAGCTGACACTCTACAGGAGAGAGGATCCTGCACATAAGAGCTGACACTCTACAGGAGAGAGGACACTGCACAAAAGAGCTGACACTCTACAGGAGATAGGATCCTACACATAAGAGCTGACACTCTACAGGAGAGAGGACACTGCACATAAGAGCTGACACTCTACAGGAGAGATGACACTGCACATAAGATCTGACACTCTACAGGAGAGAGGACACTGCACATAAGAGCTGACACTCTACAGGAGAGAGGATCCTGCACACAAGAGCTGACACTCCAAAGGAGAGAGGATCCTGCTCAAAAGAGCTGACACTCTACAGGAGAGAGAGGACCCTGCACATAAGAGCTGACACTCTACAGGAGAGAGGACACTGCACATAGGAGCTGACTCTCTACAGGAGAGAAGAGGCTGCACATAACAGCTTACACTCTACAGGAGAGAGGACCCTGCACATAAGAGCTGACACTCTACAGGAGAGAGGACACTGCACATAAGAGCTGACACTCTACAGGAGAGAGAGGACCCTGCACGTAAGAGCTGACACTCTACAGGAGAGAGGAAACTGCTCATAAGAGCTGACTCTCTACAGGAGAGAGGATCCTGCACATAAGAGCTGACACTCTACAGGAGAGAGGATCCTTCACATAAGAGCTGACACTCTACTGGAGAGAAGACACTGCACATAAGAGCTGACACTCTACAGGAGAGAGGATCCTGCACAAAAGAGCTGAAACCTTCCAGGAGATAGGATACTGCACATAAGAGCTGACACCTTCCAGGAGATAGGATACTGCACATAAGATCTGACACTCTACAGGAGAAAGGACACTGCACATAAGAGCTGACACTCTACAGGAGAGAGGACACTGCACATAAGAGCTGACACTCTACAGGAGAGAGGATCCTGCACATAAGAGCTGACACTCTACAGGAGAGAGGATACTGCACATAAGATCTGACACTCTACAGGAGAGAGGACACTGCACATAAGAGCTGACACTCTACAAGAGAGAGGACACTGCACATAAGAGCTGACACTCTACAGGAGAGAGGATCCTGCACATAAGAGCTTACACTCAACAGGAGAGAGGATCCTGCACATAAGAGCTGACACTCTACAGGAGAGATTACAATGCACATACTAGCTGACACTCTACAGGAGAGAGGATCCTGCACAAAAGAACTGACACTCTACAGGAGATAGAGGACCCTGCACATAAGAGCTGACACTCTACAGGAGAGAGGACACAGCACATAAGAGCTGACACTCTAGAGGAGAGAGGACACAGCACATAAGAGCTGACACTCTACAGTAGAGATGACCCTGCACATAAAAGCTGACACTCTACAGGAGAGAGGATCCTGCAAAAAATATCTGACACTCTACAGGAGAGAGAGGACCCTGCACATAAGAGCTGACACTCTACAGGAGAGAGGACCCTGCACATAAGAGCTGAAACGCTAGAGGAGAGAGGACACAGCACATAAGAGCTGACACTGTACAAGAGAGAGGACCCTGCACATAAGAGCTGACACTCTACAGGAGAGAGGTCACAGCACATAAGAGCTGACACTCTACAGGAGAAAGGACCCTGCACATAAGAGCTGACATTCTACAGTAGAGAGGACCCTGCACATAAGAGCTGACACTCTACAGGAGAGAGGACACAGCACATAAGAGCTGACACTCTATAGGAGTGAGGACTCTGCACATAAGAGCTGACACTCTACAGGAGAGAGGACCCTGCACATAAGAGCTGACACAATACTGGAGAGATGACACTGCACATAAGAGCTGACACTCTATAGGAGAGGGGACCCTGCACATAAGAGCTGACACTCTACAGGAGAGGATCCTGCACATAAGAGCTGACACTCTACAGGAGAGAGGACAATGCACAAAAGAGCTGACACTCTACAGGAGATTGGATCCTACACATAAGAGCTGACACTCTACAGGAGAGAGGACACTGCACATAAGAGCTGACACTCTACAGGAGAGAGGACACTGCACATAAGAGCTGACACTCTACAGGAGAGAGGATCCTGCACACAAGAGCTGACACTCCACAGGAGAGAGGATCCTGCTCAAAAGAGCTGACACTCTACAGGAGAGAGAGGACCCTGCACATAAGAGCTGACACTCTTCATGAGAGAGGACACTGCACATAGGAGCTGACACTCTACAGGAGAGAGGAGGCTGCACATAACAGCTTACACTCTGCAGGAGAGAGGACCCTGCACATAAGAGCTGACACTCTGCAGGAGAGAGGACACTGCACATAAGAGCTGACACTCTAAAGGAGAGAGAGGACCCTGCACATAAGAGCTGACACTCTACAGGAGAGAGGAAACTGCTCATAAGAGCTGACACTCTACAGGAGAGAGGATCCTGCACATAACAGCTGACACTCTACAGGAGAGAGGACACTGCACATAAGAGCTGACACTCTACAGGAGAGAGGATCCTGCACAAAAGAGCTGACACTCTACAGGAGAGAGTGGACCCTGCACATAAGAGCTGACACTCTACAGGAGAGAGGCCACTGCACATAAGAGCTGACACTGTACAGGAGAGAGGATCCTGCACATAAGAGCTGACACTCTACAGGAGAGAGGACACTGCACATAAGAGCTGACACTCTACAGGAGAGAGGACACTGCACATTAGAGCTGACACTCTACAGGAGAAAGTGCACAGCACATAAGAGCTGACACTCTACAGGAGAGAGGACCCTGTACATAAGAGCTGACACTCTACAGGATAGAGGAAACAGCACATAAGAGCTGACACTCTACAGGAGAGAGGATCCTGCACGTAAGAGCTGACATTCTACAGGAGAGAGGACCCTGCACATAACAGCTGACACTCTACAGGAGAGAGGACCCTGCACATAAGAGCTGACACTCTAGAGGAGAGAGGACACTGCACATAAGAGCTGACACTCTACAGGAGAGAGGACACTGCACATAAGAGCTGACACTCTACAGGAGATAGGATCCTGCACATAAGAGCTGACACTCTACAGGAGAGAGGAAACTGCACATAATAGCTGACACTCTACAGTAGAGAGGATCCTGCACAAAAGAACTGACACTCTACAGGAGATAGAGGACCCTTCACATAAGAGCTGACACTCTACAGGAGAGAGGACACTGCAAATAAGAGCTGACACTCTACAGTAGAGAGAACCCTGCACATAAGAGCTGACACTCTACAGGAGAGAGGACCCTGCACATAAGAGCTGACACTCTACAGGAGAAAGGACTCTGCACATAAGAGCTGACACTCTACAGGAGAGATGACACTGCACATAAAAGCTGACACTCTATAGGAGAGAGGATCCTGCACTTAAGAGCTGACACTCTACAGGAGAGAGGACACAGAACATAAGAGCTGACACTCTACAGGAGAGAGGACCCTGCACATAAGAGCTGACACTCTACAGGAGAGACGATCCTGCACATAAGAGCTGACACTCTACAGGAGAGAGAGGACCCTGCACATATGAGCTGACACTCTACAGGAGAGAGGACACTGCACATAAGAGCAGACACTCTACAGGAGAGAGGACACAGCACATAAGAGCTGACACTACACAAGAGAGAGGACCCTGCACATAAGAGCTGACACTCTACAGGAGAGAGGGCACAGCACATAAGAGCTGACACTCTACAGGAGAATGGACCATGCACATAAGAGCTGACACTCTACAGGAGAGAGGACACAGCACATAAGAGCTGACACTCTACAGGAGAGAGAACCCTGCACATAAGAGCTGACACTCTACAGGAGAGAGGACACAGCACATAAGAGCTGACACTCTACAGGAGAAAGGACTCTGCACATAAGAGCTGACACTCTACAGGAGAGAGGACACTGCAAATAAGAGCTGACACTCTACAGTAGAGAGAACCCTGCACATAAGAGCTGACACTCTACAGGAGAGAGGACCCTGCACATAAGAGCTGACACTCTACAGGAGAAAGGACTCTGCACATAAGAGCTGACACAATACAGGAGAGATGACACTGCACATAAGAGCTGACACTCTATAGGAGAGAGGATCCTGCACTTAAGAGCTGACACTCTACAGGAGAGAGGACACAGAACATAAGAGCTGACACTCTACAGGAGAGAGGACCCTGCACATAAGAGCTGACACTCTACAGGAGAGACGATCCTGCACATAAGAGCTGACACTCTACAGGAGAGAGAGGACCCTGCACATATGAGCTGACACTCTACAGGAGAGAGGACACTGCACATAAGAGCAGACACTCTACAGGAGAGAGGACACAGCACATAAGAGCTGACACTACACAAGAGAGAGGACCCTGCACATAAGAGCTGACACTCTACAGGAGAGAGGGCACAGCACATAAGAGCTGACACTCTACAGGAGAATGGACCCTGCACATAAGAGCTGACACTCTACAGGAGAGAGGACCCTGCACATAAGAGCTGACACTCTACAGGAGAGAGGACCCTGCACATAAGAGCTGACACTCTACAGGAGAGAGGACACAGCACATAAGAGCTGACACTCTACAGGAGAGAGTACCCTGCACATAAGAGCTGACACTCTACAGAAGAGAGGACACTGCACATAAGAGATGACACTCTACAGGAGAGAGGACCCTGCACATAAGAGCTGACACTCTACAGGAGAGAGGGCACAGCACATAAGAGCTGACACTCTACTGGAGAATGGACCCTGCACATAAGAGCTGACACTCTACAGGAGAGAGGACCCTGCACATAAGAGCTGACACTCTACAGGAGAGAGGACCCTGCACATAAGAGCTGACACTCTACAGGAGAGAGGACACAGCACATAAGAGCTGACACTCTACAGGAGAGAGGACCCTGCACATAAGAGCTGACACTCTACAGAAGAGAGGACACTGCACATAAGAGCTGACACTCTACAGGAGAGAGGACCCTGCACATAAGAGCTGACACTCTACAGGTGAGAGGACACAGCACAAAAGAGCTGACACTCTACAGGAGAGAGGATCCTGCACGTAAGAGCTGACACTCTACAGGAGAGAGGACACTGCACATAAGAGCTGACACTCTACAGGAGATAGGATCCTACACATAAGAGCTGACACACTATAGGAGAGAGGACACTGCACATAAGAGCTGACACTCTACAGGAGAGAGGACCCTGCACATAAGAGCTGACACTCTACAGAAGAGAGGACACTGCACATAAGAGCTGACACTCTACAGGAGAGAGGACCCTGCACATAAGAGCTGACACTCTACAGGAGAGAGGATACTGCACATAAGATCTGACACTCTACAGGAGAGAGGACACTGCACATAAGAGCTGACACTCTACAAGAGAGAGGACACTGCACATAAGAGCTGACACTCTACAGGAGAGAGGATCCTGCACATAAGAGCTGACACTCTACAGGAGAGAGGACCCTGCACATAAGAGCTGACACTCTACAGAAGAGAGGACGCTGCACATAAGAGCTGACACTCTACAGGAGAGAGGACCCTGCACATAAGAGCTGACACTCTACAGGAGAGAGGACACAGCACATAAGAGCTGACACTCTACAGGAGAGACGATCCTGCACATAAGAGCTGACACTCTACAGGAGAGAGGACCCTGCACATAAGAGCTGACACTCTACAGGAGAGACGATCCTGCACATAAGAGCTGAAACTCTACAGGAGAGAGAGGACCCTGCACATATGAGCTGACACTCTACAGGAGAGAGGACACTGCACATAAGAGCAGACACTCTACAGGAGAGAGGACACAGCACATAAGAGCTGACACTACACAAGAGAGAGGACCCAGCACATAAGAGCTGACACTCTACAGGAGAGAGGGCACAGCACATAAGAGCTGACACTCTACAGGAGAATGGACCCTGCACATAAGAGCTGACACTCTACAGGAGAGAGGACCCTGCACATAAGAGCTGACACTCTACAGGAGAGAGGACACAGCACATAAGAGCTGACACTCTACAGGAGAGAGGACCCTGCACATAAGAGCTGACACTCTACAGAAGAGAGGACACTGCACATAAGAGCTGACACTCTACAGGAGAGAGGACCCTGCACATAAGAGCTGACACTCTACAGGAGAGATGGCACAGCACATAAGAGCTGACACTCTACAGGAGAATGGACCCTGCACATAAGAGCTGACACTCTACAGGAGAGAGGACCCTGCACATAAGAGCTGACACTCTACAGGAGAGAGGACCCTGCACATAAGAGCTGACACTCTACAGGAGAGAGGACACAGCACATAAGAGCTGACACTCTACAGGAGAGAGGACCCTGCACATAAGAGCTGACACTCTACAGAAGAGAGGACACTGCACATAAGAGCTGACATTCAACAGGAGAGAGGACCCTGCACATAAGAGCTGACACTCTACAGGAGAGAGGACACAGCACATAAGAGCTGACACTCTACAGGAGAGAGGACCCTGCACATAAGAGCTGACACTCTACAGGAGAGAGGACCCTGCACATAAGAGCTGACACTCTACAGGTGAGAGGACACAGCACAAAAGAGCTGACACTCTACAGGAGAGAGGATCCTGCACGTAAGAGCTGACACTCTACAGGAGAGAGGACACTGCACATAAGAGCTGACACTCTACAGGAGATAGGATCCTACACATAAGAGCTGACACACTACAGGAGAGAGGACACTGCACATAAGAGCTGACACTCTACAGGAGAGAGGACCCTGCACATAAGAGCTGACACTCTACAGAAGAGAGGACACTGCACATAAGAGCTGACACTCTACAGGAGAGAGGACCCTGCACATAAGAGCTGACACTCTACAGGAGAGAGGACACAGCACAAAAGATCTGACACTCTACAGGAGAGAGGACACTGCACATAAGAGCTGACACTCTACAGGAGAGAGGACCCTGCACATAAGAGCTGACGCTCTACAGAAGAGAGGACGCTGCACATAAGAGCTGACACTCTACAGGAGAGAGGACCCTGCACATAAGAGCTGACACTCTACAGGAGAGAGGACACAGCACATAAGAGCTGACACTGTACAGGAGAAAGGACCCTGCACATAAGAGCTGACATTCTACAGTAGAGAGGACCCTGCACATAAGAGCTGACACTCTACAGGAGAGAGGACCCTGCACATAACAGCTGACACTCTACAGGAGAAAGGACCCTGCACATAAGAGCTGACATTCTACAGTAGAGAGGACCCTGCACATAAGAGCTGACACTCTACAGGAGAGAGGACCCTGCACATAAGAGCTGACACTCTACAGGAGAGAGGACACAGCACATAAGAGCTGACACTCTATAGGAGTGAGGACACTGCACATAAGAGCTGACACTCTATAGGAGAGAGGACCCTGCACATAAGAGCTGACACAATACTGGAGAGATGACACTGCACATAAGAGCTGACACTCTACAGGAGACAGGATACTGCACATAAGAGCTGACACTCTACAGGAGAGAGGATCCTGCACAAAAGAGCTGACACTCTACAGGAGAGAGGACCCTGCACATAAGAGCTGACACTCTACAGGAGAGGGGACCCTGCACATAAGAGCTGACACTCTACAGGAGAGAGGACCCTGCACATAAGAGCTGACACTCTACAGGAGCGAGGACCTTGCACATAGGAGCTGACACTCTACAGGAGAGAGGAGGCTGCACATAACAGCTTACACTCTACAGGAGAGAGGACCCTGCACATAAGAGCTGACACTCTACAGGAGAGAGGACACTGCACATAAGAGCTGACACTCTACAGGAGAGAGAGGACCCTGCACATAAGAGCTGACACTCTACAGGAGAGAGGAAACTGCACATAAGAGCTGACACTCTACAGGAGAGAGGATCCTGCACATAAGAGCTGACACTCTACAGGAGAGAGGATCCTGCACATAAGAGCTGACACTCTACAGGAGAGAGACGACCCTGCACATAAGAGCTGACACTCTACAGAAGACAGGATACTGCACATAAGAGCTGACACTCTACAGGAGAGAGGATCCTGCACAAAAGAGCTGACACTCTACAGGAGAGAGGACACAGCACATAAGAGCTGACACTCTACAGGAGAGAGGACCCTGCACATAAGAGCTGACACTCTACACTAGAGAGAGAGGACCTTGCACATAAGAGCTGACACTCTACAGAAGAGGGGACCCTGCACATAAGAGCTGACACTCTACAGGAGAGAGGACCCTGCACAAAAGAGCTGACACTCTACAGGAGAGGGGACCCTGCACATAAGAGCTGACACTCTACAGGAGAGAGGACCCTGCACATAAGAGCTGACACTCTACACTAGAGAGAGAGGACCTTGCACATAAGAGCTGACACTCTACAGAAGAGGGGACCCTGCACATAAGAGCTGACACTCTACAGGAGAGAGGACCCTGCACAAAAGAGCTGACACTCTATAGGAGAGAGGACCCTGCACATAAGAGCTGACACTCTACAGGAGAGAGGACCCTGCATATAAGAGCTGACACTCTACAGGAGAGGAGACCCTGCATTTAAGAGCTGACACTCTACAGGAGAGAGGAGGTGGCACATAAGAGCTTGCACTCTACAGGAGAGAGGACACTGCACATAAAAGCTGACACTCTACAGGAGAGAGGGGACCCTGCAAAAAAGACCTGACACTCTACAGGAGAAAGAGGACTCTGCAAAGAAGAGCTGACACTGTACAGGAGAGGGGACCCTGCACATAAGAGCTGACACTCTACAGGAGAGAGGACCCTGCACATAAGAGCTGACACTCTACAGGAGAGTGGACCCTGCACGTAAGAGCTGACACTCTACAGGAGAGAGGATCCTGCACATAAGAGCTGACACTCTACAGGAGAGAGGATCCTGCACATAAGAGCTGACACTCTACAGGAGAGAGACGACCCTGCACATAAGAGCTGACACTCTACAGAAGACAGGATACTGCACATAAGAGCTGACACTCTACAGGAGAGAGGATCCTGCACAAAAGAGCTGACACTCTACAGGAGAGAGGACACAGCACATAATAGCTGACACTCTACAGGAGAGAGGACCCTGCACATAAGAGCTGACACTCTACAGGAGAGGGGACCCTGCACATAAGAGCTGACACTCTACAGGAGAGAGGACCCTGCACATAAGAGCTGACACTCTACACTAGAGAGAGAGGACCTTGCACATAAGAGCTGACACTCTACAGGAGAGAGGACCCTGCACAAAAGAGCTGACACTCTATAGGAGAGAGGACCCTGCACATAAGAGCTGACACTCTACAGGAGAGAGGACCCTGCATATAAGAGCTGACACTCTACAGGAGAGGGGACCCTGCATTTAAGAGCTGACACTCTACAGGAGAGAGGAGGCGGCACATAAGAGCTGGCACTCTACAGGAGAGAGGACACTGCACATAAAAGCTGACACTCTACAGGAGAGAGAGGACCCTGCAAAAAAGACCTGACACTCTACAGGAGAAAGAGGACTCTGCAAAGAAGAGCTGACACTGTACAGGAGAGGGGACCCTGCACATAAGAGCTGACACTCTACAGGAGAGAGGACCCTGCACATAAGAGCTGACACTCTACAGGAGAGTGAACCCTGCACGTAAGAGCTGACACTCTACAGGAGAGTGGACCCTGCACATAAGAGCTGACACTCTACAGGAGAGAGGACCATGCACGTAAGAGCTGACACTCTACAGGAGAGAGGACCCTGCACATAAGAGCTGACACTCTACAGGAGAGAGGACACAGCACATAAGAGCTGACACTCTACAGGAGAGAGGACCCTGCACATAAGAGCTGACACTCTACAGGAGAGCGGACCCTGCACATAAGAGCTGACACTCTACAGGAGAGAGGACCCTGCAAATAAGAGCTGACACTCTACAGGAGAGAGGACCCTGCAAATAAGAGCTGACACTCTACAGGAGAGAGGACCCTGCACATAAGAGCTGCCGTTACAATACAGAGGACTCTATGTGACACCCCAGAGTCCGGTTGTCACAGTGACATTGCCTCCCTCTAATGGGTAAAGTCAGGCCTGGAGGCAGGAGGGTGGCCCCCATGCCAGGTCACAGATTACATGACAATTCCAGCTGCAGGTCAGAAAGGGGAGTTGCCTTATAAATTCTGGCCAGCAGATGGGGTTAGTGAGTCAGCACGTATTTTGCTGAGAGAAGGCATAGGGGGTTGTCATGGAAACGAGAGCAGCTGAGCAGATAACAAGACAGTTAAGCCTGAGGTAAAAGATCTTTCTGGAAGATCCAGTCAGAGACGAGGAGCTGATCTGTGAGGAGGGGAAGGACAAGGAGCTGATACAAGAGGCTCCGGGGAAGCTAGAAAATGCTTATAGCAGACCCGAGAGCGAAGTGCTACTAGAGAGAAAGGGACGCCAGAGTCCTGGGTGGGCAGGAGCTGTAGGTCCTGTCCGCCAAATCTGG
Source organism: Dendrobates tinctorius (assembly GCF_039654945.1). Taxonomy (NCBI): domain Eukaryota; kingdom Metazoa; phylum Chordata; class Amphibia; order Anura; family Dendrobatidae; genus Dendrobates; species Dendrobates tinctorius. The sequence continues at coordinate 13,380,610 of NW_027361918.1, read as the reverse complement.
AAGTACAGGGGACTGCAAGTTCCTGACTGACATTAAACACCTGAGTGCACGGCAGCGGATCAGGAGCCCGGGGCTGATGGTGAAAAGGGCAGTACTCGGGGAATAGGATCACGCTGACTGCCGTACAGGTTAGAGAAGCCATCACGTAGTAGAGGGTCGCAGCTTACTTACAAACAGCAGAGACCCGCATACAAAGCGCAGAAGGAAGGTTCCAAACCCCCACCTGGCAGGGTGGATCCCCTGAATGCTTCCAGGTGAGCCGGATTACAATCCAACACCTGTATGTGGTCCTCCGGATTGCAACCGCTTGCAAGTAAAAGGTAAAGAAACTGCACCTCTCTGTGTCCTTCTCTTATTTCTCTGCACCCCAACGTTCACCGCCATCTGAACTATTAATCAACTCTTAACAGCCCTGAGACCATTGCTCCACCCATGGAGAGCCATTTCCACCTCAGCTGCGTCACACCAACAGTCTCAGGGGAACAACACCGCAGCGCTGGTCACCTCTGACCAGAACACCACGGGTGGCCTCACACTTAAATACCACACAACTTTCCCCTATTTTATTACTGGACGCCTCAGGGCCACGGACCAGGTCACCTCCGCCGTGACATTCCCCATTGAAGTCGACGAGCCCGGTACCGAGTACCCCGGCCCTGGGACTCTGCACATTAGCGTCGGCCTCACTGGTGGATTTCTAGTCTGTGTTGTAATATTTTATTTCCGTGGCACACAAATATAAAACGTATGACTTGGTCAAGTATCTAAATCTTTAGCAGTGACCCTAAAATCTTCCATCTAGAGTAGGGAGTCCCACAGGAGCTTCAGGTGTCTGTCAACCTTGAACTACTTTCCCAGTAGAGCCATCTTACAGCCATCATTACTGATAGAGTCATGGAGGTCAGATAAGGTATAGCTGTGGCTCGGATCCACCATGGAGGGTGATAAATACTCTTCGAAATGAAAAATGGCCATCAAATATGTTGAATTTGTTCCAAATTTTATGTGTTTTGCCATGTTTGTATAAGGTATTTTTCTTTTACCCCGACAGATAAGTTACGGCAGCATGACCTCTTTATTTAGCGCAAGCGATCAGTTCCCAACGTTCTACCAGGCGGCAGCCAATGAGTTATCTGAAATTGATGCTATTGTACAACTGGTAAAATATTTTCATTGGAAATGGGTTGGAATTCTTGTATCTGATGATGACACGGGACGAATCGCCGGTGAGACATTTAAAATGGAAATTTTACGATCCGGTGGTTGTGTGGCTTTCTTCATTGTCTTTAAGGAGAATCCCTCCGGCTCATTAAAATCTGCTACAGAAATGGTTGAGACAATCGATAAAAGCTCAGCGAACGTGACCATTGCGTTCTTAAGTATAAACTATGCAGACACATTTGTCCATAAATTTGCCCTTCCAAGGCTGAGACCTAAAATGTGGATTATGTCTTCCTTCTTCTCCCGGGTGTCAGAATTACAACGTCTTGGCATAAGGACAACATTTAATGGAAGTTTGTCGCTTGCTGGTCATCAAGGAGATATCCCGAGGTTCAGGGATTATTTGTACAGCGTAAAGCCCATAAAATTCCCAGATGATGACCTTCTGAGGAAAATCTGGGAAATGCTTATTATGTGCACCTACTCCAACACTACAAGTGACGTAATCCCCAAATGCATGGGCAATGAATCTCTGAATGAAGAGGTTTTATCGCGACTTGATGTTTTTGTGTTCCGGACATCTTACGTAGTTTATACTTCTATATTTATCATCGCAAATTCCCTGCAAAACATGTATGTCACCGGCAAATCCAGAAATCCAAAGACCTATTTCCAACATTGGCGGGTATGTTGACTCAGGGGTTTTATTGCATCGTTAGAGGGGTGTTCCCATCTGTAACATTAATGGTGTATAATATATGAGGGTGGTGGGGCAGGCATCTGTCTCAAGAATGAGACATCAATATGGCTGTTGTCAGTGGAGAGCTGGAAGCACAAGTGCCGCTGTCTTCATTTATTTCTGGAGGAGCTCCGATAATTATTGACAATGGCACTGCCACTTTCTCCGTAACTTTCAGAGCTCTCATAGAAATTAATGGTGAAATCTCTGAATTTTGGTCCACCTCCCCTGAAAAATCATCACATATCTTCACCCTGAAATTAAATTAGACTGCATAGCAGACCTCTTGCCTTCCTTTACGTTGCTGCTGCCTCCATTTCCTTGCTGTTTTGGCAACTTCTCTTCCATTCCACAATGACCACCACAATGGCATGGAGGGTTCTATGCAAAGAATACATCACGCTACCCCTGCTCTTTTTCTACTTGGTTGGCCCAGCACCGATAACGTCAGTAGGACAGGGGAGATGTGATTCAGACTGTCTGCATTGTTCCATATGCCATTGCAGCTGCCATTTTGGACAGTCGGGGGTTAAGAGCTAAGCATTATATTTTGTCTTTACTTTTATACAATCTAAATCTCAATAAACCAAGTTGCTGTAGTTTGGGTTGACGTTGCCTGATAGCACTCAAGTTTCTGAGAATGCTCAATCCTAACAGCCAGCACGCACACAGGTGAATCCTTTTTTGCTTTGATCCTTCCAGAGTCGCCTTGTGTGTTGTTGTGGCTCATCGGATAGAAAAACTGCATCTGACTACATACATTTTTGGGAGTGAGAGAAACTAATCTTTCCGTATTAACACATAAGCATGAAATGAATCAGTCTATTGTGGCAAACGCAAGAAAAATGCAAAATTATGACTAGTATTACTCTTATCTCCCAAGTTATTTATTAGTAACTAGATTATGGCCCGATGCTATCGCATCGGGAGGATGCGATAGCATCACACCTCTTGCCATGTTAACCCTCAACACACACACTCCTCAACACACACTCCTCTCACCTTTCACCATCTCCACTCACTCTTTCACTCCACATACGACCCCTTCTCTCACTCCGTCTCTCATACTCACGCCGTCATCGCCGCTGCTCCACGATCCCCGACATCTTCTTCCGCCGGCGCCATCCTGGATCCAGACGTTGTCCACGCCGGTGACATGTTCTTGCGGCGACGCCATCTTGAGTATCGTGAAATCCCGCGATAGTCAAGATAGCGTCGGCGAAATCTCGCGAGTTTTCGCCGACGCCATTTTGGATCCCGACGTCGTCCTCGCCGGCGACATGTTCTTGCGGCAACGCCATCTTGACTATCGCGGGATTTCACCGATCCAAAATGGCGTCGCCGCAAGAACATGTCGCCGGCGTGGACGACATCGGGATCCAAAATGGCGTCGGCGTAATCTCGCGAGATTTCGCCGACGCCATCTTTTTGGATCCCGAGTCGTCCACGCCAGCGACATGTTCTTGCGGCGACGCCATCTTGAATCTCGCGGGATTTCACGAAATCCAAGATGGCGTCGCCGCAAGAACATGTCGGCGGCCTGGAGAACGTCTGGATCCAGGATCGCGGCGGCGGAGGAAGATGTCGGGGCAGCGACGATGACGGTGTGAGTATGAGAAACGGAGTGAGAGAAAGGAACGTATGTGGAGTGAAAGAGTGAGTGGACGTGAGTGGAGGTGAAAGGTGAGAGGAGTGTGTGTTGAGGCGGTGTGGTGTGTTGAGGGTTAACATGTGCGTGTGTGTGGTGACGTCACCGGTTACAACTGGACGGAAGTTGTTACAACCGGAAGCTGCTTAGGGCATTTATTATTATAGATGATGAGGAAGAAGCCGTCTGTTGTTGGCGGTGATGGCGTGTAGAGGCTTCTTCAGCCAATGTAATAGATTTAGAGTTAGGGGATTCGTGTGTGAGACGACGGCGTTTATAAGCCTTAATCTTGTCAAGTCGATGCTGTTTTTCCTCAGGAGTCTCATTAGCACGGTGTTGTTTTTGTCGTAGTGCTAAAGCTGCTTTCCTTTCACTGGCATTGGCATACTGTGCATCGGTATTGAATGGTGGTATTGATAGGGCAGAAACAGATTGCTGATTAGTTATGTCAGTGAACGGCATATGGGATGAAGTGTAGCAGTAAATTGTTCCACATGCTGATGTGGAAGCATCCTGTTGTGAGTCTAATAATAATGATGAGGAAGAGGCCGTCTGTTGTCGGCGGTGACGGAGTGCAGAGGCTTCTTCAGCCAATCTTATGGATTTAGAGTTAGGGGATTCGTGTGTGAGGCGACGGCGTTTATAAGCCTTAATCTTCTCAAGGCGATGGTGTTTTTCCTCAGGAGTCTCATTAGCACGGCGTTGTTTTTGTCGTAGTGCTAAAGCTGCTTTCCTTTCACTGGCATTGGCATACTTTTTGTTATGACTCATGTTGGCACAGGTAAAGGAGTCTATTTGGCAGTTATCTGGCAGTGAATAAGGCGTCCTGGAGTATTGTAGAGTAAACAGATACTAATTGACCCTGTAATTGCCCAGCAGTAGTTATGAAGTGGTAGTGGCAAATTGGCCCTGTAGTTAGACACCGGCAGAGGAGCAAGGCAGCAGTAGTTATGGCGGTAGAGGCAAATTGGCCCTGTAATTAGACACCGGCAGAGGAGCAAGGCAGCAGTAGTTATGGCAGTAGAGGCAAATGGGCCCTGTAATTAGACACCGGCAGAGGAGCAAGGCAGCAGTAGTTATGGCGGTAGAGGCAAATTGGCCCTGTAATTAGACACAGGCAGTGAACAGTCAGAGGAGCAAGGCAGCAGTACTTATGGCGGTAGAGGCAAATTGGCCCTGTAATTAGACACCGGCAGAGGAGCAAGACAGCAGTAGTTATGGCGGTATAGGCAAATTGGAACTGTAATTAGACACCAGCAGAGGAGCAATGCAGCAGTAGTTATGGCGGTATAGGCAAATTGGCCCTGTAATTAGACACCGGCAGAGGAGCAAGGCAGCAGTAGTTATGGCGGTAGAGGCAAATTGGCCCTGTAATTAGACACCGGCAGAGGAGCAAGGCAGCAGTAGTTACGGCGGTAGAGGCAAATTGGCCCTGTAATTAGACACCGGCAGAGGAGCAAGGCAGCAGTAGTTATGGCGGTAGAGGCAAATTGGCCCTGTAATTAGACACAGGCAGTGAACAGTCAGAGGAGCAAGGCAGGAGTACTTATGGCGGTAGAGGCAAATTGGCCCTGTAATTAGACACCGGCAGAGGAGCAAGGTAGCAGTAGTTATGGCGGTATAGGCAAATTGGCCCTGTAATTAGACACCAGCAGAGGAGCAATGCAGCAGTAGTTATGGCGATAGAGGCAAATTAGCCCTGTAATTAGACACCGGCAGAGGAGCAAGGCAGCAGTAGTTATGGCGGTATAGGCAAATTGGCCCTGTAATTAGACACCAGCAGAGGAGCAATGCAGCAGTAGTTATGGCGGTAGAGGCAAATTGGCCCTGTAATTAGACACCGGCAGAGGAGCAAGGCAGCAGTAGCTATGGCGGTAGAGGCAAATTAGCCCTGTAATTAGACACCGGCAGAGGAGCAAGGCAGCAGTAGTTATGGCGGTAGAGGCAAATTAGCCCTGAAATTAGACACCGGCAGAGGAGCAATGCAGCAGTAGTTATGGCGGTATAGGCAAATTGGCCCTGTAATTAGACACCGGCAGAGGCGCAAGGCAGCAGTAGTTATGGTGGTATAGGCAAATTGGCCCTGTAATTAGACACCGGCAGAGGAGCAATGCAGCAGTAGTTATGGCGGTAGAGGCAAATTGGCCCTGTAATTAGACACCGGCAGAGGAGCAAGGCAGAAGTAGTTATGGCGGTAGAGGCAAATTGGCCCTGTAATTAGACACCAGCAGAGGAGCAAGGCAGCAGTAGTTATGGCGGTATAGGCAAATTGGCCCTGTAATTAGACACCGGCAGAGGAGCAAGGCAGCAGTAGTTATGGGGGTATAGGCAAATTGGCCCTGTAATTAGACACCGGCAGAGGAGCAAGGCAGCAGTAGTTATGGCGGTAGAGGCAAATTGGCCCTGTAATTAGACACCGGCAGAGGAGCAAGGCAGCAGTAGTTATGGCGGTATAGGCAAATTAGCCCTGTAATTAGACACCGGCAGAGGAGCAAGGCAGCAGTAGTTATGGCGGTAGAGGCAAATTAGCCTTGTAATTAGACACCGGCAGAGTAGCAAGGTAGCAATAGTTATGGCTAGAGTTGAGCGAAACGGGTCGAAAAAATTCAAAAGTCGCCGACTTTGGGCAAAGTCGGGTTTCATGAAACGAAACCCGACCCTAGGATGAGGTTGGCCACGAGGTCGGCGACTTACGCGCCAAAGTCGCGTTTCTAAAGTTTGTTTTGCGCTCTTTTTCAGCCAATCAGGATCCACGGACACTGTGGGCAACGTGATGACATAGGCACGGGTCACCACCATCTTTCAGAAGGGCATGCAAGTGATTGGCTTGCTTTGGTGGGCGTCACAGGGGGTATAAAAGGGCGTGCACGCCGACCGCCATCTTACTTCTGCCGATCTTAGCATAGGGAGAGGTTGCTGCTGATTCTGTAGGGAGAGCGTTAGGCAGGGAAGAAGACCAAAAAACTGCTTCTGCTGCTAGCGATTTGGCCTGCACAACACACCAGTCACTGTGTGTGCAGTGCAAGGGGAGGCTATATAGTGGTGTATCAGTGGTGTTGGTTGTTGGGCTGCCTTCTAAGGCTTCCTGACAGGCTGGCATTGCTGTTTACCCACTGCTCCGCAAACTGCTTTTTTAAAAGCAATCCAATCTCCCTTATCCTCTAGACACTTTGGTCACAGCTGTGCCATCGAGCTTGTCACATAGCGCTCAGATATTCATTGGGCCTCACACAATCCAAAAGTGTCCAGTGTCCAAAAGTGTGTGCAGAGATTCAAACTCTCACTTATCCTCTAGTCACTTAGGTCACAGCTGTGCCATCGAGCCTGTCACATAGCGCTCAGATATTCATTGGGCCTCACACAATCCAAAAGTGTCCAGTGTCCAAAAGTGTGTGCAGAGATTCAAACTCTCACTTATCCTCTAGTCACTTAGGTCACAGCTGTGCCATCGAGCCTGTCACATAGCGCTCAGATATTCATTGGGCCTCACACAATCCAAAAGTGTCCAGTGTCCAAAAGTGTGTGCAGAGATTCAAACTCTCACTTATCCTCTAGTCACTTAGGTCACAGCTGTGCCATCGAGCCTGTCACATAGCGCTCAGATATTCATTGGGCCTCACACAATCCAAAAGTGTCCAGTGTCCAAAAGTGTGTGCAGAAATTCAAAATCTCCCCTGTCCTATAGACACCTTGTTTTACATACTATATAGTTTGTTGGATTTTGTCTACATTTCTACCAAAAATGAGGAAGGCTGGTGGAAGAGGCCGTGGAATTGGGCGGGGGTTGGCAGCTGGTAATGATGGTGTTGGTGGTGGATCTGATGGTAGTGGCAAGAGCAAAATAGGACCGAATGCAGGAGGTGTTGAGCCTGCGTCATCGTCTGGCTACATAAGGCCTCGAACGCTTAGTTTTCTAGGAGTTGGCAAACCGCTTTTAAAGCCAGAGCATCAGGAAAAAGTTTTGTCTTACATTGCTAACTCAGCCTCCAGCTCTATCGCCTCCTCTTCTTCAGTTGTAAAAAGTAAAAGCACTGAGTCGTCATTGGAGGCTCATGTTCATGAACCACACCTTTCCTTGTGTCCTTCACCCCAACCAAGATTGAAGGATAACGCAGGCCATACTACTGATTACTCCATGGAGCTGTTTTCACATACCATGCCTGGATTATCAAGTGAAATGGTGAATTACCCAGGCCAAGTTGAATCTGACATGGAGTGCACTGATGCACAGCCGCTGATGGATGATTCTGCTGGTACATTCACTCAGAGCACTACATTGTCCTCGCAGTGTACAGAGCCAGATTCTGACCCTGATGAGACTCAGGTGCCCCTTCCCGCACACTATACCACCATACACGGTGACACAGAGGAAGGTGCACATGACATAGAAGAGGAGGTGATGGATGACCCAGTTGTTGACCCAGATTGGCATCCATTGGGGGAAGAGGGTGCTGCTTCCAATAGCTCAGATGAGGAGCATCCACAGCAGACATCGACATCGCAACAGCTGTTATCTGGCAGGCCCGGAGCACTCCAAAGACAGGTTCCAAACATCAAAAGAGTTGCTGGACAGCTTGTCCAGAGTGTCAAAAGATCACAGCGTGCTAGGCCGCAAAATGTCTGCCAAAGTAGGAAGAGTGCAGTGTGGCACTTTTTTGAACAAAATCCTCATGATCAGGCCAAGGTTATCTGTAAGAAGTGCGCAAAGACCTTTAGCCGAGGGAAAAATCTGAAAAATTTGAATACCAGTTGCATGCGGAGACATTTAACCAGCATGCACTTGCAAGCGTGGACACAACACCAAACCTCAAGTGCCACATGTGCAACTGATCACAACGAAGGTAGTCAGCAGCGCTACATTGTTTCCCCCACTGTAAGCCCACCGGTTAGCACAGCAGCAAATGTTGAGGTGTCGTTGCAAGGCCACAGCAGTCAGGGAATCCCATTGTTATATCAACGAAAGACTGATTCTAGGCCATCAGAAAGAACACCAACTCCATCACCATCATCAACCCTCTCTCAGTCCGCCCTGTCCACCGCTACTTCCACCATATGCAGCTCTCAAGTCCAGCTCACCCTCCCAGACACTATGAGTAGGTCAAGAAAGTACTCAGTCTCTCATCCGCGTACACTGGGTTTGAACGCCCACATTGCCAAACTAATCTCGTTTGAGATGATGCCCTTTCGGTTGGTGGAAAGCACAGCTTTCCGCGAACTCATGGCCTATGCAGTACCACGCTATGACCTACCCAGTCGCCACTTCTTCTCTCGCAAAGCCATCCCAGCCCTCCACCATCATGTGAAAGACCGCATTGTCCATGCACTCAAGCAGTCAGTGAGCGGAAAGGTGCACCTCACAACTGATGCATGGTCCAGTCGGCATGGCCAGGGCCGTTACGTGTCCATCACTGCGCACTGGGTTAATGTGGTGGATGCAGGGTCCACAGGGGACAGCGGTGGTGGGACAGTGCTGCCTAGCCCACGGTATAGGAAACAGTTGGCTGTAGGCATTCCACCCTCCTCCTCCTCCTCCTCCAGAAGCGAAAGCTCGTCCACAGAGCGCAGTCGTACGAGCACTCCATCTGCAGCTGCCACTGTTGCACACAATGTGTCCCTCTATCGAGCAGCTAGTGGAAAGCGTCAGCAGGCTGTGTTGCAGATGATGTGCTTGGGCGACAGACATACCGCCGAGGTGCTGGCCGAGTACTTGAAGCGACAAACTGAGTCATGGCTGGGCAGTGTACATCTTGAGGCAGGCAAGGTAGTTAGTGATAACGGCCGTAATTTTGTGGCAGCCATAGCCCTTTCAAAACTCAGCCACATTCCTTGCTTGGCTCACACCTTGAACCTGGTGGTGCAGTGCTTCCTCAAAAATTATCTGGAGTTAACAGCCCTGCTCCAGAAGGTGCGAAGACTGTGCGCGCACATCCGCCGGTCGCCTGTACACTCCGTTCGTATGCAGAAGCTGCAGCGATTGCTCCACCTTCCCAACCACCGCCTCATTATCGACATTGCAACAAGGTGGAACTCCACCCTGCACATGGTGGAGCGGCTGTGCGAGCAGAGGCAGGCCATAATGCATTTGTGGGAGGATACACGGCCAGGCACTTTGAGAGCAGACATGGAGTTGACAGGTATGCAGTGGTCGAAGCTGAAAGACCTCTGTAAAGTCCTTCAGTGTTTTGAGGAATGCACACGGCTGGTAAGCGCAGACGACGCCATCCTAAGCATGAGCATCCCACTTATGCGTCTGCTCATGCAAACTTTGATGCACCTTAAGGAGCAGGCGTCTGCAGCCAATGTTGATGAGGAGGAAGAGGAGGAGGGAATCCTTGATGACATTCAGCCATTGTCTGCTCAGGGACCTCTCCTGGACGAGGTGGAGGAAGAAGAGGAGGAGGAGGATGATGATGGGGATGATTACTTAGGGGAGGAGGATGCATCTCGTGGGGCAAGTGAAAATGTTGGCGTGGCAAGGTCTGGTACAGGGTTTGTGCGTGACTGGAGGGATGTGGATTTGCCAGAAAGTGCTCCACCAACCAGCACTCGCAGTGCATCATTGACACCGGGAACATTGGCCCACATGTCAGATTATGCCTTGCGGATCCTAAAAAGGGACCCCTGCATTGCCAAAATGATGAACGATGACGACTACTGGTTGGCCAGCATCCTGGATCCACGCTATAAAGGCAAATTACAAAACATCATGCCACAGGAGAACCTTGAAATAATATTGGCTAATAAACAAGCAACTCTGGTAAATCGGTTGCTTGAGGCATTCCCAGCACACATCAGCGATGATGGTTCTCACACGAGCCGTACGGGCCGGGGGCAGCTTGGCAGAGGTGTTCGTGGTGCACACAGCAGAAGTGGCGTTGGAGACAGGGGTTTCATGACAATGTTGTGGACTGATTTTTCAAATACCGCTCACACAACTGGTAATACTGCATCGATGGAAAGTGACAGGAGACAGCAGTTGTCAACCATGGTTACAAACTACTTTTCCTCCCATATCGATGTTCTCCCACACAGGTCATTCCCCTTTGACTATTGGGCCGCTAAACTGGACACCTGGCCTGAATTGGCACAATATGCCTTACAGGAGCTCGTTTGCCCAGCTGCAAGTGTGCTATCGGAAAGAGTCTTCAGTGCAGCTGGATCAATCCTGACAGAAAAAAGGACCCGTTTGTCAACCCAAAATGTGGATGATCTAACCTTCATTAAAATGAACCACGCATGGGTTTCCAAGGATTTTGTCCCACCTTCCCCTGATGACAAATAGGGTGACAGAAAAATGGCTTGCTTTGGTCCACCTCTTCCTGGGACTTGACCTATTTCGCCTTTTGCATCAGCTGAATGTCCAACATCAACATATGCCACTTTCTAAAACTCCCTAACTGTGCTGCCTCCCCCCCATGGCCGGGGTCACCACCTAGCGCAAGACACCGTGCGAGTGCCGTTGCCCTGGACAGGTGGGTAGGCCGACTCTTGGGCGCGAGCACTGGCACAGGGTCCCTCATAGTGCAATCAAGTGTCTCTGACGGTGGTGGTGCACACCCGCCGTCAGACACACCGCTGTACTATGAGGGGCCCAGTGCCAGTACCGACGCCCACGAGTGGGCCCCCCTTGCTTGGGCAGGGCCCCAGCATTTGCAATCTTTACTTCTCCCTGCTCCTCCGCTGTGTAATCTGGGCCGTCAAATCCATACTGTGCCTGACACCGTCTGAGCCTGCCTCCTGAGACATATATTTTGAATGTGTACGCTATCCATACATGTTATCCGGGGATACGGTACCCTTTCTAACCTTTGTGCAATCATGTGCAATCCATACTGGGCCTGACACCGTCTGAGCCTGCCTCCTGAGACATATATTTTGAATGTGTACGCTATCCAAACATGTTATCCGGGGATACGGTACCCTTTCTAACCTTTGTGCAATCACATGCAATCCATACTGGGCCTAACACCGTCTGAGCCTGCCTCCTGAGACATATATTTTGAATGTGTACGCTATCCATACATGTTATCCGGGGATACGGTACCCTTTCTAACCTTTGTGCAATCACGTGCAATCCATACTGGGCCTGACACCGACTGAGCCTGCCTCCTGAGACATATATTTTGAATGTGTACGCTATCCATACATGTTATCCGGGGATACGGTACCCTTTCTAACCTTTGTGCAATCACGTGCAATCCATACTGGGCCTGACACCGTCTGAGCCTGCCTCCTGAGACATATATTTTGAATGTGTACACTATCCATACATGTTATCCGGGGATACGGTACCCTTTCTAACCTTTGTGCAATCACGTGCAATCCATACTGGGCCTAACACCGTCTGAGCCTGCCTCCTGAGACATATATTTTGAATGTGTACGCTATCCATACATGTTATCCGGGGATACGGTACCCTTTCTAACCTTTGTGCAATCACGTGCAATCCATACTGGGCCTAACACCGTCTGAGCCTGCCTCCTGAGACATATATTTTGAATGTGTACGCTATCCATACATGTTATCCGGGGATACGGTACCCTTTCTAACCTTTGTGCAATCACGTGCAATCCATACTGGGCCTGACACCGTCTGAGCCTGCCTCCTGAGACATATATTTTGAATGTGTACGCTATCCATACATGTTATCCGTGGATACGGTACCCTTTCTAACCTTTGTGCAATCACATGCAATCCATACTGGGCCTAACACCGTTTGAGCCTGCCTCCTGAGACATATATTTTGAATGTGTACGCTATCCATACATGTTATCCGGGGATACGGTACCCTTTCTAACCTTTGTGCAATCACGTGCAATCCATACTGGGCCAGACACCGTCTGAGCCTGCCTCCTGAGACATATATTTTGAATGTGTACGCTATCCATACATGTTATCCGGGGATACGGTACCCTTTCTAACCTTTGTGCAATCACGTGCAATCCATACTGGGCCTGACACCGTCTGAGCCTGCCTCCTGAGACATATATTTTGAATGTGTACGCTATCCATACATGTTATCCGGGGATACGGTACCCTTTCTAACCTTTGTGCAATCACGTGCAATCCATACTGGGCCTGACACCGTCTGAGCCTGCCTCCTGAGACATATATTTTGAATGTGTACACTATCCATACATGTTATCTGGGGATACGGTACCCTTTCTCACCTTTGTGCAATCACGTGCAATCCATACTGGGCCTAACACCATCTGAGAATGATAGATGGGGCCCACCATACACTGGAACATTCCAAAGGTGGACATCAGACACTGGAGCAGCATTTACAGGGCCCATTATACACTAGAGCATTAGAAATGGGGCCCATTATGTTTGGAGCATTATTTGGGCCCATAAGACAGTGGAGCTTCATCCATGGGGACCAACATATACTGTAGCATTATGTGGAGCTCATCATATACTGTTTCAAACATTATATGGGACCAATGATTCTGTATGGAGAAATAGATGGGCCTCGTCATGAGATGTAAAAAGTGAAGTATTTTTCATTGTACTATACCGCTATTTCTCTGCCGTATCGGAGCATGATGAGTTGTGGTATGTGTTAAAGGGGCGCTCTTTCGCCCAGGGCACATGAAAACCTGCAGCCAGCCCTCCCCCCCCACAACTTTAGCCAAATAACCCCCATTTTTCAGTGCGTAACTTGTATTATGAAGTTAATTAAGGTTGACAAGCTTAAGTAAGAAGAATTGATGCTTTTGGCATTCAAATGGGCACTGTGGGTGTGTTTCCTGTCCTCCTCTCACTGCCGACTTTTATTCCCCATCGACTTACATTGGGTTTCGTGTTTCGGGACGACCCCGACTTTTCCAAAAGCCGGGTCTAGCAAGATCGTCCGATTATAGGGAAAAGTCGGGGTCACGAAACGAAACGCGACCCTAAAAAACCAAAAGTCGCTCAACTCTAGTTATGGCAGTATAGGCAAATTGGCCCTGTAATTAGACACCGGCAGAGGAGCAAGGCAGCAGTAGTTATGGCGGTATAGGCAAATTAGCCCTGTAATTAGACACCGGCAGATGATTGGAATACAATTGACAATACACATGATTGGGATACAAGACTAGAAGGATACAACTTATTTGCAAGAAACAGACTTGATAAACGAGGAGGAGGTGTCGCATTGTATGTTAGAAACGTGTATATCTGCACAGAGATTGAAGCTTCAGAGACTGGGAGTTCTGTGGAAACTGTTTGGGTAAGAATACAAGGACAGAACAATGGAAAGGACACCATTGTAGGCATTTACTACAGGCCACCTGTGCAAGCTGAAGATATGGATGAACTCTTTATGCATCAAATGGCCAAGTTCTCCAAAAAATATGACATAGTTGTCATGGGAGATTTCAACTATCCAGACATTTGTTGGGAATCTCTCTCAGGCAAAACTAACAGGTCAAGGAAATTCTTATCCTCTCTTGCTGACAACTTTATCTTCCAAAAGGTAAAGGAGAAAACAAGGGGAACTGCTACCTTGGATCTAATCCTTATAAACAGGGAGGAAATGGTTGAGGAGGTAAAAGTGGCTGGGACCCTAGGAGGTAGCGACCATGCTATTTTAGAATTTTGGATAACTAGAGGCGTAAGACCTGTGAAGACTCAGACGTCAAGGTTAGATTTCAGAAAGGCAGATTTTAAGGGATTCAGAAAGAGAATTGGAGGGATCCAATGGCTGGATATCCTTAAAGACAAAAATGTCCAGGAAGGATGGGAAATCTTGAAAAATGAAATTCTCAAAGCACAGTTGTTAACAATTCCGAAAAGAGGGAAGAATAGGAAGCATTTAAGGAAACCAGGATGGATGAACACAGAACTTAAGCACATGCTAAAAAGGAAGAAAAAAATGTTTATAAAATGGAAAGAGGGAGGCATATCTAAAGAAGAATATAATGCTGTCTGCAGAACCTGCAGGGCACAAATCAGAATATCTAAAGCTGAAAATGAATTGAGGCTTGCAAGAGATGTCAAAAGCAATAATAAAGGATTTTGGGGATATGTCAAAAGTAAAAGAAAAGTCAAAGATGCTATAGGATTTTTACAGGATGAAAATGATGAAATGGTAAGACAGGATGTTGAGAAGGCTGAACTTTTAAATTCCTATTTTGCATCTGTTTTCTCTCAGAAAGGAAATGTAACATCAACTGTTATTCACTGTCCTATTAAGGGAATAGAAGAATCCAGGATATCTATAAACAGAAAGATAGTGAGGAAACACTTAGCTAACCTAAATGAATTCAAGTCTCCAGGTCCAGATGAATTACACCCCAGAGTACTGAAGGAGATAGCAGAAGAAATTTTTGAACCCCTCTCCATAATCTTTGAAAATTCTTGGAGAACAGGAGAAGTGCCAGAAGACTGGAGAAGAGCAAATGTTGTTCCTATCTTCAAAAAGGGGAAGAAGGTGGACCCAGGCAACTATAGGCCGGTGAGTCTGACTTCTATACCAGGAAAGATCTTTGAACAAATTATTAAACAACATGTATGTCAATACCTGGATAAGAATGAAGTGATTAAACAGAGTCAGCATGGGTTTGTAACTAATAAGTCATGTCAGACTAATTTAATTTCCTTCTATGACGGTATTACTGATTGGGTGGATCAAGGAAATGCTGTAGATAGAGTATATCTTGACTTCAGCAAAGCATTTGACAAAGTCTCTCATACAATCCTTATTGAAAAAATGACTAAGTATGGAATGGACAAGGCAACTGTTAGGTGGATTCATAACTGGCTTAGTGATCGGACCCAAAGAGTGGTCGTAAATGGCTGCACATCCAGTTGGAAGAATGTCTCAAGTGGGGTACCACAGGGCTCTGTCCTGGGCCCTGTATTGTTCAACATCTTTATCAACGATTTAGATGAAGGAATTGAGGGTAAACTGATAAAATTTGCTGATGACACAAAGCTAGGAGGGATAGCTAATACTAGAGAAGAGAGAGAGAGGATTCAAAAAGATTTAAATAAACTGGAGAAGTGGGCAGCAACTAACAGAATGGTTTTTAACAGGGAGAAATGCAAAGTACTACATCTGGGCAATAAAAATGAAAAAAGCATATATAGAATGGGAGGAATAGGGCTAAGTGACAGCACATGTGAAAAAGACTTGGGTATACTAATAGATCACAGACTGAATATGAGTCAACAGTGTGATGCAGCAGCAAAAAAGGCAAATGCAATTCTAGGATGTATTAACAGAAGCATACAGTCTAGATCACGTGAGGAGCAAGGCAGCAGTAGTTATGGCGGTAGAGGCAAATTGGCCCTGTAATTAGACACCGGCAGAGGAGCAATGCAGCAGTAGTTATGGCGGTAGAGGCAAATTGGCCCTGTAATTAGACACCGGCAGAGGAGCAAGGCAGCAGTAGTTATGGCGGTGGAGGCAAATTAGCCCTGTAATTAGACACCGGCAGAGGAGCAAGGCAGCAGTAGTTATGGCGGTAGAGGCAAATTAGCCCTGTAATTAGACACCGGCAGAGGAGCAAGGCAGCAGTAGTTATGGCGGTAGAGGCAAATTAGCCCTGTAATTAGACACCGGCAGAGGAGCAATGCAGCAGTAGTTATGGCGGTATAGGCAATTTGGCCCTGTAATTAGACACCGGCAGAGGAGCAAGGCAGCAGTAGTTATGGCGGTATAGGCAAATTGGCCCTGTAATTAGACACCGGCAGAGGAGCAATGCAGCAGTAGTTATGGCGGTAGAGGCAAATTGGCCCTGTAATTAGACACCGGCAGAGGAGCAAGGCAGCAGTAGTTATGGCGGTATAGGCAAATTAGCCCTGTAATTAGACACCGGCAGATGATTGGAATACAATTGACAATACACATGATTGGAATACAAGACTAGAAGGATACAACTTATTTGCAAGAAACAGACTTGATAAACGAGGAGGAGGTGTCACATTGTATGTTAGAAACGCGTATATCTGCACAGAGATTGAAGCTTCAGAGACTGGGAGTTCTGTGGAAACTGTTTGGGTAAGAATACAAGGACAGAACAATGGAAAGGACACCATTGTAGGCATTTACTACAGGCCACCTGTGCAAGCTGAAGATATGGATGAACTCTTTATGCATCAAATGGCCAAGTTCTCCAAAAAATATGACATAGTTGTCATGGGAGATTTCAACTATCCAGACATTTGTTGGGAATCTCTCTCAGGCAAAACTAACAGGTCAAGGAAATTCTTATCCTCTCTTGCTGACAACTTTATCTTCCAAAAGGTAAAGGAGAAAACAAGGGGAACTGCTACCTTGGATCTAATCCTTATAAACAGGGAGGAAATGGTTGAGGAGGTAAAAGTGGCTGGGACCCTAGGAGGTAGCGACCATGCTATTTTAGAATTTTGGATAACTAGTGGCGGAAGACCTGTGAAGACTCAGACGTCAAGGTTAGATTTCAGAAAGGCAGATTTTAAGGGATTCAGAAAGAGAATTGGAGGGATCCAATGGCTGGATATCCTTAAAGACAAAAATGTCCAGGAAGGATGGGAAATCTTGAAAAATGAAATTCTCAAAGCACAGTTGTTAACAATTCCGAAAAGAGGGAAGAATAGGAAGCATTTAAGGAAACCAGGATGGATGAACACAGAACTTAAGCACATGCTAAAAAGGAAGAAAAAAATGTTTATAAAATGGAAAGAGGGAGGCATATCTAAAGAAGAATATAATGCTGTCTGCAGAACCTGCAGGGCACAAATCAGAATATCTAAAGCTGAAAATGAATTGAGGCTTGCAAGAGATGTCAAAAGCAATAATAAAGGATTTTGGGGATATGTCAAAAGTAAAAGAAAAGTCAAAGATGCTATAGGATTTTTACAGGATGAAAATGATGAAATGGTAAGACAGGATGTTGAGAAGGCTGAACTTTTAAATTCCTATTTTGCATCTGTTTTCTCTCAGAAAGGAAATGTAACATCAACTGTTATTCACTGTCCTATTAAGGGAATAGAAGAATCCAGGATATCTATAAACAGAAAGATAGTGAGGAAACACTTAGCTAACCTAAATGAATTCAAGTCTCCAGGTCCAGATGAATTACACCCCAGAGTACTGAAGGAGATAGCAGAAGAAATTTTTGAACCCCTCTCCATAATCTTTGAAAATTCTTGGAGAACAGGAGAAGTGCCAGAAGACTGGAGAAGAGCAAATGTTGTTCCTATCTTCAAAAAGGGGAAGAAGGTGGACCCAGGCAACTATAGGCCGGTGAGTCTGACTTCTATACCAGGAAAGATCTTTGAACAAATTATTAAACAACATGTATGTCAATACCTGGATAAGAATGAAGTGATTAAACAGAGTCAGCATGGGTTTGTAACTAATAAGTCATGTCAGACTAATTTAATTTCCTTCTATGACGGTATTACTGATTGGGTGGATCAAGGAAATGCTGTAGATAGAGTATATCTTGACTTCAGCAAAGCATTTGACAAAGTCTCTCATACAATCCTTATTGAAAAAATGACTAAGTATGGAATGGACAAGGCAACTGTTAGGTGGATTCATAACTGGCTTAGTGATCGGACCCAAAGAGTGGTCGTAAATGGCTGCACATCCAGTTGGAAGAATGTCTCAAGTGGGGTACCACAGGGCTCTGTCCTGGGCCCTGTATTGTTCAACATCTTTATCAACGATTTAGATGAAGGAATTGAGGGTAAACTGATAAAATTTGCTGATGACACAAAGCTAGGAGGGATAGCTAATACTAGAGAAGAGAGAGAGAGGATTCAAAAAGATTTAAATAAACTGGAGAAGTGGGCAGCAACTAACAGAATGGTTTTTAACAGGGAGAAATGCAAAGTACTACATCTGGGCAATAAAAATGAAAAAAGCATATATAGAATGGGAGGAATAGGGCTAAGTGACAGCACATGTGAAAAAGACTTGGGTATACTAATAGATCACAGACTGAATATGAGTCAACAGTGTGATGCAGCAGCAAAAAAGGCAAATGCAATTCTAGGATGTATTAACAGAAGCATACAGTCTAGATCACGTGAGGAGCAAGGCAGCAGTAGTTATGGCGGTAGAGGCAAATTGGCCCTGTAATTAGACACCGGCAGAGGAGCAATGCAGCAGTAGTTATGGCGGTAGAGGCAAATTGGCCCTGTAATTAGACACCGGCAGAGGAGCAAGGCAGCAGTAGTTATGGCGGTAGAGGCAAATTAGCCCTGTAATTAGACACCGGCAGAGGAGCAAGGCAGCAGTAGTTATGGCGGTAGAGGCAAATTAGCCCTGTAATTAGACACCGGCAGAGGAGCAAGGCAGCAGTAGTTATGGCGGTAGAGGCAAATTAGCCCTGTAATTAGACACCGGCAGAGGAGCAATGCAGCAGTAGTTATGGCGGTATAGGCAATTTGGCCCTGTAATTAGACACCGGCAGAGGAGCAAGGCAGCAGTAGTTATGGCGGTATAGGCAAATTGGCCCTGTAATTAGACACCGGCAGAGGAGCAATGCAGCAGTAGTTATGGCGGTAGAGGCAAATTGGCCCTGTAATTAGACACCGGCAGAGGAGCAAGGCAGCAGTAGTTATGGCGGTAGAGGCAAATTAGCCCTGTAATTAGACACCGGCAGAGGAGCAAGGCAGCAGTAGTTATGGCGGTAGAGGCAAATTAGCCCTGTAATTAGACACCAGCAGAGGAGCAATGCAGCAGTAGTTATGGCGGTATAGGCAAATTGGCACTGTAATTAGACACCGGCAGAGGCGCAAGGCAGCAGTAGTTATGGCGGTATAGGCAAATTGACCCTGTAATTAGACACCGGCAGAGGAGCAATGCAGCAGTAGTTATGGCGGTATAGGCAAATGGGCCCTGTAATTAGACACCGGCAGAGGAGCAAGGCAGCAGTAGTTATGGCGGTAGAGGCAAATTGGCCCTGTAATTAGACACCGGCAGAGGAGCAAGGCAGCAGTAGTTATGGCGGTATAGGCAAATTGGCCCTGTAATTAGACACCGGCAGAGGAGCAAGGCAGCAGTAGTTATGGCGGTAGAGGCAAATTGGCCCTGTAATTAGACACCGGCAGAGGAGCAATGCAGCAGTAGTTATGGCGGTATAGGCAAATTGGCCCTGTAATTAGACACCGGCAGAGGAGCAATGCAGCAGTAGTTATGGCGGTAGAGGCAAATTAGCCCTGTAATTAGACACCGGCAGAGTAGCAAGGTAGCAATAGTTATGGCAGTATAGGCAAATTGGCCCTGTAATTAGACACCGGCAGTAAACAGGCATAGGACCAAGGCAGCAGTAGTTATGGTGGTACAGGCAATGCCAAGCGTCCGCACAGCAAGTCGGCGTGAGGTAAATGACACAATTTCACGAATGCAAGATGGCGTCGGCGAAATCTCGCTAGATTTCGCCGACGTCGTTAAGGCTGTGTGCACACGCTGCGGATTAGGTCCGGATTCATCCGCGCGGATTTTGTAAAATCCGCAGGTGAAAGCGCAGGTCAAAAGACCTGCGGTTTTACCTGCGGATTGCTCTGCGGTTTTGCCCTGCGGTTTTTCATCTCCTCAATAGAGGAGATGGCAAACCGCAGGAGAATCCGCAGAAAGAATTGACATATCAATTCTTTCTGCGGATTGAAAACCGCAGATAATCCGCGCGGAAAATTCCGCACCGTCTGCACTGCGGTTTTTGATTCCCATAGGGAATCATGGTACTGTACACCGCAGAAAAAACTGCTGCGGGTCCGCAGCGGCCAAAACCGCTGCGGAACCGCAGCAAAATCCGCAGCGTGTGCACACAGCCTCACACCTCTTGCCATGTTAACCCTCAACACATCACACCGCCTCAACACACACTCCTCTCACCTTTCACCTCCACTCATGTCCACTCACTCTTTCACTCCACATACGTTCCTTTCTCTCACTCCGTTTCTCATACTCACACCGTCATCGTCGCTACCCCGACATTTTCCTCCGCCACCGCGATCCAGGATCCAGACGTTCTCCAGGCCGCCGACATGTTCTTGCGGGACGCCATCTTGGATTTCGTGAAGTCCCACGATATTCAAGATGGCGTCGCCGCAACAACATGTCGCTGGCATGGGCGACATAGGGATCCAAAGTGGCGTTGGCGTAATCTCGCGAGATTTCGCCGACGCCATCTTTTTGGATCCCGATGTCGGCAGCCTGGAGAACGTCTGGATCCTGGATCGCGGCGGCGGAGGAAGATGTCGGGGCAGCGACGATGACGGTGTGAGTATGAGAAACGGAGTGAGAGAAAGGAACGTATGTGGAGTGAAAGAGTGAGTGGACATGAGTGGAGGTGAAAGGTGAGAGGAGTGTGTGTTGAGGCGGTGTGGTGTGTTGAGGGTTAACGTGCGTGTGTGTGTGGTGACGTCACCGGTTACAACTGGACGGAAGTTGTTACAACCGGAAGCTGGTTAGGGCATTTATTATTATAGATGACCCTGGTCTACGTGACTGATGGGTGAGCGTGCACTGTGACATGCTCTGCTCGGTATCTTCTGGTAGCAGTTCTTCCTCCTTCTGATGTACTATGATGCACTGCACAAATGTTCATGCAATACAGAATGGTGTCCATATAACCGCACCATTATGTTGACAAAAAACATTTCCAGAATTCCAGAATTACAAAACAATGTTGTATAGTGCCTACGTAAAGACAAACAGCTACATGCATGCCTGCAGTTGCATGCTAATTTTGGCACCCTCTTCCAAACAAATTTTTGCCATACCAGGGTACACCACACTTGTTCGACACCGACAATGCTAGCCTTGATCATATGTTACATATTTAAATATTGTAAGGAGTTGCTTCACTTAGATGTTGCACAGGTAGACTCAGGAACGCCTCTTCAGGTAAATTACATGGCTCCCCAAACCATCATTGATTGTGGAAACTTCACACTAGACGTCAAGCATCTTGGATTGTGGCCTCTCCACTCTTCCTCCAGACACTGGGACCTTGATTTCTAAGGTCTAGTGTGAAGTCTCCACCATCAGTGATGGTTTGGGGAGCCATGTCATCTGTTGGTGTAGGTCCACTGTGTTTTATCAAGATCAAAGTCAGCGCAGCCGTCTACCAGGACATTTTAGAGCTCTTCATGCTTCCCTCTGCCGACAAGCTTTATGGAGAGGGAAATGTCATTCTCCAGCAGGACTTTAGCCTGCCTACACTGCCAAAAGTACCAATACCTGGTGTACAAACAACAGTATCACTGTGCCTGATTGGCAGCAAACTCGCCTGACCTTAACCCCATAGAGAATCTATGGAGTATTGTCAAGAGGAAGATGAGAGACACCAGACCCAACAATGGAGATGAGCTGAAAGCTGCTATCAAAGCGACCTGGGCTTCCATAACCCCTCAGCAGTGCCACAGGCTGATCGACTCCATGCCACGCCGCATTGATGCAGTAATTGATGCAAAAGGAGCCCTGACCAAGTATTGAGTGCATTTACTGATCATACATTTCAGTAGGCCAACATTTCAGATTTTACAATCATTTTTCAATCTGGTGTTATAAAGTATTCTAATTTACTGAGATAATGACTTTTGGGTTTTCATTGGCTGTAAGCCATAATCATCAACATTAACAGAAATAAACCCGTGGCATAGATCACTCTGTGTGTAATGACTCTATAGAATATAGGAGAGTCACTTTTTGTATTGAAGAACTGAAATCAATTCACTTTTTGATGATATTCTAATTTAGTGAGATGCACCTGTAGGTCTGGCATCTGGAAAACCTGGGTGGATGTGAGGTCCCTCTGGACTAGTAAGGTCTATAGCAATCTCTAAGTTTAGGACAGTCAGAGGTCCTGCTGTTGTTTCATGCCCAGGGGCCCAAATAGATATGCATATACTAGGTCGGTATAGGACTATTATTTGTAGGGAGTAAAATATATTATTACATCTTGTATTCATCTGTGATGATTTTTTTGAACTTTCTTCTCTTTCCGTACCTTCACCAGCTGAACTCCTTCCTACGGAGAATACTTTTTACCACTTCCTCTGGAGACACAATCTACTTCAAACCCAACAAACAAGTCCCAACACGTTTGGATTTCCTAAAATATTTCTTCATATCTATAGTAAAAAAAACTAAGGTGAAGGTCGGAGGTTACGACGAATCATCTATGTTAGGGTACTCATTCAAAAGCCTTGAAAAGTCGGATGTCTGGGCTCCATATTTCCAACAGGTGCGATTATAATAAAAGCTTCATATGTTCATTATTACAATATCTATTACATGTCAGTTCTCAAATTGGGACCAGATAAAGAAGAAAATGCTAAAGAATTCACAACTTATAGACTTTATGTAGTTTTTTATGTAGATTTATGTTGCTTTGGTCTTTACTCATTGGACTGTGATTTGCGACTTAATGAGACTTTATGTAAAGTGGCCGAAGAAAATGCCGGTTAAGGGCAGCATTGTTAATTATCTTATGGGGTGTGGTGTAATGACCACTGTGTCCACAAGGGGACGCTGTGTGGATGTCCCAAGAGAACGGATGAGTGGCAGAATCCTGAAGGATAGTTATGCATCTCAAAGTGGGTGGCTTTGAGATGGAGACTTGAGGATGTGTGATCAGCAATATCATTGCTGAGGTGTTGGTTCTAAGTATAAGGGAGAAGTTTTCAGGTAACTAGAGAGATGGGCGGGTTCTGGTTACCTACAAACCCACCCAGGGGTGTGTCTGAAAACGCCTGTATTAAAAGGCTATGTGAGTGTGTGAAGGACCTGTGATGAGGTCATAGTCACGTGACCCGGTGGGCATGGCTATAGACCATATAATGTGGCTAGGGTAGGTCACATGTAGGTGAATGCTGGGACCTGATTGGTCCAGTTTGGAAGGTCCCGTGAGGAGAAGGATCTCCTCACTAACAGCCTGTGGAGCAGCTGTGTGTGTAATGGCAGCCAGTGTCTGAGAGTCCCTAAGGAGTGAGTGGATGTCTGCAGCCTGGAGAAACAGCCATTTGGGAACCCTGACGTGGGTGAGATAAGGATGAGGCTGAATAGCCCGTATAATGGACGCTATGCTGTAATGCTGTTTATATGGCTGTGGTTTATGATGACAAATAAACCTCATGGACTGTTATGGCTTATGAAAACCCGAGCTGGATCTGATTGTGTGGCTGCCAAGCGAGTGTCCCCCAACCTTGAATGACAGGGCTACCTCACAGGGGGTAACCATAACACACGGCCCTGTGTAAGTATCTGTGCATCTTCATATCCAATTACTTGATCATTCTCATGGTTTATCAGCCTCCCGAGCTTACCTGGCTAGTAGTGATTAGGGATGAGCGACTCTGCCTTTTTTAGGGTCGAGTCGGGTTTCATAAATGGTTTCGAATGAAATGAGCAGACTATAGGGAAAAGTCGGAGGTCCGACTGAAACACGAAACCCAATGGAATTCAATGGGGAAGCAAAGTCGGCAGCGAGTGGAGGACAGGAAACACACCTACACAGGGGAGGACCTACCGCCCATGCAGACGGTTCATTGAACTGCGGCCCTGGGGGAGTGGGGGGCCCCTCCAGCCTCCTGCACCACATGGCTAATTATTCAGTTTTCAAATTAGCCATGTGGAGCGCAGGAGGAGAGCAGAGCTGACGTGGTGATGTCATCATCATGTGATCAGGGGGTGGAGCTGATCACAGGCCTTCACCAATGATCAGCTATGCCCCCTGATCACATGACGATGACATCACCACAGGTCCTTTAGCAATAGCTGAGCTCACACAGGAGCTGCATCTTCCAGCAGGAGCACGGCCAGGTAAGAATTTTTTATTCTTTTAATTTAATTATTATGTTTCCCCACAGGATGGAGACACATGGACCATGTGTCTCCATCCTGCCAGGGCAGATGGGAGACAGGGGGGAGGTAAGATGGAGATGGGCAGGATTGGAGATGGGGGCAGGATTGGCGACATTGGGGTCAGGATGGAGATGGGGCAGGATGGAGATGAGGCAGGATTGGAGATGAGGCAGGATTGGAGACGGGCAGGATGGAGACGGGGCAGGATTGGAGGCGGGGCAGGATTGGAGACATTGGGGGGCAGGATGGAGATGGGCGCAGGATGGAGACATTGGGGCAGGATGTAGACATTGGGGCAAGGATTGGAGACATTGGGGGCAGGATGGAGATGGGGAAGGATGGAGACATTGGGGGAAGGATTGGAGACATTGGGGGCAGGATTGGAGACATTGGGGGCAAGATGGAGATGGGGCAGGATTGGAGACGGGACAGGATGGAGACAGGGCAGGATTGGAGACGGGGGCAGGATGGAGATAGGGGCAGGATGGAGAAATTGGGGCAGGATGGAGACGTTGGAGGCAGGATTGGAGACATTGGGGGCAAGATGGAGAAGTGGCAGGATTGGAGATGGGACAGGATGGAGATGGGGCAGGATTAGAGATGGGGCAGGATGGAGATGGGGCAGGATGGAGATGGGGCAGGATGGAGATGGGGCAGGATGTAGACATTGGGGGCAGGATGGAGACATTGGGGGCAAGATGGAGATGGGGCAGGATTGGAGACAGGGCAGGATTGGAGACGGGGGCAGGATTGGAGACAGGGCAGGATTGGAGATGGGGGCAGGATTGGAGATGGGCAGGATGGAGATGGGGCTGGATGGAGACCGGGGCACGATTGGAGACACTGAGGGAAAGATGGAGACAGGGCAGGATTGCAGACATTGGAGGCAGGATGGAGACATAGGGGGCAGGATGGAGACATTGAGGGCAAGATTGGGGGCAGGGTGGAGACGGGGCAGGATTGGATACAGGGGGCAGGATTGGAGATACAGGGGGCAGGATGGCAGACACTGGGGGCAGGATGGCAGACACAAGGGGCATGATTGGAGACCCGGGGGCAGGACTGGAGACATGGGGCAGGACTGGAGACATGGGGGACAGGATTGCAGGTACAGGGGGCATGATTGGAGACAAAGGGGGCAGGATGAAAGACATGGGGGCAGGATTGCAGGTACAGGGGGCATGATTGCAGACACAGGGGGGCATGATTGGAGACAAAGGGGGCAGGTTGAAAGACACAAGGGGCATGATTGGAAACAGGGCAAAATGGAGATATGGGGCAGGATTGGAGACACAGGGGCAGGATTGGAGACAGATGGGGCAGGATTGTAGACAGATGTGGCAGGATCATGGGGCAGGATGGATATGATGGAGACAGATGGGGAGATCATATGGGGCACAATGGATACTCATGAGGGTGGGATGGGAGAACATATGGCTGAAGCCAGGAATGAGACACACGGGGGCCAGGATGGGGGCTATTATTACCATAGGGGCTAATTAAAGAATATTATTACTGCAGTGATGTATTTATTTTATTTTTTGAGTATACTGTTTTAAATGGGGGGGCAGTCCTGTTACTGTGTAGAGTAGTGTTGAGCATTCCGATACCGCAAGTATCGGGTATCGGCCGATACTTGCTGTATCGGAATTCCGATACCGACTTCCGATATTTTTTCAATATCGGAATTCGGCATCGGAATCGGAAGTTCAGTTGATTGACGGCCTGACGTCATCATGATGCGCGGTGTGTGCGCATCATGATGCGCCGTCATTTCGGGCCTTCCGGGGGTCTCTGCCGGCCTGCCGGGGGGGCTGTGCCGGCCTGCCGGGGGGCTGTGTGGACTGCCCGGGGTCTGTACCGGCCTGCCGGGGGGCTGTGCCGGCCTGCCGGTGGTCTGTGCACCCTGTGGGGGTCTGTACCGGCCTGCCGGGGGGCTGTGCCGGCCTGCCGGGGGGCTGTGCTGATGTCCGGGGGTCTGTGCAAGCATCGTCCGATGGGACTACAAGTCCCATCGGGCGATGCCTGCTACCATGACAGTGATTGACACATTAGCCAATGATGGGACAGTAGTAGTCCCATCATCCGGCTAATGTGTTAAATGTTAAAAAAAAAAAAAAAATACTACATACATACTACATGCATGCTACATACATACTACATGCATGCTACATACATACTACATATATACTACATACATACTACATACATGCTACATACATACTGCATGCTACATACATACTACATACATACTACATGCATGCTACATACATACTACATATATACTACATACATGCTACATACATACTGCATGCTACATACATACTACATACATACTACATGCATGCTACATACATACTACATACATACTACATACATGCTACATACATACTGCATGCTACATACATACTACATACATACTACATACATACTACATGCATGCTACATACATACTACATATATACTACATGCATGCTACATACATACTACATGCTACATACATACTACATATATACTACATACATACTACATACATGCTACATACATACTGCATGCTACATACATACTACATACATACTACATACATACTACATACATACTACATGCATGCTACATACATACTACATGCATGCTACATACATACCACATATATACTACATACATACAATACATTCATACAATACATACATAGACATACAGTACATATAACATAGAGTAACATACTTACCAATACTTGTCACATTGTTCCCCGAAGCCATTGTCTTTTCCGGGATAAATATTAACATAACAAACCACAAAAATACTCACCCACGATCCGAAGCAGTCCACGAGTGTGTCCCACGACGATCTTGGGTAGAGAACTGCAGCATCAGATGATGCTGCCGTTCTCTACGGGCTGCAGGAATCCAATGACGGAAGGTAGGTATCCTTCCGCACTGTATTCCTCCGCCACTTAAAAAAAAAAAAGTCCCTAGTCTCACTTTATGCCATTGCTGTGTGGGAAATTCCCACACAGCAATGGCATAAAGTGAGACTAGGGACTTTTTTTTTTTTAAGTGGCGGAGGAATACAGTGCGGAAGGATACCTACCTTCCGTCATTGGATTCCTGCAGCCCGTAGAGAACGGCAGCATCATCTGATGCTGCCGTTCTCTACCCAAGATCGTCGTGGGACACACTCGTGGACTGCTTCGGATCGTGGGTGAGTATTTTTGTGGTTTGTTATGTTAATATTTATCCCGGAAAAGACAATGGCTTCGGGGAACAATGTGACAAGTATTGGTAAGTATGTTACTCTATGTTATATGTACTGTATGTCTATGTATGTATTGTATGAATGTATTGTATGTATGTAGTATATATGTGGTATGCATGTAGTATGTATGTAGTATGTATGTAGCATGCATGTAGTATGTATGTAGCATGCATGTAGTATGTATGTAGTATGTATGTAGTATATATGTAGTATGTAGTATGAATGTAGTATATATGTAGTATGTATGTAGCATGTAGTATGTAGCATGCATGTAGTATATATGCAGTATGTATGTAGCATGTAGTATGTATGTAGCATGCATGTAGTATATATGTAGTATGTATGTAGCATGTAGTATGTATGTAGCATGCATGTAGTATATATGTAGTATGTAGCATGTAGTATGTATTTAGCATGCATGTAGTATGTAGCATGTAGTATGTATGTAGCATGCATGTAGTATATATGTAGTATGTATGTAGCATGCATGTAGTATATATGTAGTATGTAGCATGTAGTATGTATGTAGCATGCATGTAGTATGTAGCATGTAGTATGTATGTAGCATGCATGTAGTATATGTGTTATGTATGTAGCATGTAGCATGCATGTAGCATGCATGTAGTATGTATGTAGTATATATGTGGTATGTATGTAGCATGCAGTATGTATGTAGCATGCATGTAGTATATATGTAGTATGTATGTTGCATGTAGTATTTATGTAGTATGAATGTAGCATGTATGTAGTATGTAGTATGAATGTAGCATGTATGTAGTATGCATGTTGTATGTATGTAGCATGTAATTTTTTTTTTTTTTTTTACATTTAACACATTAGCCGGATGATGGGACTACTACTGTCCCATCATTGGCTAATGTGTCAATCACTGTCATGGTAGCAGGCATCGCCCGATGGGACTTGTAGTCCCATCGGACGATGCCTGCACAGACCCCCGGAGCCTGCACAGACCACCGGCAGGCCGGCACAGCCCACCGGCAGGCCGGCACAGCCCCCCGGCAGGCCGGCACAGCCCCCCGGAGCCTGCACAGCCCCCCGGCAGGCCGGCACAGCCCCCCGGAGCCTGCACAGACCACCGGCAGGCCGGCACAGACCACCGGAGCCTGCACAGACCCCCTGGCAGGCCGGCACAGCCCCCCGAAAGGCCCGTACAGACCCCAGAGAGGCTGTACAAGGGCAGGAAAGGGTTTTTCTTATTCCGATACCGGAAGTCCCATAGACTTGAATGGGACTTCCGGTATCGGAATCGGCGATACCGATACTTTTTTTAAAGATCGGCCGATACCATCCGATACGATACTTTGAAGTATCGGACGGTATCGCTCAACTCTAGTGTAGAGTGATACTATGTTGACTTTTTTTCTTCATGTGGTGTAGTGTAGAAGTTAGGAAAAGATAAGTAATGTGTTCTGCAAGTGGAGCTCTAGATAACTGTGTTATTTCCTGCAGAGACGAGCCCTGGCTGGAAGAAGTGATGGCAATCTGTGCTGGATGAAAGATGAAAATCAAGGATGAAGGACTTTACCTAAAGACGTCACTGGTGAGTTAGTGTGTTACCTATAAACTGACACTATTCACTGTATACTACATACAGAGATCCTGTGTATAATGTCACCAGTGATCACTGTTGTTGTGAGTTCATTTCCCCCTTCGCTGCTGAGGTCTGGTGAACTCCCTCTTCTGGTAAAGGAAGGTAGTGAGCCTGATTATCAAGCACCTGAGCCTAATGATGATGACTGGCCAAGGTACAGGCCAAGGTACAGGCCATTTATGATTGGGTTCAGCCCACTTCTTTGAAGGCCCTCCAGAAGTTTTTGGGTTTTGCTAATTTTTATCGGAAATTTATAGCAACATTTTCTAGTATTGCCAAGCCATTGACTGATCTGACTAAGAAGGGTGCTGATGTGTTGAATTGGTCTCCGGAGGCTGTTTCTTCCTTTCAGGAGCTGAAGCGAAGATTCACCTCTGCCCCGGTTTTGCGGCAACCTGATGTCTCACTCCCGTTCCAGGTAGAGGTGGGTGCTTCTGAGATTGGTGTAGGAGCTGTTCTGTCCCAAAAGGATCCTGTAACATCTAAAATGAATCCCTGTGCTTTCTTTTCCCGAAAGTTCTCTCCATCTGAACGTAACTATGATGTGGGGAATCGGGAACTGTTGGCCATGAAATGGGCATTTGAGGAGTGGAGACATTGGTTGGAGGGAGCTAAACATCAAGTCGTGGTCCTCACTGACCACAAGAATTTGATTTACCTAGAGTCGGCTAAACGCTTGAACCCTAGACAGGCTAGTTGGGCCTTGCTTTTTACACGTTTTGATTTTGTGGTCTCTTTTCTTCCTGGAACTAAGAATGTCAAGGCAGACGCCCTCTCTAGGAGCTTCTTTGCTGATTCTCCTGTGGTGACCATGCCTGCTACCATCTTAGGCGAAGGGGTAGTTCTTTCTGCCATCTCGCCCGATTTGAGACGTGCTGTGGAAGAGTTCCAGGAGGACAAACCTGAGCATTGTCCCAGTGGAAAGTTGTATGTTCCTGACCAGTGGAAGAAGAGAGTGATGTCTGAAGTTCATTGCTCTGCATTGGCTGGTCATCCAGGTATTTTTGGTACTAGAGATCTGGTGAGTCGGTCTTTCTGGTGGCCCTCCTTGTCTCATGATGTTAGGAATTTTGTGCAGTCCTGTGGGACTTGCTCCCGGTCTAAATCTTGTTTTCGCTCTAGTGGGTTGTTGATGCCTTTGCTGGTCCCCAGGAGGCCATGGACCCATATTTCAATGGATTTCATCTCTGATATGCCGGTCTCTCAAAGAATGACTGTTATTTGGGTGATTTGTGATAGGTTCTCTAAGATGGTTCATCTTGTACCACTCCCTAAGTTGCCGTCTTCCTCTGAGTTGGTGCCCCTGTTTTTGCAACAGGTGGTTCGCTTGCATGGGATTCCTGAGAACATTGTATCTGACAGAGGAGTTCAGTTTGTGTCTAGATTTTGGAGGACTTTCTGTTCCAAGCTGGGAATTCAGTTGTCCTTCTCCTCTGCTTTTCACCCTCAGACCAATGGGCAGACAGAGAGAACAAACCAGACCTTGGAGTCGTATTTATTTCCGCTGATCAGGATGATTGGGTTTCATTTTTGCCCTTGGCTGAATTTGCTTTAAATAATAGAGCTAGTTCTGCCACTTTGATGTCACCTTTTTTTGTAACTTTGGGTTTCATCCTCGATTTTCTTCAGGGCAGGTGGAGCCTTCTGCCTGCCCAGGTGTTGACACTGTGGTGGAGAGAATGCACCAGATCTGGGACCAAGTGGTGGATAAGTTATCTCTCTCCCAGGAAAAGGCCCAGTGGTTTTCCAACCGACATAGGACCATTGGTCCCCAGTTTAAGGTTTGTGATTTGGTGTGGTTATCATCAAAAAATATTGCTATGAAGGTGGCTTCTCCTAAGTTTAAGCCTAGATTTATTGGACCTTACAAGATTTTGGAGATTATTAATCCGGTCTCTTTTCGTTTGGCTCTTCCATAGGTTCTTGTTGAAGAGGTTTGTTGAACCAGTTGTTCCTGGGGTGGCACCTCCGGACCCTGTATTGGTTGAAGGTAACATGGAATATGAGGTAGAGAAAATACTGGATTCCCATCTGGCTAGACGGAGACTCCAGTATTTGGTTAAGTGGAAGGGTTATGGTCAGGAGGATAATTCCTTTGTCTCTGCCTCTGA
Source organism: Dendrobates tinctorius (assembly GCF_039654945.1). Taxonomy (NCBI): domain Eukaryota; kingdom Metazoa; phylum Chordata; class Amphibia; order Anura; family Dendrobatidae; genus Dendrobates; species Dendrobates tinctorius. Next base: position 13,349,290 of record NW_027361918.1, on the reverse strand, counting down.
TATTCATGCCAAAAGATTGGTGCGTGACTTTCATCGGGCTCACCCTGATCGCCCTGGTGGCGTGGTTGAGGGTTCGGTGACCCCTCCTCAAGGGGGAGGTACTGTTGTGAGTTCATTTTCCCCTTCGCTGCTGAGGTCTGGTGAACTCCCTCTTCTGGTAAAGGAAGGTAGTGAGCCTGATTATCAAGCACCTGAGCCTAATGATGATGACTGGCTGAGTGGAGTTACAGACTGGATATAAGGCCGGCGACTCCCTTCTGTCTTGCGGGTGATTTCTCTGAGGTGTTGTTGGAGACCAGTCTGGATTCCTGCTCCTCAAAAGCTAAGTTTTCTGCTCTGCTTTTTGCATTTGTGTTTTGATTTTGTTTTGCTTTGCTTTTCTGGATTTCTGCCATTCCCTGCTGGGGTGAGCTGAATTCCTATTAGCTCTGTCTTCAGAAAATACCTGAGTACTGATATAGTATTTTTGAAGCCTAGCGTCTTCAGGGCCTTTTTCCATATCAGTCTGTTGGCTTTTGTCTTTGATAGGGTTTTGGTAGATTGCAGACAGCAACCTTCCTTTCCTGTCCTATTTACTTAGCTTGGGCCCCATCGTTTGCTCAGCCTATCTTTCTATCTGTGTAAGTGTTTTTTCATCTTGCTTCACCGTCATTATATGTTGGGGGCTGCCTATTACTTTGGGGTCTGCTCTGGGGCAGTTTAGATTTCCCATTCTGTCTTTAGGCTATTTAGCTCTCTGGCTGTGATCGAGGGGTCTAGGGCACCGTAGGAACCCCCCACGGCTACTGCTAGTTGTGTTGATAGGTTCAGGGGTCTGCAATCTGATAGCGGCCAACTTCTCTGGTTTTCTGGACGTAGCAACTATTTTTGTGTTTGCCTCCTACGGTGACTCTTTCATAACACACTGTATTACCTGTACGTTATATACAGAGCTCCTGTGTATAATGTAATTAATCACTGTATTACCAGTACACAGAGACTGAATAGTAAGTACAGATCCCCTGTGTATAATGGCACTTATTGCGATAGTATTGTTTTTTTTATTACTGATCAGTATTGTAGTATTCAGTCACTATGTGGTGGTAATATGTGGTCTGGACATGGTGCGGTGGTATTTGTTCCTTGTATGTGATATTATTCGGTCACTGTAGTAGTAATATATATTTGTAGATTGTGAGCCCTCGCGGGCAGGGTCCTCTCTCCTCCTGTACCAGTTATGACTTGTATTGTTTAAGATTATTGTACTTTTATTATGTATACCCCTCCTTACATGTAAAGCGACATGGAATAAATGGCGCTATAACAATAAATAATAATAATAATAATAATATATAGACTGGTCCTGGTGTGGCGGTATTTGTTCCTGGTATGTGATATTAGTTATAGGTCACTATGTGGTGGTAATTGTTATGATTGAGTCACCGTAGGAGGCAAACACAAAAATAATAGCTACGTCCAGAGAACCAGAGAAGTTGGCAACTATCAGATTGCAGACCCCTGAACCTATCAACACAACTAGCAGTAGCCGTGGGGGGTTCCTACGGTGCCCTAGACCCCTCAATCACAGCCGGAGAACTGAATAGCCTAAAGGCAGAAAAGGAAATCTAAACTGCCCCAGAGCAGACCCCAAAGCAAAGTCAGCCCCCAACATATAATGACGGTGAAGCAAGATGAAAAGACAATACACAGACAGAAAGATAGGCTGAGCAAATGATGGGGCCCAATCTAACTAAATAGGAAAGGAAAGGAAGGTTGCTGTCTGCAATCTGAAAAAACCCTGAAAATGAAAAAATGCCAACTGACTGATATGAAAAAGACCCTGAAGACGCTAGGCTTCAAAAAATACTATATCAGTACTCAGGACTTTTCTGAAGACGGAGCAAAAAGGGATTCAGCTCACCCCAGCAGGGAGTGGCAGAAATCCTGAGAAAACAGGGCAAAACAAAAGCAAAACACAAATGCAAAAACAAAGCAGAAACTTAGCTTTAGAAGAGCAGGACTTCAGACTGGTCTCTAAGAATCCCTCTGAAAAATCACCAGCTAGGTAAAAGGGCGTTGGCTGCCTTATATCCAGTCAGTGACTCCACTCAGCCAGTCCTCATCATTAGGCTCAGGTGTTTGATAATCAGGCTCACTCCCTTCCTTAGCAAGAAGAGGGAGTTCACCAGACTTCATTGACAAAGGGGAAAATGAACTCACAACAGGTAATATTGTGTCTGGTCATGGAGCAGTGGTATTTGTCTGTTATATGTGATATTAATGGTCATTTTAAAAATTGAAAAGTTAATACAAATGTAACTAAATTGTATTGCATATTTTAACAAATATTTAATACGTTACAATAGAGTAGAGCTCAGCCAAAAGTGTCTACAGTGTTGTGATGGCGGCTTAAAAAATATTTTGGTGAAAAAAAAAATCTGCCGGCTGTGTGATCTGGTGATGGGAACTGTTAATGTGTGATTGGTGAGAAGTGAAGTTTTCCAAGAGAGGGCAGTGAGACTGTGGACAGTTTGAAGGGTGGAGGCAGGGCCGGGGTGGAGCCTGGGCGAAGTCTTAAGGGGGCCCTGAAAATGTTCCCAGTATGGGGCCCCGAAATTCCTAGTGGCAGCAGTGCCCCTACCCATATGCTGCAGCAGTTCAGGAATGAGCAGAGTGCGGACACTGGATAGTGTGGAATGGATGCATCCTCTTGGTCTGGCCTGCCCTGCCTGCTTCAGGTAAAAGTACTACCAGAGCTGAGGAGGCCTGAGGGACTGGGACCGAGGTGCAGGCATGATTTTGGGGGGCTCCTGGGGTGGGGGACAACTGAACATGGCAGCCATGATTTTGGGGGGCCTCCGTCCTGGGGAGAACTGAAGCATGATGGCCTGGCTGCTCTTGAATGGGGGGGCCCTGGCCTGGGGAGAAGGGAAACATGGCCTTGGCTGCTCATGAATGGGGGGGCCCTGGGGAGAAGCATGGCTGCTCATGAATGGGGGGGCCCCTGGGGAGAAGCATGACTGCTCATGAATGGGGGGGCCCTGGGGGAGATGATTGGCTGGGACGGCTCATGGGGAGGGAGAAGAAACATGAATTGGGTGGCCCACATAGGGGGAGAAGCAGCATAAACTGGGGGGGCCACATGGGGAGAAGCAGCATAAACTGGGGGGCCACATAGGGCAAGAAGCACTATGTCAAAAGTAGACCGCATATGGGGGAGAGCATTATGAAACAAAGGGAAACGGGGGTGCCTATATATATTACCTATCTATATGTTTACTAGTGTTGAGCGATACCTTCCGATATCGGGAAATATCGGATCGGATTGGATCAGACCGATACCTCAAAAATATCGGGTATCGCCGATTCCGATACCGGAAACCCATGCAAGTCAATGGGGCACAAATATCGGAATGAAAATAAACCCTTTCTTTCCTTGCACATCCAGTTCGGGAGGGGGGAAGAGTGTGGGCGGTGCGTGGGCGGAGACTGTGCGTGTCTGTGTGCGGACGGGGTCTGTACGGGCCTCTCGGGGGTCTGTGTGGGCCTGCCGAGGGTCTGTGCGGGCCTGCCGGGGGTCTGTGCGGGCCTGCCGGGAGTCTGTGCGGGCCTGCCGGGGGTCTGTGCGGGCTGCCGGGGGTCTGTACGGGCCTGCCGGGGGTCTGTGTGGGCTGCCGGGCGTCTGTGCAGGCCTGCCGGGGGTCTGTGCGGGCTGCAGGGGGTCTGTGCGGGCCTGCCGGGGGTCTGTGCGGGCTGCCGGGAGTCTGTGTGGGCCTGCCGGGGGTTGTGTGTGTGTGCAGGCATCGTCCGATGGGACTACTAGTCCCATCGGGCTATGCCTGCTACAATGACAGTGATTGACACATTAGCCAATGATGGGACAGTAGTAGTCCCGTCATTGGGACTACTACTGTCCCAATGTGCTAATGTGTTAGCAAATGTGTTGAATGTAAAAAAAAACAAAAAAAAAACATACATACTACATGCATACTACATACATACTACATATATACAACATTCATACAACATACATACTGCATACAAACTTCATATATACTACATTCATACAGCATACATACATACTACATAATACATACATACTACATATATACTACATTCATACAACATACATACATACATACATACAATACATTCCGGTATTCGATATTGTAAAAATATCGGAACTCCGATACAGCGAATATCGGCCGATACCCGATATTTGCAGTATCGGAATGCTCAACACTAATGTTTACATAACTTTGTTGCCCTATGAAGGTTGGGGGGGCCCCGAAAAATTTCTTGCACATGGGTCCACTACAGTCTGTGTCCGCCCCTGCACCTACAGTGCCCATTTCAATGCCAACGACATCAATTCTTATTACTTAAGCTTGTCAACCTTAATTTACGTAATAACAATAGTTACGCATTGAAAACTGGGGGTTATTTGGCTAAAGTTGTGGGGGGGTAGGGCTGGCTCCTGGTTTTTGTGGGCCCCGGGTGAAAGAGTGTCAGTGGGCCTCGTTAACCCTCCATCAGGAACAATGGATCTGACAGGCGCAGCTCTTTTACTTTCATTTCTCCCTTCTCACCAGATTTTCAGGAAACCCCCTCCCTCTAGATAGTCTCCTGGCTCTAGCTGCTGTGTGAAACCTGATACCACAGTTGGTCTGCAGAGCTTCAGGAACGAAGATATAGCTGTGCTGGCTTCTCAGGCTCATTGGTCCCGAACACATCACACTTTATAAGGTTGGTATGTAATGTTTTTAGTCATTACTATTGTTTATTTAGCTTGTTTTATGAATGGATAGAGAAAGGTTTGTGGATAATTCATATAAATAAGGCAGATTTTCTTACAAATGAAAGTGTACTTCTCAGGAGTTTTGAAATTTGTGTATATCAAAGTTATTACTTTTATGTTGAGTAAATGGGTTTGTTTTGCACCTGATAATGTGTAGTCTCTTTTATTACATCCCTATGAAGGTCTCTGATCACTTTTAGATCACTGAAATTGAGAAAATTAGATATTCTAGGCATTTTTCTAGCCTGCGCTTGACAGGGACATTGTTCCATTACGAGTTAGTGCAAATATTGTTCCTGACGGAGGGTTAACACATACCACAATTCATGATGCTCCGATACGGCAGAGAAATATTGGTATAGTGCAATGACAAATACTTCACTTCTTACATTACATGACTGATATCTATTTTAAATTCTTCAATAGCTCAAAAAACGGACAGTATATTCCTCCATACAGTATTATGGCCACCACATGATGCGCAATACAGAATAATGAGCCCCATATATTGCTCCATACAGAATGGGCTCCATATAATGCTCCATACAGAATAGGCCCCATATGTGCTCCATATAATGCTCCATACCCTATATGATGGCTCATAAATAATAAACCCAATATGATGCTCCAGTATATGATGGGCCCCATGGATGATGCTCCATTGTATGATGGGCCTATATAATGCTCCATATATAATGGGCCCCATATGATGCTCTAGTATATGATGGGCCCCATATGATGCTCTAGTATATGATGGGCCCCATATGATGCTCCAGTATATGATGGGCCCCATATTATGCTCCAGTATATGATGGGCCCCATGGATGATGCTCCAGTGTATGATGGGCCACATGAATGATGCTCCATTCTATGATGTGCCTATATAATGCTCCATACATAATGGGCCCCATATGATGCTCTAGTATATGATGGGCCTCATAAGATGCTCTAGTATATGATGGGCCCCATGGATAATGCTCCAGTGTATGAAGGGCCTATACACTATGTGCAGAATTATAAGGCAAATGAGTCTTTTCATCACATCATCCTTTTTATACATGTTGTCCTACTCCAAACTGTATAGGCTTGAAAGCCAACTATTTAAATCAGGTGATTTGCATCTCTGTAATGAGGAGGGGTGTGGTCTAATGACATCAACACCCTATATAAGGTGTGCTTAATTATTAGGTCTCTTCCTTTTTTTTGGCATAACCAGGTTCCCCGCATCATGTTCCCACATGCTTAAGGAATCCATTAGCCCTCTGTGTCTGTACTGTTACACACTTAACATTATGGCTGGTCCATACAATCAGTGCAATTGTTACCACCCACCTTTCGTGTCTCCCTTTTTTTCCCTCATAGATTGTAAGCTTGCGAGCAGGGCCCTCATTCCTCTTGGTATTTGTTATGATCTATGTGATTATTGTTATGCTGTAATGTCTACTGTCTATACAAGTCCCCTCTGAAATGTAAAGTGCTGCGAAATATGTCGGCGCTATAGAAATAAAATGTATTATTATTATTAAAATGGTCAGAAGAGAGATTTGACGTACTCTGAAAAGTCAAAAATTGTGAGATGTCTTGGAGAGGGATGCAGCAGTCTTGAAATTGCCAAACTTTTCAAGCGTGATCACTGAACAAGCGGTTCATGGCAAATAGCCAACAGGGTCGCAAGAAGCGTGTTGATAAAAAAGGCTGAAAATAACTGCCCATGAATTGAGGAAAATCAAGCGTGAAGCTGCCAAGATGCCATTTGACATCAGTTTTGCAATCTTTCAGAGCTGCAACGTTACTGGAGTATCAAAAAGCACAAGGTGTGCCATACTCAGGGACATGGCCAAGGTAAGGAAGGCTGGAAATGACCACCTTTGAACAAGAGACATAAGATAAAACGTCAAGACTGGGCCAAGAAATATGTTAAGACAGATTTTTGTAAGGTTTTATGGACAGATGAAGTGAGAGCGACTCTTGATGGGACAAATAGATGGGCCTGAGGCTGGATCAGTAAAGGCCAGAGAGCTCCACTCTGACTCAGACGCCATCAAGGTGGAGGTGGGGTGGTATCATCAAAGATGAACTTGTGGGACCTTTATGGGTTGAGGATGGAGTGAAGCTGAACTCCTAGACCTAGTGCCAGTTTCTGGAAGACACCTTCTTCAAGCAGTGGTACAGGAAGAAGTCGGTATCATTCAAGAAGAACATGATTTTCATGCAGGACAATGCTTCATCACATGCATCCAAATACTCCACAGCGTGGCTGCCCAGTAAAGGTCTAAAAGAAGAAAAAGAATGACATGGCCCCCTTGTTCACCTGATCTGAACCCCATAGAGAACCTGTGGTCCCTCAATATATGTGAGATCTACAGGGAGTGAAAACATTACACCTCTCGTAATAGTGTCAGGGAGGCTGTGGTGGCTGCTGTACGCAATGTTGATCATAAAAAGATCAATCAACTGACAGACTGTATGGATGGATGGCTTTTGAGTGTCATCGTAAAGAAAGGTGGCTAACTGGCTATGTTGGTCCCTTTTTGGGGGGGTTTGGAATGTCAGAAATGTTTATTTCTACATTTTGTGTTGTTATATTGGTTTACCTGGTGAAAATAAACAAGTGAGATGGGTATATATTTGGTTTTTATTAAGTTGCCTAATAATTCTGCAGAGTAATAGTTATCTCCACGAAGAGATATCCTCCTAAGATAGCCAAATTGAAAAAAAACCCACTCCAATTTCTACAAATATTAAGCTTTGATATTTATGAGTCTTTTCGGTTGATTGAGAACATGTTCACTAATAAGAAGAATCTTCTCAAATACAACTTGCCTAATAATAATTATACAAACAGAGTATAATGCTCCATATATAATGGGCTCCATTTATAATGCTCCAGTATATAATGGGCCCCGTATATGATGCTCCAGTGTATGATGGGCCCCATATATAATTCTCCAGTGTATAATGCTCCCCAATCCCCATATATTGCTCCAAACATGATAAAAAATGAAATAGCTCTCCTCGCTGGGCATTGCTCCACTCTAGACTCCTCAGCGTCGCCATATTCAAGCTCTCTGCACTTGGACTGTTCAGGCAGAGGGCATACAGACATGACGTATTTGCACTCTCTGACCTGAAAATCACTGTCCGAAAACGCGGAAGAGGTCACAGCGGTGGAGAAGGGAGAGGTAAGTATTACAAGTGCTGGTGCCCTGAGCAAGCAGGGGGGCCCACTTGTGGGCGACGGCAGTGGCACAGGGCCCCTCATAGTACGACGGTGTCTGTGATGGCGAGTGGGCCCCCCACCGTCAGAGACTTTTGCGTACTGTGAGGGACCCTGTGCCAGTGCCGTTGCCCATGAATGGGCCCCCCCACCTACTCAGGGCCCCGGCACTTGCCCGGGTGCGCCAGGTGCTGACGCCGGCCCTGGGGGGTACAGCCCAGTTAGGGAGGTGTTAAAAATGGCATATGTTGAGGTGTAGGCTGGACGTTCAGCAGCTGTAAATGGAGGAATTGCAGAAGTCTGAGGAAGAGAAGGACAAAGCAAGCTATTTTGCTGGCAACCTATGTGTCATCAGGGGAAGGTGGGACAAAATCCTTTGAAACCCAGGCATGGCTTATATTAATGAAGGTGAAATCACCAACATTTTGGGTCGACAGCCGGGTCCTTCTTTCTGTCAGGATTGATCCAGCAGCACTGAAAACTCAATCTGATAGCACACTACCAGCAGGGCAAGCAAGCTCCTGTAAGGCATATTGTGCCAATTCAGGCTAGGTGTCCAGTTTAGAGGCCCAGTAGTCAAAGGGGAATGAACTGTGAGGGAGAACATCGATAGGGGAGGAGAGGTAATTTTGAACCATAGTTGACTGCTGTCTCCTGTCTGTTGCAATCGATTCTGTATTAACAGTCGTGTGAGTGGTCCTCGAGAAATCAGTCCACAACATGGTCATGAAACCCCTGTCTCCAACGCCTGTTCAGCTGTGTGCACCACGAACACCTATTCCATTTGGCCCAGTACGGCTTGTGGTAGAACCTGCACCGCTGCTGTGTGCTGGGAATGCCTCTAACAAACGGTTTACCAGAGTTGCTTGTTTGTTCGCCAATATTAGCTCTAGGTTCTCCTGTGGCATGATGTTATGTAATTTGCCTTTATAGTGTGGATCGAGGATGCTGGCCAACCAGTAGTTGTTATCCTTCATAATTTTGGCAATGCAGGGGTCCCTTTTTAGGATTCGCAATACATAATCACACATGTGTGCCAATGTTCCAGGTGTCAATGATTCACTGACAGTGGTGGGTAGAGGAGCACTTTCTGCCAAATCCACATCCCTCCAGTCATGCACAAACCCTGTACCTGACCCTTGCAAGCCAACATTTTCTCTTGCCCCCCGAAAAGCATCCTCCTCCTCAAAATAATCATTCCCCTCATCCTCCTCCTCTTCTTCCTCCACCTCGTCCAGAGCAGTTCCCTGGGCAGACAATGGCTGACTGTCATCAAGGCTTCCCTCCTCCTCCACCTCTTCCTCCTCCGCTACAGATGCCTGATCCTTAATGTGCGTCAAAGTTTGCATGAGCAGACGCATAAGTGGGATGCTCATGCTTATGATGGCGTCATCTGCGCTTACCAGCCATGTGCATTCCTTAAAACATTGAAGGACTTTACAGAGGTCTTTCAGCTTTGACCACTGCACACCCGACAACTCCATGTCTGCCCTCAAACTGCCTGCCCGTGTATCCTCCCACAAATGAATTACAGCCTGCCTCTGTTCGCACAGCCTTTCAACCATGTGCATGGTGGAGTTCCACCTTGTTGCAACGTCTATGATTAGGCAATGCTTGGGGAGGTGGAGCGATTGCTGCAGCCTCTGCATATGAATTGAGTCTATGGGCGAGCGACGGATGTGCAAGCACAGTCTTCTCACCTTATGGAGCAGGGATGTTAACTCCGGATAATTATTTAGGAAGCACTGCACCACCAGGTTCAAGGTGTGAGCCAGGCAAGGTATGTGTCTGAGTTTTGCAAGGGCTATGGCTGCCACAAAATTACGGCCATTATCACTGACTACCTTGCTTGGCTAAAGATGTAGACTGCCCAGCCATGACTCAGTTTCTCGATGCAAGTAGTCGGCCAGTACCTCCGTGGTGTGTCTGTTGTCGCCCAAACACATCATCTTAAAAACAGCCTGCTGATGCTTACCACTAGCTGTTCGATAGTGGGACACCTCGTGTGCAACACTGGCAGCTGCGGATGGAGTGCTCGTGTGACTGCGCTCTGTCGACGAGCTTTCGCTTCTGGAGGAGGAGGAGGGTCGAACGCCTACATCCAACTGTTTCCTATACCGTGGGCTAGGCAGCACTGTCCCACTGTCGCTGTCCCCTGTGGATCCTGCATCCACCACATTAACCCAGTGTGCAGTGATGGACACGTAATGGCCCTGGCCAGGCCTACTGGACCATGCATCTGTTGTGATGTGCACCTTTCCACTCACTGATTGTTTGAGTGCATGGACAATGAGGTCTTTCACATGCAGGTGGAGGGCAGGGGTGGCTTTTCATGAAAAGAAGTGCCGACTGGGTAGGTCATAGCGTGGGACAGCGTAGGTCATGAGCTCTCGGAACGCTTCGCTTTCAACCAAACGGAAGGGCATCATCTCTAATGAGATCAGTTTGGCAATGTAGGCATTCAAAGCCAGTGTATGTGGATAATAGGATGAGTACTTTCTTGTCCTACTCAGAGTGTCTGGTAAGGTGAGCTGGACTTGAGAGCTGCATATGGGGGAACTAGCGGTGGACCTGACGGACTGAGAGGGGGTTGGTGAAGGTGATGGTGGTGGTGTTGATGGCCTAGATTCAGTCTTTTGTTGCAAAAACATTGTGATTCCCTGACTGCTTTGGCCTTGCGACGACACTTCAACATTTCTTGCTGGTGGTGTGCTTACCGGTGGGCTTACAGTGGGTGAACCGATGGAGTATTGCTGGCTTCCTTCAGTCGGAGCATGTGCACAGGTGCTACCTGAGATTTTGTAGTCCATCCACACTTGCAAGTGCATGGTGGTTAAATGTCTAATCATGCAACTGGTATTCAAATTTCGTAGATTTTTCCCTCGGCTAAAGGTCCTTCCGCACTTCTTACAGATAACCTTTGCCTCATCAATAGGATTTTGGGCAAAAAAGTGCCACACTTCACTCTTCCTACTATGGTATAAATTTTCAGGGCTTGCATGCTGTGCTAATTTCACTGTCTGGCCAAGCTGTCTTGCAACTCTTTTTGGTTTTTTTTAACCACGTTTTTGGACAGCTACAGGCCTGCCAGATAACCGCTGCTGCGATGACGATGCCTGCTACGGATCCTTCTCCTCTTCTGAGCTATTGCCAGCGGCACCCTCTTCCCCCAATGGATGCCAATCCGGGTCAACAACTGGGCCATCCATCACCTCCTCTTCAATTTCATCTGCACTGTAACGGGGTCTTCCTATCTCGGGTACCTCTTTCAGTACCACCCCGTGTTTCCGGAGGTCCACTCTGCTTTGGCTGGAGTCTGAATGAAGGATGCTGGCTGGAATGCCTTGGTTACATGGGCGCATATAAAAGATCACTGCTTCTCCACGTATTTCCAGTCTGACAACACTTTACTCACAGGTCACAGAATATATCACACAGATACAGAGGGCACGCCAATAGAAAAGCGGCAGGCCAGACATACATTACAATAGCTGCAGGTGGCTGGAGCCTGCCGATATTTACTGTGGGACAGTGTCCTGTCCTCCCCCTCTCTCTATGAGGCGCCAGTCACTATATGTGGTCACTGTGCAGTGTCCTGTCCTCCCCCCTCTCTCTATGAGGCACCAGTCACTATATGTGGTCACTGTGCAGTGTCCACATATAGTGACTGGTGCCTCATAGAGAGAGGGGGAGGACAGGACACTGCACAGTGACCACATATAGTGACTGGTGCCTCATAGAGAGAGGGGGAGGACAGGACACTGCACAGTGACCACATATAGTGACTGGTGCCTCATAGAGAGAGGCGGGGAGGACAGGACACTGCACAGTGACCACATATAGTGACTGGTGTCTCATAGAGAGAGGGGGAGGACAGGACACTGCACAGTGACCACATATAGTGACTGGTGCCTCATAGAGAGAGGCGGGGAGGACAGGACACTGCACAGTGACCACATATAGTGACTGGTGTCTCATAGAGAGAGGGGGAGGAGATCTATTTCCAAAACGCGCATCGGGGCGCATTCTAGGACACTACATAGCGCATTTAGGCTTACAGGTATTGCACTATAGCACTTTGAGCACATGTTTTACTTGTACACACACATATGAATGTTTTTTATTGTGCTATCTTATGTTCATTTACCTGGTTCATTAATCAAGCCTCATGTTATGGATGGGTATTCCTTTTTCCATATATATATTGCTAATGTAGTTTTGTATTTACTATTTTATGCACCTTAGGTTGTGTCAATATTGCAATAAAGGCATTTTATTATTGAATATTGTGCTCCTGTAACTTTTTATTTTATTTACACAGCAACATATATATTTTAATATATTTTAATATATATATATATATATATATATATATATATATATATATATATATATATACAAAAAAATATTTTTTAACTATTTTTAATTATTTGTCTCTCCCTGCGGGATTTCATTCCACCCATCTGTGAGTCAATTTTGTTTCTTTATACATTACAATAGCCGCAGGTGGCCGGAGCCTGGCGATATTTACTGTGGGAATTACAAAGGTGAGAGGGGAGCGGCTGGGCGCAACCTGTGGGCTGATGCATTAGGGACATGCATCTCCCATGGAACCTATTATACATACATATAACTGCACAACATATTCTGGGTGCTGAGTGGTTCCGTAACACGTAACATGCACCTTCCTCTGTGTCACCGTGTAAGGTGGTATAGTATGTGGGAAGGGGCACCTGAGTTTCATCAGGGTCAGATTCTGGCTCAGTACACTGCAAGGGTAATGTAGTGCTCTGCGTCAATGTACCAGCAGAATCATCTAGCTGTGGCTGTGCATCAGTGCACTACATGTCAGATTCCAGGGGAAGAGTCTTGAGGAGATCATTTGCATATTCCCAGTGCCTTCTGGGATAAGTGAAGAGTCTCCGCGAGCTCAACGATCACTGGGTTTTGGCGGTTGCAGCTGAAAAGAGGAAATCGGAAAACCAGGGGAAGAGTCTTGAGGAGATCATTTGCATATTCCCAGTGCCTTCTGGGATAAGTGAAGAGTCTCCGCGAGCTCAACGATCACTGGGTTTTGGCGGTTGCAGCTGAAAAGAGGAAATCGGAAAACCAGGGGAAGAGTCTTGAGGAGATCATTTGCATATTCCCAGTGCCTTCTGGGATAAGTGAAGAGTCTCCGCGAGCTCAACGATCACTGGGTTTTGGCGGTTGCAGCTGAAAAGAGGAAATCGGAAAACCAGGGGAAGAGTCTTGAGGAGATCATTTGCATATTCCCAGTGCCTTCTGGGATAAGTGAAGAGTCTCCGCGAGCTCAACGATCACTGGGTTTTGGCGGTTGCAGCTGAAAAGAGGAAATCGGAAAACCAGGGGAAGAGTCTTGAGGAGATCATTTGCATATTCCCAGTGCCTTCTGGGATAAGTGAAGAGTCTCCGCGAGCTCAACGATCACTGGGTTTTGGCGGTTGCAGCTGAAAAGAGGAAATCGGAAAACCAGGGGAAGAGTCTTGAGGAGATCATTTGCATATTCCCAGTGCCTTCTGGGATAAGTGAAGAGTCTCCGCGAGCTCAACGATCACTGGGTTTTGGCGGTTGCAGCTGAAAAGAGGAAATCGGAAAAACCGCGCGCCTATCGGCGCGCGAAATTTGGCTCATCTTTCATCGTTGTTAAGAAATCTCAAGATGGAAGAGGCCAGGAGCCATTTGGTGAGCTGCATTTCTTGCTACATGTTCACAGATTTACCAGTGGAAAAGCCAAACTTCACATGCCACAAATGCAAGCTTGTGTCCCTGTTGGAGGAAAAGTTGCAAAATCTCGAAGAGAGGTTAGCTACGTTGAAGATCATTAAGGAAGGTGAAGAGTTCTTGGACAGAGCAGAATTATCTCTTCATGTTACAGAAAGAGAAGAAATTCGAAGTACACCTGAAGAAACAGAGGAATGGAGACATGTGACCCAGAGAAGCAGGAGGATCAGGAGGCAGTCAGCACCCATACTGCTCAGAAACCAGTACCAGGCTCTCACGCAGGAAAACGATGAAGAAATACATCAGGATAAGACTTTGCCAACAAACAGCAACCTTGTACGCCTTCAGAGTCCTCCTGGATGGAGAAAGAAAAATGTTGTGAAGAAGAAACGGAGAGTGGTGGTCATGGGGGATTCCCTGCTGAGAGGAACAGAGGCCGCTATCTGCAGACCGGATATAACTACAAGAGAAATGTGCTGTCTTCCAGGTGCAAAAATTAAAGATGTGTCTGACAGGATATCAGGACTCTTCAGACCTACAGATGACTACCCATTCCTGCTACTACATGTGGGGACAAATGACACCGCAAGAAACGACCTGGAAATCATCTGCAGAGACTTTGAAGACTTAGGCAAGAAAGTGAAAGAACTGGGAGCGCAGGTGGTCTTCTCTTCCATCCTCCCAGTGGATGGCCATGGAACAAGGAGGTGGAATAAGATTCTGCAGGTGAACAACTGGCTACGTCGATGGTGCCGTCAGCAAGGATTTGGATTTCTGGATCACGGAGTGAACTACTTATACGATGGACTACTTGCTAGAGATGGGGTGCACCTTACGAAGACTGGAAAGCATGTATTTGGAAGTCGCCTTGCTACACTTGTAAGGAGAGCTTTAAACTAGAACAACATGGGAAGGGAAGCAAAAGACCAGAAAAAGCCATACACCTGACAAATGCTATTGAGAACTCTGCTATTAGAAGTGGAAAGGAAGAACAAAGACGAAAGAATCTAATTAATAAAAATATTGGAGAAAGAGAAACCAATCACAAACTAAAATGTTTCTATACTAATGCACAAAGCATGGGCAACAAACAAGGAGAATTGGAACTACTAACACAGGAACAGAAATATGATGTAATTGGAATCACTGAAACTTGGTGGGACAATACACATGATTGGAATACAAGACTAGAAGGATACAACTTATTTGCAAGAAACAGACTTGATAAACGAGGAGGGGGTGTCGCATTGTATGTTCGAAATGCGTATATCTGCACAGAGATTGAAGCTTCAGAGACTGGGAGTTCTGTGGAAACTGTTTGGGTAAGAATACAAGGACAGAACAATGGAAAGGACACCATTGTAGGCATTTACTACAGGCCGCCTGTGCAAGCCGAATATATAGATGAACTCTTTATGCATCAGATGGCCAAGTTCTCCAAAAAATATGACATAGTTGTCATGGGAGATTTCAACTATCCAGACATTTGTTGGGAATCTCTCTCAGGCAAAACTAACAGGTCAAGGAAATTCTTATCCTCTCTTGCTGACAACTTTATCTTCCAAAAGGTAAGGGAGAAAACAAGGGGAACTGCTACCTTGGATCTAATCCTTATAAACAGGGAGGAAATGGTTGAGGAGGTAAAAGTGGCTGGGACCCTAGGAGGTAGCGACCATGCTATTTTAGAATTTTGGATTACTAGAGGTGGAAGACCTGTGAAGACTCAGACGTCAAGGTTAGATTTCAGAAAGGCAGATTTTAAGGGATTCAGAAAGAGAATTGGAGGGATCCAATGGCTGGATATCCTTAAAGACAAAAATGTCCAGGAAGGATGGGAAATCTTGAAAAATGAAATTCTCAAAGCACAGTTGTTAACAATTCCGAAAAGAGGGAAGAATAGGAAGCATTTAAGGAAACCAGGATGGATGAACACAGAACTTAAGCACATGCTAAAAAGGAAGAAAAAAATGTTTATAAAATGGAAAGAGGGAGGCATATCTAAAGAAGAATATAATGCTGTCTGCAGAACCTGCAGGGCACAAATCAGATTAGCTAAAGCTGAAAATGAACTGAGGCTTGCAAGAGATGTCAAAAGCAATAATAAAGGATTTTGGGGATATGTCAAAAGTAAAAGAAAAGTCAAAGATGCTATAGGATTTTTACAGGATGAAAATGATGAAATGGTAAGACAGGATGTTGAGAAGGCTGAACTTTTAAATTCCTATTTTGCATCTGTTTTCTCTCAGAAAGGAAATGCAACATCAACTGTTATTCACTGTCCTATTAAGGGAATAGAAGAATCCAGGATATCTATAAACAGAAAGATAGTGAGGAAACACTTAGCTAACCTAAATGAATTCAAGTCTCCAGGTCCAGATGAATTACACCCCAGAGTACTGAAGGAGATAGCAGAAGAAATTTTTGAACCCCTCTCCATAATCTTTGAAAATTCTTGGAGAACAGGAGAAGTGCCAGAAGACTGGAGAAGAGCAAATGTTGTTCCTATCTTCAAAAAGGGGAAGAAGGTGGACCCAGGCAACTATAGGCCGGTGAGTCTGACTTCTATACCAGGAAAGATCTTTGAACAAATTATTAAACAACATGTATGTCAATACCTGGATAAGAATGAAGTGATTAAACAGAGTCAGCATGGGTTTCTAACTAATAAGTCATGTCAGACTAACTTAATTTCCTTCTATGACGGTATCACTGATTGGGTGGATCAAGGAAATGCTGTAGATATAGTATATCTTGACTTCAGCAAAGCATTTGACAAAGTCTCTCATACAATCCTTATTGAAAAAATGACTAAGTATGGAATGGACAAGGCAACTGTTAGGTGGATTCATAACTGGCTTAGTGATCGGACCCAAAGAGTGGTCGTAAATGGCTGTACATCCAGTTGGAGGAATGTCTCAAGTGGGGTACCACAGGGCTCTGTCCTGGGCCCTGTATTGTTCAACATCTTTATCAACGATTTAGATGAAGGAATTGAGGGTAAACTGATTAAATTTGCTGATGACACAAAGCTAGGAGGGATAGCTAATACTAGAGAAGAGAGAGAGAGGATTCAAAAAGATTTAAATAAACTGGAGAAGTGGGCAGCAACTAACAGAATGGTTTTTAACAGGGAGAAATGCAAAGTACTACATCTGGGCAATAAAAATGAAAAAAGCATATATAGAATGGGAGGAATAGGGCTAAGTGACAGCACATGTGAAAAAGACTTGGGTATACTAATAGATCACAGACTGAATATGAGTCAACAGTGTGATGCAGCAGCAAAAAAGGCAAATGCAATTCTAGGATGTATTAACAGAAGCATACAGTCTAGATCACGTGAAGTCATTATTTCCCTCTACTCCTCTTTGGTCAGACCTCATCTGGAATATTGTGTCCAGTTTTGGGCACCACATTTTAAAAAAGACATCAACAAACTGGAGCAAGTTCAGAAAAGAGCGACCAGAATGGTGACCGGTCTGCAAACCCTGTCTTATGAGGAAAGGTTGCAGGATTTGGGAATGTTTAGTTTGCAAAAGAGAAGACTGAGAGGAGACTTAATAGCTGTCTACAAATATCTAAAGGGCTGTCACATTGTAGAAGGATCAACTTTATTCTCATTTGCACAAGGAAAGACTAGAAGCAATGGGATGAAACTGAATGGGAAGAGACACAGATTAGATATTAGAAAAAACTTTTTGACAGTTAGAGTGATCAATGAGTGGAACAGGCTGCCACGAGAAGTGGTGAGTTCTCCTTCAATGGAAGTCTTCAAACAGAGGCTGGACAGACATCTGACTGGGATGATTTAGCGAATCCTGCTTTGAGCAGGGGGTTGGACCAGATGGCCCAGGAGGTCCCTTCCAACTCTACGATTCTATGATTCTTGGACTGGGCAATTCAGGATTTGACTTGATAATCCAGGCATGGTATATGAAAAGAGCTCCTGTTATGAGATCATTTTCTGCTCCACCAGTTGAGAGTTCTCCTTCCGTTCTCCCTCTGGTGGTGACAGTTTTCTGAGACTTAGCTTGTTGTTTTTTTCCTCCTCGGTGACCCATTCATAACAGAATCACCAGTCATACTGCAGATTCTAGGGGACTCAAAAGCAGGAAAGAATTGTTAAGGAAAAAGAAAAAAAAAGTGTCAGAATTTTTTTTTTATATATTTTTTCCTCTTTTTCTCTGGGGCCGTAGGAGGATTTTTTTTCTCTCCTAATGGAGATTAAGCAACTGTCTGATCGTGTGGAGCAACTTGCTGCTGAAGTACCGGGAATTTCCACCTACCTTATTCAGTCACTTGCTGCTGAACCCAAGATTCCTACTCCTGATGTGTTTTCTGGGGATCGGTCTAAATTTCTGAATTTTAAGAATAATTGTAAATTATTTCTTGCTTTGAAGCCTAACTCATCGGGGAGCTCTGTGCAGCAGGTTAAAATTGTCATCTCCTTGCTGTGCAGCGATCCCCAGGAGTGGGCTTTTTCTCTGACACCTGAAAATTCTATTCTGACTAATGTGGATGCATTTTTTCAGGCCTTGGGGTTGTTGTATGATGAACCTAATGCCGTTGATCAAGCTGAGAGAACCCTGTTGGCATTAGACCAGGGTCAGGATCCTGCAGAGTTGTACTGTCAAAAATTCCGAAAGTGGGCGGTCCTTACTACATGGAATGATGGTGCCTTGGCAGCTCTCTTTCGGAAAGGTTTGTCAGTGACTGGAAAAGATGTTATGGTGGGATTTCCTGGTCCCTCTGGTCTGGATGGCTCTATGTCATTAGCCATTCAAGTTGATCGGCGTTTACGTGAACATAAAGCTACACGGGAGGTGCTGCCACCTTTTGAACAAATGTCTGAACCTATGCAAGGTGATGGGGTTTTGTCTAGGGTGCAATGTCGGGACTTTAGAAGGCGTAATAAGCTGTGTTTTTTCTGTGGACACGCCTCTCATACTATTTCTGTCTGCCCTAAACGAGAGAAATGTTTTGCACACATATTTGCTGTGGGCAGTATACAATCTAAGTTCCTTTTGGCAATTACTCTGATCTGCTCCTTGTCCACATTTTCCACTAAGGCTTTTGTGGATTCAGGAGCAGCTCTGCATCTGATGGATTTGGACTTTGCTAAATGTTGTGGTTTGTCCATGACGCCTCTGCAGATGCCTATTCCTTTGAGGGGTATTGATGCCACTCCATTGGCGGAGAATAAACCTCAGTTTTGGACCCAGGTGATAATGCGAGTTGCCCCAGACTACCAAGAAAATTGAAAATTTTTGGTGCTGCATAATTTGCATGATACTATTGTTCTGGGGTTCCCTTGGTTGCAAACTCATAACCCAGTTTTGGATTGGAAATCTGGGTCTCTGGTGAGTTGGGGCTGTCAATGTGTTCTTAGGGACGCTCCTGTTTTCTCCACCTCTCCTCAGTCTCATGATATTCCTGATTATCTGGCTGATTTCTCTGATGTATTTAGTGAGAGTAAGTCTGCGTCTTTGCTCCTCATAGGAGTTATGACTGTGCAATTGAGTTGATGCCTGGGTGTACATTTCCCAAGGGTCGTCTTTTCAACTTATCTGTACCCGAACATGATGCTATGCGATCCTATATTAAGGAGTCGTTGGAGAAGGGTCATATTAGACCATCCTCATCACCTTTAGGTGCTGGTTTATTTTTTGTGGCCAAGAAAGATGGTTCATTAAGACCGTGTATTGATTATCGTTCCCTTAACAAGATGACAGTTAAAAATCAGTACCCGTTACCTCTGATGTCTGATTTGTTCTCCAGAGTTAAAAGTGCCTGCTGGTTTACTAAGCTTGACCTCAGGGGGGCATATAATCTTATTTGCATCAAGCACGGGGATGAATGGAAGACGGCGTTTAATACTCCGGAGGGACATTTTGAGTACCTGATGATGCCTTTTGGGCTCTCTAATGTCCCTTCTATCTTCCAGTACTTTATGAAGGATATTTTCCGAGACTATGTGAATAAGTTTTTGATCATCTATCTGGATGATATTTTGATCTTTTCTAGTGATTGGGATTCCCATGTGGAACATGTCCGGACTGTGTTCCGGATTTTGAGGGAGAATTCCCTGTTTGTTAAGGGATCGAAGTGCCTCTTTGGTGTACAGAGGATTTCATTTTGGGGATTTATCTTGTCTTCATCGACTATTGAAATGGACCCGGCCAAGTTACAGGCCATTTAAGATTGGGTTCAGCCTACTTCTTTGAAAGCTCTCCAGAAGTTTTGGGGTTTTTCTAATTTCTATCGTAAATGTATAGGTAATTTTTCTAGTATTGTCAAACCAGTGACTGATCTGACCAAGAAGGGAGCTGATGTGCTGAATTGGTCTCCTGGAGCTGTCTCAGCATTTCAGGAGCTTAAGTGGAGATTTACTTCAGCTCCAGTTTTACGGCAACCTGATGTCTCACTTCTATTTCAAGTGGAGGTAGCCACTTCTGAGATTGGTGCCGGAGCTGTTTTGTCCCAAAAAGACCCTGTGACTTCTAAGATGAATCCCTATGCCTTCTTTTCTTGAAAGTTCTCCCCATCTGAACGCAACTATGACGTGGGGAATCGGGAATTGTTGGCCATGAAATGGGCATTTGAGGAGTGGAGACATTGGCTGGAGGGAGCTAGACATCAATTTGTGGTCCTCACCGATCACAAGAATCTGATTTATCTGGAGTCGGCCAAACGCTTGAATCCTAGACAGGCTAGATGGGCCTTGTTTTTCACGCGTTTTAATTTTGTGGTCTCTTTTCTTCCGGGCACTAAGAATGTTAAGGCAGACACCCTTTCTAGGAGTTTCTTTGCTGATTCTCTTAGTGTGACCGAGCCTACTACCATCATAGGTGAGGGGGTAGTTCTTTCTGCCATTTCGCCCGATTTCAGACGCGCCCTGGAGGAATTTCAGGAGGATAAACCTGAGCGTTGCCCTATGGGAAGATTGTATGTTCCTGACCTGTGGAGAAAGAGAGTGATGTCTGAAGTCCATTGCTCTGCATTGGCTGGTCAACCGGGTATTTTTGGTACCAGAGATTTGGTGAGTCGGTCGTTTTGGTGGCCCGCCTTATCTCGTGATGTCAGGAATTTTGTACAGTCCTGTGGGACTTGTTCTCGGTCTAAACCCTGTTCTCGTTCTAGTGGGTTGCTGATGCCCCTGCCGGTGCCCAAGAGGCCATGGACCCATATCTCAATGGATTATATTTCTGATCTTCCTGTCTCTCAGAGAATGACTGTTATCTGGGTGATTTGTGATAGATTTTCGAAGATGGTCCATCTTGTACCACT
This sequence comes from Dendrobates tinctorius, assembly GCF_039654945.1. Taxonomy (NCBI): domain Eukaryota; kingdom Metazoa; phylum Chordata; class Amphibia; order Anura; family Dendrobatidae; genus Dendrobates; species Dendrobates tinctorius. The sequence continues at coordinate 13,328,267 of NW_027361918.1, read as the reverse complement.
CCCAAAGTTGCCATCTTCCGCTGAGTTGGTACCCTTGTTTTTACAACAGGTGATTCGGTTACATGGGATTCCTGAGAACATTGTGTCCGATAGAGGGGTCCAGTTTGATTCCAGATTCTGGAAAGCCTTTTGATCCAATCTGGGAATTCAGTTATCCTTCTCCTCCGCGTTTCATCCCCAGACCAATGGGCAGACTGAGAGAACAAACCAGCCCCTGGAGTCTTCTTTAAGATGTTTTATATATGCTGATCAAGATGATTGGGTCTCATTTTTGCCCTTGGCCGAATTTGCGCTGAACAATAGAGCTAGTTCTGCCACCTTGATGTCGCCCTTTTTCTGTAATTTTGGGTTTCATCCTCGATTCTCTTCAGGGCAAGTGGAATCTTCGTCTTGCCCAGGTGTGGACACTGTGGTTGTGAGAATGCAGCAGATATGGGACCAAGTGGTGGATAAGTTGTCACTAGAGTTGAGCGAAAAGAGTCGAAAAAATTCAAAAGTCGCCGACTTTTGGCAAAGTCGGGTTTCATGAAACGAAACCCGACCCTAGGATGAGGTCGGCCACGAGGTCGGCGACTTACGCGCCAAAGTCGCGTTTCAAAAGTTTGTTTTGCGCTCTTTTTCAGCCAATCAGGATCCACGGACACTGTGGGCAACGTGATGACATAGGCAGGGGTCACCACCATCTTTCAGAAGGGCATGCAAGTGATTGGCTTGCTTTGGTGGGCGTCACAGGGGGTATAAAAGGGCGTGCACGCCGACCTCCATCTTACTTCTGCCGATCTTAGTATAGGGAGAGGTTGCTGCTGATTCTGTAGGGAGAGCGTTAGGCAGGGAAGAAGACAAAAAAACTGCTTCTGCTGCTAGCGATTTGGCCTGCACAACACACCAGTCACTGTGTGTGCAGTGCAAGGGGAGGCTATATAGTGGTGTATCAGTGGTGTTGGTTGTTGGGCTGCCTTCTAAGGCTTCCTGACATTCCTGCATTGCTGTTTACCCACTGCTCCGCAAACTGCTTTTTTAAAAGCAATCCCAATTTTTTTTTTTTGTCCTGCTGAGAAGACAAAAAAACTGCTTCTGCTGCTAGCAATTTGGCCTGCACAACACACCAGTCACTGTGTGTGCAGTGCAAGGGGAGGCTATATAGTGGTGTATCAGTGGTGTTGGTTGTTGGGCTGCCTTCTAAGGCTTCCTGACATTCCTGCATTGCTGTTTACCCACTGCTCCGCAAACTGCTTTTTTAAAAGCAATCCAATCTCCCTTATCCTCTAGTCACTTTTGTCACAGCTGTGCCATCGAGCCTGTCACATAGCGCTCAGATATTCATTGAGCCTCACACAATCCAAAAGTGTCCAGTGTCCAAAAGTGTGTGCAGAGATTCAAAATCTCCCTTATCCTCTAGTCACTTTGGTCACAGCTGTGCCATCGAGCCTGTCACATAGCGCTCAGATATCAGTGGGCCTCACACAATCCAAAAGTGTCCATCCAGTGTCCAAAAGTGTGTGCAGAGATTAAAAATCTCCCTTATCCTCTAGTCACTTTGGTCACAGCTGTGCCATCGAGCCTGTCACATAGCATTCAGATATCAGTGGGCCTCACACAATCCAAAAGTGTCCAGTGTCCAAAAGTGTGTGCAGAGATTCAAAATCTCCCTTATCCTCTAGTCACTTTGGTCACAGCTGTGCCATCGAGCCTGTCACATAGCGCTCAGATATCAGTGGGCCTCACACAATCCAAAAGTGTCCATCCAGTGTCCAAAAGTGTGTGCAGAGATTCAAAATCTCCCTTATCCTCTAGTCACTTTTGTCACAGCTGTGCCATCGAGCCTGTCACATAGTGCTCAGATATTCATTGGGCCTCACACAATCCAAAAGTGTCCAGTGTCCAAAAGAGTGTGCAGAGATTCAAAATCTCCCTTATCCTCTAGTCACTTTGGTCACAGCTGTGCCATCGAGCCTGTCACATAGCGCTCAGATATCTGTGGGCCTCACACAATCCAAAAGTGTCCAGTGTCCAAAAGTGTGTGCAGAGATTCAAAATCTCCCTTATCCTCTAGTCACTTTGGTCACAGCTGTGCCATCGAGCATACCATGCCTGGATTATCAAGTCAAATGGTGAATTACCCAGGCCAAGATGAATCTGACATGGAGTGCACTGATGCACAGCTGCTGATGGATGATTCTGCTGGTACATTCACTCAGAGCACTACATTGTCCTCGCAGTGTACAGAGCCAGATTCTGACCCTGATGAGACTCAGGTGCCCCTTCCCGCACACTATACCACCATACACGGTGACACAGAGGAAGGTGCACATGACATAGAAGAGGAGGTGATGGATGACCCAGTTGTTGACCCAGATTGGCATCCATTGGGGGAAGAGGGTGCTGCTTCCAATAGCTCAGATGAGGAGCATCCACAGCAGACATCGACATCGCAACAGCTGTTATCTGGCAGGCCCGGAGCACTCCAAAGACAGGTTCCAAACATCAAAAGAGTTGCTGGACAGCTTGTCCAGAGTGTCAAAAGATCACAGCGTGCTAGGCCGCAAAATGTCTGCCAAAGTAGGAAGAGTGCAGTGTGGCACTTTTTTGAACAAAATCCTCATGATCAGGCCAAGGTTATCTGTAAGAAGTGCGCAAAGACCTTTAGCCGAGGGAAAAATCTGAAAAATTTGAATACCAGTTGCATGCGGAGACATTTAACCAGCATGCACTTGCAAGCGTGGACACAACACCAAACCTCAAGTGCCACATGTGCAACTGATCACAATGAAGGTAGTCAGCAACGCTACATTGTTTCCCCCACTGTAAGCCCACCGGTTAGCACAGCAGCAAATGTTGAGGTGTCGTTGCAAGACCACAGCAGTCAGGGAATCCCACTGTTATATCAACGAAAGACTGATTCTTGGCCATTCTTGGCCATCAGAAAGAATACCAACTCCATCACCATCATCAACCCTCTCTCAGTCCGCCCTGTCCACCGCTACTTCCACCATATGCAGCTCTCAAGTCCAGCTCACCCTCCCAGACACTATGAGTAGGTCAAGAAAGTACTCAGTCTCTCATCCGCGTATACTGGGTTTGAACGCCCACATTGCCAAACTAATCTCGTTTGAGATGATGCCCTTTCGGTTGGTGGAAAGCACAGCTTTCCGCGAACTCATGGCCTATGCAGTACCACGCTATGACCTACCAGTCGCCACTTCTTCTCTCGCAAAGCCATCGCAGCCCTACACCATCATGTGAAAGACCGCATTGTCCATGCACTCAAGCAGTCAGTGAGCGGAAAGGTGCACCTCACAACTGATGCATGGTCCAGTCGGCATGGCCAGGGCCGTTACGTGTCCATCACTGCACACTGGGTTAATGTGGTGGATGCAGGGTCCACAGGGGACAGCGGTGGTGGGACAGTGCTGCCTAGCCCACGGTATAGGAAACAGTTGGCTGTAGGCGTTCCACCCTCCTCCTCCTCCTCCAGAAGCGAAAGCTCGTCCACAGAGCGCAGTTGTGCGAGCATTCCATCTGCAGCTGCCACTGTTGCACACGATGTGTCCCCTTATCGAGCAGCTAGTGGAAAGCGTCAGCAGGCTGTGTTGCAGATGATGTGTTTGGGCGACATCACACCGCCGAGGTGCTGGCCGAGTACTTGAAGCGACAAACTGAGTCATGGCTGGGCAGTGTACATCTTGAGGCAGGCAAGGTAGTTAGTGATAACGGCCGTAATTTTGTGGCAGCCATAGCCCTTTCAAAACTCAGCCACATACCTTGCTTGGCTCACACCTTGAACCTGGTGGTGCAGTGCTTCCTCAAAAATTATCCGGAGTTAACAGCCCTGCTCCAGAAGGTGCGAAGACTGTGCGCGCACATTCGCCGGTCGCCTGTACACTCCATTCGTATGCAGAGACTGCAGCGATTGCTCCACCTTCCCAACCACCGCCTCATTATCGACATTGCAACAAGGTGGAACTCCACCCTGCACATGGTGGAGCGGCTGTGCGAGCAGAGGCAGGCCATAATGCATTTGTGGGAGGATACACGGCCAGGCACTTTGAGAGCAGACATGGAGTTGACAGGTGTGCAGTGGTCGAAGCTGAAAGACCTTTGTAAAGTCCTTCAGTGTTTTGAGGAATGCACACGGCTGGTAAGCGCAGACGACGCCATCCTAAGCATGAGCATCCCACTTATGCGTCTGCTCATGCAAACTTTGACGCACCTTAAGGAGCAGGCGTCTGCAGCCAATGTTGATGAGGAGGAAGAGGAGGAGGGAATCCTTGATGACATTCAGCCATTGTCTGCTCAGGGACCTCTCCTGGACGAGGTGGAGGAAGAAGAGGAGGAGAAGGATGATGATGGGGATGATTACTTAGGGGAGGAGGATGCATCTCGTGGGGCAAGTGAAAATGTTGGCGTGGCAAGGTCTGGTACAGGGTTTGTGCGTGACTGGAGGGATGTGGATTTGCCAGAAAGTGCTCCTCCACCCAGCACTCGCAGTGCATCATTGACACCGGGAACATTGGCCCACATAGAATCATAGAATCATAGAATCGTAGAGTTGGAAGGGACCTCCTGGGCCATCTGGTCCAACCCCCTGCTCAAAGCAGGATTCGCTAAATCATCCCAGTCAGATGTCTGTCCAGCCTCTGTTTGAAGACTTCCATTGAAGGAGAACTCACCACTTCTCGTGGCAGCCTGTTCCACTCATTGATCACTCTAACTGTCAAAAAGTTTTTTCTAATATCTAATCTGTGTCTCTTCCCATTCAGTTTCATCCCATTGCTTCTAGTCTTTCCTTGTGCAAATGAGAATAAAGTTGATCCTTCTACAATGTGACAGCCCTTTAGATATTTGTAGACAGCTATTAAGTCTCCTCTCAGTCTTCTCTTTTGCAAACTAAACATTCCCAAATCCTGCAACCTTTCCTCATAAGACAGGGTTTGCAGACCGGTCACCATTCTGGTCGCTCTTTTCTGAACTTGCTCCAGTTTGTTGATGTCTTTTTTAAAATGTGGTGCCCAAAACTGGACACAATATTCCAGATGAGGTCTGACCAAAGAGGAGTAGAGGGAAATAATGACTTCACGTGATCTAGACTGTATGCTTCTGTTAATACATCCTAGAATTGCATTTGCCTTTTTTGCTGCTGCATCACACTGTTGACTCATATTCAGTCTGTGATCTATTAGTATACCCAAGTCTTTTTCACATGTGCTGTCACTTAGCCCTATTCCTCCCATTCTATATATGCTTTTTTCATTTTTATTGCCCAGATGTAGTACTTTGCATTTCTCCCTGTTAAAAACCATTCTGTTAGTTGCTGCCCACTTCTCCAGTTTATTTAAATCTTTTTGAATCCTCTCTCTCTCTTCTCTAGTATTAGCTATCCCTCCTAGCTTTGTGTCATCAGCAAATTTAATCAGTTTACCCTCAATTCCTTCATCTAAATCGTTGATAAATATGTTGAACAATACAGGGCCCAGGACAGAGCCCTGTGGTACCCCACTTGAGACATTCTTCCAACTGGATGTGCAGCCATTTACGACCACTCTTTGGGTCCGATCACTAAGCCAGTTATGAATCCACCTAACAGTTGCCTTGTCCATTCCATACTTAGTCATTTTTTCAATAAGGATTGTATGAGAGACTTTGTCAAATGCTTTGCTGAAGTCAAGATATACTATATCTACAGCATTTCCTTGATCCACCCAATCAGTGATACCGTCATAGAAGGAAATTAAGTTAGTCTGACATGACTTATTAGTTAGAAACCCATGCTGACTCTGTTTAATCACTTCATTCTTATCCAGGTATTGACATGCATGTTGTTTAATAATTTGTTCAAAGATCTTTCCTGGTATAGAAGTCAGACTCACCGGCCTATAGTTGCCTGGGTCCACCTTCTTCCCCTTTTTGAAGATAGGAACAACATTTGCTCTTCTCCAGTCTTCTGGCACTTCTCCTGTTCTCCAAGAATTTTCAAAGATTATGGAGAGGGGTTCAAAAATTTCTTCTGCTATCTCCTTCAGTACTCTGGGGTGTAATTCATCTGGACCTGGAGACTTGAATTCATTTAGGTTAGCTAAGTGTTTCCTCACTATCTTTCTGTTTATAGATATCCTGGATTCTTCTATTCCCTTAATAGGACAGTAAATAACAGTTGATGTTGCATTTCCTTTCTGAGAGAAAACAGATGCAAAATAGGAATTTAAAAGTTCAGCCTTCTCAACATCCTGTCTTACCATTTCATCATTTTCATCCTGTAAAAATCCTATAGCATCTTTGACTTTTCTTTTACTTTTGACATATCCCCAAAATCCTTTATTATTGCTTTTGACATCTCTTGCAAGCCTCAGTTCATTTTCAGCTTTAGATAATCTGATTTGTGCCCTGCAGGTTCTGCAGACAGCATTATATTCTTCTTTAGATATGCCTCCCTCTTTCCATTTTATAAACATTTTTTTCTTCCTTTTTAGCATGTGCTTAAGTTCTGTGTTCATCCATCCTGGTTTCCTTAAATGCTTCCTATTCTTCCCTCTTTTCGGAATTGTTAACAACTGTGCTTTGAGAATTTCATTTTTCAAGATTTCCCATCCTTCCTGGACATTTTTGTCTTTAAGGATATCCAGCCATTGGATCCCTCCAATTCTCTTTCTGAATCCCTTAAAATCTGCCTTTCTGAAATCTAACCTTGACGTCTGAGTCTTCACAGGTCTTCCACCTCTAGTTATCCAAAATTCTAAAATAGCATGGTCGCTACCTCCTAGGGTCCCAGCCACTTTTACCTCCTCAACCATTTCCTCCCTGTTTATAAGGATTAGATCCAAGGTAGCAGTTCCCCTTGTTTTCTCCCTTACCTTTTGGAAGATAAAGTTGTCAGCAAGAGAGGATAAGAATTTCCTTGACCTGTTAGTTTTGCCTGAGAGAGATTCCCAACAAATGTCTGGATAGTTGAAATCTCCCATGACAACTATGTCATATTTTTTGGAGAACTTGGCCATCTGATGCATAAAGAGTTCATCTATATCTTCGGCTTGCACAGGCGGCCTGTAGTAAATGCCTACAATGGTGTCCTTTCCATTGTTCTGTCCTTGTATTCTTACCCAAACAGTTTCCACAGAACTCCCAGTCTCTGAAGCTTCAATCTCTGTGCAGATATACGCGTTTCGAACATACAATGCGACACCCCCTCCTCGTTTATCAAGTCTGTTTCTTGCAAATAAGTTGTATCCTTCTAGTCTTGTATTCCAATCATGTGTATTGTCCCACCAAGTTTCAGTGATTCCAATTACATCATATTTCTTTTCCTGTGTTAGTAGTTCCAATTCTCCTTGTTTGTTGCCCATGCTTTGTGCATTAGTATAGAAACGTTTTAGTTTGTGATTGGTTTCTCTTTCTCCAATATTTTTATTAATTAGATTCTTTCGTCTTTGTTCTTCCTTTCCACTTCTAATAGCAGAGTTCTCAATAGCATTTGTCAGGTGTATGGCTTTTTCTGGTCTTTTGCTTCCCTTCCCATGTTGTTCTAGTTTAAAGCTCTCCTTACAAGTGTAGCAAGGCGACTTCCAAATACATGCTTTCCAGTCTTCGTAAGGTGCACCCCATCTCTAGCAAGTAGTCCATCGTATAAGTAATTCACTCCTTGATCCAGAAATCCAAATCATTGCTGACGGCACCATCGACGTAGCCAGTTGTTCACCTGCAGAATCTTATTCCACCTCCTTGTTCCATGGCCATCCACTGGGAGGATGGAAGAGAAGACCACCTGCGCTCCCAGTTCTTTCACTTTCTTGTCTAAGTCTTCAAAGTCTCTGCAGATGATTTCCAGGTCGTTTCTTGCGGTGTCATTTGTCCCCACATGTAGTAGCAGGAATGGGTAGTCATCTGTAGGTCTGAAGAGTCCTGATATCCTGTCAGACACATCTTTAATTTTTGCACCTGGAAGACAGCACATTTCTCTTGTAGTTATATCCGGTCTGCAGATAGCGGCCTCTGTTCCTCTCAGCAGGGAATCCCCCATGACCACCACTCTCCGTTTCTTCTTCACAACATTTTTCTTTCTCCATCCAGGAGGACTCTGAGGGCGTACAAGGTTGCTGTTTGTTGGCAAAGTCTTATCCTGATGTATTTCTTCATCGTTTTCCTGCGTGAGAGCCTGGTACTGGTTTCTGAGCAGTATGGGTGCTGACTGCCTCCTGATCCTCCTGCTTCTCTGGGTCACATGTCTCCATTCCTCTGTTTCTTCAGGTGCACTTCGAATTTCTTCTCTTTCTGTAACATGAAGAGATAATTCTGCTCTGTCCAAGAACTCTTCACCTTCCTTAATGATCTTCAACGTAGCTAACCTCTCTTCGAGATTTTGCAACTTTTCCTCCAACAGGGACACAAGCTTGCATTTGTGGCATGTGAAGTTTGACTTTTCCACTGGTAAATCTGTGAACATGTAGCAAGAAATGCAGCTCACCAAATGGCTCCTGGCCTCTTCCATCTTGAGATTTCTTAAAAACTATGAAAGATGAGCCAAAATTCGGCGCGCGGTTTTTCCGATTTCCTCTTTTCAGCTGCAACGGCCAAAACCCAGTGATCGTTGAGCTCGCGGAGACTCTTCACTTATCCCAGAAGGCACTGGGAATATGCAAATGATCTCCTCAAGACTCTTCCCCTGGTTTTCCGATTTCCTCTTTTCAGCTGCAACGGCCAAAACCCAGTGATCGTTGAGCTCGCGGAGACTCTTCACTTATCCCAGAAGGCACTGGGAATATACAAATGATCTCCTCAAGACTCTTCCCCTGGTTTTCCGATTTCCTCTTTTCAGCTGCAACGGCCAAAACCCAGTGATCGTTGAGCTCGCGGAGACTCTTCACTTATCCCAGAAGGCACTGGGAATATGCAAATGATCTCCTCAAGACTCTTCCCCTGGTTTTCCGATTTCCTCTTTTCAGCTGCAACGGCCAAAACCCAGTGATCGTTGAGCTCGCGGAGACTCTTCACTTATCCCAGAAGGCACTGGGAATATGCAAATGATCTCCTCAAGACTCTTCCCCTGGTTGTCAGATTATGCCTTGCGGATCCTAAAAAGGGACCCCCGCATTGCCAAAATGATGAACGATGACGACTACTGGTTGGCCAGCACCCTGGATCCACGCTATAAAGGCAAATTACAAAACATCATGCCACAGGAGAACCTTGACCTAATATTGGCTAATAAACAAGCAACTCTGGTAAATCGGTTGCTTGAGGCATTCCCAGCACACAGCAGCGGTGATGGTTCTCACACGAGCCGTACAGGCCGGGGGCAGCTTGGCAGAGGTGTTCGTGGTGCACACAGCAGAAGTGGCGTTGGAGACAGGGGTTTCATGACAATGTTGTGGACTGATTTTTCAAATACCGCTCACACAACTGGTAATACTGCATCGATGGAAAGTGACAGGAGACAGCAGTTGTCAACTATGGTTACAAACTACTTTTCCTCCCATATCGATGTTCTCCCACACAGGTCATTCCCCTTTGACTATTGGGCCGCTAAACTGGACAGCTGGCCTGAATAGGCCCAATATGCCTTACAGGAGCTCGCTTGCCCAGCTGCAAGTGTGCTATCGGAAAGAGTCTTCAGTGCAGCTGGATCAATCCTGACAGAAAAAAGGACCCGTCTGTCAACCCAAAATGTGGATGATCTAACCTTCATTAAAATGAACCACGCATGGGTTTCCAAGGATTTTGTCCCACCTTCCCCTGATGACACATAGGGTGACAGAAAAATGGCTTGCTTTGGTCCACCTCTTCCTGGTACTTCACCTATTTCGCCTTTTGCATCAGCTGAATGTCCAACATCAACATATGCCACTTTCTAAAACTCCCTAACTGTGCTGCCTCCCCCCCTATGGCCGGGGTCACCACCTAGCGCACGACACCGTGCGAGTGCCGTTGCCCTGGACAGGTGGGTAGGCCGACTCTTGGGCGCGGGCACTGGCACAGGGTCCCTCATAGTGCAATCAAGTGTCTCTGACGGTGGTGGTGCACACCCGCCGTCAGACACACCGCTGTACTATGAGGGGCCCAGTGCCAGTACCGACGCCCACGAGTGGGCCCCCCTTGCTTGGGCAGGGCCCCAGCATTTGCAATCTTTACCTCTCCCTGCTCCTCCGCTGTGTAATCTGGGCCGTCAAATCCATACTGTGCCTGACACCGTCTGAGCCTGCCTCCTGATGTATAGACATATATTTTGAATGTGTACGCTATCCATACATGTTATCCGTGGATACGGTACCCTTTCTAACCTTTGTGCAATCACGTGCAATCCATACTGGGCCTAACACCGTCTGAGCCTGCCTCCTGAGACATATATTTTGAATGTGTACGCTATCCATACATGTTATCCGGGGATACGGTACCCTTTCTAACCTTTGTGCAATCACGTGCAATCCATACTGGGCCTAACACCGTCTGAGCCTGCCTCCTGAGACATATATTTTGAATGTGTACGCTATCCATACATGTTATCTGGGGATACGGTACCCTTTCTAACCTTTGTGCAATCACATGCAATCCATACTGGGCATAACACCGTCTGAGAATGATAGATGGGGCCCACCATACACTGGAACATTCCAAAGGTGGACATCAGACACTGGAGCAGCATTTACAGGGCCCATTATACACTAGAGCAGTAGAAATGGGGCCCATTATGTTTGGAGCATTATTTGGGCCCATAAGACAGTGGAGCTTCATCCATGGGGACCAACATGTACTGTAGCATTATGTGGAGCTCATCATATACTGTTTCAAACATTATATGGGACCAATGATTCTGTATGGAGAAATAGATGGGCCTCGTCATGAGATGTAAAAAGTGAGGTATTTTTCATTGTACTATACCGCTATCTCTCTGCCATATCGGAGCATGATGAGTTGTGGTATGTGTTAAAGGGGCGCTCTTTCGCCCAGGGCATATGAAAACCTGGAGCCAGCCCTCCCCCCCCACAGTCTGTAGCCAAATAACCCCCATTTTTCAGTGCGTAACTTGTATTATGAAGTTAATTAAGGTTGACAAGCTTAAGTAAGAAGAATTGATGCTTTTGGCATTCAAATGGGCACTGTTGGTGTGTTTCCTGTCCTCCTCTCACTGCCGACTTTTATTCCCCATTGACTTACATTGGGTTTCGTGTTTCGGGACGACCCCGACTTTTCCCTATAATCGGACGATCTTGCTCGACCCGACTTTTGGAAAAGTCGGGTTTCACGAAACGAAACGCGACCCTAAAAACCAAAAGTCGCTCAACTCTAGTTGTCACTCTCTCAGAAAAAGGCCCAGCGTTTTTCCAACCGGCATAGGACCATTGGTCCCCGGTTTAAAGTGGGTGATATGGTTTGGTTGTCGTCTAAGAATATTCCTATGAAGGTTGCATCTCCAAAATTTAAGCCAAGATTTATTGGACCTTATAAAATTTTAGAGATTCTTAATCCTGTTTCTTTTCGATTGGCTCTTCCAGTTACGTTCAAAATCCATAACATATTTCACAAGTCACTGTTGAAGAGGTTTGTTGAGCCAGTAGTTCCTGTGGCGGCACCTCCTGTATTGGTTAAAGGCAATATGGAATATGAGGTAGAGAAAATATTGGATTCTCGTTTGGTAAGATGGAGACTCCAGTATTTGGTCAAATGGAAGGGTTATGGTCAGGAGGATAATTATTGGGTCTCTGCCTCTGATATTCATGCCAATAAATTGGTTCGTGCTTTTCACCGGGCCCATCCTGAGCGGCCTGGTGGCATGGATGAGGGTTCGGTGACCCCTCCTCAAGGGGGGTACTGTTATGAGCTCATTTTCTGCTCCACCAGTTGAGAGTTCTCCTTCCGTTCTCCCTCTGGTGGTGACAGGAGGTAGTGAGGTTGGTTTAAGTGGTAGTGATCTGCCACCTGATGAGGAGGATAACGATTGGATCTCTGGAGTTTCAGACTGGATATAAGACAGCTGACGCCCTATCCTGGTGATGGTGATTCAGTCTGCTTCTCAGGTCTTGGACTTCAGCTCTCTTCCAATCTTCTCAAGTTAAGTTTGTTTTTTGCTAATGTTCACACTTGCGCTTGTTGGTTAATTCAGTTTCTTGTGTGGTCAGTCAGCCCCTGCTGGGGCTATGCTGAATTTCCACTTCTATTTATCTGTATTTGCCAATTTGCCTTTTTTGTCCCTTATTAGATTGGCCTCTTTTTGCTCTGTCTCAGAATATTTCAGAGTGCTGATATAGTGGTAGAAGTGTAGTGACTTCAGGGTTAATTTTGCTATCAGAAGTGTTGGACATTATTTTGGTAGGGTTTTTTGGCAGATTGCAGACAGTGTCTTTCCTTTCCTGTCCTTTCTAGTTAGTCGGGCCCCATCGTTTGCTCAGCCTATTTTCCTGCCTTTGTTTGTGTTTTCATCTTGTTTCACCGTCAATACATGTGGGGGGCTGTCTTTCCTTTGGGGTCTGCTCTGGGGCAGTTAGTTTTCCTCTTTTCCTGCTTTAGGCTTATGTACCTCTCCAGTTGTGACGAGTAGAATTGAGCGACTTTTGGTTTTTTAGGGTCGCGTTTCGTTTCGTGAAACCCGACTTTTCCAAAAGTCGGGTCGAGCAAGATCGTCCGATTATAGGGAAAAGTCGGGGTCGTCCCGAAACACGAAACCCAATGTAAGTCAATGGGGAATAAAAGTCGGCAGTGAGAGGAGGACAGGAAACACACCAACAGTGCCCATTTGAATGCCAAAAGCATCAATTCTTCTTACTTAAGCTTGTCAACTTTAATTAACTTCATAATACAAGTTACGCACTGAAAAATGGGGGTTATTTGGCTACAGACTGTGGGGGGGGAGGGCTGGCTCCAGGTTTTCATGTGCCCTGGGCAAAAGAGCGCCCCTTTAACACATACCACAACTCATCATGCTCCGATACGGCAGAGAAATAGCGGTATAGTACAATGAAAAATACCTCACATTTTACATCTCATGACGAGGCCCATCTATTTCTCCATACAGAATCATTGGTCCCATATAATGTTTGAAACAGTATATGATGAGCTCCACATAATGCTACAGTATATGTTGGTCCCCATGGATGAAGCTCTACTGTCTTATGGGCCCAAATAATGCTCCAAACATAATGGGCCCCATTTCTAATGCTCTAGTGTATAATGGGCCCTGTAAATGCTGCTCCAGTGTCTGATGTCCACCTTTGGAATGTTCCAGTGTATGGTGGGCCCCATCTATCATTCTCAGACGGTGTTAGGCCCAGTATGGATTGCACGTGATTGCACAAAGGTTAGAAAGGGTACCGTATCCCCGGATAACATGTATGGATAGCGTACACATTCAAAATATATGTCTCAGGAGGCAGGCTCAGATGGTGTTAGGCCCAGTATGGATTGCACGTGATTGCACAAAGGTTAGAAAGGGTACCGTATCCCCGGATAACATGTATGGATAGCGTACACATTCAAAATATATGTCTATACATCAGGAGGCAGGCTCAGACGGTGTTAGGCCCAGTATGGATTGCACGTGATTGCACAAAGGTTAGAAAGGGTACCGTTTCCCCGGATAACATGTATGGATAGCGTACACATTCAAAATATATGTCTCAGGAGGCAGGCTCAGACGGTGTTAGGCCCAGTATGGATTGCACGTGATTGCACAAAGGTTAGAAAGGGTACCGTATCCACGGATAACATGTATGGATAGCGTACACATTCAAAATATATGTCTATACATCAGGAGGCAGGCTCAGATGGTGTCAGGCACAGAATGGATTTGACGGCCCAGATTACACAGCGGAGGAGCAGGGAGAGGTAAAGATTGCAAATGCTGGGGCCCTGCCCAAGCAAGGGGGGCCCACTCGTGGGCGTCGGTACTGGCACTGGGCCCCTCATAGTACAGCGGTGTGTCTGACGGCGGGTGTGCACCACCACCATCAGAGACACTTGATTGCACTATGAGGGACCCTGTGCCAGTGCCCGCGCCCAAGAGTCGGCCTACCCACCTGTCCAGGGCAACGGCACTCGCACGGTGTCGTGCGCTAGATGGTGACCCCGGCCATGGGGGGGGAGGCAGCACAGTTAGGGAGTTTTAGAAAGTGGCATATGTTGATGTTGGACATTCAGCTGATGCAAAAGGCGAAATAGGTGAAGTACCAGGAAGAGGTGGACCAAAGCAAGCCATTTTTCTGTCACCCTATGTGTCATCAGGGGAAGGTGGGACAAAATCCTTGGAAACCCATGCGTGGTTCATTTTAATGAAGGTTAGATCATCCACATTTTGGGTTGACAGACGGGTCCTTTTTTCTGTCAGGATTGATCCAGCTGCACTGAAGACTCTTTCCGATAGCACACTTGCAGCTGGGCAAGCGAGCTCCTGTAAGGCATATTGTGCCAATTCAGGCCAGGTGTCCAGTTTAGCGGCCCAATAGTCAAAGGGGAATGACCTGTGTGGGAGAACATCGATATGGGAGGAAAAGTAGTTTGTAACCATAGTTGACAACTGCTGTCTCCTGTCACTTTCCATCGATGCAGTATTACCAGTTGTGTGAGCGGTATTTGAAAAATCAGTCCACAACATTGTCATGAAACCCCTGTCTCCAACGCCACTTCTGCTGTGTGCACCACGAACACCTCTGCCAAGCTGCCCCCGGCCCGTATGGCTCATGTGAGAACCATCACCGCTGCTGTGTGCTGGGAATGCCTCAAGCAACCGATTTACCAGAGTTGCTTGTTTATTAGCCAATATTAGGTCAAGGTTCTCCTGTGGCATGATGTTTTGTAATTTGCCTTTATAGCGTGGATCCAGGATGCTGGCCAACCAGTAGTCGTCATCGTTCATCATTTTGACAATGCGGGGGTCCCTTTTTAGGATCCGCAAGGCATAATCTGACATGTGGGCCAATGTTCCCGGTGTCAATGATGCACTGCGAGTGCTGGGTGGAGGAGCACTTTCTGGCAAATCCACATCCCTCCAGTCACACACAAACCCTGTACCAGACCTTGCCACGCCAACATTTTCACTTGCCCCACGAGATGCATCCTCCTCCCCTAAGTAATCATCCCCATCATCATCCTCCTCCTCCTCTTCTTCCTCCACCTCGTCCAGGAGAGGTCCCTGAGCAGACAATGGCTGAATGTCATCAAGGATTCCCTCCTCCTCTTCCTCCTCATCAACATTGGCTGCAGACGCCTGCACCTTAAGGTGCGTCAAAGTTTGCATGAGCAGACGCATAAGTGGGATGCTCATGCTTAGGATGGCGTCGTCTGCGCTTACCAGCCGTGTGCATTCCTCAAAACACTGAAGGACTTTACAAAGGTCTTTCAGCTTCGACCACTGCACACCTGTCAACTCCATGTCTGCTCTCAAAGTGCCTGGCCGTGTATCCTCCCACAAATGCATTATGGCCTGCCTCTGCTCGCACAGCCGCTCCACCATGTGCAGGGTGGAGTTCCACCTTGTTGCAATGTCGATCATGAGGCGTTGGTTGGGAAAGTGGAGCAATCGCTGCAGTCTCTGCATACGAATGGAGTGTACAGGCGACCGGCGGATGTGCACGCACAGTCTTCGCACCTTCTGGAGCAGGGCTGTTAACTCTGGATAATTTTTGAGGAAGCACTGCACCACCAGGTTCAAGGTGTGAGCCAAGCAAGGTATGTGGCTGAGTTTTGAAAGGGCTATGGCTGCCACAAAATTACGGCCGTTATCACTAACTATCTTGCCTGCCTCAAGATGTACACTGCCCAGCCATGACTCAGTTTGTCGCTTCAAGTACTCGGCCAGCACCTCGGCGGTGTGTCTGTCGCCCAAACACATCATCTGCAACACAGCCTGCTGATGCTTTCCACTAGCTGCTCGATAGGGGGACACATCGTGTGCAACAGTGGCAGCTGCAGATGGAGTGCTCGTACGACTCCGCTCTGTGGACGAGCTTTCGCTTCTGGAGGAGGAGGAGGGTGGAACGCCTACAGCCAACTGTTTCCTATACCGTGGGCTAGGCAGCACTGTCCCACCACCGCTGTCCCCTGTGGACCCTGCATCCACCACATTAACCCAGTGCGCAGTGATGGACACGTAACGGCCCTGGCCATGCCGACTGGACCATGCATCAGTTGTGAGGTGCACCTTTCCGCTCACTGACTGCTTGAGTGCATGGACAATGCGGTCTTTCACATGATGGTGGAGGGCTGGGATGGCTTTGCGAGAGAAGAAGTGGCGACTGGGTAGGTCATAGCGTGGTACTGCATAGGCCATGAGTTTGTGGAAAGCTGTGCTTTCCACCAACCGAAAGGGCATCATCTCAAACGAGATTAGTTTGGCAATGTGGGCGTTCAAACCCAGTGTACGCGGATGAGAGACTGAGTACTTTCTTGACCTACTCATAGTGTCTGGGAGGGTGAGCTGGACTTGAGAGCTGCATATGGTGGAAGTAGCGGTGGACAGGGTGGACTGAGAGAGGGTTGATGATGGTGATGGAGTTGGTGTTCTTTCTGATGGCCTAGAATCAGTCTTTCGTTGATATAACAGTGGGATTCCCTGACTGCTGTGGTCTTGCAACGACACCTCAACATTTGCTGCTGTGCTAACCGGTGGGCTTACAGTGGGGGAAACAATGTAGCGTTGCTGACTACCTTCGTTGTGATCAGTTGCACATGTGGCACTTGAGGTTTGGTGTTGTGTCCACGCTTGCAAGTGCATGCTGGTTAAATGTCTAAGCATGCAACTGGTATTCAAATTTTTCAGATTTTTCCCTCGGCTAAAGGTCTTTGCGCACTTCTTACAGATAACCTTGGCCTGATCATGAGGATTTTGTTCAAAAAAGTGCCACACTGCACTCTTCTTACTTTGGCAGACATTTTGCGGCCTAGCACGCTGTGATCTTTTGACACTCTGGACAAGCTGTCCAGCAACTCTTTTGATGTTTGGAACCTGTCTTTGGAGTGCTCCGGGCCTGCCAGATAACAGCTGTTGCGATGTCGATGTCTGCTGTGGATGCTCCTCATCTGAGCTATTGGAAGCAGCACCCTCTTCCCCCAATGGATGCCAATCTGGGTCAACAACTGGGTCATCATCACCTCCTCTTCTATGTCATGTGCACCTTCCTCTGTGTCACCGTGTATGGTGGTATAGTGTGCGGGAAGGGGCACCTGAGTCTCATCAGGGTCAGAATCTGGCTCTGTACACTGCGAGGACAATGTAGTGCTCTGAGTGAATGTACCAGCAGAATCATCCATCAGCGGCTGTGCATCAGTGCACTCCATGTCAGATTCATCTTGGCCTGGGTAATTCACCATTTGACTTGATAATCCAGGCATGGTATGTGAAAACAGCTCCATGGAGTAATCAGTAGTATGGCCTGCGTCATCCTTCAATCTTCGTTGGGTTGAAGGACACAAGGAAAGGTGTGGTTCATGAACATGAGCCTCCAATGACGACTCAGTGCTTTTACTTTTTACAACTGAGAAGAGGAGGCGATAGAGCTGGAGGCTGAGTCAGCAATGTAAGACAAAACTTTTTCCTGATGCTCTGGCTTTAAAAGCGGTTTGCCAACTCCTAGAA
The DNA here is from genome assembly GCF_039654945.1 of Dendrobates tinctorius. NCBI lineage: Eukaryota > Metazoa > Chordata > Amphibia > Anura > Dendrobatidae > Dendrobates > Dendrobates tinctorius. The sequence goes on along the minus strand of NW_027361918.1, from coordinate 13,310,716 downwards.
AACTAAGCGTTTGAGGCCTTATGTAGCCAGACGATGACGCAGGGTCAGCACCTCCTGCATTCGGTCCTATTTTGCTCTTGCCACTACCATCAGATCCACCACCAACACCATCATTACCAGCTGCCAACCCCCGCCCAATTCCACGGCCTCTTCCACCAGCCTTCCTCATTTTTGGTAGAAATGTAGACAAAATCCAACAAACTATATAGTAATGTAAAACAAGGTACAAGGTGTCTATAGGAAAGGGGAGATTTTGAATTTCTGCAGACACTTGTGGACACTGGACACTTTTGGATTGTGTGAGGCCCACTGATATCTGAGCGCTATGTGACAGGCTCGATGGCACAGCTGTGACCAAAGTGACTAGAGGATAAGGGAGATTTTGAATCTCTGCACACACTTTTGGACACTGGATGGACACTTTTGGATTGTGTGAGGCCCACTGATATCTGAGCGCTATGTGACAGGCTCGATGGCACAGCTGTGACCAAAGTGACTAGAGGATAAGGGAGATTTTGAATCTCTGCACACACTTTTGGACACTGGATGGACACTTTTGGATTGTGTGAGGCCCACTGATATCTGAGCGCTATGTGACAGGCTCGATGGCACAGCTGTGACCAAAGTGACTAGAGGATAAGGGAGATTTTGAATCTCTGCACACACTTTTGGACACTGGGCACTTTTGGATTGTGTGAGGCCCAATGAATATCTGAGCGCTATGTGACAGGCTCGATGGCACAGCTGTGACAAAATTGACTAGAGGATAAGGGAGATTTTGAATCTCTGCACACACTTTTGGACACTGGATGGACACTTGTGGATTGTGTGAGGCCCACTGATATCTGAGCGCTATGTGACAGGCTCGATGGCACAGCTGTGACCAAAGTGACTAGAGGATAAGGGAGATTTTGAATCTCTGCACACACTTTTGGACACTGGATGGACACTTTTGGATTGTGTGAGGCCCACTGATATCTGAGCGCTATGTGACAGGCTCGATGGCACAGCTGTGACCAAAGTGACTAGAGGATAAGGGAGATTTTGAATCTCTGCACACACTTTTGGACACTGGACACTTTTGGATTGTGTGAGGCCCACTGATATCTGAGTGCTATGTGACAGGCTCGATGGCACAGCTGTGACCAAAGTGACTAGAGGATAAGGGATATTTTGAATCTCTGCAGACACTTTTGGACATTGGACACTTTTGGATTGTGTGAGGCCCAATGAATATCTGAGCGCTATGTGACAGGCTCGATGGCACAGCTGTGACAAAAGTGACTAGAGGATAAGGGAGATTTTGAATCTCTGCACACACTTTTGGACACTGGACACTTTTGGATTGTGTGAGGCCCAATGAATATCTGAGCGCTATGTGACAGGCTCGATGGCACAGCTGTGACAAAAGTGACTAGAGGGTAAGGGAGATTTTGAATCTCTGCACACAATTTGGACACTGGATGGACACTTTTGGATTGTGTGAGGCCCACTGATATCTGAGCGCTATGTGACAGGCTCAATGGCACAGCTGTGACCAAAGTGACTAGAGGATAAGGGAGATTTTGAATCTCTGCACACACTTTTGGACACTGGACACTTTTAGATTGTGTGAGGCCCAATGAATATCTGAGCGCTATGTGACAGGCTCGATGGCACAGCTGTGACAAAAGTGACTAGAGGATAAGGGAGATTTTGAATCTCTGCACACACTTTTGGACACTGGATGGACACTTTTGGATTGTGTGAGGCCCACTGATATCTGAGCGCTATGTGACAGGCTTGATGGCACAGCTGTGACCAAAGTGACTAGAGGATAAGGGAGACTTTGAATCTCTGCACACACTTTTGGACACTGGACACTTTTGGATTGTGTGAGGCCCACTGATATCTGAGCGCTATGTGACAGGCTCGATGGCACAGCTGTGACCAAAGTGACTAGAGTATAAGGGAAATTTTGAATCTCTGCACACACTTTTGGACACTGGATGGACACTTTTGGATTGTGTGAGGCCCACTGATATCTGAGCGCTATGTGACAGGCTCGATGGCACAGCTGTGACCAAAGTGACTAGAGGATAAGGGAGATTTTGAATCTCTGCACACACTTTTGGACACTGGACACTTTTGGATTGTGTGAGGCCCACTGATATCTGAGTGCTATGTGACAGGCTCGATGGCACAGCTGTCACCAAAGTGACTAGAGGATAAGGGAAATTTTGAATCTCTGCACACACTTTTGGACACTGGATGGACACTTTTGGATTGTGTGAGGCCCACTGATATCTGAGCGCTATGTGACAGGCTCGATGGCACAGCTGTGACCAAAGTGACTAGAGGATAAGGGAGATTTTGAATCTCTGCACACACTTTTGGACACTGGACACTTTTGGATTGTGTGAGGCCCACTGATATCTGAGCGCTATGTGACAGGCTCGATGGCACAGCTGTGACCAAAATGACTAGAGGATAAGGGAAATTTTGAATCTCTGCACACACTTTTGGACACTGGATGGACACTTTTGGATTGTGTGAGGCCCACTGATATCTGAGCACTATGTGACAGGCTCGATGGCACAGCTGTGACCAAAGTGACTAGAGGATAAGGGAGATTTTGAATCTCTGCACACACTTTTGGACACTGGACACTTTTGGATTGTGTAAGGCCCAATTAATATCTGAGCGCTATGTGACAGGCTCGATGGCACAGCTGTGACAAAAGTGACTAGAGGATAAGGGAGATTGGATTGCTTTTAAAAAAGCAGTTTGCGGAGCAGTGGGTAAACAGCAATGCAGGAATGTCAGGAAGCCTTAGAAGGCAGCCCAACAACCAACACCACTGATACACCACTATATAGCCTCCCCTTGCACTGCACACACAGTGACTGGTGTGTTGTGCAGGCCAAATTGCTAGCAGCAGAAGCAGTTTTTTTGTCTTCTCAGCAGGACAAAAAAAAAAATTGGGATTGCTTTTAAAAAAGCTGTTTGCGGAGCAGTGGGTAAACAGCAATGCAGGAATGTCAGGAAGCCTTAGAAGGCAGCCCAACAACCAACACCACTGATACACCACTAAATAGCCTCCCCTTGCACTGCACACACAGTGACTGGTGTGTTGTGCAGGCCAAATCACTAGCAGCAGAAGCAGTTTTTTTGTCTTCTTCCCTGCCTAACGCTCTCCCTACAGAATCAGCAGCAACCTCTCCCTATACTAAGATCGGCAGAAGTAAGATGGCGGTCGGCGTGCACGCCCTTTTATACCCCCTGTGACGCCCACCAAAGCAAGCCAATCACTTGCATGCCCTTCTGAAAGATGGTGGTGACTAATGCCTATGTCATCACGTTGCCCACAGTTTCCGTGTATCCTGATTGGCTGAAAAAGAGCGCAAAACAAACTTTTGAAACGCGACTTTGGCGCGTAAGTCGCCGACCTCGTGGCCGACCTCATCCTAGGGTCGGGTTTCGTTTCATGAAACCCAACTTTGCCAAAAGTCGGCGACTTTTGAATTTTTTCGACTCGTTTCGCTCAACTCTAGTGACGAGGCATCTAGGATCATCGTAGGAACGCTCCACGACTGCTGCTAGTTGTGTGGTTAAGATCAGGGATCTGCAATCTGCATAGTTACCAACCTCTCTGGTTTTCTGAGACTTAGCTTGTTGTTTTTTTCCTCCTCGGTGACCCATTCATAACAAGCTCCATGGAATAATCTGAAATGTGGCCTGCCGCATCCTTCACTTTTGGTGGGGGTGAAGGACTCAAGGAAAGGTGTTGTTCCTCACTAGAAGCCTGCACTGACGGCTCAGTGCTTGCAGTTTTTAAAACTTCGGAAGAGGAGGTGATAGAGCTGGAGGCAGTTTCGGTAATGTAAGCCAAAACCTGTTCCTCATGCTCCGGCTTTAAAAGCGGTTTACCTACTTCCAGAAAAGGGAACCTTACAGGCCTTCTTGAGCCACATGATGACGCAGGCTCAGCAACTCCTGCCTTAGCTGCTATTGTGCTTTTGGCATAACCAGCAGATGCACCACCATCACCATCAGTACCAGTTGCCCCCCCGCCTACGTCCGCGGCTTCTTCCACCATACTTCCTAATGTTTGGGAAAATGTACCAAAAATACCAGCAGATATATGGTACTGTATGAGGAGCATACAACTGAATAAGGTGGAAGGAAAAATTTAAATCTCCGTATATATTTCCTTAGTCACAGACGCTCTCCCAGTATGTATTTGACTGTAATCCAAACAGCAGATATACGATACTGTTTGAGAAGCGGACAGCTCTATACAGTGTGTGGAAAAATGGAAATGTTCATTATGTTTTTACGGACTCACACACACTTTGTCTCTGTATGTATTTGACCGTGATCCAAACAGCAGATATACGATACTGTTTGAGAAGCGGACAGCTCTATATGGTGTATGGAAAAATGGAAATGTCCATATATGTATTTACGGACTCACACACACACTTTGTTTCTGTATGTATTTGACCGTAATCCAAACAGCAGATATACGATACTGTTATGATTGGGGTCACCGAGGAGGAGAGCAAGACCAAGCTAAGCCACAGAAAACCAGAAAGGTTGGTAACTAAGCGGATTGCAGACCCCTGATCCTATCCACACAACTAGCAGTAGCCGCGGAGCGTGCCTACGATGATCCTAGACGCCTCGGTGCAGCCGGAGAGCTAACTAAGCCTAAAGCAAGAAAGGGGAAATCTAAACTGCCCCAGAGCAGACCCCAAAGGAATAGATAGCCCCCAAACATATATTGTCGGTGAGACAAGATGAAAACACAAACGCAGGCAGGAAAATAGACTGAGCAAATGATGGGGCCCACTCTGACTAGACAGGACAGGAAAGACACTGTCCGCAATCACGCAAAAAACCCTGCAAAAAAGTCCAACACGTCTGATAGAAAAATACTGGTCGCCCGACTTCGCCCACTATATCAGCACTCTGGTATACAGTCATGGCCAAAAGTATTGACACCCCTGCAATTCTGTCAGATAATATTCAGTTTCTTCCTGAAAATGAATGCAAACACAAATTCTTTGGTATTATTATCTTTATTTAATTTGTCTTAAATGAAAAAACACAAAAGAGAATTAAGCAAAAAGCAAAACATTGATCATTTCACACAAAAATCCAAAAATGGGCCGGACAAAAGTATTGGCACCCTCAGCCTAACACTTGGTTGCACAACCTTTAGCCAAAATAACTGCTACCAACCGCTTCCGGTAACCATCAATGAGTTTCTTACAATGCTCTGCTGGAATTTTAGACCATTCTTCTTTGGCAAACTACTCCAGGTCCCTGATATTTGAAGGGTGCCTTCTCCAAACTGCCATTTTTAGATCTCTCCACAGGTGTTCTATGGGATTCAGGTCTGGACTCATTGCTGGCCACCTTAGAAGTCTCCAGTGCTTTCTCTCAAACCATTTTCTAGTGCTTTTTGAAGTGTGTTTTGGGTTATTGTCCTGCTGGAAGACCCATGACCTCTGAGGTAGACCCAGCTTTCTCACACTGGGCCCTAAATTATGCTGCAAAATTTGTTGGTAGTCTTCAGACTTCATAATGCCATGCACACGGTCAAGCAGTCCAGTGCCAGAGACAGCAAAGCAACCCCAAAACATCAGGGAACCTCCGCCATGTTTGACTGTAGGGACCGTGTACTTTTCATTGAATGCCTCTTTTTTTCTCCTGTAAACTCTATGTTGATGCTTTTGCCCTAAAAGCTCTACTTTTGTCTCATCTGACCAAAGAACATTCTTCCAAAATGTTTTAGGCTTTTTCAGATAAGTTTTGGCAAACTGCAGCCTGGCTTTTTTATGTCTCGGGGTAAGAAGTGGAGTCTTCCTGCGTCTCCTACCATACAGTCCCTTTTCATTCAGATGCCGACGGATAGTACGGGTTGACACCGTTGTACCCTCGGACTGCAGGGCAGCTTGAACTTATTTGGATGTTAGTGGAGGTTCTTTATCCAACATCCGCACAATCTTGCGTTGAAATCTCTTGTCAATTTTTCTTTTCCGGCCACATCTAGGGAGGTTAGCCACAGTGCCATGGGCTTTAAACTTCTTGATGACACTGCGCACGGTAGACACAGGAACATTCAGGTCTTTGGACATGGACTTGTAGCCTTGAGATTGCTCATGCTTCCTCACTATTTGGTTTTTCAAGTCCTCAGACAGTTCTTTGGTCTTCTTTCTTTTCTCCATGCTCAATGTGGTACACACAAGGACACAGGACAGAGGTTGAGTCAACTTTAATCCATGTCAACTGGCTGCAAGTGTGATTTAGTTATTGCCAACACCTGTTAGGTGCCACAGGTAAGTTACAGGTGCTGTTAATTACACAAATTAGAGAAGCATCACATGATTTTTCGCACAGTGCCAATACTTTTGTCCACCCTCTTTTTTATGTTTGGTGTGGAATTATATCCAATTTGGCTTTAGGACAATTCTTTTTGTGTTTTTTCATTTAAGACAAATTAAATGAAGATAATAATACCAAAGAATTTGTGTTTGCAATCATTTTCAGGAAGAAAATGAGTATTATCTGACAGAATTGCAGGGGTGTCAATACTTTTGGCCATGACTGTATATAGAGGCCAATCTAATAAGGGACAAAAACAAACTGGCACAAGCAGTAACATATGGATGGTAATTCAGCACAACCCCAGCCGGAGCTTGCTGACCCACACAAAACTGAAATAGACAATACCAGATCAAATGTGATCAATAGCAAAAGAACACTTAGGTAAGCATGCAAGGACTGAGCTGGAAACTAAGACCTCAGAAGGCAGGAAAAATTACCAGCAGGGATAGAGGGAGTCGGCTGTCTTAAATCCAGTCTGAAACCCCAGATCTCCAATCGTCGTCCTCATTATCAGGTGGCAAGCCTCTGTTAATCAGATCAGCTCCATTACCTCCAGTAACCACCAGAGGGAGCCCAGAAAGAGAAATCACAACCCCTCTGTCAATTTGACCAGCTCCACTACCTTCAGTAGTAACCAGAGGTAGGCCAGAATGCGAATTCACAACACGATACTGTTTGAGAAGCGGACAGCTCTATACGGTGGAAATAGAAATGGAAATGTCCGTATATGTATTTACGGACTCACACACACACTTTGTCTCTGTATGTATTTGACCATAATCCAAACAGCAGATATACGATACTGTTTGAGAAGCGGACAGCTCTATACGGTGTATGGAAAAATGGAAATGTCCGTATATGTATTTACGGACTCACACACACACGCTGTCTCTGTACAGATTTGACCGTAATCCAAACAGCAGATATATGATACTGTTTGAGAAGTGGACAGCTCTATGCGGTGTATGTATGGAAAAATTTCAATCTCAATCTATTTTTTTCTGGAGTCACACACAGATAGCATGTATTTGTCCGTGATACCAGCCGGTACATGGTAGTGTGTGAGGAGCGTACACCTCTATATGGTGTGTGAAAAAATGAACGTTCGGTAACTGTGCAGCCAAAATGAATAAAAGTAGAAGTGCTTTGAAAAAAGCAGTCTGCACAACAGTGTGCACACAGCAATGCAGCTATCATGTAGCCTAATAAGGCAGCCTAATAACCAGTGCTGCTGCACACAAAAAATTCCTCCCCTGTCACTGCACACTAACTGTACAGTGAAAATCGCTATCAGCAGAAGCACAGATTTTTTTTTTCTTTCCTGCCAAAACACTCTCCCTATTGAGAACGAGCAGCAGCAACCTCTCCATATGCTAAGAACATCAGAAGTAAAATGGCGGTCAGGGCTTTTATAGCCACTGTGACGCCACACAGAGCAAGCCAATCACTGCAATGCCCTTCTCTAAGATGGTGGTGGCCGCTTCCCATGTCATCACATTGCCCACAGTGTGCGTCCTTGATTATTGGCTGAGAAAAGAGGCTGGAAGCATTTTGGGAAACCCAACTTTGGCACTCAGGTCGGCGACCGCATGGCCGACCTCATGTTATGGTCGGGTTTCGCTCGGCGAAACCCGACTTTGGCGAAAGTCGGCGACTTATGAATCTGGCCGACCCGTTTCGCTCAACTCTAGTTGTGATATCATCGGATCTTACCAAATATCACAGCTGCTCACCTGACTCATTATGATGTCACTGTGGTTTGCCTTACTTTAAAACACTGTGATGTCATTGACTATTATTATCTTCATTTAATTTGTCTTAAATGAAAAAACACAAAAGAGAATTAAGCAAAAAGCAAAACATTGATCATTTCACACAAAAATCCAAAAATGGGCCGGACAAAAGTATTGGCACCCTCAGCCTAATACTTGGTTGCACAATCTTTAGCCAAAATAACTGCGACCAACCGCTTCCGGTAACCATCAATGAGTTTCTTACAATGCTCTGCTGGAATTTTAGACCATTCTTCTTTGGCAAACTGCTCCAGGTCCCTGATATTTGAAGGGTGCCTTCTCCAAACTGCCATTTTTAGATCTCTCCACAGGTGTTCTATGGGATTCAGGTCTGGACTCATTGCTGGCCACCTTAGAAGTCTCCAGTGCTTTCTCTCAAACCATTTTCTAGTGCTTTTTGAAGTGTGTTTTGGGTTATTGTCCTGCTGGAAGACCCATGACCTCTGAGGTAGACCCAGCTTTCTCACACTGGGCCCTACATTATGCTGCAAAATTTGTTGGTAGTCTTCAGACTTCATAATGCCATGCACATGGTCAAGCAGTCCAGTGCCAGAGACAGCAAAGCAACCCCAAAACATCAGGGAACCTCCGCCATGTTTGACTGTAGGGACCGTGTACTTTTCATTGAATGCCTCTTTTTTTCTCCTGTAAACTCTATGTTGATGCTTTTGCCCTAAAAGCTCTACTTTTGTCTCATCTGACCAAAGAACATTCTTCCAAAATGTTTTAGGCTTTTTCAGATAAGTTTTGGCAAACTGCAGCCTGGCTTTTTTATGTCTCGGGGTAAGAAGTGGAGTCTTCCTGCGTCTCCTACCATACAGTCCCTTTTCATTCAGATGCCGACGGATAGTACGGGTTGACACCGTTGTCCCCTCGGACTGGAGGGCAGCTTGAACTTATTTGGATGTTAGTGGAGGTTCTTTATCCAACATCCGCACAATCTTGCGTTGAAATCTCTTGTCAATTTTTCTTTTCCGGCCACATCTAGGGAGGTTAGCCACAGTGCCATGGGCTTTAAACTTCTTGATGACACTGCGCACGGTAGACACAGGAACATTCAGGTCTTTGGACATGGACTTGTAGCCTTGAGATTGCTCATGCTTCCTCACAATTTGGTTTCTCAAGTCCTCAGACAGTTCTTTGGTCTTCTTTCTTTTCTCCATGCTCAATGTGGTACACACGAGGACTCAGGACAGAGGTTGAGTCAACTTTAATCCATGTCAACTGGCTGCAAGTGTGATTTAGTTATTGCCAACACCTGTTAGGTGCCACAGGTAAGTTACAGGTGCTGTTAATTACACAAATTAGAGAAGCATCACATGATTTTTCACACAGTGCCAATACTTTTGTCCACCCTCTTTTTTATGTTTGGTGTGGAATTATATCCAATTTGGCTTTAGGACAATTCTTTTTGTGTTTTTTCATTTAAGACAAATTAAATGAAGATAATAATACCAAAGAATTTGTGTTTGCAATCATTTTCAGGAAGAAAATGAGTATTATCTGACAGAATTGCAGGGGTGTCAATACTTTTGGCCATGACTGTATATAGAGGCCAATCTAATAAGGGACAAAAACAAACTGGCACAAGCAGTAACATATGGATGGTAAATCAGCACAACCCCAGCCGGAGCTTGCTGACCCACACAAAACTGAAATAGACAATACCAGATCAAATGTGATCAATAGCAAAAGAACACTTAGGTAAGCATGCAAGGACTGAGCTGGAAACTAAGACCTCAGAAGGCAGGAAAAATTACCAGCAGGGTTAGAGGGAGTCGGCTGTCTTAAATCCAGTCTGAAACCCCAGATCTCCAATCGTCGTCCTCATTATCAGGTGGCAAGCCTCTGTTAATCAGATCAGCTCCATTACCTCCAGTAACCACCAGATGGAGCCCAGAAAGAGAAATCACAACCCCTCTGTCAATTTGACCAGCTCCACTACCTTCAGTAGTAACCAGAGGTAGACCAGAATGCGAATTCACAACACGATACTGTTTGAGAAGCGGACAGCTCTATACGGTGGAAATAGAAATGGAAATGTCCGTATATGTATTTACGGACTCACACACACACTTTGTCTCTGTATGTATTTGACCATAATCCAAACAGCAGATATACGATACTGTTTGAGAAGCGGACAGCTCTATACGGTGTATGGAAAAATGGAAATGTCCGTATATGTATTTACGGACTCACACACACACGCTGTCTCTGTATAGATTTGACCGTAATCCAAACAGCAGATATACGATACTGTTTGAGAAGTGGACAGCTCTATGCGGTGTATGTATGGAAAAATTTCAATCTCAATCTATTTTTTTCTGGAGTCACACACAGATAGCATGTATTTGTCCGTGATACCAGCCGGTACATGGTAGTGTGTGAGGAGCGTACACCTCTATATGGTGTGTGAAAAAATGAACGTTCGGTAACTGTGCAGCCAAAATGAATAAAAGTAGGAGTGCTTTGAAAAAAGCAGTCTGCACAACAGTGTGCACACAGCAATGCAGCTATCATGTAGCCTAATAAGGCAGCCTAATAACCAGTGCTGCTGCACACAAAAAATTCCTCCCCTGTCACTGCACACTAACTGTACAGTGAAAATCGCTATCAGCAGAAGCACAGATTGTTTTTTTTTTTCCTGCCAAAACACTCTCCCTATTGAGAACGAGCAGCAGCAACCTCTCCCTATGCTAAGAACGGCATAAGTAAAATGGCGGTCAGGGCTTTTATAGCCACTGTGACGCCACACAGAGCAAGCCAATCACTGCAATGCCCTTCTCTAAGATGGTGGTGGCCGCTTCCCATGTCATCACATTGCCCACAGTGTGCGTCCTTGATTATTGGCTGAGAAAAGAGGCTGGAAGCATTTTGGGAAACCCAACTTTGGCACTCAGGTCGGCGACCGCATGGCCGACCTCACGTTATGGTCGGGTTTCGCTCGGCGAAACCCGACTTTGGCAAAAGTCGGCGACTTATGAATCTGGCCGACCCGTTTCGCTCAACTCTAGTTGTGATATCATCGGATCTTACCAAATATCACAGCTGCTCACCTGACTCATTATGATGTCACTGTGGTTTGCCTTACTTTAAAACACTGTGATGTCATTGACTATGTCATTCCATGGTAATCTACATATAGAACAACCTGTATCAGCGACGTAATCTACCTTCAAAAGAGTCAGACCATGGTACTATGAATGGGGAGAGGCTTGGTGCCAAATGCTCAGCATGTACCCACTTTTATACTTTTTATCCCGATTATTGGGCCCGGCGGCCCTTATAGCCAGAAATGTCAGCAGATTTACCCTCTAGATAAGCAGAGAGACGTTCTCATGATTGGCCACCCGAATCTTCTGATGTGGAATAACCCTGCCTGCGCTTTGACTCTGCCAATGGTCCCGCTGTTTTCTTGGGTGGCCCCATTGAGTATTTTGAGCTATGGAGCGCCATGATTTCTATTGTTGACCTTGAGCTGAATGTAAGCTTTTTTATGCAAGTACAGTAATGCCACAATAGAGATTTTAACTTGGTATCACTGTAAGGCTGGGGTCACACTTGCATGTGCTATGCGAGAAACTTGCGCCTCAATACCAGTCACTGCCGCCGGTACTCGGGACTGGAGTGTGCGGCTGCATGTCTTTTTTTTGTGCAGCTGAATGCTCCGATACGAACAGCAGGCAGAAGTCCCGGGTTTTTAGGTGAGTTTCTTGCATTATACACGCAAGTGTGACCTCAGCCTAATAGAACTCATCCTCAGGATTAAGTTTTCAGATCATTTAAACTACCTTGTTAAAGTTGTAAAAATGGAATGAAAAAAACATTGTTACTAGAGTTGAGCGAAACGGGTCGAAAAAATTCAAAAGTCGCCGACTTTTGGCAAAGTCGGGTTTCATGAAACGAAACCCGACCCTAGGATGAGGTCGGCCACGAGGTCGGCGACTTACGCGCCAAAGTCGCGTTTCAAAAGTTTGTTTTGCGCTCTTTTTCAGCCAATCAGGATCCACGGACACTGTGGGCAACGTGATGACATAGGCAGGGGTCATCACCATCTTTCAGAAGGGCATGCAAGTGATTGGCTTTCTTTGGTGAGCGTCACAGGGGGTATAAAAGGGCGTGCACGCCGACCGCCATCTTACTTCTGCCGATCTCAGTATAGGGAGAGGTTGCTGATTCTGTAGGGAGAGCGTTAGGCAGGGAAGGAGACCTGCGATTTGGCCTGCACAACACACCAGTCACAGTGTGTGCAGTGCAAGGGGAGGCTATATAGTGGTGTATCAGTGGTGTTGGTTGTTGGGCTGCCTTCTAAGGCTTCCTGACATTCCTGCATTGCTGTTTACCCACTGCTCCGCAAACTGCTTTTTTAAAAGCAATCCAATCTCCCTTATCCTCTAGTCACTTTTGTCACAGCTGTGCCATCGAGCCAGTGACATAGCGCTCAGATATCAGTGGGCCTCACACAATCCAAAAGTGTCCAGTGTCCAAAAGTGTGTGCAGAGATTCAAAATCTCCCTTATCCTCTAGTCACTTTGGTCACAGCTGTGCCATCGAGCCTGTCACATAGCGCTCAGATATTCATTGGGCCTCACACAATCCAAAAGTGTCCAGTGTCCAAAAGTGTGTGCAGAGATTCAAAATCTCCCTTATCCTCTAGTCACTTTGGTCACAGCTGTGCCATCGAGCCTGTCACATAGCGCTCAGATATCAGTGGGCCTCACACAATCCAAAAGTGTCCAGTGTCCAAAAGTGTGTGCAGAGATTCAAAATCTCCCTTATCCTCTAGTCACTTTGGTCACAGCTGTGCCATCGAGCCTGTCACATAGCGCTCAGATATCAGTGGGCCTCACACAATCCAAAAGTGTCCAGTGTCCAAAAGTGTGTGCAGAGATTCAAAATCTCCCTTATCCTCTAGTCACTTTGGTCACAGCTGTGCCATCGAGCCTGTCACATAGCGCTCAGATATCATTGGGCCTCACACAATCCAAAAGTGTCCAGTGTCCAAAAGTGTGTGCAGAGATTCAAAATCTCCCTTATACTCTAGTCACTTTGGTCACAGCTGTGCCATCGAGCCTGTCACATAGCGCTCAGATATTCATTGGGCCTCACACAATCCAAAAGTGTCCAGTGTCTAAAAGTGTGTGCAGAGATTGAAAATCTCCCTTATCCTCTAGTCACTTTGGTCACAGCTGTGCCATCGAGCCTGTCACATAGCGCTCAGATATTCATTGGGCCTCACACAATCCAAAAGTGTCCAGTGTCTAAAAGTGTGTGCAGAGATTCAAAATCTCCCTTATCCTCTAGTCACTTTGGTCACAGCTGTGCCATCGAGCCTGTGACATAGCGCTCAGATATCAGTGGGCCTCACACAATCCAAAAGTGTCCAGTGTCCAAAAGTGTGTGCAGAGATTGAAAATCTCCCTTATCCTCTAGTCACTTTGGTCACAGCTGTGCCATCGAGCCTGTGACATAGCGCTCAGATATCAGTGGGCCTCACACAATCCAAAAGTGTCCAGTGTTCAAAAGTGTGTGCAGAGATTCAAAATCTCCCTTATCCTCTAGTCACTTTGGTCACAGCTGTGCCATCGAGCCTGTCACATAGCGCTCAGATATTCATTGGGCCTCACACAATCCAAAAGTGTCCAGTGTCCAAAAGTGTGTGCAGAGATTCAAAATCTCCCTTATCCTCTAGTCACTTTGGTCACAGCTGTGCCATCGAGCCTGTGACGTAGCGCTCAGATATCAGTGGGCCTCACACAATCCAAAAGTGTCCAGTGTCCAAAAGTGTGTGCAGAGATTGAAAATCTCCCTTATCCTCTAGTCACTTTGGTCACAGCTGTGCCATCGAGCCTGTCACATAGCGCTCAGATATTCATTGGGCCTCACACAATCCAAAAGTGTCCAGTGTCTAAAAGTGTGTGCAGAGATTCAAAATCTCCCTTATCCTCTAGTTACTTTGGTCACAGCTGTGCCATCGAGCCTGTGACATAGCGCTCAGATATCAGTGGGCCTCACACAAACCAAAAGTGTCCAGTGTCCAAAAGTGTGTGCAGAGATTCAAAATCTCCCTTATCCTCTAGTCACTTTGGTCACAGCTGTGCCATCGAGCCTGTGACATAGCGCTCAGATATCAGTGGGCCTCACACAATCCAAAAGTGATGGATGACCCACTTGTTGACCCAGATTGGCATCCATTGGGGGAAGAGGGTGCTGCTTCCAATAGCTCAGATGAGGAGCATCCACAGCAGACATCGACATCGCAACAGCTGTTATCTGGCAGGCCCGTAGCACTCCAAAGACAGGTTCCAAACATCAAAAGAGTTGCTGGACAGCTTGTCCAGAGGGTCAAAAGATCACAGCGTGCTAGTCCGCAAAATGTCTGCCAAAGTAGGAAGAGTGCAGTGTGGCACTTTTTTGAACAAAATCCTCATGATCAGGCCAAGTTTATCTGTAAGAAGTGCGCAAAGACCTTTAGCCGAGGGAAAAATCTGAAAAATTTGAATACCAGTTGCATGCTTAGACATTTAACCAGCATGCACTTGCAAGCGTGGACACAACACCAAACCTCAAGTGCCACATGTGCAACTGATCACAACGAAGGTAGTCAGCAACGCTACATTGTTTCCCCCACTGTAAGCCCACCGGTTAGCAGAGCAGCAAATGTTGAGGTGTCGTTGCAAGGCCACAGCAGTCAGGGAATCCCACTGTTATATCAACGAAAGACTGATTCTAGGCCATCAGAAAGAACACCAACTCCATCACCATCATCAACCCTCTCTCAGTCCGCCCTGTCCACCGCTACTTCCACCATATGCAGCTCTCAAGTCCAGCTCACCCTCCCAGACACTATGAGTAGGTCAAGAAAGTACTCAGTCTCTCATCCGCGTACACTGGGTTTGAACGCCCACATTGCCAAACTAATCTCGTTTGAGATGATGCCCTTTCGGTTGGTGGAAAGCACAGCTTTCCGCGAACTCATGGCCTATGCAGTACCACGCTATGACCTACCCAGTCGCCACTTCTTCTCTCGCAAAGCCATCCCAGCCCTCCACCATCATGTGAAAGACCGCATTGTCCATGCACTCAAGCAGTCAGTGAGCGGAAAGGTGCACCTCACAACTGATGCATGGTCCAGTCGGCATGGCCAGGGCCGTTACGTGTCCATCACTGCGCACTGGGTTAATGTGGTGGATGCAGGGTCCACAGGGGACAGCGGTGGTGGGACAGTGCTGCCTAGCCCACGGTATAGGAAACAGTTGGCTGTAGGCGTTCGACCCTCCTCCTCCTCCTCCAGAAGCGAAAGCTCGTCCACAGAGCGCAGTCGTACGAGCACTCCATCTGCAGCTGCCACTGTTGCACACGATGTGTCCCCCTATCGAGCAGCTAGTGGAATGCGTCAGCAGGCTGTGTTGCAGATGATGTGTTTGGGCAACAGATACACCGCCGAGGTGCTGGCCGAGTACTTGAAGCGACAAACTGAGTCATGGCTGGGCAGTGTACATCTTGAGGCAGGCAAGGTAGTTAGTGATAACGGCCGTAATTTTGTGGCAGCCATAGCCCTTTCAAAACTCAGCCACATTCCTTGCTTGGCTCACACCTTGAACCTGGTGGTGCAGTGCTTCCTCAAAAATTATCCGGAGTTAACAGCCCTGCTCCAGAAGGTGCGAAGACTGTGCGCGCACATCCGCCGGTCGCCTGTACACTCCGTTCGTATGCAGAAGCTGCAGCCATTGCTCCACCTTCCCAACCACCGCCTCATTATCGACATTGCAACAAGGTGGAACTCCACCCTGCACATGGTGGAGCGGCTGTGCGAGCAGAGGCAGGCCATAATGCATTTTTGGGAGGATACACGGCCAGGCACTTTGAGAGCAGACATGGAGTTGACAGGTGTGCAGTGGTCGAAGCTGAAAGACCTCTGTAAAGTCCTTCAGTGTTTTGAGGAATGCACACGGCTGGTAAGCGCAGACGACGCCATCCTAAGCATGAACATCCCACTTATGCGTCTGCTCATACAAACTTTGACGCACCTTAAGGAGCAGGCGTCTGCAGCCAATGTTGATGAGGAGGAAGAGGAGGAGGGAATCCTTGATGACATTCAGCCATTGTCTGCTCAGGGACCTCTCCTGGACGAGGTGGAGGAAGAAGAGGAGGAGGAGGATGATGATGGGGATGATTACTTAGGGGAGGAGGATGCATCTCGTGGCGCAAGTGAAAATGTTGGCGTGGCAAGGTCTGGTACAGGGTTTGTGCGTGACTGGAGGGATGTGGATTTGCCAGAAAGTGCTCCTCCACCCAGCACTCGCAGTGCATCATTGACACCGGGAACATTGGCCCACATGTCAGATTATGCCTTGCAGATCCTAAAAAGGGACCCCCGCATTGCCAAAATGATGAACGATGACGACTACTGGTTGGCCAGCATCCTGGATCCACGCTATAAAGGCAAATTACAAAACATCATGCCACAGGAGAACCTTGACCTAATATTGGCTAATAAACAAGCAACTCTGGTAAATCGGTTGCTTGAGGCATTCCCAGCACATAGCAGCGGTGATGGTTCTCACACGAGCCGTACGGGCCGGGAGCAGCTTGGCAGAGGTGTTCGTGGTGCACACAGCAGAAGTGGCGTTGGAGACAGGGGTTTCATGACAATGTTGTGGACTGATTTTTCAAATACCGCTCACACAACTGGTAATACTGCATCGATGGAAAGTGACAGGAGACAGCAATTGTCAACTATGGTTACAAACTACTTTTCCTCCCATATCGATGTTCTCCCACACAGGTCATTCCCCTTTGACTATTGGGCCGCTAAACTGGACACCTGGCCTGAATAGGCCCAATATGCCTTACAGGAGCTCGCTTGCCAGCTGCAAGTGTGCTATCGGAAAGAGTCTTCAGTGCAGCTGGATCAATCCTGACAGAAAAAAGGACCCGTCTGTCAACCCAAAATGTGGATGATCTAACCTTCATTAAAATGAACCATGCATGGGTTTCCAAGGAGTTTGTCCCACCTTCCCCTGATGACACATAGGGTGACAGAAAAATGGCTTGCTTTGGTCCACCTCTTCCTGGGACTTGACCTATTTCGCCTTTTGCATCAGCTGAATGTCCAACATCAACATATGCCACTTTCTAAAACTCCCTAACTGTGCTGCCTCCCCCCCCCATGGCCGGGGTCACCACCTAGCGCACGACACCGTTCGAGTTCCGTTGCTCTGGACTGGTGGGTAGGCCGACTCTTGGGCGCGGGCACTGGCACAGGGTCCCTCATAGTGCAATCAAGTGTCTCTGACGGTGGTGGTGCACACCCGCCGTCAGACACACCGCTGTACTATGAGGGGCACAGTGCCAGTACCGACGCCCACGAGTGGGCCCCCCTTGCTTGGGCAGGGCCCCAGCATTTGCAATCTTTACCTCTCCCTGCTCCTCCGCTGTGTAATCTGGGCCGTCAAATCCATACTGTGCCTGACACCGTCTGAGCCTGCCTCCTGCTGTATAGACATATATTTTGAATGTGTACACTATCCATACATGTTATCCGGGGATACGGTACCCTTTCTAACCTTTGTGCAATCACGTGCAATCCATACTGGGCCTAACACCGTCTGAGCCTGCCTCCTGCTATATAGACATATTTTGAATGTGTACGCTATCCATACATGTTATCCAGGGATACGGTACCCTTTCTAACCTTTGTGCAATCACGTGCAATCCATACTGGGCCTAACACCGTCTGAGCCTGCCTCCTGAGACATATATTTTGAATGTGTACGCTATCCATACATGTTATCCGGGGATACGGTACCCCTTCTAACCTTTGTGCAATCACGTGCAATCCATACTGGGCCTAACACCGTCTGAGCCTGCCTCCTGAGACATATATTTTGAATGTGTACGCTATCCATACATGTTATCCAGGGATACGGTACCCTTTCTAACCTTTGTGCAATCACGTGCAATCCATACTGGGCCTAACACCGTCTGAGCCTGCCTCCTGAGACATATATTTTGAATGTGTACGCTATCCATACATGTTATCCGGGGAAACGGTACCCTTTCTAACCTTTGTGCAATCACATGCAATCCATACTGGGCCTAACACCGTCTGAGCCTGCCTCCTGCTGTATAGACATATATTTTGAATGTGTACGCTATCCATACATGTTATCCGGGGATACGGTACCCTTTCTAACCTTTGTGCAATCACGTGCAATCCATACTGGGCCTAACACCGTCTGAGCCTGCCTCCTGAGACATATATTTTGAATGTGTACGCTATCCATACATGTTATCCGGGGAAACGGTACCCTTTCTAACCTTTGTGCAATCACGTGCAATCCATACTGGGCCTAACACCGTCTGAGTCTGCCTCCTGCTGTATAGACATATATTTTGAATGTGTACGCTATCCATACATGTTATCCGGGGATACGGTACCCTTTCTAACCTTTGTGCAATCACGTGCAATCCATACTGGGCCTAACACCGTCTGAGCCTGCCTCCTGAGACATATATTTTGAATGTGAACGCTATCCATACATGTTATCCGGGGATACGGTACCCTTTCTCACCTTTGTGCAATCACGTGCAATCCATACT
This sequence comes from Dendrobates tinctorius, assembly GCF_039654945.1. NCBI lineage: Eukaryota > Metazoa > Chordata > Amphibia > Anura > Dendrobatidae > Dendrobates > Dendrobates tinctorius. The sequence continues at coordinate 13,291,943 of NW_027361918.1, read as the reverse complement.
GGGCCTAACACCGTCTGAGCCTGCCTCCTGATGTATAGACATATATTTTGAATGTGTACGCTATCCATACATGTTATCTGGGGATACGGTACCCTTTCTCACCTTTGTGCAATCACGTGCAATCCATACTGGGCCTAACACCGTCTGAGCCTGCCTCCTGATGTATAGACATATATTTTGAATGTGTACGCTATCCATACATGTTATCTGGGGATACGGTACCCTCTCTCACCTTTGTGCAATCACGTGTAATCCATACTGGGCGTGAGAACGGCTGGCGAGCTGTTAAGCAAGCTACAGCACCTGTGGTTTGCACACGTAAGTTTTTCATTTTTTCAGGAATGACGGTTAGGCCTAATTCTGGAACTGCGGTTGACCTGCACTTACTGGGAAATCATTGTTCGCGGGTAATAATTGTAATCAGTGATCCCCATCACTAACGTTGTTCAGCGGGTTTTCTGCACCTGTAAGCGATAAACGCTGGCCTTTTCAGTGTAGCGCACATGCAGCCATGGACATGTAAGGGCATGACACACCAGTTATTGGCCAATCTCATGTGCCAGAGCCTCACGTGTCCCTCTAGTAAGCCGGACTCGGACCGCGGGGCATGACGGAGTCTCGTTCGTTAACGGAATTAAGCTTGCAATGTGTGCATCTGTTCTGTAGCTGGCATGGTTGAGGTTTCCCAGGTGGAGTCGAATTTAACCGTAGGCTCCACTCCTGGTGGTGCCCTTCTGGACATTCCTTTAAGGTTCAGCTTTGCAACCATACTGCCCACGTAAAACAAACACTTTGCATTCATGAACGCTGTTTGGAGGGTCATGACTCGTGGGAATAACGCCGCCCAATCTGTTAACCTGCTAGAGAGATCCTTCGTTGCTCCCAAGCATGACATCACACTCCCTAGGAAGAAGGTAATGCCACTGTGGCGACCGTACTCCTGGGGGCGACACAAGTGCACTGATGCCCAGCCACTGCTCGATGAATCTGCTGGTACATTGACCCAGACCACTACATTCCCCTCGCACGATACCCGGCCTGAATCTGACCCTCTTGAAACTCAGGTTACCCTTCCCATATACAGTTCCATCTTACACGGTGACAAAGAGGAAGCTGCAGATGAAAGTGCAGGTTCGGCCCACCCGCCATCAGACACACCACCGTACTATCAGGGGCCCTGTGCCAGTGCCGTCGCCAACGAGTGGGCCCCCCCTGCTTGCCCAGGATCACAGCACTTGCAAAGTTGAAATACTGTACAGTGAGATGGAAGATGGGGACGACGAGGAGTCTAGACTAGTACAGGGATTCCCTAGCAAGGAGACTTATTTGATTGTTTTCAATGTTGGGACAGCAATTTTTGGGGAGCACTATACTCTGGAGAATGATAGATGGGGCCCACCATACACTGGAACATTCCAAAGGTGGACATCAGACACTGGAGCAGCATTTACAGGGCCCATTATACACTAGAGCATTAGAAATGGGGCCCATTATGTTTGGAGCATTATTTGGGCCCATAAGACAGTGGAGCTTCATCCATGGGGACCAACATACAGTATACTGTAGCATTATGTGGAGCTCATCATATACTGTTTCAAACATTATATGGGACCAATGATTCTGTATGGAGAAATAGATGGGCCTCGTCATGAGATGTAAAAAGTGAGGTATTTTTCATTGTACTATACCGCTATTTCTCTGCCGTATCGGAGCATGATGAGTTGTGGTATGTGTTAAAGGGGCGCTCTTTCGCCCAGGGCACATGAAAACCTGCAGCCAGCCCTCCCCCCCCCCACAACTTTAGCCAAATAACCCCCATTTTTCAGTGCGTAACTTGTATTATGAAGTTAATTAAGGTTGACAAGCTTCAGTAAGAAGAATTGATGCTTTTGGCATTCAAATGGGAACTGTTGGTGTGTTTCCTGTCCTCCTCTCACTGCCGACTTTTATTCCCCATTGACTTACATTGGGTTTCGTGTTTCGGGACGACCCCGACTTTTCCCTATAATCGGACGATCTTGCTCGACCCGACTTTTTGAAAAGTCGGGTTTCACGAAACGAAACGCGACCCTAAAAAACCAAAAGTCGCTCAACTCTAATTGTTACCATTGCCAATTTTTTCAATTCATCCTTTTATTCCCCAATACATTATGTAGTAATTAGAGATGAGCGAGCACTAAATTGCTCGGGTGCTTGTTACTCGAACCAAGCAATTCCTCATACTTACATGCTCGTTTCCAGTAACGAGTATAATGGGAGTCAATAGGAAAGCCGAGCTTTTTTCCGGCAGACCCTACAATGAGGTCTGAGGGGCAGTGAAAATGTTCAAATGGATGGGAAAGTGCTGAATGGAAGGAGAACATCATGATGAAGACCCCTGGAAGCGTCTCTGACCCCCAGATCACTGCTCAGAACAATGGGGTCAGAGTTTTACTCCACTTTTAGAAGTGACAATAAATCATTCCAAACCCATGAGAAATTGCATTTTACAGGAAAAAAATGTTAAGAAACATTTTTTCCTGTTTAATGAGTGGTAAATCAAGTAAAATTTAAAAGGATGTAAAAAAGTGTAATTTAAGCAAACCAAAATTGATTTTTTTTGTTGAAAAATAAGAAATTTCAGTTTAACATATTTACCATTTACAATTCTGACCACTGTCTCTTAAGGTAATAACTCTGGAACCCTTCCATGGATCCCGGTGATTCCGACTTTGTTTTCTCATGACATATTGTACTTCAAAATAGCAGTACAATTTATTTGATATAACTTGCGTTTATTTGTGATAAAAACAGAAATTTGGAGAAAATTTGGAGAATTTTGCAATTTTCAAATGCCCTTAAATCAGAGTTATTTCACTCAAAATAGTTAATAAATAACATTTCACAAATGTCGACTTTACATCAGCACAATATTTGAAACAACTTTTTTTTATTGTTAGGAAATTATAAGGGTTAAAAGTTGACCAGAGTTTTCTCATTTTTCCAACAAAATTTACGAAACCATTTTTTTAGTGATCGCTTTACATTTGAAGTGACTTTGAGGGGTGTACATGACAGAAAATACCCAAAAGTGACACCATTCTAAAAATTGCACCTCTCGAGGTGCTCAAAACCACATTCAAAAAGTGAAATTGCACCATACAATTTCTAGTGCAATTCCTCCTGAGTACGCTGATACCACATATGAAGGAGAAAACTACTGTTTTGGTGCATGGCCGGGCTTTTGGAATAAAAATGTGCTCAGATCATTAGCGGAAGCCATGTCCCGTTTGGAAAGCCCCTGATGTTCCTAAACAATAGAAACCCTCCACAAGTGTCCCCATTTTAGAAACTAGACCCCTCAAGGAAAGTATTTAGATGTGTGGTGAGCACCTTTAAACCCCAGATGCTTCACAAACGTTTATATCATTCAAAATTAAAAAAAAAAAAAACACATTTTCCCCACAAAAATATTATTTTAGCCCCAAGTTTTTTTTATTTTCACAAGGGTAACAGGAGAAATTGCACCAAACAATTTGTTGTGCAAATTCTTCTGAATGCGCCGATACCCCATATGTTGGGGAATACTACTTTTCAGGCACAGTGCAAAGCCCAGAAGACACCTATCCATTACTAATCCTAGAGTTATTCAAGGGTTAAATAAACACACACACAATACGAACAAAGTATTTTAATGAAAAAATACACCACACACAGTGTTTAAATCTTTACTATACTCCTAATTCCATAGCGACGCCATTGTTCTCCTGTAAAAAATTATAAAATAATAAACCAACAATATACATTACCTGTCCGGCGCTCAGTCCTGTCCCATGGCGTAATCCATCTCGGGGGTGTTAATCAGTTTACAGCCGGAGCACTGCTAACACAGCCGCTCCGACTGTAAGCTACTGGGGAATGAATGGAAGCAGCTGGCGCATGCTCAGTAACTAGTGGTGACATCACCACTCTTCACTGAGCCTGCGCCTAGCTTCCATTCATGTTCAAAGACATGTTCACCGATCACGTAATTCTCTATGGCTGAGAAATGGATGCCTGCAGATTTTTTTTTTCTTAGGAGTGGAAAATAAAAATGACTTTTTGAAGGTCGTGATGAAAAAAGAAAAGTGGTTAAACAGAGTTAAATTCATAGAAATGCATATTCTTACATTGCACTGGGTAACTCCTCACAAACGCTTGTAGTTAAACTTTGGAAATGTTCCCATAAAATGCTTATTTGTGAAGTTTTCTTTCAATTCATCATCTTCATTTGTTTATTAAGGGTTCATACACTTAGGTAAGATATTTTCCATTCACAGGTGCCTCCGTCAATATGCAATGAAGCTTGCAAACCTGGATACAGAAAGGCAAAGCGAGAAGGGGAACCTCCATGCTGTTACGATTGTGTCCGGTGCCCTAAGGGTGAAATGTCCAATATAACAGGTCGGTGACACTGAAGTATGTGCGAAGGGTGAAAAGCTTGGGTTGAAAAATATTTATGGACACATCCATAATGGACCCCAATAGGGTAGATAATGTAGGGGAGATGTAAAACGCAAATAAGAAAACGTTATACCCACTAGGACTCTGTTCACTGTTGCTTTTTTTTCAGCCAATCACTTCTCCATCTGTGCCACTGTGTCCATCCAGTTTGCGCTGATGTTACCTGTCACTGAGATAACGCGACAGAGAGTGGCCAGAAGATTTGATTGCATGAACTCCTGCACTGATTTGAACTGCTTCACCATCCTATTAACCAGCATAGGTTTTGCTTGCTATGTCATTGAAATGGTTAATCAATTCAGTTGATCATGGATTGTCTCAGCTGTTCAGTGATGGCCACTCTCCTCTGATATACAGTATATTGCTTTTTTTTCTTCCTGGCTCTTTTCAAAAACTTGCAAGCTTATACCTTTGCCTAATGGTTCAGTATTCCATCGTCGAAACCTATGTAACCTCCCCGCCATTATTAAACTATTATTATTGTTTATGTCTTGTGGTTTTTCCATAGAACTATTGGTAAATCACAAATATGTTTTTCTTTCATGGATTGGAGGACCAATGAAAATATTTTTGATTTATTTATCTTTGATTTGTATTATAACATTCATGTCTTATTTTTGCAGTAACAGACATTTCTTGAGAAAGGCAACATTACACCGAAACGTTGATACCAATGTGTCTGTATTCCATCGGGTACATTATTGAGAAGTATATTCTTTTTGCGTCAATAAATTTATCAAATTTACTACTTTTTTGTGTGGCAGAGTTTCTCTAATTTATTGATTTTTTTTTACCCTTTAGCACCTATTTAACAGCAGAGAGCATTCCTTATTCTTCAATTTTTATAAAGTATATGATTGCCATTGGCAATTGGGAAGTGTCAGTGATAGTTCACATTTCCTGGTTTAGTTATGAAGTTCAGTGTTTGGAGTAGGCAGTTGGAGAGTTGGTCAGGAGATTTCTGTGTGGAGTTGGTTTTGTTTATCCTTATCCTTCTCTCTCATTTGGATTCTCCTTCCTATTTTCCTCTCTGTTGTATATGTATGATTTTAGTTTTCTTTTATCCCTGTCTGTCTACCCCTGTCAGTCTGGTTAGTGTAGTCCTATACAGTTTGACCTCATACCTGTCTGGGTGGGGGAGGGAACAGATAAAGGTTAAGATAGGAGCATTGGTACAGTAGGTACTGTATATGACCCTGGCATTTCCATTTTCCATAGTAATCCTGAGGACAGTGATAGCCTAGGATGCCCCCTAGTTCCAGGAATCTGCTAGGTGCCCACAGTCCCTAGACACTACATGACTTTACATTTATTAACTTCATGCATGTGTAGATTGCATATTTTATTTATTTCAGTACAGAATAGAACAGAGTAGGAAGAGACATGAATTACTGCAGCTATTTATTTCCTCCCTGGACATGATAGATAGTGTGACATAGCGATCACTAGTGGGTTGGGATGTACTCGCTTGGCAGTGATATAACATGCAGGAGGACTGTATTTTCTTAAAAGTTCACCTGGGTTTATTGCTCCATAACCCCAGCAGCACAAACACAAGGTAAAACAGCCTTTAGATCCGACAAAACAAAATAACAATGTTCATAAGCAGGGCTTAGCTCCGTCAGACCTGTGGTCACACAGGTCTGGTTATTTGTCCAGGATTCAGGCTAGGTCTGGAGCCAAACACACATAATTCCCCAGGCTCAAGGTTACCTGCTTATGAGGTCCGCAGTTTTCCCAGCCTGGCTTCATATAGGTCCTGTCAGCCCAGACCCTCATTGCCTTCTGGACTCCACAGGAGCACTCAACCGCTCCAGTCATACACACGGGTCTCCACAGTCCCTCACTGACCCCGGTCAGTATCAATCTTGGTTGTCTGACCGTCCACTCTGGAGGTATCTCACATACCACTCTATAGTGTCCAGCCTGGACACAGGGAGATCTGTCAACCCTGACAGACTCCCACACACTCTCTGCCATGTGCTAAACACACCTCCAATACATAGCTTGTAACCACACCCACAGGTGGTCACATGGTCATGACCTCAATGCAGGTCCTCAAACATCTGCAGGTCCTGAAGGAAAACAGGGGTACAGTGAGCACCTTCACCCAGAGGTGAGGTAATATGGGTAGCCAGATCCTCTCATCTCTCATAGCTACCCACAACACAGACCAGGTGCACTAAATGACATATTAGTGCTCATGTGCACTAAAGACAAAATACTCTGGGTTGCATCACAGGGATGCTCACTACAAGTCCCAGAGAACATCCCAGGCTTACAGCGCAGAAGACCTCCTCCTTTGCGCCACACACCAGCCATGCACCACAATGCCGGTCACTGTCTCACAATAGATAGATAGGAAAAATAATGTTACCTAAGACAAGCTGTGTATGTGCATGTACAGGAAACTGTAACAAGACTGGTGGAACCACTGTTCCATGGCCCGAGCAGCATAAGTGATCACATGACTATTCTCTAGAGCCTCTGATGTGGTTAGGCTTGGCTCCCGATAAACACCAGGTGCTACTCCAGGAAAAAACAGCTGACCCCCAAGGGATTAGTGGCTGGAACCGCCCGGAGGGTGAGGACAGCTGATGCTGGCAGGCAGTGGAAGGAGTGGATTATTATGGCTGATACACAGGTTGGCATGGCAAGCACTGGCGGATCCGTCTGATGTACAGACTGGCATGACAGGTGCAAACAGGTCAGTCTGATATACAGACTGGCATGGTATGTGCAGGTGCACCCGACTGATTTGCAGACTGGGATGCCAGATACAGGGGTGTCTAGCTGATATACAGATTGACATGACAAGTGCAGGCAGTTCCATCTGATATACAAACTGTCACGGCAGATGCTGGAGAATACAGACTAACATGGAATATATTGGCAAGGAGGTTAGGGATGGACAGACACTAGCGGGAACTAGCAGACTGGGACCTGAGAACTATCAGCAAGCGTGTTTGGGAGCAGAGTAAAAACATTGCAAAGGCACCTCCATGCAGATGGAGGTGCCTTAAATGGTAAGTGTCTCCCAGCCATTGGCTGGAGACACTTTAGGACAGCTTGTGCGGCCCCTTTAAGAAGGGGTAGCATGCCTGACCTATGCACAGTGCCTGGGCAGCAGCAGACTAGGAAGGAGGAGGGAGGGCTGGATGGGAGCGACAACAGTGAGTTGGCATCCCTGCCTGGGATGAGGGGCAGCATGCACGATGCCATGCCAGTGCTACAGTACCCTCCTTCATGCCCCCTCTTTTTCAAGCCTGCAAGAAATCTCTCCAGGAGGAGAGGGTCATGGATACTTTCCCTGGACCTCTCATCAATTCCAAACCCACTCCAGTGCACAAGAAAATAATAATCTTTATCTTTTTTATAAATCTTTATTTTTATATAGCGCTAACATATTCCGCAGTGCTTTACAGTTTGCACACATTTCATCACTGTCCCCGATGGGGCTCACAATCTAAATTCCCTATCAGTATGTCTTTGGAGTGTGGGAGGAAACCGGAGTGCCCGGAGGAAACCCACGCAAACACGGGGAGAACATACAAACTCCTTGCAGATGTTGTCCTTGGTGGGATTCGAACCCAGGACCGCTAACCACTGAGCCACCGTGCTGCCCAAAATAGGTTTTTCCTCTTACCCTTTTGGTGGCCAGAATCTTCTCTACCTTGAAAACATTTTCAGTGCTGACTGGAGCTGGAGTGGTACCAGAATCTTTGAAAAAAGGACTGAGGATGGCAGGTTTGAGTAGAGACACATGAAAGGAATTGGGGATCTGTAAAGAGGCCAGGAGTTTGAACTGTAGGCTACCAGATTATTCTGAATTAGAACCTCAAACAGACCAATGAAGTGAGTATCTGGAGACAGACATACTTAGACAACAGCCAATGCTTGACCCTAGAATAAAACAGAGGCAGATCCAGACACCTCATGTCTGGGTGTCTTTTCATCCGTTCAGAGTATTTCAATAAGTTGCTCTTGGTGTTCTATACCAGATTTAACAGAGAATTCACTCATATGGTTGTTGTGTGAGAATTCAGCCCAAGGCAGGAGTTCAGCGCAGTCACTGTGGTGCGCACTGACAAAGTGCCGCAGAAAGTTAGTAAGGATTTGATTGACCCGCTCTGTTTCAAAGACACAAAGGCGTTCTTTGCCTCTGCAGTCCATATCTTAGGGTTGGTTCCTTTGTGGGTGAAGGCAGAAATAGGAGCAGTTCGAGAGGAAAAATGTAGAATGTACTGCGGTAATAGTCCTTCTTGGGATACATTTTCAGGCCGGTCTCATATCTGATCATAGAATCATAGAATGTTAGAGTTGGAAGGGACCTCAATGGTCATCATGTCCAACCCCCTGCTCAATGCAGAATTCACTAAACCATCTCAGACAGATGTCTTTCCAGCCTCTGTCTGAAGGCTTTCATTGAAGGAGAACTCACCACCCCTCATGGCATCTTGTTCCACTTATTGATTACCCTCACTGTCAAAAAATGTTTTCTAATATCTAATCTGTATCTTCTCCCATTCAGTCTCATGGTATTGCCTCTCATGTTTCCGTTTGCAAATGAGAATAAGGATGATCCTCTATTCTGTGAAATCTCTTCAGATATTTGCAGACATTCCCAGATCCTTTAATCATTCCTCGTAGGACATACTTTGCAGTCTGCTCACCATCCTGGCAGCTCTTCTCTGAACTTGCTCTAGATTTTCAATGTCTTTTTTACAATGTGGTGACCAGAACTGGACACAGTATTCCAGATGTGGTCTGACGAAGTAGGAGTAGAGGGGGATAATTATTTCATGTGATCTAGACTGTATGCTTCTACTAATACATTCCAGAACTTTGTTTGACTTTTTGCTGCTGCATCACACTATTGACTCATGTGCAATCTGTGATCTATAAGTATACCCAAGTCTTTTTAACACAGGTCAAAGAAATGGAAGAGAAATCTGCTCGAAGATGCACTTTTTCATGCTTGTCAAACAGACGGTTCTTCCTTAATCTCTGTAGAACCTGGCAAATATCCCTCCAGTGTGCAGGCAGATCTGTAAAAACATCAAGATGTCACCTAGGTAAACTACCACACATGTGTAATGGATGTCCCTGAAGATGTCGTTCACCAGTTCTTGAAAGACCGCAGGGGCATTACAGAGTTCAAACAGCATAAGACTTTTCACGTGCTGCACTAATTCTTTGGAATTCATTACCCAGGTTAATACGATTAATCCCCAATCCCCACAGTTTTAAGCGTGCCCTAAAAACGCATTTGTACAGACTGGCCTACCGCCTCAACACAGAAACCTAACTATCCCTGTGTTGCCCATTCAAAATTTTTTACCATAACCAGGTTCCTCGCATCATGTTCTCACACGCTTTATGCATTTAATAGCTCTCTGTTTCTGTATTGTTACATACTTAGGCTGATAACCGGTTCACGCAGCATTACAAGAACACCCGATTCTTACACTATGGCTGGTCCAAACAGCGAAAGCAATTGTTACAATCCACCTTTCGTGTTGTTAGACATTGGGTTCCTGTCGCTGAACAGCAGGAATCCCGAGCCTTGCATTCGGCTGTCTCTCATTCCTCTCCGGCCACAGAGGAGGCTGCTCAGCACACTCTGGTCAGACCAGCTCTGTATTTCTGGTTGCTGCTGTCACCTCTGGTCCAGCTATAGCAACGCATGCTGGTCAGCAGCGAGCCACTCCAGGGACTAAGTCCTCCTTTCAGTCCACTGAGCATGCCCATGGGACGATCTCTCATTGGAGATCGGAGGTCACATGCTCAGGTCCTTCTCCAGCTTGGATTGGAGGTCAGGAAGGTCCCGGAAGGACGGGGCTATAAAAGGTTCGCATGGCCGCTCGGCTGGTGGAGGGACCAGTATAAAGGAGGTGGAGGAATTCCTGGGGTGATGAGTCAGCAGAACGAGACAGAAGGAGCAGGAGATCGTGGGAGTGACTGAGAGCCAGAGCGACTCACCAGAGTCAGGAAGGAGGCCAGAGACAGGAGATATACTTCCCCTGGACATTAGCGGGACGGCACCGAGACGACCGTCCGAGAACTGCTGCCCCACATCGACCAGCGGCCGCTGCCGCCTTCTTCCAGCCCGCTGCTGCAGCCTGCCCGCGGCCACCAGCGGCCATTGCCGCCTCGCTCCTGCCTGCGGCTGCGGCCTGCCCGCGGACACCAGCGGCCGCTGCCGCCTCACTCCAACCCACGGCTGTGGCCTGTCCCCCGCTGCCCGCGGCCGCTCTGCCCTCACCCATGGACACGGAAAGCCCAGTGCCGTCGGCGGCCACCACTGTCCCGCTCCGGTCCGCAGCAGGGGCCGAACCTCTGCTTGCTGCGGATTCCCCATCGCAGCCGTTAGCTGCACAGGTGGCCTGTCCTTTGCTACCACACATCGCTGCCACTTGCCCCAGCCTGGGGGCTGCGGCCCATCCATCCAAAGACTCCGCCGGGGCCTGTGAGTTTCCAGTGTCATCAGAGCACCGGAGCGCGCGAAGACTCCGTCAACGCCTCAGCAACTGGGCCCAGCGACTACTATGCCAAAAGACCACCATCCCGAACGGCGAGGGATGTCTGGACGGCTAAGTTGACTATATAATTAAGGGCCCGTAGTCGGCCATACCGCGGCCCTGTAGTGACCGGCTAGTGCTGGACGTAGTCGTGTTCTATCCGTTTGTGTTTGCTTGTTTAGAGCCCCTGCGAGGGCGATCCTTGTTACCCCTTTTTTGTTGATCAGGCCGTGACTGAGGAAAGTTCCCTCTAGTCCTATAAACGTTATTATAGAAAGCACCAAATTGTCTCTCGACTAGTCACTGCATCCTGCGTACCTGCAAGCACCACACACTTTCTAGTGGAAAAATAAAAGACCTCACTTGTCCAATCACCTGTTAAAAAGACCTAAGAAGCTAGGTGGACTTGGTTTTCCAAACATCCTAGATTATTATATGGCTTCCCAACTCGACCTAGTCAAAGGGTGGTGAAGAGTCGGAAAGATAAGCAACTGGGTTCAAATTGAATCGCACAATGCAGTTTGTAACAATTTACAAGCTTTGTGTTATGCATCCTTGGTGGAGCCTTCAAGTACCGTAAGTTAGTCGCACTTCCTCTAACGATCTCTTGCTTACATAGTTGGAAACTCTTTCATAAAAAAAAGTTTGACTGCTTCCACTCCTATTTTGTCCATAGCTCCATTGGAAACTCTAGAAATCCTAATAGGAGATCTAAATATCCAAGAATGAAAAAAAGGTCATAGAACTGATTAAAGACTTATTTGACGGTTATACTCTCCATACTTTTGAGTCCTTACACTCTTGTTTCAGAATCCCTAATAGTGAGTTCTATAAATATCTACGCATAAGACAAGCACTCCAGAAGTTCTCATTTCTTCTGACAAATGTGAAATCAGAACTAATTTCAGCCTTATCTAAAACAACATCTACTTCAAGTGGTCTGAAACCTATATATAATTTATTGGACACAAAAAAAATGTCTTTATTAAGTCAACCCCTTTTTAACTTGGGAAAAGTTTTTAAACAAAACATTTCCAAATAATTAATGGTCCAGCTCATTGGCATTAGCCACTCGCACATGTGCTTCCTATTTAGAATCATATATGAAAACTGTGCTGAGATGTTAGTACACCCCAGTGAGATTACATATGCTATTTCCCGCATCCTCACAATTATGCTGGCTTAATTGTGGCTCTAAGGGTTCTCTACTCAATACTCTTTGGACCTGCCTGCTATTAGCCCCCATCTGGAAGGTGGTCTTCACACTTATTTCATCATTAATTTACTACACAGTGCAACCTTCACCATCTTTAGCGCTGCTCTTATTGGGAATTCATTCTATTGATTCTAAACATACAGTAGAATACTTGTGATCACTAGATATTGGAAATCCTCTGGGATACCCATAATGGGAGAAATCATTCATTGAATAAATAGAACTTGTGTACTTGAGAAAAATGTTAGCATAGAAAAATAATAAGATGCCTACATTTATGGTAAGTGAGAGAGCTTGGCGAGACCATCCTGAAAATATTACTAAGCTCTGATTTTGAAATATTTTCCTGGTTGTTTGGATATTTTTCAATATATTGTTTAGTCCTGTATGTTATGTTATTCTCTTACAATGTACGTTCTGATTAGTTTATTTGTGTTGTGTAAACATGTTGTTATTCTTTTAAAACCAAATAATCAATCAATCAAATTTATTATCGCCAAGTACATATTACATATATACAAGGAATTCTTTGTGGCAAAGAGGCAACATAATATATAACAACAGATACAACAAGTAACATCTAACAAGACAGATACAGTATATAGTCTACACATGATGATTTAATTGTTGAACAGAGAGTGGATAGAAGCTGTTCATATGGCGGTTAGTGCTGCATTTGGGGACTCTGAAGCGACGTCCTGAAGGGAGTAGTTGGAATGAGGAGTGTCCCGGGTGAGAGGGATCGGATGAAATTTTCAATTCGTGGGATCGAATACTCTTATCATAAAGATCCTGGATTTTAGGCAGGGGGGAACCTATAATTCTCTCTGCTGTTCTGAAAGTCCTTTGTAAGCGGAGTTTGTCATGCGCAGTGGCTCCCCCATACCAGACTATCAGAGAGGAACAAATCACAGATCTGATGACAGCATTAAAGAATAAGATCAGCAGATTCTTAGACAAACCATATCTTTTCAGCTGACGCAGGAAGAATATCCTCTGTTGTACTTTTCTTATAACAGCATCCACGTTTTCCCCCCATTTAAGATCATGAGAGATGATAACACCAAGGAATTTGGTCTCTGTGACCCTAAGAACCACTTCGTCATGGATGTAGATTGGAAGTATCTCATGTTGATCTTTCCTAAAATCCACAACCATCTCAGCAGTTTTTTTAGTGTTGAGTACAAGATTATTGGCTTTACACCAGTCACATATTCTTTCCACCTCACTCCGATACAAGTCTTCAGCATTTCCCCCGATGAGACCAATCAGTGTCATATCATCGGCAAATTTCAAGATTTTTACTGAGTCTGATGAAGAGATGCAATCATTCGTATAGAGAGAAAACAGTAACGGGGACAAAACACACCCCTGAGGTGCCCCGATGTTTGTGACCAAGGTGTCCGAAGTGAATGGTCCAACTTTTACACTCTGTATCCTGGCTGTCAGGAAGTTATAAATCCACAAGCATAAGTTGAGAGGGACTCCAAGAGCTACCATTTTCTTATGAAGTAAATTCGGATCAATGGTATTGAACGCTGAGCTAAAGTCCATGAAAAGAATCCGGACATATGAGTGCAGTTCATTTGTATGATCCAAAATGTACTTCAGTCCCAGATTGACAGTGTCGTTTGCCGAACGATTCTCCTTATAGGCAAACTGAAGCGGGTCCCTTAGCTTCTGCGTGAATTTTATCAGGTGGGACATCATAATTCTTTTGAAGACTTTCATAGCTACAGATGTGAGTGCTACTGGTCTATAGTCGTTCAACTCAGAAGATCCCACTTTCTTGGGGACAGGGATAATTGTGGAATTTTTCCAACACTGAGGTACAACGCACTCTTTCAGTGACACATTGTATATATTTGTCAGTATAGGGGCAAGCTGGGTAGCACATACTTTCAGACACATTGGAGATACACCATCAGGGCCAGGTGCCTTTTTGACCTTAAGTCCTTTCAGGATGCGTATCACCTCTGCCTCGGAGATCACTACTTGGGTGTTGCACAATGAATGATCTTTATATGAACAGACTGAGGAGCTTAGAGATGAATAGCCACTGTGTGTAGAGCTTGCCTCAAATCTGCAGTAGAATTCATTTAACTCTGCTGCCAGACTTCTGCTGGGGTTCACTATAGTGGGGTGGCTTTTATAATTGGTGACCTCTCTTAATCCTCTCCATGCAGATCTATTATCTTTTGATGAGAACCTTTCCTCCAGAATCTTTGCATACTCGTGTTTGGCTAACTTGATCTCTTTAGATATCGAGTTCCTAAGTTTCTTGAATTCAGTAATATCGCCTGCTGTATAAGCCTCCTCTTTTCTCTTACGGATCAACCTGACTTTATTTGTAAACCACGGCTTGTTGTTTCCCCGAAAGTGGACAGATTTGGATGGAATAAACGTGTCTTCACAAAAACGGATATATGAGGACACTGCATCAACCCATTCATCCAGACCCGAGCATGTTTCCTGGAATACCTCCCAGTCCGTGCATTCAAAGCATGCTTGTAGTTGCAATTTTGCCTCCTCAGACCATGTCTTCTTTGTATAAACTGTAGGTTTGGATGTTTTCAACCTTTGCCTGTAGGCTGGAATTAAATGAATTAGACAATGATCTGAAAAGCCCACTGCTGCTCTCCTCACTGCCCTGTAGGCCCCTTTTATGACTGTATAGCAGTGATCAAGCGTATTGTTCTCTCTCGTGAAGCAGTTTATATGTTGAGTAAATTTGGGGAGATCCAGGTTGAGTTTTCCTTTGTTAAAGTCCCCCATTACGATCACAAATGCTTCTGGAGATCCTTTCTCCCATTCTGATATTTTGCAAGCTAATTCACCAATAGCAGCTTTAACAGATGCTTGGGGGGGAATATATACTGCAACCAGAACCATAGATGAAAACTCTCTTGGAGAGTAAAATGGTCTACAATTGAGTGCAAGGTACTCTAGATCTGGAGAGCAACCTTTTCCCAGTATGTTAACATCATAGCACAATCTAGTGTTGATGTAGAGACATACCCCACCCCCCCTTTGTTTACCTGAAGCTACACAATCACGGTCAGCTCTGTAGATAACAAAACCAGGTAGATCCAGACTACAATCAGGGATGGTCTCATTCAACCAGGTCTCAGTAAAACAAAGAGCAGCTGAATTGGCCATATCAGATCTCATGTTACAAAGTAAGTTCAGATCCTCCATTTTGTTAGCTAAGGAACGGACATTAGCCAAGTGGAGTGAAGGAAGAGCTGTTCTGAACCCTCTCCTCCGAAGGCGTGCCAGGACTCCTCCTCTCCTACCTCTCTTGCAGTACACCTCCACAGGTTTCACAGAAGTAATGGATTTTATGTACTCAATTGTTGAATTAGCAATCATGCTCCAAGAAGGGGAGTCCATGAGAAATTGTGGATGATTCCAGAATAATAAATCGTCCCTTGAAATCATAAGAGTAGGTTTACAGAGTGCAGTGGCCATGATTACACTCAGCTTGTAGCTATAAAGACTGAACAGTCACAGCTTAGCAGAGTTAAATGTACAACTTTCCATAAAGGGTGCTCCCAGCACTGCTGGGGGGAGGGCATGGGTGCAACAAGACAGGGACATCAGGGGACACGCCAACAGTTAGCCCAAACCTGCCCAGCTCACCCCTTCAGCTCCACCTGGACCACAAGATCTCCAGAACATCTCCAGCACCGCACACTCCACCAGCTTTCCTATCCCGGGATCATCTGCATGCTGGAAATGGGTACAAGTTGTAGGAAAGTTGGCAGGCAGCCAGCAGCTTCACTCTCTCCCAGCTGAAACCAGGCACGGAGCTCCACGAGGACAGAAAGACACCAGTCCCAGCTGGTCGCAGTCTCCACACTACTCCCAGCTCTGCCGAATCCTGTAGCCCTACAGCTCCACGTGGACCACAAGATCTCCAGAACAACTCCAGCACCGCACACTCCACCAGGTTTCCTATCCTGGGATCATCTGCTTGCTGGAAATGGGTACAAGTTGTAGGAAAGTTGGCAGGCAGCCAGCAGCTTCACTCTCTCCCAGCTGAATCCAGGCATGGAGCTCCACGAGGACAGAAAGACACCGGTCCCAGCTGATCGCAGTCTCCACACTACTCCCAGCTCTGCCGAATCCTGTAGCTACGCAATGGTGAGTGAACCAAAGGGAGAATTAACAATTAAACAGGGTAAAAAACTCAGGAGCCTCATGCCAGAGCAGCCATCTCTCGGCGCTCCTCCTCCTTTCAAAAGATATTGTTATAAAAAAAAAGAAAAGAGAGGAGTAGGATATTTATTCTTGATTGTAATCTGGTTGAATCCCCTTTTCTTAACAAAGAAGAATCCTCCTCTGGCCGGGAGGAAGACTTTCAGAAAAATCCTCTGTTGAGATTCTCTTTAATGTACTCGGACATGGCTCGGGTCTCAGCCTGAGATAAAGGGTAGACAAGGTCCCATGAAGGAGAGGAGCCAGCGAAAAGATCATTAGGACAGTCATATGTCTTATAAGGTGGTAGCATTTCAGCCTCCTTCTTGTTGAAGACGTCAGTGTACACCCAATATGCAACAGGCAAGCCAGGTAAATTAGTAAATTAGATGGAGAGGCCAGGGGTCAAGCAGGACGAATGGGAACATGACATTCCTGTCCCCAATGGAGTACTTCTCTGGATTTCCAGTCTAAGACAGGCTCATGTCTTTGAAGCAATGGCAGACCTAGAAGCAGAGGGTGAGACACACCTGACAGCACATATAGAGGAACTTTCTCTGAGTATAGCATTCCTACCCGAAGTTTTATGGCTTGGTAACAAAAAAGTTGTCTTTGAAAGAGGTTTTCCATTCACTGATGATACCACCAATGGATCCTGTAGACTTTGGATTGGGATTTTATACAGCTTCACAATGGCTTGTTGGATGAGATTACCTGCAGAACCAGTGTCCAGGTAGGCTTACCTGACAAAATGGATGTTGCCACAGGAAACAAATACCATCATAATCAGAGATGGGGAGGAGTGATACTCACCCAGGGTGACCTCTCCAACTGACCTTAGGTGCTGGAATTTCCCAGTTTCTCTGGACAGGAGCTGATTGCATTCTCCTGACTGCCACAATAGAAGCAGCTTCCCTCGGTGCAATGGGTTTCCTGATGATGCTTAGCTATCTTCACCTAATCTATTTGCACAGATTCCGGGGAGGATGCTGAAGCTTGGGCTTGCTGTATGATTGGTCTTTAAAAGATAGGAGCTAGGCATGCTGGTTTTCTCTCGTGGATCACCTCCTTGGAGCACTCCTGAAATCTGATGTAGATTCAAGTTGCCAGAAAAACCAGGTCATACAGTGAGATCTATAGATCACGACCAGTGAGCTTGTCCTTGATTCTCCCAGAGAGGCTCTCCCAGAAGGTGGCCACCAAATCCTCTTTATTACTGGTGAGTTCAGAAGACAGTGTATGGAATTAAACAGTGTACTGGCCCACTGTGAGATTTCCCTGGTGCAGTCTGAAGATAGAAGATGCTGCTGAGGAGACACGGCCAGGCTCATTGAAGACCTTCTGGAGGGCTTCTAGAAAGGACTGGAGTTTCAACACAAGAGGATACCCTCTCTTCCATAGGGGATTGAGCCATGACAGAGCTTAGCCAGAGAGATGAGACATGATGACAGCCACTTTAGTCCCATCTGAGACAAACTGATGAGCCAAGAGTTAAAATGCAGCTTGCACTGATTAATAAACCCCTAACATAGGCAGGGTCACCGCCATAATGAGGAGGAGCAGACAGATGGGTTCTGGTAGCAATCACTTAGCTGGCAGGCTGATGGGACACAGCTGAGTTGGTGGAAGCTTGGGTAGGTGTGGATGCGGCCTGAGTAGTCAGCATATCTAGATGGGTGGTTACTGTCCGCAGGTAGGAGAAAATGCTCTTTTTGGTGGGAGGCATCCTGGTGCAGGGCTAAGAAATGGTAAGCTTGATTGCTAGTGAATTCCATGGCCTGTGCAAACTGTAACAGGAGTGGTGGAACCACTGTGCTGTGGCCCGAGGAGAGCCTGGAGGGATGTGACTAGGTGAACACCTGACTTTTCACTAAAGCCTCTGATGGTGGGATTAGGCTTGGCTCCAGATGATCACCAGGTGCCACTCCAGGACAGACCATGGACGCAGGGCAGCTGACCCCCAAGAGAAGAGCTGGAACAGCCTGAAAGGTGAGGACAGCTGATGCAGGCAGGCACTGGCAGGAGTGGACTGGTATGACTGATGCACAGGTTGGCACGGCAAGTGCTGGCAGATCCAGCTGATGTACAGACTGGCACGGCAGTTGCTGGCAGATCTGGCTCTAATACAGACTGAGAAGGAAAGTACTGGCAAGGGGGGTAAGGAAAGGACAGACACTAGCGTGAACTAGCAGACTGGGACCTGAGAACTAGAAAGCGTGTTTGGGAACTATTCTGAGTCTTCCTGATGACTGCAAATCCCAAGTGTTCTAACTAACAGCTTCTTATATAATTGTGTAACTTGTACTTACACCACCAGGCGTCTTCAGGTAGTTTTAACTCCACTGGCAATGCAACTGTAGAAAGACCAGGAGAAACGATGCTGTTTTCTTCCAAAATCTTGTGTTAGTTTACAATGGACAGTAGGTAAAAAGGAGTAATCTGAACAGGGGAGTACACATGCATCTTGAGTAATGGCTGCTGTAGGCTAAACTGAAGAAGAAGGGTGGAGCAACCTAATACAGGGCTCAACTACAGGAGGGACATAGGGACAATTTTCACATAGTCTAATTCTACCTAGCAACAACAGGAAATTTTGCTGATTGGAGGAAGAACTAAACACAGAGGAATATACATTACAGGTTGTTCCCATTCATGGGACACAACACTCCCCATCTGAAATCGTCATATTTCACAAGTCCTTGTGAGAGATAAGGAGACAACTCTGTCCCTCGAAGTCGTGAAACCTGCAATGAGAGGAGAGAAGAAAAACAATGCAACATAATGCAGAAATCAAGTCTATACTTGTAGTAAAATGTTAGACCTTGAATAAAAAATGAAAAATGAGTCCAATAGAAAACCCATCTTTGGATTGCGGAAGCCGAAATATGCCAACTCTTCCACCAACTCAACAGTAGAAGTTCCAGTCCACAAGGGGAAGCTAAAGTTCAGTTGGATTCTGATAATCCTGAGTCCTAGCCCAGCAGTAAAATGCGAAGGTATGCTCCCCGCCGTGGCAGAGTCCAGTGACGAGCCAAGTTCTTGTGACTATTGCTCGAAGGAGCCAGCAGATGATGAACCTGAAATTCATGTCAGCAGGCACGATGACTGACCAGCTGGAAGGATGTCCAGGGTGATGACGAGATCTCAGTTTCCGTACTGGCACATTGGACAAACAACTTGTGAGGCGGGTTGGCTTGAGATCCTTCCTAGACTATGGTTCTCTTGGTGCAAGTACATTAACGAGTTCATCACAAGGTGATGCTTGGGAAGTGAACGTGTCTTGTTCTACATCCGTCAGTGTGCTGAGGCTGCATTGCGTGGGGAAAACGCTAGCATTATTGGTAAAAGATAAGCTCTTGAGAGAGGGGCTCTTACTCTGAGCACTGAAGTCTAGCACGGCTTCGGCTTGACCAGGCTTGTGATGGAGATAGGCGTCAAAGGCTGTGACCTTAACAGTTGCTTGCTGTGAATCCCTTGGCAACTCAGTCTTTGCGGGAAGAGAAGGTGAGGGAGCTACCCAGATTTTATAGTTGTAGTCAGTGGGTTTGATGCTCCTGATCCTGATGATCACCTTGTCTTCTCTCTGTAGGTGGTGAGTTGTTGTCCTTTGTTGTAGGACCGAGTACTCTTCCCTCGAGGTTGTAGTCTCGAGGATAGAGCAGTCTTGAATTGTCAGATGGTTGTTGTTGACACTTAATGTCGTTTGACTTCTTCATCCAGTAGTGACATGGGTCTGGCAGGAGGGACAAGTCATGGTGATCTGACGTGATAAGGGTTTTGTAAGAGGAGATGTTGCTTGGATCCTGTGTCTAGTCGATACAGACATTGCCAATGATAACCCAGCCTAGCTCGAGGCGCTGGGCGTATTGTTCATTGAGTAGTCCGTGGATTTGTTGACGCATCTTGTGCAGTTGTATAATGTCTCTGCCGAGGAGAATTAGGATGTCTGCCTTGTCATCCAGGGGTGATATCTCTTTGGCTATCATTCTGAAATGAGGATGCTGAAGAGCAACTTCTGACGTTGGGATTTCTTCCCTGTTGAATGGAATTTGGTTACACTCAGCAAGCATAGGTAGTGGCATCTCCATGGCGTCCTTCTCAAGTGAAGTTATTGTGAGGCCACTGGCCCTTCTTCCAGAGGTTTTTATAACGCCGCTGTAGGTGCCCAAAGTGTAAGGATAGACATCTCCTTTTAAGTCAAATAAGCTGAAGGGTTCTGACCTGGCCAGTGATTTGTTGCTCTGGTTGTCAAGACTAACGTACACCTTGACTGCCTTCTCTGGATGACCCTTGGGATACAACCTTGCCAGGCAAATCTTCGTGCAGGACTTGTCTCGAAGACCTTCTCTGCAGATTTTGGTGCATGAGGAAGATACCGCAACTTGGCTTGTCGCTTGGTCTGAACTCTCCCCGCCATGGTTTGTGGTGAGAGAAGGTGTAGATGCAGAGTCAGGCCATGATGGATGGAGCGCTTGTACGTGGTCTTCACTGTCGCACTCTAGACACTTGATGGCGATGACACAGTCCTTCGCAAGATGTTCGGTAGAGGTGCAGCACCTGAAGCATACTCCAAACTTCTTCAAGAGCTCCTTTCATTCTTGAAGGGCTTTCTTCCTGAAGCCAATGCACTTCTTCAGGGGAGGTGGCAATTTGTGAATTGGACACTGGCGGTTCGGATTTTCAACCTTCTCACCTTCATTGCCTTTGTTTGGCGCTGAAGTTGGTGTAGGCAGAACTTCTGTCTTTTTTGCAGATACCAGACCGCTGCGGTTACTGTTGTGAGATCAAGAACTCTCATACTTAGGGGATGATGCAGAGCTGCTGGGTTCTTCATAGCAGAAGCTGGAATCGGTTTTGCACTCTGCAATCTCCTTGATGAGGTCACAGAAATAGGAAAATGTTGGAAAAGGGACTTCGTATTGTCTTTTGAAGTTTGACCCTCATATGGTCCACATTTCTTGTATGCTGTAGGGTAACTTGGCAACTATGGGTTTCACCCCACAAGCGGTTTCCAGGTAGCTGAGGCCAGGTAGGTGCGTGTCTGCCTTGGCTAACTGGAGCTCTAGGAGCTCTAGGAGCAGGTCGCTGAGCTCTAGGAATTTTGAACTGTCCTTGCTAGATATTTTGGAAAAATCCTGTAGACGCTTAAACAGTGCATTCTCTATGGCTTCAGGACTGCCAAAGCTATGTTCTAGTCTGTCCCATGCAGCCATGAGACCAGCTGCTAGATTGCTGATGTGGATGGATCTGAGCCTCTTGACCAGCTCTGTGGATTGAGGTCCGAGCCACCTGATTAGCAGATCCAGCTCTTCAGCAGGTCACTAATTGCGGCTTTAAAGGCACATTTTCAACCTCTGTAATTCTCAGGCTGGTCGCCGAACCTTGTGAGACCAGTGTTGGTGAGTTCTCGGCGTATCATGTACCTCGCAAAATCGGACATGTCTGTTCTTTCTGACTTTGGAGAAATATTTGCTGGCTGAGTGATGCTGTTAGCGTGGGTCGTAGCTTTTTGGTTCAAGAACATCGGAAGATATGGAGTGGCGTAGGCATTTAGACCAGCAACCGGTTTGTGGCATATGATCTCTGTTGTATGCGGGGCTGGAACCACACAGTTGTCAGGAGCGTAGTGCCTTGTCGGCATATTAGGTTGCATGTAGACGTTGGCGTATGGCATTTGCTGAGGTGTAGGGTCAGGCCATGAAGGAGGTTCGGGTTTGAATGTTTGTGGTATATTGGACTGACCTTGAAAGCTGGGAGCTGCAGGCGGATCAACGTCCTGATGCTCTAGAGAGAGGTCGGTGCTGATGGAAATGTTGTTAGTGGTCA
Source organism: Dendrobates tinctorius (assembly GCF_039654945.1). Classification (NCBI taxonomy): domain Eukaryota; kingdom Metazoa; phylum Chordata; class Amphibia; order Anura; family Dendrobatidae; genus Dendrobates; species Dendrobates tinctorius. Next base: position 13,269,698 of record NW_027361918.1, on the reverse strand, counting down.
GGGGTTCGTTGGTTTGGCTCAGCACGTAATTTCTTGTGCGCTTAAGTGGGTCTTCTTTGTCGAGTTCGTACAAATTGAGGATGCCTCTTTGGCTTCCACCTAGAGCCGGCTCGAAGACCTTTAGTTTTGCTACGGCTGCTGCGTGTTCATATTCCTTCTGCAGGGCTTCTATTTCCGCTTTCTCGTGTGTAGATTAAGCTTCCATGCGTGCAATGTCTGCTTTCTTGCATGTAGATTCTATTTCCCTCTCTGCTTTCTTTTGGCCGAAAATGGCTTGCACTTTCATAGATTCTGCTTCGGCACACGCTCTTATGAACTGCTCACCGATGGTTAAGTACCTTGATGAGCTTGAAATGATTGAGTGCTTTGAGATCCTAGCAGACCTGGATCTGTGCGATGTCACTTCTGACATTTGTGGGATTTTTGCTTCTATCTTGTTCACAATGTCACGAACGGTGCAGTCTCGTTTGGCATTGAGCTGTTGGAAGACCTGGCATTCCTTTAGTAACTCTTGCGTAGTTAATTTCAGCAGAGTAGAGATGTATTCTTTACAAGTGTCTTTATAAGACTGGTATGCAGAATACAATTGTTCAAGGGCTCCGACTGGTGGTAACTCGTGAGAGCTGGGCACAGTCTAGACAGTAGCTTGGTCTAGTACTCTTTTCCATAGGGAAGTTGTGTGGTGTAGCAATTCACCTTTGGTGGATTCTAGGTCTCTTTGACTTTCCATATAGGATTGGTTGATCGTTTGGATATTTCACTGCGAACAGTGAAAAGTTCTGTTTCCATTTCTTGCTGCTGCAGAACTGGCAGTGAAAGGGTTCTTTTAGTCTTGGACATAGTGGCAGGAGAGCAAGGGTGGGGCCTGTTCTGCTCCTGGTTGTCAAGGACACCAATACAAAGTTGCAACTGGCTGAGCTGGACAGCACAGAACTACAAGTCTATGTAAATTGCAGCTACTCAATAGCTTATAGATGGATCCTTTCTCTGGATTACAGGCTGTGAACTGTTCTTAGTAACAGGTTAAATCTTTCACTGTGCAGTTTTCTGAAGTGAAGAGCACAGAGAATGTCTGCAGTCTATGTAAGCTGCTGTTGTGGTGGCTTTACATTAACCTTAAAAGAAATTCTCTTCTTGGATTAGAGCTGTATACTGTTCCTGGTAACAGCTACTCCTTTTTACTATTCTGTCTCTTCCTGATGACTGTAAATCCCAAGTGTTCTAACCATCAGCTTCTTAGATAATTGTGTAACTTGTACTTACACCACCAGGCATCCTCAGGTAGTTTTAACTCCATTGGCAATGCAACTGTAGAAAGACCAGGAGAAACGTTGCTGTAATCTTCCAAAATGTTTTATTAGTTTACAATGGACAATAGGTAAAAAGGAATAATCTGTACAGGGCAGTACACATGAGTCTTGAGTAATGGCTGCTGTAGATTAAACTGAAGAAGGGAGGAGCAACCTAATACAGAGCTCAACTACGGGAGGGACATAGGAACAATTTTCACACAGTCTAATTCTACCTAGCAACAACAGGGAATTTTGCTGATTGGAGGAAGAACTAAACACAGAGAAATATACATTACAGGTTGTTCCCATTTGTGAGACACAACAGGAACACACTAACAATGTTACACGGTCACCTCAATGCAGGTGGACGTGAGGTAATCAATAAATGTCTACCAGTCATTGGCTGGGGACACTTTAGGATGATGCGATCGGCCCCTTTAAGAACAGGGGAGCGTGCGCACACGAGCCCTATGCACAGTTCTCAGAAATCTGCACACCGCACTTGTATCCTGGGCAGAATCAGGCAAAGAAGGTGGAGGGAGAGCTTGATGGGAGCCAAGGTTGTGAGTTGGGGTCCCTGCCGAGGGAGAGGGGCAGCGTTCAGAGATGCTGGCACTACAGGAACCTTCTAGCTAAGAAAGTCCTGTTATCACTGCAGCCTCAGGACTGATTAGAAGGAAAGCAAGAGACAATCTGTAATATGAGCAAGCAGAGACAATGACCATGACTTGGCTGAGGATCTGTAGCCTGGCAAACAATGATAACTTACTGTGTTCTTCTATAAAGCTTCCCGGCCCCAATGCAGAATCTATAGGTCAACCCCCATCTATGAAATCTCAGCTATAATACTGGTGTTCTCTTGTGTAGCAGAACCACCTTTTGGTCTCCTCAGACATCAGAACATAGGTGCCACAGTTACCCTTTTATCCTATATCTCTGCTTCCGGTTAGTGAATTAGGGAGAGTGGTGAAACTAGAAAGGGAAAATCCTGAGGTTGTGAGGTCCTAAGAGCATGGGTAGCACTGTTTACTTCCATATTTTCTTTGACACATGCTACTTACATAATACCTAAATATGGAGAAATACATTAGTAGGTTACAGTTTTGGCCAAAAGTATTGACACCCCTGCAATTCTGTCAGATAATACTCAGTTTCTTGCAAAATTGCAACTACAAGCATGCTTTGAATGCACGGACTGGGAGGTATTCCAGGAAACATGCTCGGGTCTGGATGAATGGGTTGATGCAGTGTCCTCATATATCCGTTTTTGTGAAGACACGTTTATTCCATCCAAATCTGTCCACTTTCGGGGAAACAACAAGCCGTGGTTTACAAATAAAGTCAGGTTGATCCGTAAGAGAAAAGAGGAGGCTTATACAGCAGGCGATATTACTGAATTCAAGAAACTTAGGAACTCGATATCTAAAGAGATCAAGTTAGCCAAACACGAGTATGCAAAGATTCTGGAGGAAAGGTTCTCATCAAAAGATAATAGATCTGCATGGAGAGGATTAAGAGAGGTCACCAATTATAAAAGCCACCCCACTATAGTGAACCCCAGCAGAAGTCTGGCAGCAGAGTTAAATGAATTCTACTGCAGATTTGAGGCAAGCTCTACACACAGTGGCTATTCATCTCTAAGCTCCTCAGTCTGTTCATATAAAGATCATTCATTGTGCAACACCCAAGTAGTGATCTCCAAGGCAGAGGTGATACGCATCCTGAAAGGACTTAAGGTCAAAAAGGCACCTGGCCCTGATGGTGTATCTCCAATGTGTCTGAAAGTATGTGCTACCCAGCTTGCCCCTATACAGACAAATATATACAATGTGTCACTGAAAGAGTGCGTTGTACTTCAGTGTTGGAAAAATTCCACAATTATCCCTGTCCCCAAGAAAGTGGGATCTTCTGAGTTGAACGACTATAGACCAGTAGCACTCACATCTGTAGCTATGAAAGTCTTCAAAAGAATTATGATGTCCCACCTGATAAAATTCACGCAGAAGCTAAGGGACCCGCTTCAGTTTGCCTATAAGGAGAATCGTTCGGCAAACGACACTGTCAATCTGGGACTGAAGTACATTTTGGATCATACAAATGAACTGCACTCATATGTCCGGATTCTTTTCATGGACTTTAGCTCAGCGTTCAATACCATTGATCCGAATTTACTTCATAAGAAAATGGTAGCTCTTGGAGTCCCTCTCAACTTATGCTTGTGGATTTATAACTTCCTGACAGCCAGGATACAGAGTGTAAAAGTTGGACCATTCACTTCGGACACCTTGGTCACAAACATCGGGGCACCTCAGGGGTGTGTTTTGTCCCCGTTACTGTTTTCTCTCTATACGAATGATTGCATCTCTTCATCAGACTCAGTAAAAATCTTGAAATTTGCCGATGATATGACACTGATTGGTCTCATCGGGGGAAATGCTGAAGACTTGTATCGGAGTGAGGTGGAAAGAATATGTGACTGGTGTAAAGCCAATAATCTTGTACTCAACACTAAAAAAACTGCTGAGATGGTTGTGGATTTTAGGAAAGATCAACATGAGATACTTCCAATCTACATCCATGACGAAGTGGTTCTTAGGGTCACAGAGACCAAATTCCTTGGTGTTATCATCTCTCATGATCTTAAATGGGGGGAAAACGTGGATGCTGTTATAAGAAAAGTACAACAGAGGATATTCTTCCTGCGTCAGCTGAAAAGATATGGTTTGTCTAAGAATCTGCTGATCTTATTCTTTAATGCTGTCATCAGATCTGTGATTTGTTCCTCTCTGATAGTCTGGTATGGGGGAAGGAAAGTACTGGCAAGGGGGGTAAGGAAAGGACAGACACTAGCGTGAACTAGCAGACTGGGACCTGAGAACTAGAAAGCGTGTTTGGGAACTATTCTGAGTCTTCCTGATGACTGCAAATCCCAAGTGTTCTAACTATCAGCTTCTTATATAATTGTGTAACTTGTACTTACACCACCAGGCGTCTTCAGGTAGTTTTAACTCCACTGGCAATGCAACAGTAGAAAGACCAGGAGAAACGATGCTGTTTTCTTCCAAAATCTTGTGTTAGTTTACAATGGACAGTAGGTAAAAAGGAGTAATCTGAACAGGGGAGTACACATGCATCTTGAGTAATGGCTGCTGTAGGCTAAACTGAAGAAGAAGGGTGGAGCAACCTAATACAGGGCTCAACTACAGGAGGGACATAGGGACAATTTTCACATAGTCTAATTCTACCTAGCAACAACAGGAAATTTTGCTGATTGGAGGAAGAACTAAACACAGAGGAATATACATTACAGGTTGTTCCCATTCATGGGACACAACACTCCCCATCTGAAATCGTCATATTTCACAAGTCCTTGTGAGAGATAAGGAGACAACTCTGTCCCTCGAAGTCGTGAAACCTGCAATGAGAGGAGAGAAGAAAAACAATGCAACATAATGCAGAAATCAAGTCTATACTTGTAGTAAAATGTTAGACCTTGAATAAAAAATGAAAAATGAGTCCAATAGAAAACCCATCTTTGGATTGCGGAAGCCGAAATATGCCAACTCTTCCACCAACTCAACAGCAGAAGTTCCAGTCCACAAGGGGAAGCTAAAGTTCAGTTGGATTCTGATAATCCTGAGTCCTAGCCCAGCAGTAAAATGCGAAGGTATGCTCCCCGCCGTGGCAGAGTCCAGTGACGAGCCAAGTTCTTGTGACTATTGCTCGAAGGAGCCAGCAGATGATGAACCTGAAATTCATGTCAGCAGGCACGATGACTGACCAGCTGGAAGGATGTCCAGGGTGATGACGAGATCTCAGTTTCCGTACTGGCACATTGGACAAACAACTTGTAAGGCGGGTTGGCTTGAGATCCTTCCTAGACTATGGTTCTCTTGGTGCAAGTACATTAACGAGTTCATCACAAGGTGATGCTTGGGAAGTGAACGTGTCTTGTTCTACATCCGTCAGTGTGCTGAGGCTGCATTGCGTGGGGAAAACGCTAGCATTATTGGTAAAAGATAAGCTCTTGAGAGAGGGGCTCTTACTCTGAGCACTGAAGTCTAGCACGGCTTCGGCTTGACCAGGCTTGTGATGGAGATAGGCGTCAAAGGCTGTGACCTTAACAGTTGCTTGCTGTGAATCCCTTGGCAACTCAGTCTTTGCGGGAAGAGAAGGTGAGGGAGCTACCCAGATTTTATAGTTGTAGTCAGTGGCTTTGATGCTCCTGATCCTGATGATCACCTTGTCTTCTCTCTGTAGGTGGTGAGTTGTTGTCCTTTGTTGTAGGACCGAGTACTCTTCCCTCGAGGTTGTAGTCTCGAGGATAGAGCAGTCTTGAATTGTCAGATGGTTGTTGTTGACACTTAATGTCGTGTGACTTCTTCATCCAGTAGTGACATGGGTCTGGCAGGAGGGACAAGTCATGGTGATCTGACGTGATAAGGGTTTTGTAAGAGGAGATGTTGCTTGGATCCTGTGTCTAGTCGATACAGACATTGCCAATGATAACCCAGCCTAGCTCGAGGCGCTGGGCGTATTGTTCATTGAGTAGTCCGTGGATTTGTTGACGCATCTTGTGCAGTTGTATAATGTCTCTGCCGAGGAGAATTAGGATGTCTGCCTTGTCATCCAGGGGTGATATCTCTTTGGCTATCATTCTGAAATGAGGATGCTGAAGAGCAACTTCTGACGTTGGGATTTCTTCCCTGTTGAATGGAATTTGGTTACACTCAGCAAGCATAGGTAGTGGCATCTCCATGGCGTCCTTCTCAAGTGAAGTTATTGTGAGGCCACTGGCCCTTCTTCCAGAGGTTTTTATAACGCCGCTGTAGGTGCCCAAAGTGTAAGGATAGACATCTCCTTTTAAGTCAAATAAGCTGAAGGGTTCTGACCTGGCCAGTGATTTGTTGCTCTGGTTGTCAAGACTAACGTACACCTTGACTGCCTTCTCTGGATGACCCTTGGGATACAACCTTGCCAGGCAAATCTTCGTGCAGGACTTGTCTCGAAGACCTTCTCTGCAGATTTTGGTGCATGAGGAAGATACCGCAACTTGGCTTGTCGCTTGGTCTGAACTCTCCCCGCCATGGTTTGTGGTGAGAGAAGGTGTAGATGCAGAGTCAGGCCATGATGGATGGAGCGCTTGTATGTGGTCTTCACTGTCGCACTCTAGACACTTGATGGCGATGACACAGTCCTTCGCAAGATGTTCGGTAGAGGTGCAGCACCTGAAGCATACTCCAAACTTCTTCAAGAGCTCCTTTCATTCTTGAAGGGCTTTCTTCCTGAAGCCAATGCACTTCTTCAGGGGAGGTGGCAATTTGTGAATTGGACACTGGCGGTTCGGATTTTCAACCTTCTCACCTTCATTGCCTTTGTTTGGCGCTGAAGTTGGTGTAGGCAGAATTTCTGTCTTTTTTGCAGATACCAGACCGCTGCGGTTACTGTTGTGAGATCAAGAACTCTCATACTTAGGGGATGATGCAGAGCTGCTGGGTTCTTCATAGCAGAAGCTGGAATCGGTTTTGCACTCTGCAATCTCCTTGATGAGGTCACAGAAATAGGAAAATGTTGGAAAAGGGACTTCGTATTGTCTTTTGAAGTTTGACCCTCATATGGTCCACATTTCTTGTATGCTGTAGGGTAACTTGGCAACTATGGGTTTCACCCCACAAGCGGTTTCCAGGTAGCTGAGGCCAGGTAGGTGCGTGTCTGCCTTGGCTAACTGGAGCTCTAGGAGCTCTAGGAGCAGGTCGCTGAGCTCTAGGAATTTTGAACTGTCCTTGCTAGATATTTTGGAAAAATCCTGTAGACGCTTAAACAGTGCATTCTCTATGGCTTCAGGACTGCCAAAGCTATGTTCTAGTCTGTCCCATGCAGCCATGAGACCAGCTGCTAGATTGCTGATGTGGATGGATCTGAGCCTCTTGACCAGCTCTGTGGATTGAGGTCCGAGCCACCTGATTAGCAGATCCAGCTCTTCAGCAGGTCACTAATTGCGGCTTTAAAGGCACATTTTCAACCTCTGTAATTCTCAGGCTGGTCGCCGAACCTTGTGAGACCAGTGTTGGTGAGTTCTCGGCGTATCATGTACCTCGCAAAATCGGACATGTCTGTTCTTTCTGACTTTGGAGAAATATTTGCTGGCTGAGTGATGCTGTTAGCGTGGGTCGTAGCTTTTTGGTTCAAGAACATCGGAAGATATGGAGTGGCGTAGGCATTTAGACCAGCAACCGGTTTGTGGCATATGATCTCTGTTGTATGCGGGGCTGGAACCACACAGTTGTCAGGAGCGTAGTGCCTTGTCGGCATATTAGGTTGCATGTAGACGTTGGCGTATGGCATTTGCTGAGGTGTAGGGTCAGGCCATGAAGGAGGTTCGGGTTTGAATGTTTGTGGTATATTGGACTGACCTTGAAAGCTGGGAGCTGCAGGCGGATCAACGTCCTGATGCTCTAGAGAGAGGTCGGTGCTGATGGAAATGTTGTTAGTGGTCAGGGGTTCGTTGGTTTGGCTCAGCACGTAATTTCTTGTGCGCTTAAGTGGGTCTTCTTTGTCGAGTTCGTACAAATTGAGGATGCCTCTTTGGCTTCCACCTAGAGCCGGCTCGAAGACCTTTAGTTTTGCTACGGCTGCTGCGTGTTCATATTCCTTCTGCAGGGCTTCTATTTCCGCTTTCTCGTGTGTAGATTAAGCTTCCATGCGTGCAATGTCTGCTTTCTTGCATGTAGATTCTATTTCCCTCTCTGCTTTCTTTTGGCCGAAAATGGCTTGCACTTTCATAGATTCTGCTTCGGCACACGCTCTTATGAACTGCTCACCGATGGTTAAGTACCTTGATGAGCTTGAAATGATTGAGTGCTTTGAGATCCTAGCAGACCTGGATCTGTGCGATGTCACTTCTGACATTTGTGGGATTTTTGCTTCTATCTTGTTCACAATGTCACGAACGGTGCAGTCTCGTTTGGCATTGAGCTGTTGGAAGACCTGGCATTCCTTTAGTAACTCTTGCGTAGTTAATTTCAGCAGAGTAGAGATGTATTCTTTACAAGTGTCTTTATAAGACTGGTATGCAGAATACAATTGTTCAAGGGCTCCGACTGGTGGTAACTCGTGAGAGCTGGGCACAGTCTAGACAGTAGCTTGGTCTAGTACTCTTTTCCATAGGGAAGTTGTGTGGTGTAGCAATTCACCTTTGGTGAATTCTAGGTCTCTTTGACTTTCCATATAGGATTGGTTGATCGTTTGGATATTTCACTGCGAACAGTGAAAAGTTCTGTTTCAATTTCTTGCTGCTGCAGAACTGGCAGTGAAAGGGTTCTTTTAGTCTTGGACATAGTGGCAGGAGAGCAAGGGTGGGGCCTGTTCTGCTCCTGGTTGTCAAGGACACCAATACAAAGTTGCAACTGGCTGAGCTGGACAGCACAGAACTACAAGTCTATGTAAATTGCAGCTACTCAATAGCTTATAGATGGATCCTTTCTCTGGATTACAGGCTGTGAACTGTTCTTAGTAACAGGTTAAATCTTTCACTGTGCAGTTTTCTGAAGTGAAGAGCACAGAGAATGTCTGCAGTCTATGTAAGCTGCTGTTGTGGTGGCTTTACATTAACCTTAAAAGAAATTCTCTTCTTGGATTAGAGCTGTATACTGTTCCTGGTAACAGCTACTCCTTTTTACTATTCTGTCTCTTCCTGATGACTGTAAATCCCAAGTGTTCTAACCATCAGCTTCTTAGATAATTGTGTAACTTGTACTTACACCACCAGGCATCCTCAGGTAGTTTTAACTCCATTGGCAATGCAACTGTAGAAAGACCAGGAGAAACGTTGCTGTAATCTTCCAAAATGTTTTATTAGTTTACAATGGACAATAGGTAAAAAGGAATAATCTGTACAGGGCAGTACACATGAGTCTTGAGTAATGGCTGCTGTAGATTAAACTGAAGAAGGGAGGAGCAACCTAATACAGAGCTCAACTACGGGAGGGACATAGGGACAATTTTCACACAGTCTAATACTACCTAGCAACAACAGGGAATTTTGCTGATTGGAGGAAGAACTAAACACAGAGAAATATACATTACAGGTTGTTCCCATTTGTGAGACACAACAGGAACACACTAACAATGTTACACGGTCACCTCAATGCAGGTGGACGTGAGGTAATCAATAAATGTCTACCAGTCATTGGCTGGGGACACTTTAGGATGATGCGATCGGCCCCTTTAAGAACAGGGGAGCGTGCGCACACGAGCCCTATGCACAGTTCTCAGAAATCTGCACACCGCACTTGTATCCTGGGCAGAATCAGGCAAAGAAGGTGGAGGGAGAGCTTGATGGGAGCCAAGGTTGTGAGTTGGGGTCCCTGCCGAGGGAGAGGGGCAGCGTTCAGAGATGCTGGCACTACAGGAACCTTCTAGCTAAGAAAGTCCTGTTATCACTGCAGCCTCAGGACTGATTAGAAGGAAAGCAAGAGACAATCTGTAATATGAGCAAGCAGAGACAATGACCATGACTTGGCTGAGGATCTGTAGCCTGGCAAACAATGATAACTTACTGTGTTCTTCTATAAAGCTTCCCGGCCCCAATGCAGAATCTATAGGTCAACCCCCATCTATGAAATCTCAGCTATAATACTGGTGTTCTCTTGTGTAGCAGAACCACCTTTTGGTCTCCTCAGACATCAGAACATAGGTGCCACAGTTACCCTTTTATCCTATATCTCTGCTTCCGGTTAGTGAATTAGGGAGAGTGGTGAAACTAGAAAGGGAAAATCCTGAGGTTGTGAGGTCCTAAGAGCATGGGTAGCACTGTTTACTTCCATATTTTCTTTGACACATGCTACTTACATAATACCTAAATATGGAGAAATACATTAGTAGGTTACAGTTTTGGCCAAAAGTATTGACACCCCTGCAATTCTGTCAGATAATACTCAGTTTCTTCCTGAAAATGATTGCAAACACAAATTCTTTGGTATTATTATCTTCATTTAATTTGTCATAAATGAAAAAACACAGAAGAGAAGGAAGCAAAAAGCAAAACATTGATCATTTCACATAAAACTCCCAAAATAGGCCAGACAAAAAGTATTGGCACCCTCAGCCTAATACTTGGTTGCACAACTTTTAGCCAAAATAACTGCGACCAACCGCTTCCGGTATCCATCAATGAGTTTCTTACAATGCTCTGCTGGAATTTTAAACCATTCTTCTTTGGTAAACTGCTCCAGGTCCCTGATATTTGAAGGATGCCTTCTCCAAACTGCCATTTTTAGATCTCTCCACAGGTGTTCTATGGGATTCAGGTCTGGACTCATTGCTGGCCACCTTAGAAGTCTCCAGTGCTTTCTCTCAAACCATTTTCTAGTGCTTTTTGAAGTGTGTTTTGGGTCATTGTCCTGCTGGAAGACCCATGATCTCTGAGGGAGACCCAGCTTTCTCACACTGGGCCCTACATTATGCTGCAAAATTTGTTGGTAGTCTTCAGACTTCATAGTGCCATGCACACGGTCAAGCAGTCCAGTGCCAGAGGCAGCAAAGCAACCCCAAAACATCAGGGAACCTCCGCCATATTTGACTGTAGGGACCATGTTTTTTTCTTTGAATGTCTCTTTTTTTCTCCTGTAAGCTCTATGTTGATGCCTTTGCCCAAAAAGCTCTACTTTTGTCTCATCTGACCAGAGAACATTCTTCCAAAATGTTTTAGGCTTTTTCAGGTAAGTTTTGGCAAACTCCAGCCTGGCTTTTTTATGTCTCGGGGTAAGAAGAGGGGTCTTCCTGGGTCTCCTACCATACAGTCCCTTTTCATTCAGACGCCGACGGATAGTACGGGTTGACACTGTTGTACCCTCAGACTGCAGGACAGCTTGAACTTGTTTGAATGTTAGTCGAGGTTCTTTATCCAACATCCGCACAATCTTGCGTTGAAATCTCTTGTCAATTTTTCTTTTCCGTCCACATCTAGGGAGGTTAGCCACAGTGCCATGGGCTTTAAACTTCTTGATGACACTGCGCACGGTAGACACAGGAACATTCAGGTCTTTGGAGATGGACTTGTAGCCTTGAGATTGCTCATGCTTCCTCACAATTTGGTTTCTCAAGTCCTCAGACAGTTCTTTGGTCTTCTTTCTTTTCTCAATGTGGTACACACAAGGACACAGGACAGAGGTTGAGTCAACTTTACTCCATGTCAACTGGCTTCAAGTGTGATTTAGTTATTGCCACACTCTTTTTTATGTTTGGTGTGGAATTATATCCAATTTGGCTTTAGGACAATTCTTTTTGTGTTTTTTCATTTAAGACAAATAAAATGAAGATAATAATACCAAAGAATTTGTGTTTGCAATCATTTTCAGGAAGAAACTGAGTATTATCTGACAGAATTGCAGGGGTGTCAATACTTTTGGCCACAACTGTATGCTATTTTTCTCATTATTGTGACTCTTTTATTCCACTCTTCCTTCTTTATCTCTTCTTTTACATCCTTTTCTTATTTCTGTACGTGTGCTCTTCCTCCACATTTTTTAATCTTCCCCTTCTTATTTCTCTTCTTATTCGTCAACATTCTCTTCTATTAATCTTTGCTATTTTCTTTCATTCTCATTTCTTTTGCATATTCTCTTCATTGTGTCCTTGCCTAGTTTTTTTTTTAATTCCTCTTTTCTCCTTACTCTGTATTTCTCACTCTAGTTTTTTTCTTTCTATTTCTTTCTTCTTCCTTCTTCTTATTGTTATTGTCCTCTTTTCTTTCACCTTCTTCCTTTTCTTCTTCCTTTCTTTATTCTTTTTTACTTCCTCCATTTTCCTACTTTCTCCTCTTGTTCTTATTCTTTTTCTCCTCTCCCTCCTCATCATGATCCACCTACTACTCATCCCTCCTTCCATTTTACTCACACTACCTTTCATGCTCCTTTTTGTTGTCTTCATCTTTGTTACTTTTTTCTCCTTCCTCTTCATTTTCCTTTGTTCTACTTCTTTTCTTTTTCTTCCTTTTCCCTTAATCCACTTTTTAATCTTCCTCTTTTCTTCTTCTTCTCCATTTTCTTACTTCTTTTCATAGGGGATATCAAACACTTGTTCAGAATATTTATACACGTATTTCATGTTGATTCTTTCTATGTTAATGATCACATTACTTCATCCACAGACTCACAAAGCTGCCTGAAATGTTTTGAATATGAAAACTCCAATGTTGATAGATCCGGGTGTGTCCCCAAAGATGTTGATTTTCTTTCTTACGGTGACATAGTAGGAGCCACTTTGACAAGTGTTTCAATACTTTTTTTCATCATGACAAGTGTAATTCTGGGAATTTTTTGGAGGTATCGAGAAACACCGATAGTAAAAGCCAATAATCGCATCCTCAGCTATATTCTCCTCATTTCCATTGCACTTTGCTTCATGTGCACTTTGCTATTTATTGGGCGACCATCACAGGTTTCTTGTCTTCTCCAACAAGCTGCCTTCGGAATTGTCTTCACTGTCTCCATTTCTTCTGTATTGGCCAAAACTTTGACAGTCATCATTGCCTTCAAAGCTACTCAGCCCGGAAGCAAGGTTAAGAAACTCTTAAGATCGAGGATTTCCATCACCTTTGTATTCCTCTGCTCTTTGGGTGAAATTCTGCTATCAGTCTTATGGATCATGTTCTATCCACCCTATTTAGATGTTGACACAGAGGTGGACACTGTTCTACTGTTGTGTAATCAAGGGTCAACCACCTTCTTCTTCTTGAATATCGGTTACATTGGTTTACTGGCTCTGATTTGTCTTGGGGCTGCATTTCTGGCCAAAGATTTCCCAGACAGATTTAATGAAGCCAAGAACATAAGTTTCAGTATCCTGATATTCTGTAGTGTGTGGGTGACATTTGTCCCAACCTACCTCAGTGTAAAAGGGAAGAACATGGTGGCTGCGGAGGTCTTCGCCATCTTGACATCCAGTGCAGGGTTAATGAGTTTTATTTTCTTACCTAAGTGTTATTTCATTTTTATCGCTAAAAACAGAATATAAGAAGATAAACTACTGCTGATGATCAAATTTGTTGAAGCTAAATTGAACTTTCCTTGAATAGTCAACATCCAGTGTTTGTCACCCTGTCATGTGCATCACAGTGCGGAAAACAATGCGTATGATCGGTGGTAAGATTAACTCCTTAGTGACAGAGCCAATTTGGTACTTAATGACCAAGACAATTTTTACAATTCTGACCACTGTTACTTTATGACGTTATAGCTCTGGAATGCTACAACATTTCCCACTGATCCTGAGAATGTTTTCTCATGACATATTGTACTTTATGTTAGTGGTAAAAATTTCTTTGATATAATTTGCGCATATTTATGAAAAAAATGGAAATTTAGCAAAAATTTTGAAAATTTAGCAATTTTGAAACTTTTAATTTTTGTACACTTAAATCAGAGATTGGTGTCAACTTTTACATCAGCATAATTTTGGAAACAAGAATTTTTTGTTAGGACATTGTAAGGGTTAAAAATTGACCAGCGATTTCTCATTTTTTCCAACAAAATTTCCAAAACCATTTTTTTAGGGACCATCTCACATTTGAAGTGAATTTGGTGGGGTCAATATAACAGAAAATACCAAAAATGGACATCATTCTAAAAATTGCATTCAAGAAGTTTATTAATCCTTCAGGTGCTTCATGAAAACTAAACCAATGTGGAAGGAAAAAAATTAACATTTTACTTTGTTCACAAAAAATTTACTTTGGAACCATTTTTTTTATTTTCACACGGGTATCAGGAGAAAACAGACCACAAAATTTGTTGTGCAATTTCTCCTGAGTACGCCGATACCCTGAATGTGGGGGAAAGCCACTGTTTGGGCGCATGGCAAGGCTCAGAAGGGAGGGATCACCATTTGACTTTTTGAATGCAAAATCAGCTGGAATCTATGGTGGCTGCCAAGTCGCATTTGGAGACCCCCTGATGTAGTTAAACAGTGGAACCCCCCAATTCTACCTCCAACCCTAACCCCAAATTACCTCTAACCCTAATCTCAACCCTAACCATAACCCTAACCATAACCCTAACCACAACCCTAACCCTAACATACCCCTAACCCTAATCCCAACCATAACCATAATCCTAAAGCTAACTACATTCCAAGCCTTAACCACAACCCTAACACCAACACAATCCTAACCCCAATCCTAACCCTGACGCTAGCCCTAGCCCCAACCTTAACCCTAGCCCAAACCCTGACCCTAGCCCAACCCTAACCCTAGCCTCAACCCTATCCCTAGTCCTAACATTAGACCAACCCTAACCCTAGCCCAACCCTAGCGCTAGCCCTACCCTAACCCTAGCTCAACCCTGAGCATAATGGGAAAATGGAAATAAATACATTTTTTATTTTATTCTTTTTACCTAACTAAGGGGGTGATAAAAGTGGGTTTGATTTACTATTTTTTTATTTTGATCACTGCGGCCCCTTAAAGCTTATGGTCTATCACAGTAATTAAAATGAACCAACAGGAAAAATTTCCTATAGTTGCTGGGTGCCAGCCGGCAGACCTCGGCGGGCGCACTGCGCATGCGCCTGCCATTTTCTACCCAGAAGAAGATGCCGATGGCCAGGGGACAGGACGAGGAAATGCAGGAGGGTCCAGGGACACAGGTGGTACTGGGGGAACTTGGGGGCCTCCATTTCTCTCTCCTCTGATTTGCTAGATCATATCAGAGAAGAGAGAAATTGAATGGGAAATCAGATTTTTTTTTGCGGTCACTGTTATTCCGTGAATAACGGTGATAGCAACACTGGGGTCAGTAAAAAACAACCAAATTATGTTTTCCGGGGTCTCAACTACCCCCCGGTAGCCGAAACCCTGGAGAATTTCAAACGCTGGGGGGTGCTATAACCTTATTTCTCAGCACCATTAAAAAGCGGCGCTGAGGAATAAGTATTCTTAATTGCCGCCATTAAAAGGCATATCAGCGGTTGTTAAGGGGTTAATACCAATGATCAGAGAGCTGCGGTTTCCATGCTGTCGGATGACAGCGTGAGCCCGCAGCTTTGACCGGAAGTAAAAACTTGTGAAAATATATAACGTGGCACAACCCTTGTTGGTGCTCAAGTAGGGTCTCAGACCTTTATACTTCGCTGAATGAAACTTGGCACAAGTGGCAAGTATCATTCAGGGGAGGTAAAAAGTCATCACAGGCATCGACTGATGGGACCACTACTCCCATGCATCTACTCCTGCTGTCACTGATAACAGCTGGTACTATAAATAAAAATTTTTATTTTAAATATGATGTGCATTCCCCTGTATTTTTGATAACCAGCCAGGCAAAACTCACAGCTGCGGGCTGCAACCCTCAGCTGTCAGCTCTATCAAGGCTGGTTATCAAGAATAGAGGTAAATAGAAAAAGGAAAAATGGTGTGGGTTCCCCCCATTTTTGATAACTAGTCAAGCTAAAGCAGACAGCTAGGGGCTGTTATTCTCAGGCTGTAAGAAGCCATGTAATAGCAGCCCCCAGCCACCCCAGAAAATACACATCTATTAGATACACCAATTCTTGTGCTTTGCATGGCTCTTCCCACTTGCCCTGTGGTGGTGTAAATGGTGGTAATATTTGTGGGGTTGATGTCACCTTTGTATTGTCAGATGACATTAAGCCCTTCCCTTAGTAATAGAGAGGCATCTATACGATGCCTATCCATTAATAATCCTATAATCATACTGTATATACTCCGTGGGGCTCACGTAAGCAGTGGGTCCACATCCTGACCTCCCTAAATGTATCCATGGGTTCTGTGATGGTCAATGGAGCAGATCTGTAGTCTTTCAGCCGGGACTGTGGTCCCTTTTAGCTGGCATCCTGTAAAATGTCAACTCTGTGCCCTTCGTGGTGGAATCATGATCTGGCAGCTATCCTGTAGAGGGTTCATGGCTGTGGTTTTGCAAAGATTCTCTGGTTCTTTGGATCTTTGGATCGCTTGGTTGTCTTGGATATTTGGATGTATATTGTTACAGAGGCATATCGTTTTTATACTTCACAACTGTTCTTCAAACCATTATTTACAGGTCATTGGAAAGGTGTGATGATATTAATTCACATTGTTTGATTAATTAGTTTATCATTCAATGCTTGCAAGTAGTGTTGAGCATTCCGATACCGCAAGTATCGGGTATCGGCCGATACTTGCTGTATCGGAATTCCGATACCGACTTCCGATATTTTTTCAATATCGGAATTCGGCATCGGAATCGGAAGTTCAAAGTTGATTGACAGACTGACGTCATCATGATGCGCGGTGTGTGCGCATCATGATGCGCCGTCATTTCGAGCCTTCCGGGGGTCTCTGCCGGCCTGCCGGGGGGCTGTGTGGACTGCCCGGGGTCTGTACCGGCCTGCCGGGGGGCTGTGCCGGCCTGCCGGTGGTCTGTGCACCCTGTGGGGGTCTGTACCGGCCTGCCGGGGGGCTGTGCCGGCCTGCCGGTGGTCTGTGCACCCTGTCGGGGTCTGTACCGGCCTGCCGGGGGGCTGTGCCGGCCTGCCGGTGGTCTGTGCACCCTGTGGGGGTCTGTACCGGCCTGCCGGGGGGCTGTGCCGGCCTGCCGGGGGGCTGTGCTGATGTCCGGGGGTCTGTGCAAGCATCGTCCGATGGGACTACAAGTCCCATCGGGCGATGCCTGCTACCATGACAGTGATTGACACATTAGCCAATGATGGGACAGTAGTAGTCCCATCATCCGGCTAATGTGTTAAATGTTAAAAAAAAAAAAAAATACTACATACATACTACATGCATGCTACATACATACTACATGCTACATACATACTACATATATACTACATACATACTACATACATGCTACATACATACTACATGCATGCTACATACATACTACATGCTACATACATACTACATGCATGCTACATACATACTACATGCTACATACATACTACATATATACTACATACATACTACATACATGCTACATACATACTGCATGCTACATACATACTACATACATACTACATACATACTACATGCATGCTACATACATACTACATATATACTACATGCATGCTACATACATACTACATGCTACATACATACTACATATATACTACATACATACTACATACATGCTACATACATACTGCATGCTACATACATACTACATACATACTACATACATACTACATGCATGCTACATACATACTACATGCATGCTACATACATACTACATGCATGCTACATACATACTACATGCATGCTACATGCATGCTACATACATACTACATGCTACATACATACCACATACATACTACATACATACTACATACTACATATATACTACATGCATGCTACATACATACTACATGCTACATACATACCACATACATACTACATACATACTACATGCTACATACATACTACATATATACTACATGCATGCTACATACATACTACATGCTACATACATACCACATACATACTACATACATGCTACATATATACTACATGCATGCTACATACATACTACATATATACTACATGCATGCTACATACATACTACATGCTACATGCATGCTACATACATACTACATACATACTACATACATACCACATATATACTACATACATACAATACATTCATACAATACATACATAGACATACAGTACATATAACATAGAGTAACATACTTACCAATACTTGTCACATTGTTCCCCGAAGCCATTGTCTTTTCCGGAATAAATATTAACATAACAAACCACAAAAATACTCACCCACGATCCGAAGCAGTCCTCGAGTGTGTCCCACGACGATCTTGGGTAGAGAACTGCAGCATCAGCTGATGCTGCCGTTCTCTACGGGCTGCAGGAATCCAATGACGGAAGGTAGGTATCCTTCCGCACTGTATTCCTCCGCCACTTAAAAAAAAAAAGTCCCTAGTCTCACTTTATGCCATTGCTGCGTGGGAATTTCCCACACAGCAATGGCATAAAGTGAGACTAGGGACTTTTTTTTTTTTAAGTGGCGGAGGAATACAGTGCGGAAGGATACCTACCTTCCGTCATTGGATTCCTGCAGCCCGTAGAGAACGGCAGCAACAGCTGATGCTGCAGTTCTCTACCCAAGATCGTCGTGGGACACACTCGTGGACTGCTTCGGATCGTGGGTGAGTATTTTTGTGGTTTGTTATGTTAATATTTATTCCGGAAAAGACAATGGCTTCGGGGAACAATGTGACAAGTATTGGTAAGTATGTTACTCTATGTTATATGTACTGTATGTCTATGTATGTATTGTATGAATGTATTGTATGTATGTAGTATATATGTGGTATGTATGTAGCATGTAGTATGTATGTAGTATGTATGTAGCATGCATGTAGCATGCAGTATGTATGTAGCATGCATGTAGTATATATGTAGTATGTATGTAGCATGCATTTAGTATATATGTAGTATGTATGTGGTATGTATGTAGCATGTAGTATGTATGTAGCATGCATGTAGCATGTATGTAGCATGCATGTAGTATATATGTAGTATGTATGTAGCATGTAGTATGTAGCATGCATGTAGTATATATGTAGTATATATGTAGCATGTAGTATGTATGTAGCATGCATGTAGTATATATGTAGTATGTATGTAGCATGTAGTATGTATGTAGCATGCATGTAGTATGTATGTAGCATGCATGTAGTATGTATATGGTATGTATGTAGCATGTAGTATGTATGTAGCATGCATGTAGTATATATGTGTTATGTATGTGGTATGTATGTAGCATGCATGTAGCATGCATGTAGTATGTATGTAGTATGTATGTAGTATATATGTAGTATGTATGTAGCATGTAGTATGTATGTAGTATGTATGTAGCATGCATGTAGCATGCAGTATGTATGTAGCATGCATGTAGTATATATGTAGTATGTATGTAGCATGTAGTATGTAGCATGCATGTAGTATATATGTAGTATGTAGCATGTAGTATGTATGTAGCATGCATGTAGTATATATGTGTTATGTATGTAGCATGTAGCATGCATGTAGCATGCATGTAGTATGTATGTAGTATATATGTGGTATGTATGTAGCATGCAGTATGTATGTAGCATGCATGTAGTATATATGTAGTATGTATGTTGCATGTAGTATTTATGTAGTATGAATGTAGCATGTATGTAGTATGTAGTATGAATGTAGCATGTATGTAGTATGCATGTTGTATGTATGTAGCATGTAATTTTTTTTTTTTTTTTTTTTTTTTTTTACATTTAACACATTAGCCGGATGATGGGACTACTACTGTCCCATCATTGGCTAATGTGTCAATCACTGTCATGGTAGCAGGCATCGCCCGATGGGACTTGTAGTCCCATCGGACGATGCCTGCACAGACCCCCGGAGCCTGCACAGACCACCGGCAGGCCGGCACAGACCACCGGCAGGCCGGCACAGCCCCCCGGCAGGCCGGCACAGCCCCCCGGAGCCTGCACAGCCCCCCGGCAGGCCGGCACAGCCCCCCGGCAGGCCGGCACAGCCCCCCGGAGCCTGCACAGACCACCGGCAGGCCGGCACAGACCACCGGAGCCTGCACAGACCCCCTGGCAGGCCGGCACAGCCCCCCGAAAGGCCCGTACAGACCCCAGAGAGGCTGTACAAGGGCAGGAAAGGGTTTTTCTTATTCCGATACCGGAAGTCCCATAGACTTGAATGGGACTTCCGGTATCGGAATCGGCGATACCGATACTTTTTTTAAAGATCGGCCGATACCATCCGATACGATACTTTGAAGTATCGGACGGTATCGCTCAACTCTACTTGCAAGTCAACAAACTGCATGGCCTGGTATAACGTGTAAATAAGATATCATCAAATATCATTGTTCAGTGACCCTGCATCCTTGTTTTGCAAAGATAACAGTACAATAAACCATAGGAACTGATATAAGAGTTAAATAACAACCATTCATCAATTTACTAATATCAATAAACCTACAAGAAGAGTCAACATAAAGATAAACTTCTGCCTCCAGGCTTACTGAAAATAGACGTCTGGATAATTAAGATTAAATGCTGTGTCGTCACACAAACTAATAAGGATATTTAATTCTTTGGCAATAGGACTAAATTTAATACCTGAATTTATGATTCACTACATGGACACAACTCACATCCTTAACAGAAGGACTCTAGATAACTAAGAGAACATTCCCACCTCCTCCATTTGTAACAAAATCCCTAATTTGATTTCCTTAGCTTATCTTTAGGAGGCATCACCCTTCCACCTCATGAGCAAATGTCCTGCTGCAATATGCAATATCTCTTAAATGTTGGTGCTCTTAGCTTTTTAATTCATTTGTAAACCTGCCTGTAGAAGGAGCCTCTGTGTTCTCAAAGCTTGCAAGTATATTTTTTCTGGTTAGCCAATAAAGGTATCACTCCAAGAATACTTTTGTAATTTTGTAAGCATAAAAGTATTTACATTGATTTTTTTGGCTATTATGTTACCAGAATATACCGTATTTTTCGGACCATAAGACGCACTTTTTTCCCCCAAAATTTTTGGGGAAAGTGGGGGGTGCGTCTTATGGTCGCAATGCATGGTTTACCTGATGCGGTGGTGGCAGCGGGCGAGGCTCTGCGGTGCGGTGGTCCCCCGAGATCTCGGTGGTCCCCGGACCGGCGGCCATCTTGCCGGCGTCCATGCTCCCGGAGGCCACCGCAACATGGCGGCGCCCAGCAAGGGGTGCTGCGGGGGCCTCCGGGCTGCGAAGAAACGCCAGCGGAGCCGCCGCCCCTGCACCGGAGCACAGCCCGCTGCCACCAACGCACCGCAGAGCGCCGCCCGCTGCCACCACCGCAGAGCCCAGCATAGCTGCCCCTGCCCCAGCACAGCTGCCCCTGCCCCAGCTGCCCCTGCCCCAGCTGCCCCAGCACAGCTGCCCCTGCCCCAGCTGCCCCAGCATAGCTGCCCCTGCCACAGCTGCCCCAGCACAGCTGCCCCTGCCACAGCTGCCCCAGCACAGCTGCCCCTGCCACATCTGCCCCTGCCACAGCCCACCTGCCCCAGCTGCCCCTGCCCCAGCACAGCTGCCCCTGCCCCAGCACAGCTGCCCCTGCCCCAGCACAGCCCACCTGCCCCAGCCCCAGCGCAGCTGCCCCAGCACAGCCCACCCGCCCCAGCCCCAGCGCAGCTGCCCCAGCACAGAGCCGCCGCCACCGCACGAGCCTGGACCACTGAATGACCCCTGTGACTACTTCTCCACCTGTGCCGGATCCCTTCCCAGGTAAGCTGAATTCGGACTGTAAGACGGACCCCCATTTGACACATTATTTTTTTTTTCCCTATTTTCCTTCAGAAAATTGGGGTGCGTCTTATGGTCCGGTGCGTCTTATAGTCCGAAAAATACGGTAATTATTTTTTATTGTACTTTTAGAAATTTAGGAACTACACTGGTTTCTGTGAATTCAAGTAATTTGCATTTTGATTCGCACAAATTCTAAAAAAAAGAAATGTCTACTGTCATTTTTCACAAAGCAGAAGAATACGTCAATAAAGACTATCGTGACCTCAGGTGCAACTGCTCAGGATTCCCCATAGTGCAAAGCAGCTATCACATCATCACATGGTATAGCACAATTAATTAGGAGGGATTTTCATAACCTGTATAAAAGCAGAGGCAGGGAATGCAACTACTATTTGTGGGGTATCAGGGTAGTGAGGTGATTGGTGTTGGTGGGGTAAATAGATTTTGCAATTCTGCCAAATATCTGATATATTCAAATGGTGATTAATAAAATGAATTTAGGGATTTTCCCATTTATTGAGGTGTGTTACAAATGGATAAAAGGCAAATGCCCCATCCAGGTAACCCAACTGAATAGGACTACCCCACATATAGATACGCAGTGTATCATGCCACACATCCGTGAATTTCACAACTTAGCAAATGATCAACTGGTAAATATGTATGTAAGATATGGCTCTTGTAGCTTTGGTATTGAAGGCAGATGGACCTCAAAAGGTGCAGTTGAATGTTAGTGTCAGCCCTATGTAAAAGGCTAGGGGGACTCTTTTCAACCCTCTTGTAGGGAGTATTCTAAAACTGCAGGGAATGGATTGCAGTTCACCATTTACATGCTGTGGCCAATCGTGGCTGCAGCATCTAAGTGGTTGAGCTGAGGGAGGGGACTCCTGTGAGGCAACACGTCGTGGAAGATGATAGCAGGTTGGTGATACCTTGTCATCATGAAATAACCTCTTTATAGGAAATCCGACAGTTGATACAAGCTGCCTCGTTCACAGGCAGCATTTATCAAACACTGGCTATATAGTTTCAACTATAATATTTAAAATTTACCAAGAAATGGAGTTCCATTTGCTGTAGTGCAAAAGCTTTTTTGAAAAAGCTAACGTGAAACGCGCGTCAAGGGGTGTTACTTGACTCCAGGGCACTACAGCAACATTACTTATGGGTAAGCACTAATAAGCACCTTTGATGATAATGAATGTTTTCTTTGCGGTTAGCGCTGGGCAGTTTACATAGTGAGGGTGGATTCCCTTTGTACTTAATTGTATGCCTGCGGTTTCACTAAAGACGCACTTTTTTGGATATTTTATATATCATTTGAATTGGTGACTTATGTGCTTTGATATTACTAATTATTCTTATATGCCCTGGAACTATGTAATTTTTTTAAAAAAGGATCTTTTTAGGGTTTTTTACTTGTTTGTTACATGTGTTAAATATTGCATATGATAAAAACATTTTTTATTATTTTTTTGTATGGAACTCCATTTCTTGGTAAATTTTAGTATTATCTGGAGTATACAATTGTAGTCCTGTTGTTATATATTGGGGTTAACATTATTTGTCCATAAATAATTGGATTTAGATAGTAACATACTTTAAATACAAGTGGAGATTCAGTGGCGCTTGTGTATGAGTGTAATTCCAGCAGCAAACGCTAAGACACCTGTCACAAGAGTGTCAAAGAAATAAGGTAAAATAACTCATAATATTAGTGTGCGTTTGGAACACTCAAAGAAGAGGGAAATCTAAATTGGGTGGTTAAAGGAAAAAAAAAAAAATCAAAGTCAAATTGCAGCCTGTGGACGGCTGTGCAGAGTAGCCGCAATAGTAAAAGCACAAATCAGAGAGCAGTACCTGTAAAGATATACAGTACCTGAGGAAGAAGACAGTTAGTCTTTGAAACATGTTGGAAAGTCCATTGGTCCCCGCCGCAACCACCAGCAAGTGGTCCTCTGCTGACTCACATCACGAAGGTCCTGTATACCTGGAGCAGCTCACAGATGCCGGGAGCACGAGAGGCCACTCACGTTTGCTCCACAGCTGGAGGTACACTGACAGGAGGCTGCCACCGGCCGGGGCAGCCCCTGCAACTAGTCTATACACCTGTGTAAACCCCCCCCCCTCTTTTTCCAAGCGCTGGAGCAAAAAGCGCTATTTTAACCTGCACCGCTTACTGGAGTGAGGACTTCGCATCGCATTATATTTACAGGTACTGCTCTCTGATTTGTGCTTTTACTATTGCGGCTACACTGCACAGCCGTCCACAGGCTGCAATTTGATTTTGACTTTTTTTTTTTTTTTTCCTTTAACCACCCAATTTAGATTTCCCTCTTCTTTGAGTGTTCCAAACGCACACTAATATTATGAGTTACTTTATATACAGTTGTGGCCAAAAGTATTGACACCCCTGCAAATCTGTCAGATAATACTCAGTTTCTTACTGAAAGTGATTGCAAACACAAATTCTTTGGTATTATTATCTTCATTTAATGTGTCTTAAATGAAAAAACACAAAAAGAATTGTCCTAAAGCCAAATTGGATATAATTCCACACCAAACATAAAAAAGAGGGTGGACAAAAGTATTGGCACTGTTCAAAAAATCATGTGATGCTTCTCTAAGTTGTGTAATTACCAGCACCTGTAACTTACCTGTGGCACCTAACAGGTGTTGGCAATAACTAAATCACACTTGCAGCCAGTTGACATGGATTAAAGTTGACTCAACCTCTGTCCTGTGTCCTTGTGTGTACCACATTGAGCATGGAGAAAAGAAAGAAGACCAAAGAACTGTCTGAGGACTTGAGAAACCAAATTGTGAGGAAGCATGAGCAATCTCAAGGCTACAAGTCTATCTCCAAAGACCTGAATGTTCCTGTGTCTACCGTGCGCAGTATCATCAAGAAGTTTAAAGCCCATGGCACTGTGGCTAACCTCCCTAGATGTGGCCGGAAAAGAAAAACTGACAAGAGATTCTTAGAGACCAGTCTGAAGTCCTGCTCTTCTAAAGCTAAGTTTTCTGCTTTGTTTTTGCATTTGTGTTTTGCTTTTGTTTTGCCCTGTTTTTTCTGGATTTCTGCCACTCCCTGCTGGGGTGAGCTGAATTCCTTTTTGCTCCGTCTTCAGAAAAGACCTGAGAACTGATATAGTATTTTTTGAAGCCTAGCGTCTTCAGGGTCTTTTTCCATATCAGTCTGTTGGCATTTGTCATTTTCAGGGTTTTTGCAGATTGCAGACAGCAACCTTCCTTTCCTTTCCTATTTAGTTAGATTGGGCCCCATCGTTTGCTCAGCCTATCTTTCTGTCTGTGTATTGTCTTTTCATCTTGCTTCACCGTCATTATATGTTGGGAGCTGCCTATTACTTTGGGGTCTGCTCTGGGGCAGTTTAGATTTCCTTTTCTGCCTTTAGGCTATTCAGCTCTCCGGCTGTGATCGAGGGGTCTAGGGCACCGTAGGAACCCCCCAACGGCTACTGCTAGTTGTGTTGATAGGTTCAGGGGTCTGCAATCTGATAGTTGCCAACTTCTCTTGTTTTCTGGACGTAGCTACTATTTTTGTGTTTGCCTCCTACGGTGACTGAATCATAACAGAATCACCAGCCACACCGCAGATCCTAGGGTACTCAATAGCAGGAAAGAATTGTATAAAAAAAAAAAAGTGTATATTCTTTCCTCTATATCTCTGAGGCCGTAGGGGGAATTTTTTTTTTCTCTCAATGGAGATAAAGCAATTGTCTGATCGTGTGGAGCAGCTCGCTGTGGAAGTGCGGGGAATTTCCGCCTACCTTGCTCATTCGCATGCTGTTGAACCAAAGATCCCTACACCTGAGGTATTTTTTGGGGATCGATCTAAATTTTTGAATTTCAAAAATAATTGTAAATTATTTTTTGCCTTGAAGCCTAACTCGTCAGGGAGCTCCGCGCAGCAGGTTAAAATTGTCATCTCTTTGCTGCCTGGCGATCCCCAGGATTGGGCATTTTCTTTGAAACCTGATGATCCTATTCTGACTAATGTGAACGCATTCTTTCAAGCCTTGGGGTTGTTGTATGATGAACCTAATGCTATTGATCAGGCTGAAAAGACCCTGTTGGCATTGAGCCAGGGTCGAGATTCTGCAGAATTGTACTGTCCAAAAATTCCGAAAGTGGGCGGTCCTTACTACCTGGAATGATAGTGCCTTGGCTGCTCTCTTTCGGAAGGGTTTGTCAGAAGCCGTGAAAGATACTATGGTGGGATTTCCTGTTCCTTCTGGTCTGGACGATTCCATGTCATTAGCCATTCAGGTTGATCGGCGTTTGCGTGAACGCAGGATTGCACGAGAGGTTTTGCCACCAGTTAAACAGGTGTCAGAACCTATGCAATGTGATAGAGTTTTGTCCAGGGAGCAGCGTCAGGAGTTCAGAAGGCGTAATAAGCTGTGCTTGTTCTGTGGAGATGCCTCACACGTTATTTCTGTCTGTCCTAAACGAGAGAAACGCTTTGCACACACGTTTTCTGTTGGTGGTGTTCAGCCTAAGTTTCTTCTGGCAATTACTCTGATCTGCTCCCTGTCCACATTTTCCGCCAAGGCTTTTGTGGATTCGGGAGCAGCCCTAAACCTAATGGACTTGGATTTTGCTAAACGTTGTGGATTTCCGATGACACCTCTGCAGACGCCTATCCCTTTGAGGGGGATTGATGCTACACCTTTGGCAAAAAATAAACCTCAGTTTTGGACCCAGGTGGTAATGCGGGTCGCCCCAGACCATCAAGAAAATTGCAGATTTTTGGTGTTGCATAATCTGCATGATACCATTGTTCTGGGGTTTCCCTGGTTACAAATTCATAATCCAGTTTTGGATTGGAAATCTGTGTCTGTGGTGAGTTGGGGTTGTCGGTGTGCCTTTAGTGAGGCTCCGGTGTTTTCCACCTCCCCTCAGTCGCATGATGTTCCTGACTATTTGGCAGACTTTTATGATGTATTTAGTGAGAATGAGTCTGCGTCTTTGCCTCCTCATAGGAGTTATGACTGTGCAATTGAATTGAGCCCGGGGTGCAAATTTCCCAAGGGTCGGCTCTTCAATTTATCTGTGCCCGAGCATGAGGCTATGCGATCCTATATTAAGGAGGTGTTGGAGAAGGGTCATATTAGACCATCCTCTTCACCCTTGGGTGCTGTTTTTTTTTGTGGCTAAAAAGGATGGATCATTAAGGCCTTGTATTGATTATCGTGCCCTCAACAAAATTACTGTTAAATATCAGTATCCGTTACCCCTGATTTCGGATCTATTCTCTAGAGTTAAAGGTGCTTGCTGGCTTACCAAGCTTGACCTCAGGGGGGCGTATAATCTTATCCGCATTAAGCATGGAGATGAATGGAAGACGGCATTTAATACTCCGGAGGGACATTTTGAGTACGTGGTGATGCCTTTTGGGCTCACTAATGCCCCTTTTGTCTTCCAGTGCTTCATGAATGATATTTTCCGAGACTTTGTCGATAAGTTTTTGATTATCTATTTGGATGATATTTTGATTTTCTCCAAGGATTGGTATTCTCATGTGGAACATATTCGGACTGTGTTCCGGATCTTGAGGGAGAATTCCCTGTATGTCAAAGGATCGAAATGCCTTTTTGGAGTACAGAGGATTTCTTTTTTGGGATTTGTTTTGTCTCCGTCAACTATTGAAATGGACCCAGCCAAGGTTCAGGCCATTTATGATTGGGTTCAGCCCACTTCTTTGAAGGCCCTCCAGAAGTTTTTGGGTTTTGCTAATTTTTATCGGAAATTTATAGCAAAATTTTCTAGTATTGCCAAGCCATTGACTGATCTGACTAAGAAGGGTGCTGATGTGTTGAATTGGTCTCCGGAGGCTGTTTCTTCCTTTCAGGAGCTGAAGTGAAGATTCACCTCCGCCCCGGTTTTACGACAACCTGATGTCTCACTCCCGTTCCAGGTAGAGGTGGATGCTTCTGAGATTGGTGCAGGAGTTGTTTTGTCCCAAAAGGATCCTGTAACATCTAAAATGAATCCCTGTGCTTTCTTTTCCCGAAAGTTCTCTCCATCGGAACGTAACTACGATGTGGGGAATCGGGAACTGTTGGCCATAAAATGGGCATTTGAGGAGTGGAGACATTGGTTGGAGGGAGCTAAACATCAAGTCGTGGTCCTCACCGACCACAAGAATTTGATTTACCTAGAGTCGGCTAAACGCTTGAACCCCAGACAGGCTAGGTGGGCCTTGTTTTTTACACGTTTTGATTTTGTGGTCTCTTTTCTTCCTGGAACTAAGAACGTCAAGGCAGACGCCCTCTCTAGGAGCTTCCTTGCTGATTCTCCCGTGGTGACCAAACCTGCTACCATCTTAGGCAAAGGGGTAGTTCTTTCTGCCATCTCGCCCGACTTGAGACGTGCTCTGGAAGAGTTCCAGGAGGACAAACTTGAGCGTTGTCCCAGTGGAAAGTTGTATGTTCCGGACTAGTGGAAGAAGAGAGTGATGTCTGAATTTCATTGCTCTGCACTAGCTGGTCATCCAGGTATTTTTGGTACTAGAGATCTAGTGAGTCGGTCTTTTTGGTGGCCCTCCTTGTCTCGTGATGTCAGGAATTTTGTGCAGTCCTGTGGGACGTGCTCCCGGTCTAAACCTTGTTCTCGCTCTAGTGGGTTGTTGATGCCTTTGCCGGTTCCCAGGAGGCCATGGACCCATATTTCAATGGATTTCATCTCTGATATGCCTGTATCTCAGAGAATGACTGCTATTTGGGTGATTTGTGATAGGTTCTCTAAGATGGTTCATCTTGTACCACTCCCCAAGTTCCCATCTTCCTCTGAGTTGGTGCCCCTGTTTTTGCAACATGTGGTTCGCTTGCACGGGATTCCTGAGAACATTGTATCTGACAGAGGAGTTCAGTTTGTGTCTAGATTTTGGAGGACTTTCTGTTCCAAGCTGGGAATTCAGTTGTCCTTCTCCTCTGCTTTTCACCCTCAGACCAATGGGCAGACAGAGAGAACAAACCAGACCTTGGAGTCGTATTTGAGATGGTTTATTTCCGCTGATCAGGATGATTGGGTTTCATTTTTGCCCTTGGCCGAATTTGCCTTAAATAATAGGGCTAGTTCTGCCACTTTGATGTCACCTTTTTTTTGTAACTATGGGTTTCATCCTCGATTTTCTTCAGGGCAGGTGGAGCCTTCTGCCTGCCCAGGTGTTGACACTGTGGTGGAGAGAATGCACCTGATCTGGGACCAAGTAGTGGATAAGTTATCTCTTTAACAAGAAAAGACCCAGCGGTTTTCCAACCGCCATAGGACCATTGGTCCCCAGTTTAAAGTTGGTGATATGGTGTGGTTATCATCAAAACATATTGCTATGAAGGTGGCTTCTCCTAAGTTTAAGCCTAGATTTATTGGACCTTACAAGATTTTGGAGATTATTAATCCGGTCTCTTTTCGTTTGGCTCTTCCTGTCACATTTAAAATCCATAATGTGTTCCATAAGTCCTTGTTGAAGAGGTTTGTTGAACCAGTTGTTCCGGTGGTGGCCCCTCCAGACCCTGTATTGGTCGAAGGTAACATGGAATATGAGGTAGAGAAAATATTGGATTCCCGTCTGGCTAGACGGAGACTCCAGTATTTGGTTAAGTGGAAGGGTTATGGTCAGGAGGATAATTCCTGGGTCTCTGCCTCTGATATTCATGCCAAAAGATTAGTGCGTGCCTTTCATCGGGCTCACCCTGATCGCCCTGGTGGCGTGGTTGAGGGTTCGGTGACCCCTCCTCAAGGGGGAGGTACTGTTGTGAGTTCATTTTCCCCTTTGTCACTGAGGTCTGGTGAACTCCCTCTTCTGGCTAAGGAAGGTAGTGAGCCTGATTATCAAACACCTGAGCCTAATGATGAGGACTGGCTGAGTGGAGTCACTGACTGGATATAAGGCTGCCAACGCCCTTTTTCCTAGCTGGTGATTTTTCTGAGGGATTCTTAGAGACCAGTCTGAAGTCCTGTTCTTCTAAAGCTAAGTTTTCTACTTTGTTTTGCATTTGTGTTTTGCTTTTGTTTTGCCCTGTTTTTTCTGGATTTCTGCCTCTCCCTTCTGGGGTGAGCTGAATTCCTTTTTGCTCCATCTTCAGAAAAGACCTGAGTACTGATATAGTATTTTCTGAAGCCTAGCGTCTTCAGGGTCTTTTTTCATATCAGTCTGTTGGCTTTTGTCATTTTCAGGGTTTTCGCAGATTGCAGACAGCAACCTTCCTTTCCTTTCCTATTTAGTTAGATTGGGCCCCATCGTTTGCTCAGCCTATCTTTCTGTCTGTGTATTGTCTTTTCATCTTGCTCACCGTCATATGTTGGGGGCTGACTTTGCTTTGGGGTCTGCTCTGGGGCAGTTTAGATTTCCTTTTCTGCCTTTAGGCTATTCAGTTCTCCGGCTGTGATCGAGGGGTCTAGGGCACCGTAGGAACCCCCCACGGCTACTGCTAGTTGTGTTGATAGGTTCAGGGGTCTGCAATCTGATAGTTGCCAACTTCTCTTGTTTTCTGGACGTAGCTACTATTTTTGTGTTTGCCTCCTACGTTGACTCAATCATAACAGAGAATAAAGTTGATCCTTCTACAATGTGACAGCCCTTTAGATATTTGTAGACAGCTATTAAGTCTCCTCTCAGTCTTCTCTTTTGCAAACTAAACATTCCCAAATCCTGCAACCTTTCCTCATAAAACAGGGTTTGCAGACCGGTCACCATTCTGGTCGCTCTTTTCTGAACTTGCTCCAGTCTGTTGATGTCTTTTTTAAAATGTGGTGCCCAAAACTGGACAAAATATTCCAGATAAAGTCTGACAAAAGAGGAGTAGAGGGAAATAATGACTTCACGTGATCTAGACTGTATGCTTCTGTTAATACATCCTAGAATTGCATTTGCCTTTTTGCTGCTGCATCACACTGTTGACTCATATTCAGTCTGTGATCTATTAGTATACCCAAGTCTTTTTCACATGTGCTGTCACTTAGCCCTATTCCTCCCACTCTGTATATGCTTTTTTCATTTTTATTGCCCAGATGTAGTACTTTGCATTTCTCCCTGCTAAAAACCATTCTGTTAGTTGCTGCCCACTTCTCCAGTTTATTTAAATCTTTTTGAATCCTCTCTCTTCTCTAGTATTAGCTATCCCTCCTAGCTTTGTGTCATCAGCAAATTTAATCAGTTTACCCTCAATTCCTTCATCTAAATCGTTGATAAAGATGTTGAACAATACAGGGCCCAGGACAGAGCCCTGTGGTACCCCATTTGAGACATTCTTCCAACTGGATGTGCAGCCATTTACGACCACTCTTTGGGTCCGATCACTAAGCCAGTTATGAATCCACCTAACAGTTGCCTTGTCCATTCCATACTTAGTCATTTTTTCAATAAGGATTGTATGAGAGACTTTGTCAAATGCTTTGCTGAAGTCAAGATATACAATAGCTACAGCATTTCCTTGATCCACCCAATCAGTGATTCCATCATAGAAGGAAATTAAGTTAGTCTGATATGACTTATTAGTTACAAACCCATGCTGACTCTGTTTAATCACTTCATTCTTATCCAGGTAATATATATATATATATATATATATATATATATATACAGTATATATGGACACTATTTGTAAAAAATTGCTTTCATTTCTATATATATATACTGTAGGTGCTTCTCAAAGAATTAGAAGATCATCAAAAAGTTACTGACATTACAGAGACATTACACACAGAGTGATCTATGTCACGGGTTTATTTCTGGTAATGTTGATGATTATGGCTTACAGCCAATGAAAACCCAAAAGTCATTATCTCAGTAAATTAGAATACTTTATAACACCAGCATGAAATATGATTGTAAAATCTGAAATGTTGTCCTCCTGAAATGTCTGTTCAGTAAATGCACTCAATACATGGTCGTGGCTCCTTGTGCATCAGTTACTGCATCAATGCGGCGTGGCTTGGAGGCGATCAGCCTGTGGCACTGCTGAGGGGTTATGGAAGCCCAGGTCGCTTTGATAGCAGCCTTCAGCTCATCTGCATTGTGGGGTCTGGTGTCCCTCATCTTCCTCATTGCTGATCACCATCTTGGTTGATTTCTCAAAATTTTGTGGAACTTCACAAATGACGTCAGTCACCCACACCCACTCGTGGCTTCTTATGTGCGAAGGCTGAGTAGAATACCAACAGGTATGGTGTAGCTGGTATTCAGGTACTACCCTCTGCTGCTCACAAAGCCTTGCCAACATATACAGTGGCGTTGCAGCACATGGTCACGTCGCACACCAGTTGTTGAGCTGGCACTTCAGAGGGGTTACATTTTGGGAACTATAATGTGCCAATGGGGCACTTTTATCCCAATTATAAATTGGAGAAGCAGGTCCGTAGAGTGACTGCCGCTCTATTTATTCTGTATTGGGCTGCCAGAAAAGTAAGTGCAACGCTTACCAGCCCCTTAGGGCCTGTTTAGAGCAGGGGGTCAACATGTGTAGAGGGTAAAATCACCTCCTTCTTTTGATCGGTGAAGATCCCAGTGCTTAGACCCCACTGATCAATAAAGTGATCACCTTTCACATAGATAGTGGAGAACTTCTTATTCTCTGGACAACCCCTGTAACTTTTCTATCTTACCCACCCTGTCTCCGTTCTGTCTGTGAAGGTACCATTTTATATTTCCACATAGCTTCTTCCCTAGTATGTATGTTTGTATTTTTTTTAGGTTTCTTCCATTTTAATTAAAGGGTTTTCTGTACAAATTAGAAAAAAACCTGTGTTAAAATTGACCAAGCGTTCACTATCCAGTAGTGTGAATGTATAACATTAAACCCCTTGGTGACCGTCTTTATACTGACCTGCGATATAAGGGAATAGCGCACCTGTATCTCTGACTCTGCTTCCTTCCCCTGGGTTCACTGTCCTCTTTTGTACTCCATGTCAGGTTTTGAAAGCTGACTTGTGTGGCTCAATAAGGTTATCTGTTTAGGACTATTTGAAGCCCACTACGATACACACCTGTGTCTTAGGATTGAGACTCTGGAGTCCTATATTTGGTGTGCTCCACTTTCTGTGCATAATGTGTTTCAACTGGCTGCCATTAGGGATGGGCGAATCCTAAATTACTCGGAATCGCTAGACTCTAACGAGTTCGAGTGCAGGACTCGCTACTCGTTGCGAGTCTAGCGAGTCCAATGTTAATTAATGGGGAAGCGAGTTTGCAGCGATTCCTCTGCTGCTGTACCCGGATTGACTGTCAAAAATGATCCTACAGTGATAGCGAGTTAGCAAAACTCTGAATGCTCTCGGATTTAAACTCAGAAAGCAAAACTCGGATTTAAACTCTGAAGGTAAAACTTGGATTTAAACTCTGAAAGCAGAAAGCATTGATCTGAGAATCTGAGTAGAATACAAAACGGACCAAAACTAGGATTGCCATTGATTTACTTTGGACTCGTTACTGTGCGAGTAATCACTTGGAAACTCGCAGAGTACGAGTCCTGCGAGT
Organism: Dendrobates tinctorius; assembly: GCF_039654945.1. Taxonomy (NCBI): domain Eukaryota; kingdom Metazoa; phylum Chordata; class Amphibia; order Anura; family Dendrobatidae; genus Dendrobates; species Dendrobates tinctorius. The sequence continues at coordinate 13,236,597 of NW_027361918.1, read as the reverse complement.
CCCCTACTACTCGCAGAGTAACGAGTCCTAATGAGTAGATTCGCCCATCCCTAGCTGCCATCCCTGCTGAGTTCCACTTCATCTGTCCTACTGCTCCTGAGACTCCAGATTGTCCTTGTCCTCATGGTTCTATGTTGTTATTATTATTATTATTTATATAGCGCCCCTAATTCCATGGTGTTGTACACGAGAAGGGGGGTTACATACAAAGTTATAGATATCGTTTACAGTAAACAAATTTGTAGTGACAGACTGGCACAGAGGGGAGGGGACCCTGTCCTTGTGGACTTACACTCTACGGGATAGTGGGGAAGAGACAGAAGGTCGGGGGTGCAGCAGCTCTGGTGGTGGTGAGGCTGTTGTGTGAGGAACGAATAAGTGTGGAGGAAAGTAGAAGGTCTTGGAAGGATCGAAGATTATGTGAGGGAAGATATTGGGAGATTAGTTCAGAGATATAGGGAGGGGACAGATTGTGGATGGCTTTTTAGGTCAGTGTTAGTAGTTTGAACTGGTTTCGTTTGGGAATTGGGAGCCAGTGAAGAAATTTGCAGAGGGGAGAAACAGGGGAGTAGCGAGGAGAGAGGTGGATTAGTTGGGCAACAGAGTTGAGGACAGACTGATGTGGTACAAGAGAGTTGTCAGGGAGGCCACAGAGGAGGGTCTTGCAGTAATCAAGGCGGGAGATGATGAGGACATGCACAAGAGTTTTAGTAGATTGAGGGTTGAGGAAGGGACTGATTCTGGAAATATTTTTGAGTTGGAGGTGGCAAGAGTTTGGACGTGTGGTTTGAAGGACAGGGCAGAGTTGAGAGTTACTCCGAGGCAGCATATTTCAGGAGTGGGAGAGAGCGTGATGCCGTTTACCATAATAGATAGATCGAGTAGGGAAGATACGTGAGATGGAGGAAAGAAGATGAGTTTGGTTTTGTTAACATTGAGTTTTAGGAAGCGAGAGGTGAAGAAGGAGGATATGACTGATAGACACTCCGGGATTCGGGACAGCAGAGAGGTGACATCTGGGACAGAGAGGTAGATCTGATTGTCATCAGCATACAGGTGTGCTGGAAGCCATGGGACTTTATGAGTTGTCCTAGGCCAAGGGTATAGATGGAAAAAAGTAGGGGCCCCTGGACAGAGCTTTGAGGGATTCCAACAGTGAGAGGGCGGGATGAGGAGGTAGTGTGGGAGTGGGAAATGATAAATGTGTTCTTGGAAAGGTAAGAGGCGATCCAGGACAGGGCAAGGTCTTTGATGCCAAGAGATGAAAGAATCTGTAGCAATATGTGAGTAAGTCATTAGTAATTTTTGTCAGGGCAGTTTCTGTGGAGTGGTGGGGGTGGAAACCAGATAGGAGGTTGTCAAGCATAGAGTTAGATGAGTGTTGGGAGGAAAGCTGAGCATGGCCATGCTGCTCAAGGAGTTTGGAAGCAAACTGGAGCAGTGATATGGGGCGATAGCTGGGCATAGCAGTTGGATCAAGGTTAGTTTTTTTGAGGATGGGATGGTTGAGGAAGATAGCGATAGGTTGAAGAGATGGGTTAGGGCTGGAATGAGCGTGTTAGTGAGGCAGCTGGGAGGGGATGGGGTCAAGTGCACAGGTGGTGAGTAAGCTCTCCTTCAGTGATGTTGGAAAGGGAGGTTATTAGGGAAGGGCAGAGGTCTGGTATATGGAGTGTTTGAGGTGGTGGAAGAGTAAAGGTTTGCCTTGTTTGGTCAATCTTATTTTTGAAGTAGGTGGCAAAGTCCTCGGCAGAGAAGAGGGGAGTTGGAGGTGGCAGTGGTGGGCGGAGGAGAGATTTGAATGTGCTGAACAGTTGTTTTGAGTTGTAGGATAATGAAGATGCAAGGTTTGTGAAATAGGTCTGTTTAGCAGAGGTGAGGGCTAATTTGAAGGCAAGTGTAGCTTGTGTGAAAGCAGTGAAGTCGTCTGGCAGGCATGCTTTCATCGAATGTTGCGCCGCGACCCTTGATGATTTTCAAAGTTTTTTGGTGATATTGTTGTGCCAAGGTTGCCTGTTGATTTGTCGCACTTTGCCATGCGTGAGAGGGGCGAATGAGTCTATGGCTGATGTAAAGGTGGCATTATAAAAAACAGTGGCGCTGTCTGTGTCGTGGAGTGAAGATATGGAGGACAGAGGTAGAAGAGATTCTGAGAGTCTGTGAATGTCTAGGTGTGCGAGGTTCCTGCGAGGATGTGCTAGTGGCTAGACATGGGGGTAGGTGAGGAGGACAGGGATGAGAATGTAAGTAGGTGGTAGCCAGATAGGGGGAGGGGAAAGGTTGTGAGATTAGATAGGGAACAGAGGCGGGTGAAGACGAGGGCTAATGTATGTCCATCTGTGTGGGTGGCTGAGGAGGACCACTGAGTAAGTTCAAAGGATGAAGTAAGTGACAGGAGTTTGGAGGCTGCTGGCTGGTGGGTGTCAATAGGGATATTAAAGTCACCCATGATGATGATGGGGATGTCACCAGAGAGAAAGTGAAAAAGCCACATGGAAAGTTGGTCAATGAAGGCAGTAGCTGAGCCCAGTGGTCGGTATATGATAGCCATTTGGAGTTTAGAGGGAGAGTAGAAACGGACAGAATGGACCTTGAAAGAAGGGAGGATAAGGGAGGGTGGGGGTTGGATAAGGTTGGAGGAGCAGGTTTTAGAAAGAAGGAAACCCACTCCTCCATCATGTCTGTTGTCAGAGCGAGGAGTGTGGGTAAAGTGGAGGCCACCGTAACTCAGTGCAGCAGGGGAGGCCATGTCAGGGGGCATCAGTCAGGTCTCAGTGAGGGCCAGGAAGGAAAGGTTGCGGGAAGTAAAGAGATCGTGGATCACGTGGAGCTTGTTGCAGACGGAGCGGGCATACCAAAGTGCTCCAGAGAGAGGAAGCAAGGGGGTGGGAGTCAGTGGCACAGATATTAAGTGTGAGGGATTGTGGTAGTTTCTTTTAGTGTGAGAAAGATGGGGGTAAGGATTAGTAGGATGTGTGAGGCGGGGGGGGCAGGACTGGGGGATATGTTGCCAGCAGTGAAAGGAAGCAGAGAAAGGGAAAGCAGGTGCGTGAAGGAGAGTGACCTGCTTATGTTATATTTTAGTAGGACAGGTCTGAGGTTAAGCAACAGGTCTGCAGATGAAGAGAGTAAGGGGTGTAAGAGAGGGGAAAATAGTTATTTGGTTCAATGGTGCAGGGGTTTGGGGATAGCGAAGGAGAGTTAGAATTAATGGAGAAAAAATGGTGAGGGCAAATGTGAGCATGGTTAAAGAGCAAGGTAAGAAAAGATAGGCAAGTAAAATCAGAAGGCTGATTGTTCTTACCATCTGACTGATTTCTGGACTATTTCTGGTATATTTCTTACACTATGTCACACTTCAAATGATGTCACATGAGTGTTGCATTGACAATCCAACACAATTGGCAGCACTTTGAACACATTTTATAAGTGGTCATAAACTTATAAATAACTCATGAAAGAATAAAGTTACGTTAAAACCAAGCACACCATTGTTTTTCTTGTGGAATTCTCAATAAGTTTGATGTGTCATATGAGCCTCTTCCCATTGGAAAAAATAAAGTTGGATGCAAAATGGCCAACTTCAAAATGGCCGCTATGGTCACCACCCATCTTGAAAAGTTTCCCCCCTCCCATATACTAATGTGCCATAAGCAGGAAGTTGATATCACCAACCATTCCCATTTTAGTTAGGTGTATCCATATAAATGGCCCACCCTGTATACAGTATATTATGAGTTTCCATTTTCCAAAACAAAATGTATTAGTATCTGCATTAAACATTATATGAAGATAATTAATCTCCGGGGCCAATACATTTTCATCCCAGCATCTAGAAATGTGATATAAGCTGCAGACTCACACTGTACGGGTGGCATCTGTAGATCAGTAATGGTTGTGCCATGTTGTCCTGTCATTGCTCTTTTATTTTTTTTCTCATTTTATTCTTTTAAGACTTTCTTCTTCTTTTATAATTTGGTTTGGTATTGTGGATTTACAATCTTACATCAAAGGTGGAAAAATCCTTTACAAAACATTTTATGTTAAATCACAGCCTCACATTTATTGATATTGAGTTAAAATTATTTAATTTTTATAATGGTAAGAACTTTTCTCACTTTTGTTGAGTATAAGGCTTGTGATCAACCACAAACCTGGGGCTAAAGGACCTGCCCAAATTACAGATTTGTGTTGTACCAATCTGAAGAATTTAGAGATGAGCTAATCACTTCAAGGTCCATCAAATTAGTTTTCAATTTCACAAAATTTCAGATTCAGAAGAATTTTTTTTCACAATTTAATTTGTACTAATTAACCCCTTAAGCCCCAAGGGTGGTTTGCACGTTCATGACCGGGCCAATTTTTACAATTCTGACCACTGTCCCTTTATGAGGTAATAACTCTGAAACGCTTCCACGGATCTGGGAGAATGTCATATGGTCTGATGAAACCAAAATATTACTGTTTGGTAGAAACAAAACTCCATGTTTGGAGTAGACAGAATGCTAAATTGCATCTAAAGAACACCATGCCTACTATGAAGCATGGGAGTGGCAAAATCATGCTTTAGGGCTGTTTCTCTGCAAAGAGACCAGGACCACTGATCCGTGTGCATGAAAGACTAAATGGGGCCATGTATTGTGAAATTTTGAGTGCAAACCTCCTCCCATCACCAAGGGCATTGAAGATGAAATGTGGATATGTAGGGGATGTGCAGGTGGCTGGTTTGTGCCCTGCATTCCTGTGCATGCCTGCCTAATGAAACCGGGTAAGTGTTATATGTTTATTATGTACACTGTATAATATGATGATAGCTGACACTGTCCTGATGTGAACTGATGTACCTGTGTTTATATCTTTGTATGTTAGGGACAAGGAGAGGGACATCTAGTATTAGAGATAGGTCAGCATTGATAAGGGTTATTATAGTGTAGTTTCGGGTTAGCCTTAAGGGGGCACTATAGAGTTAGATGCAGATGTCAGGTTAAGATAAGAACTGGTTTTACCCAGAGTATTAGAAACTAGGGATGGTTAGCACTCGACTAGAAGGTTGATTCTTCGGTGCTAGTGAAAAGGAGCCAGTGGCCCCATATACATGAGTTCAATATTAAATCACTGCACACATGGGATATGCTCAAAGTGAACTTTTTATTTAGTTTTACGGTGATGAAGTGACAGCTGACGTTTCGGCCTAACAAAGGCCTTTATCACATAGTCGCCCTTTTATAGTAGAGTTTCGGTAGTCACCGGGTAGTAATGATCACTGCTAGGCAATATTTCAAAGAGAAGTGGATTAACCGATATGATCAGAGGTACTGCTTGCACAGGATCAGAGCTCCTGTGGGTATGACAAGGACTGATTGGTGGCGCAGTGGTGGGAGCAGGCACCGCCGTGCCTCTGCAGTGAATAATTACCCAGAGTATTAACAGATAAATAGTTAACCAATTGGAAGATAGTATGGGAGGAGTTAGCTAGAGGTTAGGAAAAGTTCTCTAGGAAGTAGTGAGTTGTTGCAGAGAGTTGATCAGAGCAGCAGTGCAGAGTTTGAATTGTTGTTAAGAGAGAGAGATAAGAAGAACTGGAAAGGAGAGTTCTGAAGAATGAAAGACTGTGAGGCAAAAGTGGATCTAGGCAGCCTGAAAGGATCAGTGGCTAGGCTGTGGGGTAACTTCTGCAACGTCCGGGACTTACGGTCTGACCAGGATTTGCAGTGGCATTATGAATTTTCGCCCAAGATGGAGAAAGTGGAAGGGGAGCACGTAGAATCAGCTAGCTTGATTACAAAGGGAACTGCAGGACAGCATACCATGTTGCCGGAGGTTGTGATGATAAAAAAGATGAGGGAGAGCTCAGAAGAATTTCTCATGACGTTTGAAGACTGTTGGATTAAATTTGCTTTGAAGATGCACGAATTAAGTAAAGTTTTCGTAAAAATGAACTTGGACTTTGATATCATTTGTGTGTGCCTGCGATGGATTGGAGTTCTGCATGCTGTGAAGGATTCTGACCCACAGGTGGGTGAACTGAATGAGACACACAGTACATCACAAGATTGACACTTTATTTCTGTAGCGGAGCATCGGTGTCATGATCCAGACCAGGTTTTGAGTCCTGTCTTTCCATGTTCCCGGTCTGTTTTTGTGTCTGCCATTAGTCCAGAGGGTATTCTGGAGTACCTGAAGGACTTTGGGGATGTTTTCTCCGAAAAAGAGGCTGAGGTCTTGCTACCACTTTGTCCTTGTGATTGTGCCATTTTAAATTTCCCAAAGCCCGTTTGTACAATTTTTCTTGCCCGGAACTTCCCGCTATGAAAAACTATATCTCTGATACTCTACACATCCGTCCCTCTGTCTCACCTGTGGCCGCTGGATTCTTTTTTGTCAAGAAAAAAGATGGTGGTTTACACCCGTGACTCAATTTCCGGGAATTAAATAAAATTACGGTGAGAAATACCTACCCTCTCCCACTTATTTCTGATCTCTATAACCAATTGTCAGGGGCTAAATCGTCTTCCAAACTTGATCTCAGGGGAGCATATAAACTTATCCGCATTTGGGAAGTGGATGAGTGGAAAACGGCATTTCTCACCTCTGAGGGTCTGTTTGAAATTTTGGTCAAGCCCTTTGGGCTCACGAACGCACCCATGGTGTTTCAGAACTTCACGAACGATGTTTTTTTCTGATTTTATCGGGCACTTATGGTTGTATACCTGGATGATATCCTTGTTTTCTTGCCTAACAAGTAATCCCACATTGGTAATTTATGTGCTGTTTTTCATAGGTTACAGGGAAATTCTCAGTTCGCTAAACCCGAGAAATGTTTATTTTGTGTCCAGGAGCTTTCCTTTCTGGGGATCATCCTTTCTGCCAATGGGTTTTGGATGGATCCTGGAAAGGTACAGGCCATTATTGATTGGGTGCAACCCAGAGACATGAAGAGTCTGCAGTGTTTTCTGGGTTTCAACAATTATCGAAAATTCATCAAGGGTTTTTCTCTGGTGGTAAAGCCACTCACCGATCTCACTCACTGATCTCAAAGTCTGGTCGCCCTTGGCTGTTGAAGCATTTACAACATTAAAGAAGTGTTTTATGTCTGCCCCTGTATTGGTTCAGCTCGATCAATCAGAACCGTTCATTTTAGAGGTGGATGCATCGGAGGTGGGAGTTGGGGCGGTGTTGTCTCAGGGACCCGTTACTTTGATCAATTTAAGACCATGTGCCTCTTTCTATATAAAGTTTTCTTCTGCAGAGAAGAACTTTGATGATGGTAACCAGGAGTTATTGGCCATAAAATTGTCTTTTGAAGAATGGAGGCATATTTTGGAGGGGGCGGTTCATCGGATAACAGTGATTATAGACCACAAGAACTTGTCTTACATTGAATCTGCTAAGAGGTTAACTCCTAGACAGGCTAGGTGGTCACTTTTTTTTCTCGTTTTCATTTTTCTATCACTTTTCGGCCTGGTTCCAAGAATGTCAGGGCGGATGCCTTATCTCACAGTTTTGATCCGATATCACCCCCCAAACCTCCTTCCTCCATTTTTCAGCACAGGGAGGCCGATTGTTAAATGCAAACTTAGCCACTGGCAATGAAGAGCACCAATCATCCTGCTGAGATGTGGCAAGACACTGCAAAATTTCTTCAAGTGACTGATTGGTCCTCTCTGTTTGACTGTTGGTCTCGGGATTGTAGGCCGACGAAAAGGTCAAGCAAATACCCAATCTTTTACAAAAAGCTCTCCAAAATTTGAACACAAATTGTAGCCCTCTATCAGAAATCATAGAATATAATAGAATCATAGAATAGAATCGTAGAGTTGGAAGGGACCTCCTGGGCCATCTGGTCCAACCCCCTGCTCAAAGCAGGATTCGCTAAATCATCCGAGACAGATGTCTGTCCAGCCTCTGTTTGAAGACTTCTATTGAAGAAGTCACCACCTCTCGTGGCAGCCTGTTCCATGCTCAGAGGCACGCCATGTAACCGCACAACATGCTCAACAAACAACTTAGATAGTGTTTCTGCATTAGGCAGACCTGCCAAAGGTACAAAATGCGCCTGTTTACTGAGTCTGTCAACCAACACCCAGACCAGTTTTGCCATTAGAAGGAGGTAGATCAGTGAGAAAGTCCATGGACAAATGAGTCCAAGGTCTATCCGGAATTGGCAATGGTACCATTTCCCTGGCAGGACAGTTATCACACATATCACAAGAGGTCACAAACATGGTGACATCAGAGGCCATAGAGGACCACAAAACAGCCCAGCAATAGCTCTTCGAGTGGCCGGGATTCCAGGATGCCCACTAAGAGCAGAATCGTGGAACTCCCGAAGCACTCTCAACCGGTACTGAACAGGAACGAAGAGCTTGTTAACAGGCAATGATGGAGGAGCAAGAGACTGAGCCTCATGAATCTCCTGCTCCAATTCTAAGGACACCCCTGCCACGACCACCCCATGCTGAAGAATGGAGGAAGGAGGTTCGGGAGATGATATCGGATCCAAGCTGTGAGATAAGGCATCAGCCTTGATATTCTTGGAACCAGGTCGAAAGGTGATAAAAAAGCGAGAGCGTAAAAAAAAGCGACCACCTTGCCTGTCTAGGAGTCAAATGTTTAGCAGTCTCAATGTAGGACATGTTCTTGTGGTCTGTAATCACTGAGATCCGATGAACAGCCCCCTCCAAAAAGTACCTCCATTTTTTGATGGCTAATAACTCCCGCTTCCCGACATCATAATTTCTCTCTGCAGGAGAAAATTTCTTAGAGAAAAAGGCGCAAAGTCTTAAGTTAGTTAAAGTGACGGGTCCTTGGCACAACAACACTCCCACCCCCACATCCGATGCATCTACCTCAACAATGAATGGTTCAAATGGATCGGACTGAACCAAAACAGGGGCAGACATTAAACATTCCTTTAATGAAGAAAAAAGTGCCACTGCTGGAGCTGACCAGTTTTTAATATCAGCCCCCTTATGAGTAAGATCAGTGAGGGGCTTGATCACCTGCGAAAACCCCTTAATGAATTTCCTGTAATAATTGACAAACCCCCAAAAATGCTGAAAGACCCTTAAGGTCTCTAGGGTTGCACCCAATCTACAATGGCCCGTACCTTCCCAGGGTCCATACGAAACCCCTTGGCAGAAAGGATGAACTCCAGAAAGGACTGCTCTTGGATGAAAAATTAGCACTTTTCAGGCTTATCAAAAAGAGAGTTCTCCTGTAAGCTCTGGAGAACTGCACGTAGATGACCCATGTGATCTTGCTTGTCAGATGAAACTACAAGGATATCATCTAAATAAACCACCATAAAGCACACAATGAAATCAGAAAATACATGGTTAATAAAATTCTGAAAAACTGCTGACGCATTAGTGAGACCAAAGGGCATGACCAAATTCTCAAACAAACTCTCAGAGGTAAGAAATGCCATTTTCCACTCATCCCATTCCCAAATACGGATAAGATTATACACTCCCCTAAGGTGTAATTTAGAAAATGAGCGGGAGGAGACAAGTATTTCTCACCGTAAGATTTAGGGTACAGCCGTCGTAGAGCGGAGGCGCCAATCTCGCATTTGTTTAGGGTGCCAACCTCCGCTGCTAGGCAGGTTTGATATCAGGACCCCCCTTATGTAGGGTCCAGTAGGTGGACCCAGGTGGTAATGCGGGTCGCCCCAGACCATCAAGAAAATTGCAGATTTTTGGTGTTGCATAATTTGCATGATACCATCGTTCTGGGATTCCCCTGGTTGCAAATCCATAATCCAGTTTTCGATTGGAAATCTGTGTCTGTGGTGAGTTGGGGTTGTCGGTGTGCCCTTAGTGACACTCCTGTTTTCTCCACCTCTCCTCAGTCGCATGATGTTCCTGACTATTTGGCTGATTTTTATGATGTATTTAGTGAGAATGAGTCTGCGTCTTTGCCTCCTCATAGGAGTTATGACTGTGCAATTGAGCTGAGTCCGGGGTGTAAATTTCCCAAGGGTCGACTTTTAATTTATCTGTACCCGAACATGAGGCTATGCATTCTTATATTAAGGAGTCGTTGGAGAAGGGTCATATTAGACCATCCTCTTCCCCCTTGGGTGCTGGGTTTTTTTTTGTGGCCAAGAAGGATGGTTCATTAAGATCCTGTATTGACTATCGCTCCCTTAACAAAATTACTGATAAATATCAGTATCCGTTACCCCTGATTTCTGACCTATTTTCTAGAGTTGAAGGTGCTTGCTGGTTTACCAAGCTTGACCTCAGGGGGCGTATAATCTTATTCGCATTAAGCAGGGGGATGAATGGAAGACGGCGTTTAATACTCCGGAGGGACATTTTGAGTACCTGGTGATGCCCTTTGGGCTCACTAATGCCCCTTCTGTCTTCCAGTGCTTCATGAATGATATTTTCCTGGACTTTGTGGATAAATTTTTGATCATCTATTTGGATGATATTTTGATCTTTTCCAGGGATTGGGATTCTCATGTGGAACATGTTCAGACTGTGTTCCGGATTTTGAGGGAAAACTCCCTGTAGGTTAAGGGATCGAAATGTCTTTTTGGGGTACAGAGGATTTCATGTTTGGGATTTATTTTGTCTCCGTCAACTATTGAAATGGACCCGGCCAAGGTACAGGCCATTTATGATTGGGTTCAGCACTAGTGTTGAGCTTTCCGATACCGCAAGTATCGGGTATCAGCCGATATAAGGCTGGTTTCACATTTGCGTTTTTTTGCGCTTGAAAAAAACGCATACGTGCTCATGCGTTTTTTCCCCTATATTTAACATGGGTGCGCATACCTGCGTGCTGGCATGCGCACGTATGCGATTTTCATGCGCTGCGTTTTTTTGGGGTGTGCGTTTGTATTTTACAGACGCTACATGTTGCATTTTTTGGTCCTGCAAAAAAGCGCATGTGCACGTATGCGCACGTTTTGCGCTAAAAATGGCCATTATAGCCTATGGATGCGCATACGTGCGCACTGGCATGCGCATGTATGCATTTTTTTAGCGCTGCGTTTTTTTGGTGGTGTCCACTTGTTGTACTAGTTATAAACTTCTAAAGTAAAAAAAAAAAGTCTATATAAAGGAGGTGCCTGCCAAAACTCTGCCACTACTACACTGACAGATTGGAGAGCAGACAGTCACCAAGGACACATCTTCTATCAGCGAAGAATGTGAGTATATTACATTATATGCCTGTCCTTTTAAATTATGTATGTACTAATGATTTTTATTATTTTTACATGCAGCATGTCTTCAGAATCCGAATATTCCCCATCGCGGCAGGAATTGGCGCAAGCAGACCGTGAGGTGATTATTTTCGTGCATCTGGTAAGTATATCTGCTGCTACTCCAAATCTCTTACGTTTTTTTCAACTTTTTTAAGACATCATCATCATCATCTTCTGCGGACGGGACTAGTGAGGGCGAAGAGCAGGAGCAGCGAAGCCAAGTCCCGGTGGTGATACGGAATGTATGTATCAAATGATTTGTAATGTTCTTTATTTTTTATCTTCTATTTTTACTCTTTTTTATGTTTCTTTTTTTGTAACTTTTTATTCAATTTAAATTTGATTATTCTAATGAATGTGTTTTGTCTAGGTTCCACAACGGGATGAAGACGTCTACCTGGATAATGAGCAGCTCATCAGCCTGGTCCAGGAGCGTGCGCCGTTGTGGGACAGCCGTGACCGGCTGTACAAGGACAATGTGGTGACCCGGCGGCTATGGAATGAGGTGGCCGCAGCGTTGATGGATGGCTGGGACAGCGCCACAGCATCCTCCAAAAAGGCATTTAGTGAGTATTTCCCTGCTCTGTATTGTGCCGCAGTGACTGTTGTCCTTGACGGCACTGTTGGGTTTCGTGCTAGGTGTATTCTAGCAGGAAACCCAACAGTGTCATCGGGCTCTACAGTGACTGCTTTGAGTATTGTATTGCTACATTGTGCCGCAGTGACTGTTGTCCTTGACGGCACTGTTGGGTTTCGTGCTAGGTGTATTCTAGCAGGAAACCCAACAGTGTCATCGGGGTCTACAGTGACTGCTTTGAGTATTGTATTGCTACATTGTGCCGCAGTGACTGTTGTCCTTGATGGCACTGTTGGGTTTCGTGCTAGGTGTATTCTAGCAGGAAACCCAACAGTGTCATCGGGGTCTACAGTGACTGCTTTGAGTATTGTATTGCTACATTGTGCCGCAGTGACTGTTGTCCTTGACGGCACTGTTTTTTTTTTCCCAACAGTGGACAAAGTCCGAACACGTTGGCGTTCGATCAAGGACCGCTTCAACAGTGATGTTCGTGCTGAGGGCCAGGTTCGCAGTGGATCTGCGTCAAGGACCAGAACTAGATACCGTCACTATCACGCGTTGCAGTTCCTAAGACCGGTCCTTGCCACGAGATCGTAAGTATTATAAATTTTGGGTTTTTATTTTTATTAATCTGTGTTTTTCTAATCCACAGCTGATGCTTCTTGTAAGGCATGGTAGTAATGATTTTCCTTTCTTCCACAGCACCTGGAGCAGCACCCTGCAACCTGGCCCTGGAGCGGTCCTTCCTCGGACGTCCTCTGACCCGTCCCAGCCATCCGACAGCCAGGAAGCACCTTGCAGGTCAGCCACACACACAGCTGGTGACCAGGAAGCTGGGCCATCAGGTGTTCCCCTGTCCCAGGTCTCTGCCACTGGTTATGCGGGCACTACCCGCCAGCGGCAGAGGGCCTTGGACAGGAATGTCTTGCCCGAGTTTATGCATTTGAGCGAGGCCTTTAATTCCAGCCTCAAGTCGCTGTCCGACAGAGTTGAAAGCGGTTTTGCACTCATGGAACGTGGTTTTAACCACTTTGAACACCGCTTCAATTCTGTAGAACAGCGCCTTGACCGTCTGGAGGCCGACCTCAACAGACCAGCACACCATTTTTTTAGTAAGATTGAAAAGGGCATGGCGGAACACCTTAGTCCTGAGCAACAGCTGAATGTGCTGCAGGCCTGCAACAATGCTTTCTTGCAGGCTATGCAGCATAATCGGTACGGTCAGCAGTCAGTGGTGTCATTTCCACCTGTGCCACCATTGACTCGCTTCACCTCACTACCGACTTGTGCTGCATACCACTGCACGGACACCTCTATTCAAAGCCAGGACACCCACCGTTACACCACCACAAGTCTGAGTTCAGCTGGTCACTTCACCGACACCACCATGGCAAGCGCTGCTCCTGTCTGGAGCACCACCGCCACTCCCATGCATGCGTGGAGCTCAGCCACCACTAGGCAAACATGGAACAGCCCTGCCGCTACAACAACATGTAGTAGCCCTGCCACCACCACTCCGCAAACCTGGACCATCACTGCCGCCACCAGTCCTCCTGCAAGGACGAGCACTGCCAACCAAGAGCAGCAGCAGCAGCCACCTCAGCAGCAGCAGCAGCCACCTCAGCAGCAGCAGCAGCCACCTCAGCAGCAGCCATCTCAGCAGCAGCAGCCACCTCAGCAGCAGCAGCAGCCACCTCAGCAGCAGCAGCCACCTCAGCAGCAGCCACCTCAGCAGCAGCAGCCACCTCAGCAGCAGCAGCCACCTCAGCAGCAGCAGCAGCCACCTCAGCAGCAGCAGCAGCCACCCCAGCAGACGGGGGACCTACACTCAATATTTGCGCCAAGTTCAAGGCGAAATCAATCGAGGCGGGCATTGGGCCAAAGTCGGTCCAGGCACACAAGCCTACGGCGACATGCCATTACAACAAATGTACCTGAACAGATTTCCTCTCCTCCAAGTGTTCCTAGTTTAATTCCCTTAACTGGACTACCTTCCCCCACAAGTTTTGTTGCCCCTTCCCCTCAAACACCGTCTTCAACTGCAAGTGTTGCATATTCCCTGCACACCCCCAAATTGAAACCATCTGCCCCCAAACGCCGGAAAAAATAATTTTTTGGTTTATTTTTGTGATTAAAAATAAATTTACATTTGTGGTTCACCATTAAAAAGTTTCATTAATGTTGTTTGCGCCGCTCACACACACTGATGGGTAAATACATGTTAAAAACCAACCCAAGGCCTAGTATAGTCATATGTGAAATAACACGGACTAGTATAGTCATACCAAGGCCTAGTGTAATAACTCGAGTTTTACCAACTTGGATCTGGTTTCATGAAAAACAAACTGTTGAAACTTGTCTAAAAAATAAGTTTCTTTATTAAAAAGTTTCACCAGTTTGTTTTTTGTGAAACAAGATGCTAGTTGTTAAAAATCGAGTTATTACAGTAGGCCTTGGTATGACTATACTAGGCCGTGGTATTTCACATATGACTATACTAGTAGGCCCAAGGCCTACTATACTCATATTTGAAATACCACGGCCTAGTATAGTCATACCAAGGCCTACTGTAATAACTCTAGAAACTTGTCTATTTCTACACTACCACAATTTTAAATAAAAGTTGGAATTGAGCTGATTACATTCATCCACTCAATGCTGACTTGTATTCCCCATTGACTTTCATTGGGGTTGGGTTTTGAAAAAATCACATACTTTTTTTTCAATTAGTTGGACAATTTTCTCTTGAAAAAATTTGGTTTCCTGATTCATGGCCTGCAGCTTTGCTCGTTCCACTATATTTCACGCAGACTAGCAATGCTGCATTTTAACTCGTATGTGTATTTACCTGCCCAGGTGTGTGAACACCAAAAAATTCAGTTATACATGGGAAGTTTTTTATTTAATTGTAGTTTAAAAAATGTAGTGCACTCAGTAATGGTATCAAATAAGGTTTTTTATTACCATAAACAAACAAAAACATTACACCATTTCATCTTGCCAGTGCACCCGTCCTACATCAGAAATAAAGTAGGCCGCAAATTGGTCCCTCATTTGGCCAACTTCAACGGATGACCTGAGAGTGTGCTGAGTGAATTCAGGCAATGGGTTAGGAGCATCATCGTCCAGTTCAAAGGTCGGGTGCTCTCTACCCATCACAAAGTTATGTAGAACCACACAGGCCTTCACCACCTCATCGACTGTTTCAAGTTTAAGATTAATGGCCGTGCCCAGAATTCGCCATCTGGAGACAAGAATCCCAAAAGCACACTCGACAGTTCTTCTGGCCCTGGTCAGCCTGTAATTAAATATTTTTTTGGTGTGGTCCAAGTCCCGGCTGGAGTAGGGTTTCAGTAAGTTTCCGCACATTTGAAAAGCCTCATCGCCAACCATTACAAAGGGCAGTGGCGGAGCTTCGGTGAGAGGAAGAGGCCGTGGCATAGGGAAATTAAATTGGTTGCCATACAACCTCCGGCCCATGTCTGAGTTTTTAAAAGCCTGTGAGTCATTACCACGGCCAAATGCTCCAATGTCCACTGCTACAAACATACATCCGGCATCCGCAATGGCCATGAGTAGTGTTGAGCATTCCGATACCGCAAGTATCGGGTATCGGCCGATACTTGCTGTATCGGAATTCCGATACCGACTTCCGATATTTTTTCAATATCGGAAGTCGGCATCGGAATCGGAAGTTCAAAGTTGATTGACAGCCGAAATGACGTCATCATGATGCGCGGTGTGTGCGCATCATGATGCGCCGTCATTTCGGGCCTTCCGGGGGTCTCTGCCGGCCTGCCGGGGGGCTGTGTGGACTGCCCGGGGTCTGTACCGGCCTGCCGGGGGGCTGTGCCGGCCTGCCGGTGGTCTGTGCACCCTGTGGGGGTCTGTACCGGCCTGCCGGGGGGCTGTGCTGATGTCCGGGGGTCTGTGCAAGCATCGTCCGATGGGACTATAAGTCCCATCTGGCGATGCCTGCTACCATGACAGTGATTGACACATTAGCCAATGATGGGACAGTAGTAGTCCCATCATCCGGCTAATGTGTTAAATGTTAAAAAAAAAAAAAAAAATACTACATACATACTACATACATAATACATGCATGCTACATACATACTACATGCTACATACATACTACATATATACTACATGCATGCTACATACATACTGCATGCTACATACATACTACATACATACCACATATATACTACATACATACTACATGCATGCTACATACATACTACATACATACTACATACATACTACATACATACCACATATATACTACATACATACTACATGCATGCTACATACATACTACATACATACTACATACATACTACATGCATGCTACATACATAACACATATATAATACATGCATGCTACATACATACTACATGCTACATACATACTACATATATACTACATACATACTACATACATACTACATGCATGCTACATACATACTACATGCTACATACATACTACATATATACTACATGCATGCTACATACATACTACATGCTACATACATACTACATATATACTACATACATACTACATACATACTACATGCATGCTACATACATACTACATACATACTACATGCTACATACATACTACATATATACTACATGCATGCTGCATACATACTGCATGCTACATGCATGCTACATACATACTACATACATACTACATGCTACATACATACCACATATATACTACATACATACTACATACAATACATTCATACAATACATACATAGACATACAGTACATATAACATAGAGTAACATACTTACCAATACTTGTCACATTGTTCCCCGAAGCCATTGTCTTTTATGGAATAAATATTAACATAACAAACCACAAAAATACTCACCCACGATCCGAAGCAGTCCACGAGTGTGTCCCACGACGATCTTGGGTAGAGAACTGCAGCATCAGCTGATGCTGCCGTTCTCTACGGGCTGCAGGAATCCAATGACGGAAGGTAGGTATCCTTCCGCACTGTATTCCTCCGCCACTTAAAAAAAAAAAAGTCCCTAGTCTCACTTTATGCCATTGCTGCGTGGGAAATTCCCACACAGCAATGGCATAAAGTGAGACTAGGGACTTTTTTTTTTAAGTGGCGGAGTAATACAGTGCGGAAGGATACCTACCTTCCGTCATTGGATTCCTGCAGCCCGTAGAGAACGGCAGCATCAGCTGATGCTGCAGTTCTCTACCCAAGATCGTCGTGGGACACACTCGTGGACTGCTTCGGATCGTGGGTGAGTATTTTTGTGGTTTGTTATGTTAATATTTATTCCGTAAAAGACAATGGCTTCGGGGAACAATGTGACAAGTATTGGTAAGTATGTTACTCTATGTTATATGTACTGTATGTCTATGTACTGTATGTATTGTATGAATGTATTGTATGTAGTATGTATGTAGTATATATGTGGTATGTATGTAGCATGTAGTATGTATGTAGTATGTATGTAGCATGCATGTAGCATGCAGTATGTATGTAGCATGCATGTAGTATGTATGTGGTATGTATGTAGCATGTAGTATGTATGTAGCATGCATGTAGTATGTATGTAGTATGTATGTAGCATGCATGTAGTATATATGTAGTATGTATGTAGCATGTAGTATGTATGTAGCATGCATGTAGTATATATGTAGTATGTATGTAGCATGTAGTATGTATGTAGCATGCATGTAGTATGTATGTAGTATGTATGTAGTATGTATGTGGTATGTACAGTATGTAGCATGTAGTATGTGTGTAGCATGCATGTAGTATATATTTGTTATGTATGTAGCATGTATGTAGTATGTATGTAGTATGTATGTAGTATGTATGTGGTATGTATGTAGCATGTAGCATGCATGTAGTCTGTATGTAGTATATATGTGGTATGTATGTAGCATGTAGTATGTATGTAGCATGCAGTATGTATGTAGCATGCATGTAGTATATATGTAGTATGTATGTAGCATATATGTAGTATGTATGTAGCATGTATGTAGTATATATGTAGTATGTATGTAGCATATATGTAGTATGTATGTAGCATGTAGTATATATGTAGTATGCATGTTGCATGCATGTAGTATATATGTAGTATGTATGTTGCATGTAGTATATATGTAGTATGCATGTTGCATGCATGTAGTATATATGTAGTATGTATGTTGCATGTAGTATATATGTAGTATGAATGTAGCATGTATGTAGTATGTAGTATGAATGTAGCATGTATGTAGTATGCATGTTGTATGTATGTAGCATGTATGTAGCATGTAATTTTTTTTTTTTTTTTACATTCAACACATTAGCCGGATGATGGGACTACTACTGTCCCATCATTGGCTAATGTGTCAATCACTGTCATGGTAGCAGGCATCGCCCGATGGGACTTGTAGTCCCATCGGACGATGCCTGCACAGACCCCCGAAGCCTGCACAGACCACCGGCAGGCCGGCACAGCCCACCGGAGCCTGCACAGACCACCGGCAGGCCGGCACAGCCCCCCGGCAGGCCTGCACAGACCACCGGCAGGCCGGCACAGACCACCGGCAGGCCGGCACAGCCCACCGGAGCCTCCACAGACCACCGGCAGGCCGGCACAGCCCCCCGGCAGGCCGGCACAGACCACCGGAGCCTGCACAGACCACCGGCAGGCCGGCACAGCCCCCCGGCAGGCCGGCACAGCCCACCGGAGCCTGCACAGACCACCGGCAGGCCGGCACAGCCCCCCGGCAGGCCGGCACAGCCCACCGGAGCCTGCACAGACCACCGGCAGGCCGGCACAGCCCCCCGGCAGGCCGGCACAGACCACCGGAGCCTGCACAGACCACCGGCAGGCCGGCACAGCCCCCCGGCAGGCCGGCACAGACCACCGGAGCCTGCACAGACCACCGGCAGGCCGGCACAGCCCCACGGCAGGCCGGCACAGCCCACCGGAGCCTGCACAGACCACCGGCAGGCCGGCACAGCCCCCCGGCAGGCCGGCACAGACCACCGGAGCCTGCACAGACCACCGGCAGGCCGGCACAGCCCCCCGGCAGGCCGGCACAGACCACCGGAGCCTGCACAGACCACCGGCAGGCCGGCACGGCCCCCCGGCAGGCCGGCACAGACCACCGGAGCCTGCACAGACCCCCTGGCAGGCCGGCACAGCCCCCTGAAAGGCCCGTACAGACCCCAGAGAGGCTGTACAAGGCAAAAACAGGGTTTTTCTTATTCCGATACCGGAAGTCCCATAGACTTGAATGGGACTTCCGGTATCGGAATCGGC